>NC_077227.1:459165478-459765478 GCF_027887165.1 Monodelphis domestica | reverse complement strand
TCTGGCCTTCTTAGTTAGACCCATTATCCAACTTTTTATGTGGAAACTCAAAAATTCCTACCTTTTTGTCAGGCATGGCTCCACTATATATAATTAATCACCCAACAGTCCCCAAATGGTTTTAAATTTCTCACTTATAGCCTTCCAAACTTGAAGACAGTCATATGTAAATGATTAGAGGGACCACAATGCCTTGTAGCTAGTCTCTTCTCCAGTCAGGGAATGCTTTACCTTCAAACAAGTCCTCTTAACACATCTCCCTGAAGGGCAATTTTCTAGATGCTCAGAATGGTTTGTGTTTCTTTTCAGCATTTTATCTGAGAGACTATGTGTCTTCTCATCCTGATTTTATCAAGGTTTCTCAAACAAAAAAAAATTTTTATGAACTTTTGGCAACCAGAGTGTTCTCACATGAAAGGGGCAGACCCTCACATGTGTGTTTTTATATCTGGGCTTTGTGCATCTGTTTTCTTTCTAAAGATAAAAAAGAAATGACAACTAATCTTTAAAAATTTTTCCATTTTTATTATCACGCAGAACATACTTCTATATTGTTGTAAGTATACACTCATACAAAACCAAACCAAAACCCTAAATACACTGATGTGCAAGATGACTCCACTAGTTCTTTCTCTGGAGGTGAAGAACAACCCCCCATCCCCCCCAATAAGTTCTTCAGTATTGTCCCAGATCATTGCAGTGCTGAGAGTAGCCTAGTTTCCAGAGTTGATCATCATAAAATATTGTTGTTAATTTTTAAAAATTGAAACAAGAGTATATTGCAAGTGTTATCACCTTGTGACTCTTTATGTCACATTTGCATCAAATTAAAGAGGACAAGGGAAGGAAAGAAACTGATACTGAGTCACAAGAAGGCTTTGTTTTTTCCTGCTGTCTGGCAGAAAACATTTTAACTCAAATAAAGGAGCTTGTGAACAAGTTCAGTTGATATCTACTCAACCATCCCTCCTTCACATCTTTTACCTTAATTTGTTTAAAATCTTTCATCCTGGCCCCAGACACTTCCTAATTGTAGGACCCTGAGCAAGTCACTTAACCCCCATTGCCTCGTCCTTACTGCTCTTCTGCCTTGGAACCAATACACAGTATTGATTCTTAGATGGAAACAAAGGCTTAAAACAAACCTTTCATCCCTTTCCTCTTTATTTTTTCTGCTCCTTCTTGAATTGTTTCCTTTTCTCCAGCTTTCATTCTACTTCCTCTCCTTCCATTCCTTAAAATTTTATTGGGGAAAAAGGGGCATTTAGGACCAGAGGTGAATAGAATGAGACCAAGGAGAATAGAAAGACTTTAAAAGTTGCATACATTGAGGGGAAGATAGTTTCTCATATTGCCTTGCATTCCAGCTTGCATTAGTTTGAACTGAGACATCTCTTGCTCTCATTGGCATGTATGTATTCTCATTAGCTCCATGGCTTTACTTTTAGACAGCACCTGTGAATGTACATGACCTTTGTGGGGTGCATGCACACACACACACCTCTTACAGAAGAGAGGTGAGTGGTGTCCGGCTCTGAGAGGCACATATTTTCTGTTTCAGCAACAAATGCTTCCAGAAAGCATTTTTGGAGGTTCAGGTCAGATTAGGAGAATTTGGACCTACAACTTCTTTTCCTTGGATCTTCCTCCTAGGAGGAGTATTCTGGATAAGTATGCCAATTTTAGAACCCAAGTGGATAGGATTCAGTTAAGTGGTAGGTGGAAAGAGTGCTAGGCCTAGAATTAGGAAGTCCTGAGTTGAAATCCAGCCTCAGATGCTTATTGGCTGTTTAGTAACTCTGACAAATCACTTATCCCTATTTGCCTCAGTTTCCTCATCTGTAAAAATGAGTTGGAGAAGGAAATAGTGAACCATTTCAGTATCTTTGCCAAGAAAACCCCAAATGAGATCACAAAGAGTAGGACATGACTGAAAAACAATGACAACTGGCTGTTAGATTTGGGGGCTTAGAGATGGAGAAAGAGCCCTAGTAATTTGAGAGCAAAAGGGGGTGGTTATTTTAAGGAAGGAGGCTGTTTGTATTGCCATGATGTATGTAAATTCCTAGAGGACAGGAGCAGGTTTTCATTTTTTTCCCCTTCTGTATCACAGTTAGTAAAATCTCTTGCACATGGTAGATACTCCATAAGTATGTGTTAGAAATAATAGATATTTTTCATTGGCCTCTAAAGATTGCTCAAATGCTTTAATAGGAACATTTAGTCATAGACCACCCTGCAGAAGCCCACAGTGCTCAGGGGAGCTCACTACAATCAGGATATTATCTGGAGAATCTCACCGTCTGTAGAGAATTTCTGTTCCATTTGAACATTTACAGGACAGCTCAGTGACAGCAGGGAATAACTGGTGAACAGATGTCTCTTTGTTGTCGATAACAAAAGAATCCTGGAACACAGTTATCATTATGGTCACATTTATCAAAAACCCTTCAATGGAACTTCTCAGTTCAATAAGTTCAATAAGCATTTATTCAAGCGATGATGGTAAGCACAAGTGTTATAATGACAAAAAAAATGGTTCCTGTCGAAGAGGAGCTTACTTCCTAGTGGAAGTGAGAGAGCATCTATGTCTATGTATAATACAAGGTAGGGACCAATAAGGATGAGAGAGAGAACTTTGTTAAGAAAACCAGATGGGGTCATGACAGGTCAGGCAGGACTGCAAAATGACAACAACAACAACTGCATATATTATCATCAAAATTGTTCTGTTGGTCAGCCTGACCTTCCTTTTTATTTTTATTTTTGTTATGAGGGCTAGATCCCTGAGAAGGGAAAGGAGGTAGCATATATTTGGAAAGGCAGGTGACATAAAAATAAGTAACAAAAAAATGACAACAAAAATAAAAGATAGCAATATGAGGGCAGCTAGGTGACTCAGTGGATAGAGAGCCAGGCATAGAGATGGGAGGTCCTGGGTTCAAATGTGACCTCAGATACTTCCTAGCTGTGTGACTCTGGGCAAATCATTTAACCCCCATTGCCTAGCCCTTACTGCTAGTCTGTCTGCCTTGGAATCAATTAATTCAAAGATGGAAGGTAAGGTTTAAAAAAAATCACAATTTTTAAGAAGTTTCATCTCGTAAAAAATTTAAACAAAAGTTACTAACTTGCCTATTACATAATTAGATCCAGGCCAGAGTTTATTAATTTCTTCTTGAAAGTTATGAGGAAGCTGATAAATTTCTGCATGACTTATTTGTATCTACAAAAGAGGAAATTTTTTTTCCCTCTGCAAGTCTGTAGCTATTCTGTTTTTGTACAACTAGAGGAAAAAAGAATTCCTATGATGCTTTTGATCTTTGACAAAAAAATAAATGACTATTCATTTCGTGCCTGTTAGGGAAAAAGCTAAGACCAAGGAGGGAGAGGACGGAATGCTGGAATCTGGCCCTACTTCCCCTTATCTCACTCAGGAGGTGCCTCAGGAAACCTCTGACACTGTAGAAAAACACAGGGATGGGTTGCAGATGGGAGCTCTGGACAGATAGAAAGACCAAAATGATGGTGTACCTCCTGGAGGAGAAATAAAAGGGATTTGAGGAGCCCCTCTCAGCTCTCCATGTACAGTAAATAGGAACTGTGACATGCTTCTTTGGATCTTAAGAGTCTACAGGAAGGAGCAAAAAGATTGCTCAGTGGATTGAGAGCCAGACCTGGAGACAGGAGGTCCTGGGTTCAAATCTGACCTCAGACATTTCCTAGCTTTGTGACCCTAGGCAAGTCACTTAACTCCCATTGCCTAGACTAGCCCTTGCCACTCTTATGCCTCAGAACCAATATAGTATTGATTCTAAGATGGAAGGTAAAGGTTTTATTTTTTAAAAAAGAAGAAAAAAGTCTGTAGGAAATCCTGACCCTTAGATCTTACATCTAGAACAGGAAAGGGTCCTCCCAAGGGAGGATAATGTTCTTGGAATCAATCCCAACCAGATCAATTGATTTCTTTATAAAGGAAAGTCTTGGAAGAGTTCATTGTTTTGCCCTCCAGCCCTCCAATGAGGGGAGAGGCACCCAAGGGGGCTGAGGAGGATTGAGTATCATTATTGAATCAATCTCCAAGATGATGAGACTTCAGGTAATGAGTTTATTCTAAGGAAGAGGTACAGCATGAAGTTTCAGGAGTCAAGACAAGTATAGCTGGGCATTTCCCTGACAAAGAAACCACTGGAGTGATTTGCCATGTCCTTCTCCAGATGAAGAAAATGAAACAAAGCTAGTAAGTATCTGAGGCCACATTCGAATCTAGGAAGATGAGTCTTCCTGATTCCCCAGTAGGCAGTCTATCGACTGTGCCACCTAGCTGCCATGGTAAATGAAGTTAGTTGGAAAAGCCTGAGTCCTCTTGAGTTTATCCTTAATTTGTGAAATAGAGGGCAGGCACATCTGGTTCTTTGATTACTAACTGGGAAAACCCCTGCTTGGCAGTGGGAAACAGGGTGGGAATAACAGTTTAATTAAACACAAGAGGGCAAAAAGCAAACCAGCGTAAATTCCAGGAATGGCAAATTTTCAGGCCTGCTAGAGGGCTTGAAACCATATCCTACTTACCTGAAGCTGAGTTCTACTCTGTCATATTGAGTTAAACATCTCTGAATTAAGGACAATTGGTGGGGAGAATATATGCTTTATTTCTTTTTTCATTCACATCCTATGCAATAAATGCAACATATCCTTTGAGTTCTCAATCCTTTGGTGTCTAATGGTATTATAAACTACTGATTATCTCAGCTCAAGAGTAGCCAATGTGGCCAAGGGTAGAAGCCAGACATCCTCAATATTATCAATACATGAATGCATGAAGTGTTTTGTACTTTTTGTCAGTATGGGTAATTATGTGCATTAACCCCCTCCATCAACACATTCCACCTATGTAGATTGTGATGCATTTATGATCTAGTCCCCACCTACCACTCTAGTCCCTATGACAGCTTGTCTCATAGAATCAATAAAGGATATTCTTTCAAAATGTTAAAAAAAAGAGGGCAAAAAGCCCATAAAGGCAGAAAAAAGTATTAAAAAATGGGGAGGAGTACAGAGGCAGACAGTGGCATGGGAACAGGAGATGGGTGGTGAAAGCAGGCATTAGAGGGAAAAGGAAGTAGAGGTGATGAGCCACTTATATAACTGAGCTTAGAATTGGGAGCCCTTGAGTGGCGTGGACTTTCGGGAGATGGAAGAAGGCTTGGGGGACAGGCATTTAAGGTTTCATTTTTCTAAGTTTTGGAGGGAAATGGACCAATATCTATCTGTGCCACCTTGGAGTAAGCTCATTAACAAACCCCAGCCATCTCAAAGCTATTGATAAAACTTCAAAATCATCATCTCAAAGTTATGAGCACCTTTGAAATGTGTCTGGAATTTACATAAAACAGGATCAGAACCCAGACCATAGTGCCTAGATGGCTTCTATTGATTCATCTCATAATTCCAGGGTGTGAATTTTGGTTAATATGTACAATTTGGCTAAAATTTACAATTTGACAATTATTTTGCTTTGATCTTTGGGACAGTTTATATGTGACTTCCACGTTCCACATTGCAATCTTACTTCCTGCTATTGCCTCTTTCTATTGGTTACTCATAAATGCACAATATTGTACTGACTGGGATGGGGGATAGTGGTCAGGGAGACCAGGACAAAATGCAGTTTTAACCTACTTCTATGAAAGGAGGACTTGGTTTGTACTAACATTTTGTATCAAGGTCACACAGTAAGTATTAGAGGCAGAGTTTGAACCCAGCTCCTTAGCCTCCACTGTACCTGAAAGTTGGAGAATAGAGGGATGCCCAGAGGAAGAGAGAAAGAAGGATTCCTGGGGCAGCTAGGTGGCTCTGAGGGTAGACAGACAGGCCTGGAAATGAGAGGTCCTGGGTTCAAATTTGAACTGACGTTTCCTAGTTGTGTGATCCTGGGCAAGTCACTTAACCTCCATTGCCTAGCCCTTACTGCTCTTTTGCCTTGGAACCAGTACACATTATCAATTTTAAGACAGAAGGTAAAGGTTTAAAAGGAAAAAAAGGACTCCTGAATATTTGAAGCTAAGAAACAAATTTGAGACTTCATGAAGAGGAGGGGCTGTGAGCTGTGAAGAGAAAGCAGCTGCTTCTCCTCCTGGAAATGATAAAGCAACTGCATCTGTTTGGTCCCTGAGTGATCATTCAATGTGGTCAGAGGAATTAAATAACTGTAGTGGTGAGCAACTGTCTGCTAAGGGATACTGAGGCAGCTACTTGTCAACATGAAAACACTAAGAGGGAAGTCTCTTGTTTTCCTTGGGCATGTATCCAAGCTATGACAAAGATCCTGAGACTTATCAAAGCAGGTAACTATTTCGCACTGCTAGAGTTTTACACCGGTACAAATAATACTGGCAGAAGGAACTTGGACAATTTTCCTAAGATTCTTGAGAACTTCTTTATTTCTATTTAAATTTATTTATTTGTTGGTTCATTACATTAAAATACCCCAACTTCCTCCAGAGAAGGCATCGTTTGACAAAAAGATATATGTTTATATAAAACTATGTCTTATTTATTTGTTTACCAGTTCTTTCTCTGGAGCTGGAAATGTCTCCTTTGATTCTCCACCCCCCCCCCCATATTATTTGTTTTTGCAATAGAGCAATTTTTTGAAACCGAAACCCCAAATCATGAACCCATATAAACAAGTGATAAATCTTATGTTTTCTTCTGGGTTTCCACTCCCACAGTTCTTTCTCTGGATGTGGATAGCATTCTTTCTCATAAGTCCCTCAGAATTGTCCTGGGTCATTGCATTGATTTCCGTAGCAAAGTCTGTTACATTTGATCATCCCACAATGTTTCAGTTAGTGTGTATGATGTTCTAGTTCTGCTCTTTTCATTCTACATCCATTCATGGAGTTCTTTCCAGTTCTTATAGAAATCAAGCAGTTCATCATTCCTGACAACACAACAATATTCCATCACCATCATATACCACAATTTGTTCAGCCATTCCCTAATCAAATGACATCCCCTTATTTTCCAATTTTTTGACACCACAAAAAGTGGAAAACTCCTTTATTTCTGTTAAAGGTAGCATCCTTTTAGTTATGAAGGATCACAACCATAACTTCTTATTCTCCCTTACCCTGCCCATCAAATTGGCTGCTAGTCTACTTGTTTTTACCTCTATAATATCTCACACAACTGCCCTAATTCAGCCCTAAATGCCCTAAATATACTGTTTAAAAAAAATGACTCTTTCTTTCTTACTATCAATTCTAAAACAGAAGAGTGGCAAGGGTTAGACAATCAGGATTAAGTGACTTGCCCAGGGTTACATAGCTAAGAAGTGTCTGAGGCTAGATTTGAACCCAGGACCTTCCACCTCCAGGCTTGGTACACTATCCACTGTGCTACTTAGTTGCCTTCCCTTATGTACTCTTATCTGTACTATTGCAATAACCTCTTATACAATGCATTGCAGCTGGTAAAACCATCCCTGCAGGTTGAGGGTAACTGACAGACCTCAAACTCATCAGTGATTTAGGGGGATGTCTACCCCACGCATGGGAAGACTCCCCACAATGGAATGGACAGATGAGAACTATTCATTCCAGTGGTCATGAAGGCAGCGGAAGCAGGCACTGTGGAGCGCTGAGAGCTTGGTCAGACATCAAAGAGGCCAAGGTCATCTGCTGCATCCTGGGCCATTGCCAGTCATCCTGACTTTTTTCCTGCCACTGCCAACCCTCAATGGCTCTGGAAGAGACAGTGAGGCTGATCACTTTGTGTAACTCTTCATCACTTACATCCAATCCATGCACAAGTTAAGACATCACTTGTGATGTCATTGATCTTCTAAATGGATGAACAACTCATGCATCTATTGCAGTAATTCAGACTTTTATGTACTCCTCCCTGGACTGTTGCAATGGCCTGATTGACCTCCCTTCATCAAGTCTCGGCTCTGTCCACACCACTGCCCCGTGATTTTCCCAAAGTGTGTATCTGTTCATATCCCTCCCCTCCAGAAGGCAGCCCTGGTTTAACATTCTGGTGGTATTTCCAGAATGAAGGAAGTAACTTTGGCAGCCAGGGCTGCATCAGTAAACTCCATTGGCTTCCTGTTGACTGACAGAGCAAATAGAAACATGTCTTTTTTAGCTTTCAAAACCCTCTACGACCTGGCCCCAATCTGCCACTTTAACCTTATTACACTCCCATTTTTAACTTTTTGTCTCCCCTTCCTGCATCCAGTGGTCCAGCCAAACCAGCCTTTGTGCAGGCTGTTTCCTCTGTCTGGAATGCACTCCCACTTCCTCTCAGTCTCTTAAAATCCCTCGTTTCCTTTAAAACTTTGCTCAGGCAACACCTTCTACATGAAGCCTTTCCTGATGCCTCAACGACTAGTTCCCTCCAACAAAATGTATCTTGTATTTATTTTTATTTTTTGTTGATTCCTTTTTCTTTTCAATTATATGTAGAAACAGTTTTTTAACATTTGTTTTCTGTACAGTCTCAGATTGAGGGAAAGGCAGGGAGAGAGTGAGATAGGGAGGGTCAGAAGAAGGGAGAGAATTTGAAACCCTGAACTTAAAAAAAAGAATGTTAAAATTTGTTTTTACATGTAATAGGGGGAAATATTTTATTTTTTATTTTTATTTTTTGTTTTAATTTTTACCAATTACACGTAATAAATTTCCACATAAGTTTTCTGAAATTATATGATCAGATTTATCTTCCTCCCTTCCTTCCCTTCCCCCTCTGGGTGTTGGCATGTGATTCAATCTAGGTTATATATATATCATCATGCAAAAGATATTTCCATATTGTTCAATTTTGTGAATAATCTTATAAAACCCAAACCCTAAAACCCAAGCCCAAATAAACATTTGAAAAATTGTATGCTTTCATCTGCCTTCTGACTCCAACAGTTCTTCCCCTGGAGGTAGAGAGCATTCTTTGTAATAAGTCCCTCAGAATTGTCCTGTCCTATTGCTGAGAATAGTTAAGTTCTATCACAATTGATCATTGTACAATATTGTTGTTCCTGTGTACAGTATTTTCCTGGTTCTGCTTATTTCATTCTGCATCAGTTCATGAAGGTCTTTCCAGCTTTTTCTGAAACCATCCTGTTCATCATTCCTTACAGTACAACAGTATTCCATCATGACTATAATCTACAATTTGCTCAAATTTGCTCAGCCATTCCCCAAGCGATGGACATCTCTTCAATTTCCAATTCTTTGCCACCACATAAAGGGCTGCTATAAATATTGTTTTACAAAAAGGTCCATTCTCCCTTTTAAAAATATTTTTCAGATACAGATCCAATATTGCTATTACTGGATCAAAGGATAGTTTTATAGCCTTTGGGTCATAGTTCTAAATTGCCCTCCAGAATGGTTAGATCAGTTCACAACTCCACTAACAATGCATTAGTGTCCCAATTTTGCCACATTCCCTCCAATATTTATCACTTTCCTTTCCTTTCATATTGGCCAAACTGATAGCTGTGAAGTTGTACATTAGAGTTGTTTTAATTTACATTTCTCTAATCAAGAATGATTTAGAACATTTTTTCATATGATTATTGATAGCTTTGCCATTTATTTGAAAACTACTTGTTCATACCCTTTGACCATTTGTCAGTTGGGGAATGTCTTATATTCTTATAAATTTGACACACATACTATCTTAATACAGGCTTTCTTCTATTAGGAAAAGTGCTTGTGCTACTTTGGATAAATGTCTGTGTTAACTTCTTTATAGGAATTACAATCCTGGGAAGTATCCCCAAAGGGAATTCCTTTGAGGAGGGGAATAGGGTCTGCTGGAGAAGACTCTAGCTGATGAAAGAGAAAAGGTAAAGAAATAATTTACATTAAAATGAAGGAGGGCATTAGTCCCATATATTTATTTTGTCTTTTCCTGTGTGATAATCTTCTCATCCAGACTGTCAAAACCTCAGAGCTATGACTCTGTTTCTTTTTTTTTTAAGCAAAATGTTTTATTGATATTTTTTGCCTTTGTTAGTCTTTTTTTTTTAACATTTACCCTCCAGATTGACTCTCCCTTGTTACAAAGGGAAAAATATACTCAAAATTATCAGATACCCTGACCATTGTCTGGTGATATATTGTATAAGTATTGTGTCCCGCTGACTCTTAGCTGAGAGTGAGATGTGGGCGAATAATTTAATGTTTTTTAGTAACTCAGGGTTTGACTTTCCTTAAGTGATCTTTTCATTTTCATTGTTGTAAACACTGCAAGTATTATTCATTTGGTGCTGCTTATCTTGCTCTGTAGCAATTCATATAAATCTTCCTGTTTTCCTGTTTTTTTAGTTTTTTAGAGGAACTCTGTAAATTCAGTTTGTATAGGGTAGGAATTCCTTCATCACATTCCAGCCTACCTCAGCCCAGTCTTTGAAATTAAAGAAAAATCACTTCCCAGCTCTGTGACCCTAGGCAAGTCATTTAACTCCATTTGCTTAGTCCTTGATCTTCTGTCTTAGAATTGTTACTGGAACAGAAAGTAAGATTAAAAAAAAAGAGCAGGTAATGATGTGTTCATTTATTTTTAATTAAATTAATTAATTGGAGGGCTGTGGTTCATTTATAATTCCTTTGCAAAGTATATCAAGTTCTCTTTGATAGATTTAGGGAACAGCTACCTTATTGACTGGCCAAGAATAGGCCATATCCCTGGAGGTTTAAAAAAAAAAAAGAATTGTTTTTTGGGAGATATAGATTGTCAAGGAAAGAAGGGATTTGGGCAGTGTGACTTCCCTTTGAAAGATACAGGGGAAGAGGGGATTTCTCTTTCTCCTGCGTGCTCCCCACCCCTCCTGGTCATTTTGCAGCAGACCTACTTACCTAGTAGTAGACACTGCATGGGAGTTGGGGAGGGAGAGAGAGACAGAGACAGCAGGAACAATAGATGGAGACCTTCAGAAATACAGAGAGAAAGGGAGTAGCTCCAAGGGATGTAATCCCTGGAGGCAGCAAAAAGAACATTGGCCGAAGAAGCAGAGTTAACCTTGGCAGTTGGAAACTGAACTTCTGAGGGAAGCTGGCTGCTTAGACACTCAACAGTCATTGAGCCTCAGGGGGAAATAGTATGAGGATGCCACAAGAAGATAAAGCATACTGGGACCCTGAGGTAGAGGAAGCATGAGATGCTTTGGTTTCATGAACTTCTGTGTGAATTTCACTGGCAGTGTACTTTTCCTACTCTGCTCTTCTTACTGATTTTATAGGAGAATGTGCCCCAGATTTGTGAGGGGAATGATGTTTTTTAGCTAAATGTATTTCCTGGCCATTTTTATCTTATTTTTTATTTTTAATATTTTATTTTGTCCTCAATTACATGGAAAAATACTTTTTAACCTTCTTTTTAAAAAAAAGTTTGAGCTAAATTCTCTTCCTCCCTCCTTCCTTCCCTTCCTGGAGATGGCAAGCAATCTGATAGAGTACTGGCTATTTTTAAAAGGTAAGTGTTCTGGGGGAAGCATGAACTAAAGATTTAGACATGTGGATCTGCAGAATACCTTGAAATCTAGGACTAGTTATCCCCTTGGAGACACAATCTGCAAACTAGTACCAAATAAAAATGATTGACTGGAGGGGATATCGTACTAAAAATAGTTTTTTTTTTAATCCAACTTTTTTTCAGTTCCAAATTCCCTTCTACTCTCTCCTTCTCTCTCACCCTTAGAGAAGGGCAAGAAAATAAAACCTTTTACAAATGTGTATAGTCATGCAAAACAAATTCCTGCATTAGCCTTGTTAAGGGAGGAAGAAAGGAAGGAAGGAAGGAAAGAAAGAAAGAAACAAACAAACAAACAAACAAAGGAAGGAAGGAAGAAAGAAAAAAGAAAGAAAGGAAGGAAAAAAGAAAGAAAGAAAGAGAGAGAAAGAGTGGAAGTGTGTGTATGTGTGTGTGTGAGTGAGAGAGGAAGAAAGAAGGAAAGAAAGAAAGGTAGAAAAAAAAAGATATCTTGATCTGCATTGTGAGTTCTATCAGATTCCTATCTGGAGGTGGAGAGTATGTTTAATCAAGAGACCTATGGAAATCTGTATGGTTGGTCATTGTGTTGATCAGTTGATCAGTTACTAACTTTCATAGTTGATTATCTTTGCAAAATGGTTGTTATTGTATAAATGGTTCTCTTGGTTCTGTTCACCTCACTTTGCATCAGTTCATTTAAGTCTTGGGAATAGTATCTAAGGACTTTGGTTGAATTTATTCTTTAGAGTACTGGTTCCTCTGGAATCAGAAGATCCAGGTTAAAATGTTATCTCTTTATTTATATCTTTAAAATATTAAATTAATATTTACAAATATTATAAAAATATATTTTATATAATTTTATATAAATATATACTTATATATATAAATATATTGCATATAAATAAATATATAAATATAAATAACTATATAAAAATAATTTTATATAAATAAATAAAAAATATATAAAAATAAATTAAATTTATATCTTTAAAATATTAAAATAGTAAATAGTAAAATATTTACTATTTAAGAGTTCTTAAATTCCAGAATTCAGGTATCAGAGAGAGATGAGAATTTCCTTAATACATTCACTCTTGAAGAGAGAAAATGCTCACCAATATGGCTCATGCATCAGGAAAATTGGCAATGGGAACCTATAAATTGGGGAAGTAAAGGTTCTAGACTTTGCCACTCCTGGTATTACAGTGAGTAATTTGGATGATACAAATCCAATGAGGAGTATTGTTTGTTAAATAGCCCCAAAATATAAATAGCCTTGGGACTGGGTGGATGGGGGAGAATTTATGGCCTTTTAAGTGATATGGGTTTTTTTGGATCTGTTTATGTTCTTTGGAATCTTTTGGATGGTCTACAGTTTCTGTGGGAAGAAGTAAAGGCCTGCATTATACTTTTCTTTTTTAAACCCTTACCTTCTGTTTTAGAATCCATACTGTGTATTGGTTCCAAGACAGAGAAGTAGTAAGGGCTAGGCAATGAGTATTAAGTGACTTGTTCAGGGTCACACAGCTAGGAAGTCTCTGAAGTCAAATTTGAACCTATAATTTCTCACCTCCAGGTCTGACTTTCTATTCACTCAACTACGTAGCTGTCCCAATATGGATCATTTTCCTATTTTTTTTTTAATCAATGAAAATCTTTGGACTATGGACCTAGTAGTGGTCTCACTGGGTCGAAGAGTAATCCAATGCACATAACACTATATCACATTTCCTCTCCAAGAGCTCTTTTGTAAAGACCAGATCATGCACAACATTAAAAACAAAAAAAAAACCCCAAAAAACAACCACCACCAAATAGACTATCACTAATATTAGATTAAGGCTTTTCTTTATGTCTCTGTTTTGGGCTGTTTTCATAAGCCATTTTTCTCAAACAATTATGGATATAGGGTTAGGAATTCTCTGCCTTGCCAAACAAATGAAAAAGAATTAGAATAGAAGGGGAAAGGAAGTAAAGTTAATATTCTGTGCTCAGTATTCCTGAATTTATTCTGTCTCTGTTAGCAGGAAAGCCTCCTAGCTTATGTGATATTTGGGTCATCAAAGAGCATCATTGTCTCCCTATATGTGTAAAGATCTTTATAAATTTTAAAATTCTATACAAATTTCAGGCATTATTAGAATAATGAGGGTTAAAAAATCTGCAAGTGCTAAGAATGGAGAAATAAAAATGTAATTCTGTTTCAAATACTGTTTTGTTTTTATTATTGATATGGTATAAAATTAAAATTAAATCTTAATAAAAATATTATATTAAAAAGATTTATTAATGATCATTAGAAATCAAGAAATAAAGAGGATATAAAATAAAGACCATGTGCCCATGGCTGATTAGCCCATTTAAAAATCCCTGTGCTTAGTTTATCATCTCCACCATGCTTGTTACAAGCCAAAAAAAGACAAAGTAGGACCTCCCACTCAATTTATCCCTTTTCTATAGGAAGTATGTAATGACAGTAAGTCAATGGGCTCCCTGGAAATGTAGTTCTTTTTTAGAGTAACTTATACATCCCCCCCTGAGATCCGTGGAAGACTGATCTCGCCAATGGATCTTGTAAACATAACCAGCTTTTAAATTATAATAATTTGGGGATAAAAGGGAAAAAGAACAAAACTAATGATTGCTAAGAGCATTGACAAAAAGCCAATTAGGGGGCAGTCCCCTTTGGCATAAGAGTATACATACAAAAACAAATGCATTTAACCCCACACATTTCAAATCACCATACTCTGGATCTTCTGGTGCACCGTGTGGCCTGTGCAGGCATCTTCATGGTGCCTTCTCCAAACAGTTCACTTTCTAGATTCTTGGAGGTAGCATGTTTCTTAACCTAAAATTACTCTCAAAAGAATTTAAACTTTGCATTTTAGAAATAATACAATGGTCAATTAGGCTTATAGTTTTCCCAATATTGAACTAACCCTGTATTCCTAGTGTTAATCCAACATTGATAGTCAATATTAAAGATTATAATAAAGTAATTTGCATAGTGCATATCATTCAGATTGATTTTTTAAGTGTTTGCCACTGTTCTCCACTCATGCATGCAAGAACCCAAGAAGGGAAAAACAAATTTTTTTTCTCCAATTTTTTTGCATAGACCTCCCCAGAAAGCAGGATGGACATAATATTCCCACAGGACCAGGGTCAGATCTCATGTGTCATTGCTATTTCCTGGCCAGGCCCCATTGTAAAACACACATTTCTAGTCAAGAACAAATGATTAATTAGGTTTGATTTGGCAATTATCAAATTTTTTTCCCACCTTCTTTCTTCCCTGATAGAATTTGCAGCTTTGCTGGCCCTCACACAAGAGGCTGGTTGCAACTGGACTCTGATTTCTGTCTCACCTTCAACTTCAACTCTAAAAAGGCCCAGGCCTGGCCCATAGAACCTGGTGGACAAGGGAAATACAATTCAGAGAGGAGGGTATTTTTTATGCATCTGTGTGGCAGAAGAAGGGTGTATATAAATCTTCTTTCAATCAGGGACAGAAAATAGTATGATTGTATTTTCTTTTGAAACTGAATTCCTAAAGATTTAATTTTTTTGCTTTACTTATTTTTAAAGTCTTACAAATTAATTTCCTTATCTTTTCCAGTCCAGTAATATAATAGTTACTCATGACCAAATCTTAGTACAGATCAACATGGAATCTTTGGCCTGTTCTGATTCCAACCTGAGCTGGTTTGTTCTTCTTCTGCTCATTGTATTGATGAGCAGAAATCCAGTTGACTTAACCCACTGCAGCTGAGAACCCCAGAGTTGAAGAGATCCACCAGCCTCAACCTCTTTTGACATCTTCCTCCCTCCTTGTGATTCCTCCCCCTTTCACTTGTCATCACTCTATGTGTGAGTGTGTGTGTGCATATATCTTCTGTATTTTATCTGCTTGGTTGGTCGTTGAGCTTTATACATGCAGAGGACTAAAATAGCATTACTTTGTAGGGGTCAGCATAGAGTATGTCTGCCTATGGCTGATCAGTTCAATATGAGCTTGGAAGGCCCTATTCCATGCACAAATAGCCCTTATGAACATCTGGGCTGGTGATGTTTCTAAATTTGTGCATCTTGCGTTTCTTTTGAGCTGCTGCTATTCTGCTTTTTGTGCCAAGCAGGATGGTCCTGTGAGGATAATGAGACAATTAGAATGACAAAATGATATGAGTGCTATCTTTATTTGAATTCTCTAGAAACATTTTTAGTATCCTAGGGCAAATAACTTAACCTTTGTCTACTTTTGAGGTAGCTTGCCTCAAAGGGTTGTTGTGACAGTCAAATGAGTTTTTATATATATATTAAAATTAATTAACTTAGAATATTTTTCCATGGTTATATGATTCATGTTCTCTCCCTCCCTCTTCCCTCCTCCCTCCCGGAGTTGACAAGCAATACATGAACTATGCAATGGTAATTCTAAGACAGAAGGTAAGGGTTTAAAACTATATAGAAAAAGAAAAAGAAAATACCATCAGGACCAAAAACCAAGAAGCCAGACAAGTTGGACAACATCCCAAGGGAAAAAGGAATTCTAGTTAGCGTGACTTTCAGAGGGAGCAAAGGGCAATGTGATTCCTTCAATGTAGAACTGAATTACTTAAAAATAACTCAAGAAAGTATTTCCCACCTCTGACTTAAAATAATAATAATGGCTCTAGTTTATATAGAGCTTTATAAATACATATAAATATGCATATATATACATATATATATTTAAAGACCTTACCTTCTATCTTAGAATCAATACTTTGTATTGGTTTTAAGGCAGAAGAGCAGTAAGGGCTAGGCAGTGGGGGTTAAGTGACTTATCCAGGGTCACACAGCTAAGAAGTATCTGAGGCCAGTTCTGAACCCAGAACCTCCCATCCCTAGACCGGGCTCTCAATCCACTGAGCCACCCAGTTGCCTCCTGCTCTTTATATTTGTAAGAGACTATTCTCCTCCTACATAATATTATTATTTTTTTTAAACCCTTACCTTCTGTCTTGGAGTCAATACTGTGTATTGGCTCCAAGGCAGAAGAGTGGTAAGGGCTAGGCAATGGGGGTCAAGTGACTTGCCCAGGGTCACCCAGCTGGGAAGGGTCTGAGGCCAGATTTGAACCTAGGACCTCCCATCTCTAGATCTGGCTCTCAATCCACTGAGCTACCCAGCTGCCCCCCCTACATAATATTCTTAAACAAAATCTTCCAACTGGACTAAAGCATGTCAGACTCACTCCCATGGGATACAGCTATGTGCTCCTTGAAAGACTTCAGGGGATTATGTTTGATCTTTGGCCACAGGAAATGGGAATAATCAACTCCCATTTTTTTCCCGGAGTTATTTATGCAATTGGTTTTATAAGTCAGTATCACTTCATGCTTTGTTTAATTATTACCTTCTTAGATTGGCATGGCTCACCCAGGTTGGCTTGTGAATATGTCAGAAGGGAACATTCTTTGTTTGCCTTCAGGCCCTCGGCAGGCCCCAGTGGGAAGGACTCTGAGCAAAAAGATTGGCAGCCCAAGGAAGAAGGAACCGAAAAAAGGGAGGTTGAGGGCCTGGGAAGGGGTATCCCCCAAGAGAAGGAAGCAGGATTCATCACTGAGGCAGGAAATGGTAAGCTTCGTTTAGGCTTAGTTTAAATGCTCCAGTGGGGGCAAGAGCCACAGAAGGTGTTGGTGTGGGTAAGCTCCAGGCTTTTCCCTTCCAAATAGAATGTAGAAGGATTTCCTTCTGTCATTCTTTCTAGATCCACCCAAGGATAGGTGAGAGTCAGCTGACACATGGGATGCCCAGAGAGAGAGAGATGCATCACTCATCTGAACCTGCCTCTTCTCTGGCTTTGTGATCACGTTACTGCCCTTTCCAAAGCCATTGAGTGGGATCTAGGTGGCTCAGTGGATAAAGAGCCACAAAGGAAGATGAGAGGCCCTGGGTTCAAATTTGGCCCCAGGTGCTTCCCAGCTGTGTGACCCCAGGGCAAGTCACTCAGCCCTCATTGCCTAGCTCTTACTGCTCTTCTGCCTTAGAACAAAAGCATGGGTTCTAAGATAGAAGGTAAGGTTTGCTAGCCTTTGAAGAACTTGAATAAAACAGCAAAACAAATGTGAAAGTTTGAAAAATAAGTAAAAAAAAGACAAAGTAAGGGTTTAAAGCAAGCAAACAAATAAACAAATAAAGCTTTCTAAAAAAATGCCTCAGATCTCCATGTGTGGGGATCACTCAGGCTTGTTCCTTTGTTGGACTTGGGAAGCTGGGATTTACGCCCAGATCTAGTCAGGAGTTGAGTTTGGGCTCAGAACCTATGTGAAGAGCAACAGTAGTAGGTAACATGGTGGGTAGAGTGGTAGGCCTGGAGTAAGTCCTGAGTTCAAATCCTGATTCAGTTATACTTATGAGCTATATGACCATGTAAAAAATCTATAATAATAGCTCCTGGAGCAAACCCCAATGTAAATGGGATGCTAATGAGATTAGGGCAACTTTCCACCAGATTTTGCTTTTTCTGTGCAGACTCTTATGGAAGGAATGACTGTGGAAATTGAGCATTATTTGAACCTCATCCCCTGTCCCTGGGAAACTGCAGGGACCCCCAACCAAAGACCCAGGTTATGTATGTGAGAATTATTTTCTGATAATTTTGAATCTAAGCAACCTGTGTGTCTTATCTGAAAGGTGGCCTCATACTTATCCACTAGTTATTGTTTCCATGTTCTTTTGGTTGTCTATAGTTACTTGACAGGATTTGTGGGACATTTCAGCCCACATCGATTGGGAATCTGGCCCCAGAAGCTTCCTAGCTATGTGACCCTAGGCAGATCACTCAATCCTCACTGCCTAGCCTTTACTGCTCTTCTGCCTTGGGACCAATACTTAGTGTTGGTTGATGATTGAGTAATTGATGGAAGGTAAGGATTTTTTTTAAAGATAATGAGGAAAAGTGTTTTGCAAACCTAAAAATATAAGAGAAATATTAGCTATTATTATGTGGTATCTTCTCTGGCCTTTCTCTTGCCTGGACTATTGTGATTGCTTCCCAATTTGTCTCTCTGCTTCCAGCCTTTTCCATCTTTCATTCACATATTGTAGCCTAGTGGGGAAAAACACTAACTCTGTAGGAAGAGTATTTTGGTAAGTAAGAACTTTCCTGGATCTTGCTTTCCATGTCTGTAAAATGAGGGGGGTGAACATCATGTCTCCAAGGTCGCTTCAAATTCTAGAGCTATGATATTACCATGTACCAAAGGCATCTTTCCATAGCATGTTTGACATTGCTCAAAAAGTTTCCAGGACTCTAAGAAGTTTCAAACTCCTCAGCTAAGCAATTAAAGCACTTCACAATCTGGTTCTAATCTGTTGTTCTTTTTAGTAGTATTTTATTGGGGCAGTTAGTAGTTCAGTGGATAGAGAGTCAGGTCTGAAGATGAGAAGTCTTGGATTCAAATGTGACCTCAGTCATTTTCTGGCTGTGTGATCCTGGGCAAGTCACTTATCCCCAATTGCCTACTCCTTATCACTCTTCTGCCTGGGTACTAATCTTTAGTATTAATTCTGAGAGAGAAAGTAAAGGTTTAAAAAAATTTAAAAAGTGTTTTATTGATGCTTTACATTCCAATGATTCCTCCCATACTCTACCTCACTCTCAAAAGAGCTTTCTCACAAAACAAAGAATTACAGCCAAGCCAAGCAAATTAATACACTGGTCATACCTGATAACATGTGCCTCATCCCACACCTACAGTCCACCTAGGGGGAAGGCAATTAGTATTTATTAAATGCCGTCTATGTGCCAGACACTACAAATGTTAGCTCATTTGATTCTTATGAGAACTTGGGGAGTTTAATGCTCTTACTATCCCCATTTTACGGCTGAGGAAACTGAGGCAGACAAAGGTTAACTGACTTGCCCAGGGTAACAAAGAGTTTGAGAATATATTTGACTTCAGGTTTTCATCATCATCATAACTAGCACTTTATGTACATATAGATTAGCTAATATTTGTTAAGTACCAAGCATATAAGAAGAGCTACACGGTCTGAGATCAGATTAGACCTCTGGTCTTCCTGATCTGGGAGCTAGATGGCATTGTGAATAGAACTTGGAGTCAGGAAGACCTGAGTTCAGATTTAACCTCAGACATTTACTAGCTGGACAAATCACTTAATCTTATCTTGGTTTCCTCATTTGTAAAATGAGGTGGAAAAGGAGATGGCAAAGTACTCTAATATTTTTGCCAAGAAAACTTCAAATGGAGTCACGAAGGGTCAGACATGACTGAGACATGACTGTACAACAACTTCCTCATTCCACACCCAGTGCTCTATCTACTACATCATTTTGCTGCTGCCTAATGCATCATTAGTCTAGAATGGCCTCAGGATATCTGGTTCAAGCCCCACATTTTATTTTTATGATTATTTTTTGTTATTCATTCTTTTTTTATTTTTAAAAATTAATTAATTATTTAATTTAGAATATTTTTCCATGATTACAAGATTCATGTTCTTTCCTTCTCCTCCTTCCACCCCCCCTCCATAGCCAATGAACAGTTCCGCTGGGTTTTACATGTGTCATTGATCAAGACCTATTTCACTATTATTGATATTTGCACTAGGGTGATTGTTAAGAGTCTACATCCCCAATCATAACCCCATCAACCCATGTGGTCAAGCAGTTGTTTTTCTTTTGTGTTTCTACTTCCACAGTTCTTCCTCTCGATGTGGATGGTGCTCTTTCTCATAACTCTCTCAGAATTGTCCTGGGTCATTGCATTGCTGCTAGTAGAGAAGTCCCTTACATTTGATTGTACCACAGTGTATCAGTCTCTGTCTACAATGTTCTCCTTATTCTTCTCTTTTCACTCTGCATCAATTCCTGGAGGTTGTTCCAGTCTCCATGGAATTCCTCTAGTTTATTATTCCTTTGAGCACAATAGTATTCCATCACCATCATATACCACAATTTGTTCAGCCGTTCCCTAATTGAAGGGCATCCCCTCATTTTCAAATTTTTGGCCACCACAAAGAGCGCAGCTATGAATATTCTTGTACTTGTCTTTTTCCTTATTATCTCTTTGGGGTATAAACCCAGCAATGGTATGGTTGGATCAAAGGGTGGGCAGTCTTTTAGTGCCCTTTGGGTATAGTTCCAAATTGCCATCCAGAATGGTTGGATCAATTCATAATTCTACCAGCAATGTATTAATGTCCCAATTTTGACATCTCCTCTCCAACATTTATTACTTTCCTTTGCTGTCATGTTAGCCAGTCTGCTAGGTATGCGGTGGTACCTCAGAGTTGTTTTTTTTTAAAATATATTTTATTTGATCATTTCCAAGCATTATTCGTTAAAGACATAGATCATTTTCTTTTCCTCCCCCCTACCCCCCATAACTGACGCGTAAGTCCACTGGGCATTAGATGTTTTCTTGATTTGAACCCATTGCTTTGTTGATAGTATTTGCATTAGAGTGTTCATTTAGAGTCTATCCTCTGTCATGTCCCCTCAACCTCTGTATTCAGGCAGTTGCTTTTTCTCGGTGTTTCCACTCCCATAGTTTATCCTTTGCTTATGAATGGTGTTTTTTTCTCCTGGATCCCTGCAAGTTGTTCAGGGACATTACACCGCCACTAATGGAGAAGTCCATTACGTTCGATTATACCACAGTGTATTAGTCTCTGTATACAATGTTCTCCTGGTTCTGCTCCTCTCGCTCTGCATCACTTCCTGGAGGTTGTTTCAGTCTCCATGGAACTCCTCCACTTTATTATTCCTTTTAGCACAATAGTATTCCATCACCAACATATACCACAGTTTGTTCAGCCATTCCCCAATTGATGGGCATCCCCTCGTTTTCCAGTTTCCTCAGAGTTGTTTTGATTTACATTTCTCTAATTATAAGAGATTTAGAACACTTTTTCATGTGCTTATTAATAGTTTTAATTTCTTTATCTGGAAATTTCCTATTCATGTCCCTTGCTCATTTATCATTTGGGGAATGGCTCAAGTCCCACATTTTAAAGATGAGAAGAGTGAAGATAAGGAGAGAAACATGCTTCATCACCAGTCCTCTGAATTGATCATTCACTGCATTGATAGAGTTATGGTGTGTTATTTTTCTTTATATTATTGTGGTATAGACATTTTTCTCCTGGTTTTGCTTATTTAACTTTGCTCTTTCCAACTTCATTCAAGACTTCCCTGATTTCTTTTCCTTCCTCTCTCCTTCCCTCCTTCTCCTCTTTTCTCTTTTTCTCTTCCTTCCTTCCTTCCTTCCTTCCTTCCTTCCTTCCTTCCTTCCTTCCTTCCTTCCTTCCTTCCTTCCTTCCTTCCTTCCTTCCTTCCTTCCTTCCTTCCTTCCTTCCTTCCTTCCTTTCTTCCTTCCTTCCTCTCTCTCTCTTTCTTTTTCATTCTTTTCTTCTTTTTAAAAAATCCTTACCTTCCATCTTTGAGTCAATACTAAGTATTGGTTCCAAGAAAGGAGAGAAGCAAGGGCTAGGTGATTGGGGTTAAGTTACTTGCCAGGGACACACAGCAGGATGTGTCTGAGATAATATTTGAACTCGGGACCTTTTGTCTCCAGGCCTGGCTCTCTAATTCACAGAGTCACCTAGCTGTCCTGACTTCCTTGGTTTTTCTGAATTCTTTATATTTGTCATTTCTTATGCGACAATAATATTCTATCACATTCGTGTGCCAGTTTTCCAATCACTTCCCAGTCAATGGGTACCTACTTTCATTCCAGTTCTTTCTTACTACAAAATGTTCTGCTATATTTGTACTTGGGAGACCTTTCCCTGTGTTTTTTACCTTCTTGGATGCTTTGTGGAAGTTTTCCTGGGCTAGAGGATATGTACAGTCAAATGACTTCCCTTGTATGGTTTCAAATTGTTACCCACATAAATCAGACCAAATAACAGTGTATTCATGTGCATGTATTCTCACAAATCATCATTTTTGTCATCTTTGCCAATCTGATAAGTATGAGGTGAAACCTTAGAGTTGTTTTAATTTGCATTTCTTCTCTGATCAATGATTTGGAAAATTCTTTTATAGGGTTGATGATAGTTTGTATTCTGTTTCTTAAAAATTGCCCGTATCTATTGAGGAATGCCTGGTGAGCTTATTCCAACTTACTTGTCCTGATCTCTCACATGACTTTCCTTTACAAACTCCACATTCCAGTTAGACTGAGTAAGTTATTTCTCCCCACCCTCAATATTCGGTTTCCCATCTCCATATCTTTAGGTAAATCCTTAGTTTCCTTTAAGGTTCATGTCAGGTGCCACCTCATAATGCTGGAAATGACTTCCCCTCCATTCTTGGTGCTGTCTCTTTCTCCTCAAACTAGTTTTCAATGACTTATCTGGATATGTGTTGTATTTAGGATTGTGCCAAAAAGGAGTTCGGGGACCTCGCACAAACACCTAAGTTTATGGTAAGAGGAGCAGATTTTCCCCTCCGCCCAAAAACGACACAACCTGAAACTTGGAACGAGAGTAAAAGTTGGATGGTTTGCAATACATCCGTCTGCATCTTTCTGTACCAAAGGGTCGTAAATAGTAGTTTGCTTTGCAAGTGATGAGTCCTGATCCCTTAGGGCTCGGTGCTCTGCATTCCGCACCAGCACCTAAACAGGTAGGTAGGTAGGTGGGAGAAGTGAGGCCGGGAGCGAGCAGTGGGTGTGGTTCCTCCCACTGCCACAAAGAGGCAGCACTGCTCGTCCCTTTCAGGACCTGAGGTAGGAGTTGCGGCTCTAGAATTGTCGACCAGAGCTGTAAATTACGGGCTGGGCTATGTGCTCCCCGGTGTGTGTGTGTGTGTGTGTGTGTGTGTGTGTGTGTGTGTGTGTGTGTGTGTGTGTGTGTGTGTGTGTGTGTGTGGTGTGTGTGTGTGTGTGTGTTTCTGTGCTTCCCCTCTCTGGAGAGCTCCTTCCACCTGCGCACTAAACCCGGAGACAAGTGGCCAGCGGACGCGGGCTCCTGCCTGGTCCGGGGGAAAGCAAGGCTGGCTCAAACCGAGGGCTGAATAGAGTTCGTGTGAGATTTGGACTTGGAAGGGGGCCTGAGAGCTCAGTTTTCAGATGAGAAAACTGAGACTCAGAAAGGAACGTGATTTTTCCCAAGTCAAATAAGTAGGTTGCAAGTAACAGGGTTGGGATTGAAGCCCAGGTACTCTGAATCCGGAGGGAGCACCGATGACCTGAAGGACAGACTTTCTGATGGATGGAAGCCGATTTAGCAAATAGCCTTGAATAAAGGGCTCCGAAGTCTTGGGTTATAATCTGGTTTCTGATCTAACTAGGTCAGGGACCATGGACAACTCTCTCTTTGATCCTCTTTGTCCATCTGGAAAATGGAAAGGTTGGCTGCTCTCCAAGGTCTCAACCGGTTCCAGTTGCCGTAATGCTAAGAAAGTGATGGCAGAGAACAACTCCTTAGCGGCTTTAAGGACCGGACCTCTCTATTCTTTGCTTTTCTAAACGTAATCCCCAATGTCCCCCCAGATCTGAAAGATTAAAAAAACTGCCACGTTACAAGGGTATTATGAGGAGGTAATTCGATGTCAAGAACTTGGAGAAGACAACCCTGTAGAACAGGTTTTGTGAAAGAATTTCAATTTCTCAGAAATGGGCGTGGGAAGGACTAGGGGGAGAGGGGCACAAATGTTTAGAGAAGAAGATAAGCCAGAAGCACACGAAGAGGCACTGTTGATAAGTGTTTCCTAGAATGTCAGAGATTATCTGGTCCACCCCCTTTCACATTACATGGGAAGAAAGTGAGGCCCCCAGAGGGAAAGGATCACTCTCTAGAGCAGAACTGGGAGGCAGGAAACTGAAGCCCAGGGAGATAGGGACTCGCCTCAGGTTACACATTTGTTAAATAAGAGGTGGCATAGAAACTTAGTCTCTATACAGTCAGTTCTTTTTTCCAAGGTACCAATGGCTCCTACACCTTATTGAAGGTCATCCAGCTATTACAACATCAGGGATTCCCCCCCCCCCTTTTTTTTTTCATTTTAACTTCCTTTTTAGTGAGAGAAAAACAAGAAAGTACAGCTGATTGAATTTACATATTCTTCTAAAGCCCGATAATACACTTCAGATAAGCTCCTTATCTTATTTTTCTCATTCTGTTAATAATAACAGCTAGTGTTTACATCGTGCTTTAAGATGTATAAAAAAATTAACAAATATGGACTAGGGCAGCTAGGTGGTGCAGTGGATAAAGTTCTGGTGTGGAGTCAGGAGGACTTAAGTTCAAATTCAGCCTCAGACACTGGGCTAATCACTTAACCACTGTTTGCCTCAGTTTCCTAATATGTAAAATATACTGGAGAAAGAAATGGTAAACCACTCCAGTATCTGCCCAGAAAATCCCAAATAGTGTTACAAAGAGTCTGATATGACTGAAAAGACTGAACAACAACAATAACAAATTGCAAGTCAAAGTCAGGTGCTATTATCATCCCTATTTTACAGATAAGAAAACTGAGGCAAAAAGCAATCAAGTGACTTGCCCAGGGTCATACAGCTAGTAAATATCTGAGGATAAATTCAAACTTAGTTCTTCCTGACTCCAGGTCCAGGGCTCTATCCATTGAACTATCTAGCTGATATTGAGGGCATAGTCTTTCTCTCAGTTATTCAGGTATTTAACTTCAGAGTCATGCATGAATTTTCCCTCTCCCTCATCCCTCATCTCCCAACAGTTGTCAAATTGTGTTGATCCTACTGCCACAACATTTTTGTGTGTGTGTATATCTTTCCTCTCTCTCCATCATAGAATCACTAACCTAGTTCAGGCCATCAGTAGCTTCTACTTGGACAGCATCTTAATAGAAGGTAAGCACCTAGAAGTCAGAGGTTTTTTTATTTCTCACTTTTTTTTTTGGTCTTTGTATTCCCACTAAGGGTGGAGAAGTGAATAGGGTTCTGAACTGGAAGTCAGGAATACTCATCTTCCTGAGTTTACATCTGGCTTCAGACATTTCCTAGCTGTGTGAAGACCCTGGGCAAGTCACTCAACCCTGTTTTCCTCAGTTTCCTCATGTATAAAATGAGCTGGAGGAAGAAATGGCAAACCACTAGAGTATCTGCCAAGAAAACCCCAATAGGGTCAAGAAGAGTCAGACATGATTGAACAATGACTCAACAACAACAACAAGAGTAACAACCCCCAGTGAGCACAGTGCCTGATGTTTAGTGAGACTTTAATAAATGCTCATCCACTTATTTATTAGTCTACTGTAGCAGTCTCGTAAATAGACTCCTAGCTTCCAGTGCAGTGAGGGGGATACTTAGGTTCAAGTTCTGACACATACTGACTATATGACCCTGGGCAAGTCACTTAATTTCTCAATGTCCCAGTAATCTCTCTGAGATTATAATTGCCCAATGGCTGCTGATTTGCATTGGTGAATTTTCTCACAAGAAATTCCCTTCACTGATGAAACTAAAGGAACTTAAAAGAAAAAAAAAAGGTAACCAGAGAAGCAACTTGGGAAATCATCTAGTCCACCTCCTTCATTTTATTTTATTTTTCCTGGACCATCCATGTATTATCATGCAAAACATACTTCCATATTGAACATTGTTGTAAGAACACCTTCACACCTCCATTTTAGAAATGAAGAAACAAGTTCTGAGTGAAGATGTGACTTGTTCTAGGTCACAAAGGCAGGTAAGCAGTAGAGCCAAGAGCAATGACTGTCAAATAGGCCTGTTCTTACGCAAAGGTCCTTTTCAATGATATATAGAAATAATTTTTAGCAATTATTTTCTGACATTTTATGATTCTGATTCTCTGCCTCCCTCCCAACCCTTCATACTCCCTAGATGGCAAATAGTCTGATATAGGTTATATAGTGCTGTCAGGCAACACACATTTCCATATTCCTCACGCTGTGAAAGAAGACACATCTCACATACAAGAAAATAACTCTTGAGAGAAATAAAGTATTTTTAGTTGTGGTATATGGTTGTAATGGAATATCAGCGCACCATAAGAATGGATGAACAAAGGGGGCAGCTGGGTAGCTCAGTGTACTGAGAGCTAGGCCTAGAGACAGGAGTCCTAGGTTCAAATCTGGCCTCAGACACTTCCCAGCTGTATGACCCTGGGCAAGTCACTTGACCCCTATTGCCTAGCCCTTATCACTCTTCTGCCTTGGAGCCAATACACAGTATTGACTCCAAGACGGAAGGTAAGGGTTTATTATAAAAAAAAATTAAAAAAAAAAAGAATGGATGAACAGGATGTGTTGAGAAAAACCTAGAAAGGCTTATGTGAACTGCTACAAAGTGAAATGAGCAGAACTAGGAGAACAGTGTATACAGTAACAGAAGTATTTTATGATGGTCAGCTGTGAAAGACTCAACCATTATCAGCAAAGCAGGTTTCCAAGAGAACCACAAGGGACTCGTGATGAAAATGCTCTCCATAGCCAAAGAACTGTTGGAGTCTGAGCAGATCAAAGCATGCCGTCTACCACTATATTTCCTTCATGAGACTTATTGTATGTGTGATATGTATCTTCCATTATGACTTGATAATATGGAAATAGATTTTATACGAAAGTATGGTATATCAGACTGTTGGAATCAGAATGCAGATCAAAGCATATAATTTATCACCCCATACAATTTATAACCCCCCCAAAATTTGGGTTTTTATTTTGCAGTTTTGGTTTTACATTATTATTCTCTCATAAAAATGAACAATATGGGAATGTGTTTTACATGAGAATACATGTATAATCCAGACTGAATTGCTCGCTAACTCCAGGTCGGGGGAGGGAGACAATTTGGATCCTATCACTTCAGAAAACTTATGTGGAAATGTATTATTACATGTGTTAACTAGGAAAAATACAGAACCACTGAAATGGTCAGGAAAAAAAACCAAATCTTTAATCAGGTAAGAGACAAGTTCATTCAGCCAAATCAAAGGCTTAAAAACCACATGGAGCCAAGGACTCTGGGACTCTGGGAACAGTGTCTCTGAGAGAACTCACTGCCAAAGAAGATTCCCTAAAGAGTAATAGAACTTGGTGGTCTTATATACCTTTGGGGGGGAACAAGGGCAGGGAAGAGTGATTGGCTAGCTCTACATTGGATACAAGGAAGGGAGGAATCCAGGGATTGACTGACAGGAAGAGGCTGATGCTTTACACTAGCTACAAAAAGATGTTTCTAGCAAGGGGCTTGACTACTGGGTTAATGCTAAATACCTGGACAAACTGTTAAAACAAAAACCAAGGATCCCTAAGGCTTGATTGATTACTAATCTTATCTAAACTGGAGTCATTCAATAATATGGAAATAGGTTTTGATTAATGACCCAAGTAAAACCCAGTGGAATTGCACTTCAGCTACTGGAAAGGGGTGGTGGTGATGGTGGGGAGAAAGAACATGATTCTTGTAACCAAGGAAAAATATTCTAAATTAACTAATTAAACATTTCCAAAAAAACCCCCAAACAAACCCAAAAACCAAAAAACTGGGATCATTAAGTACCTCAAAGACTATTATTCATTTCTGAGGTAGGGTCAGTTAGATCAGTTGTGTTAATCAGGTGCTTCCCCCAAAGCAATTTCCTAAAGGACAAGGAGCAAACTTAGGTTTTCCAGAATTTGACATATGTAATTAATAAAGTAAAATGTCTTTTTAAAAAACCCTTACCTTCTATAGAATCACTACTGTGTATTGACTCCAAGGCAGAAGAGTGGTAAAGGCTAGGCAATGGGGGTTAAGTGACTTGCCCAGGGGCACACAGGTAGGAAGTGTCTGAGGCTAGATTTGACCCCAGGACCTCCCATCTCTGGGCCTGGCTCTCAATTCACTGAGGCACCCAGCTGCCCCCCAAATAAAATATCTTTACAAAAAATTGTTTCTACACATAACTGGAAAAATTAAAAAATTGGAAAAAAATAAATGTTCTAATTTTCATTAATAAAAATTTCTTTACTATTTTCATAAATTTAATCAACCATACAAATTAAATTAAAAAAACTAAAATAAAATGGTATGTTTTGATCTGCATTCAGACTCTGATAGTTCCTTCTATGGCTTTTGCACAAAGGTCTTAATTCAGACTAGGAATAAATGCAATAAATAAACTCTCTTGTGCTTCTGGGTCTGTGCATTCTCTGCTCTACAACAATAGATTAGGGAAATCCTTACCTTTTAAAAATATTTAATATTAATATAAGATTTAATATCAGATCTAAGGCAGAAGAAGGACAAGGGCTAGGCAGTTGGGGCTAATTGGCTTGCCCAGGGTCACACAGCTATAAAGTGTCTGGGATCAGGCTTGAACCCAGGACCTCTCCTCTCTAGGCCTGGTTCTTTATTCACTGAGCCATCTTGCTCCCTCCAAGGTTCATTTTCCATCCTAGTTAATTTACCCTTTCACTTGATGACCTGGAAAAAAATTCAGAACTTCTAATTATAAGTTTAGTGATAGGTGGGTGTTGCCAAAATTCCTTTTGGTCCCGGAGGGCAGGGATTTTATTTGCATGTAATTGTTCTTAATTAAACCTCAATCAGACTTGCTCCAGTTCCCCTCCTCCTTGGCCTCCTCACACACCTGCTGCCAGACTAGTCTTCTGGATGACCGCTCTTCTGCTCAAAATTTATGATAATTTCTCTTGCCCTATGACACTTGGGATAAATTTTGCTGGCCTTTTTAAGATTTTCTATGATCTGATCCCATGCTAGCTATTTCACAGCACTCTATCTAACTTAAACCACTGTCCCCTTGACCTAGAAGCTCCTCTCCTCTTCAAATTTTACATATCCTTCAGGGTCTAGCTTACATACCACTGACTCCATGAAGCCTTCCTTGACAACTTCTTCAGCTCTTGTTCATTGCTCTCCCATGGTGCAGTCTGCCACTAAACATGTGATCTTGTTTCTTTCATCGTTTGTGTGCATGTGTCCCTCACTCAAGCTAGATAGTAAGCTCCTTGAGGCTAAGAACTGTATTATAATTATGTTACCTCACAACATGGAGCTGGATACCAAATCAGCACTCAGTATTTCTTGGGTTGATTTCCAAAGTACATATCTATATCTCGCCTTCTTCCTAGTTCCTGCAACACTAAGAATTGTTATTATCTTTTTTTTTTAACCCTTGTCTTCTGTACCAGTATCAATTCTAAGGGGCTAGACAATTGGGGAGGGGGTTAAATGACTTGCCCAGGGTCACACAACTTGGCAGTAGCCGAGACTAGATTTGAATCCAGGACCTCCAGACTCTAGGCCTGGAGCTCTATCCACTATGCTACTTAGTGGTTTCTTGTTATTATTCTTTCATACCTGTGTCTGATCTCTTCCATTAGATTTGAGCAGGGGAATACAGCTTATACATAATTGTATAACCCTTAGCACAACTAAATTTGAATCCAGGACCTCCAGACTCTAGACCTGGAGCTCTATCCACTATGTTACTTAGTGGCTTCCTATTATTATTCTTTCATACCTGTGTCTGATCTCTTCCATTAGACTTGAGCAGGGGAATATAGCTTATACATAATTGTATAAACCTTAGCACAATGATTTGTAGCTTGGTAAGAGCTCAGGGCATGTTTACTGATAGATTCTACTCTTTCAGGCTTAAAGTTTCTTCAGCCCTTGAGACAGTGTAGCCAATGGACAGAATTTAAGTGGACTGTGTGAAGATTAAATTTAACTCTCCCCTGATTGTGAAAATGAAATTAATTAACTCTCCCTTGACTGTGAAAATGCCTACCCTTTTTTAGATTTAATCACCAAAAGTGTAAACATCCCACCTAATCATTAAATGGGAGGTCTGTGATCCATGTGTGCAGTAGTGGGTGACAAATCAGAATCAACTGACTGCCTCTTGGGCAGTCCTAAGCAAGGCTTTAGACTATGATTTGTTCATGTAAAAAGTGGAGGAAGACACAGGAAGTAATGCAAAAGAGAGTATCTTTAAAAGGAATTACAACTTCCTGTGAGAAGCAGTTCTTCATTCTTTTGAGTTGAGATTGGTGAAGAATCTGCTGAATGGACCTGAGATCTTGAACTTGGTGGGACTGTTCTTAAATCTCTCCCTTTGAACTGACACATGGTGAGTGAAAAAGGCTGACTCCTTTCCTGGATTTTTTGAAGAGACTAGCCTCAGGAGAGACCTATCCTCTTGAGAGAGGCTCCCTGTATCCCCAGGTCCTCAGCTATAAGGGCTGAGACCTCTCCAGTTAAGGACTAAACTCCCCTGCCTGTTTTTGAGCCAGGGGTTGGAGTAAATTTCTTAATGCTTAGGCTAGATATCTTATCCTATCCTCTCTCTGATTTCCTATTTCATTCTTTCTATATTTTGTAAAAATAAATCTCTTTGGAATTAAATTAAATTCCTGGTGACCTTATTCTTTTTTTTTTTTAAACCCTTACCTTCTGTCTTGGAATCAATACTGTGTATTGGTTCCATGGCAGAAGAGTGGTAAGGGCTAGGCAATGGGGGTTAAGTGACTTGCCCAGGGTCACACAGCTGGGAAGTATCTGAGGCCAGATTTGAACCTAGGACCTCCTGTCTCTAGGCCTGGCTCTCAATTCACTGAGCTACCCAGCTGCCCCCCTGGCGACCCTATTCTTAAAAAAATCCAGCCCAGCCTTTTTATATAACCCCCTTTTCTCCCTTACAATTGGAAACCTTGAAGCTCGAATTAGGACTTCAAGACTAGGTGCATAGGTCACCCACTTAGCCCTGTATTTTCTTTTTCTTGTCTGCAAAATGGGATTGAGGTAAAAAACCAGTGTAAATCTATTCATTAAAATGTGCTAGGAAATGCAAGATCTGGCGAAAGAAATGATGAAAATCCATTTATAAGATGCAGCTAGATAGCACAGTGGATAGAATACCAGGCCTGGAGTCTGGAGGACCTGGGTTCAAATCTAGCCTCTGATACTTCTTAACTGTGTGACCCTGTGCTAATCACCATTTTCCTGTCTTAGAATGAATACTAAGATAGAGGATAAGGGTTTACACCTCCCCCCCTCCCCCATCGACAACCTGAGAATCAAGATGGGGTGGTGTGGGGCGTCACCTTCTGGGGGCCTGCTCCAACTCTTCCCTGCCCCAGGGTGATAGGGAGGTGTCAGGAGAGATGGAGGTTGAAGATCTAAGATCCTAAGAGTTGAGTCAGGACCCAGAGAAGCCAGAGGGTGAGGAGGTCTAGGGAGGGAGTGCTAGAGAAATGCTAGTGTCCCTAGTCCAAGCTCCCCAAGAAGCACTGAGTCTCATCTCATCACCTCACACCTGGATTATGTTGCTAGTGGTTGGTCTGCCCAAGTCTCTCCCCACTCCAATCCATCATGCATTCAGCCAACAGTGATTTTCCTATAGCACAAGCCTGATCATGCCACCACCCCTCCCCACTCAATAAACTCCAGTGGTGATATGCCAATCGAATAGGAGTGTCATCTCCAGGATCCAATGCAAAATACTCTATTTGGCATTCAAAACCCTCCATCTCCTGGTCTCATGCTGCAACCTTTCCAGGCTTATTATACCCCACTCTCCAACATGTAACCTTAAAGCCAGTGACTGGTTTTCTTGACCATTCTTTGAATAAGACACTCTATTTCTTAGCTCTGGGCATTTTCTGTGGTGGTCCCCCTGGAACATTCTCTATCCTCTGCTCCAACTACTATCTTCCTTAGTTTCTTTTAACTTTTAATTAAATTAAAATCCTACCTTCTATTGGAAGCCTTCCCATTTAATTCTTTCTGATTTATCCTGTAGATAGCTTGCTTTGTATAGATTTATTTGTGTGGTGTCCTCCTTGAAGGCAGGGACTTTTTATCTCTTTATGTATTCTCTGAGTTTAGCACAGTGCTTGGCATATAGCAGGGTACTTAGTAAACATTGATTAATTGATTATGCTTTTTTCTGTCCTGATAATGGTGATGATGACAAGTTTACATTCAAAAATCCCTTCTTAAGGTTTACAAAGCAGTTTTCTATACATGTGTAAAGATAATTTAAGGGTTGTGATTTAAAATCTAAATTAATTGGTCACCAGGGAAAATCCCAAATAAAATACTCAAGTCAGTGTGGAATTTTATGGTAATTTTAATTAATATAGAAGGAAGGGTTTAAGGAGAAAGAGGAAGAGGGTATAGGATTTCTCCTGCCTGGCCTGCGCCAGGGAGAGTTCAAGATCTCCACCACTAGGTCTCCGAAGGAGATTAGAGACTTCTAAGAGGATAAAGTTTGGAAAGTAAAGGAGGGAAAACTCAGCCAGAAACTCACCACCGAACCAGACAATAGCTGTAGCCAAGCCAAGATGCTGAAAGGCCCAGCAAGCTGCCATCAGCCACCTCTCTGCTGCCAAAGGTCCCGGAGAGAAGAAGTGACGTGAAATATATAGATCTTTTACTCTTGTGTTCTCTCCTCTCAATTTTCACATCTACCAATCACATTAGAGGCTTCTCTCCAGGACTGCCCATTCTTTAGTTCTCATCTTCTTTGATTAGATTATATCTTTTGAGTTACTTAACACTTCTTTGTTAAGTTCACCTTTTGTTAGTTACTTAACCTTTTTGTGATTAATTTACCCATTATAGTTACTTAACACCTTTTTGTATTAAGATCTTAAAATGGACTTAGCTTAGAGTTCTAGCTTCACTATATAATAAGAATTAAGTACCTTCATTGTTCAATCAGGAGATTACAATTTCATCTTCTCCATAAAGTAAGATCTAAGTAGGGTGGAGTAATCTAATTTTCGCACATGATTCACTATAGTCCTGAAGAGATAAGGAATCCTTCACCCCTCCATGGCCAAACTTTTTCCTAAATATTAAATAGCTACCACTTATAAGGTGTTTTAAAGTTGACAGAGTATTTTATAAACATTATCTTGCTGGTGGTTCATAATCCTTCCATGGCTCCCCATTACTTGGATGATAAAGTCCAAACTCTTCAGTCAAACATGGGGGGCAGTCTTTGACCTTTCTTGTTCTCTTGAATCTGCCTACTGTTATCTTCACTAATCTCCCTTCATAAACTCAGTTCCTTGCACAGGCTCTTATCCTTTCTGCCTCCATACTTTTGCTCACACCGTTGTATCACTGGAAGCTTTCCCTCTTCTTTCTCCTTTGCTCAGCTCAATCTTGTCTATCCTTTAAGGCTCAGCTGACTTCATCTTTTTTTTTTTTAATCCTTACCTTCTGTCTTAGTATCAATTCTAAGACAGAAAAATGGCAAGGGCTAGGCAATGGGAATTAAATAACTTGTCCAGGGTCATTCAGCTAGGAAATATCTGAGGACAAATATGAACCCAGGTCTTCCAGACATTAGGCCTGGCACTCCATCCACTATGTTACCTAGCTGTCTCTCTCCATCTTTTATTTTTTTTTTAATCCTCACCTTCTGTCTTAGAATCAATACTCTGTATTGATTCCAAGGCAGAAGAGCAGTAAGGGCTAGGCAATGGGGGTTAAGTGACTTGCGGGGGTTAAGTGACTTGCCCAGGGCCACAAAGCTAGGTAGTGTCTGAGGCCAGATTTGAACCTAGGACCTCCTGTCTCTAGGCCTGACTCTCAATTCATTGAGCCATCCATCCAGCTATACCTTCCCCCCGTTCCCTCATCTTCTTTATGAAGCCTTCCTTAACCAACCAAGGCTTAAATACCTTCTGGATCCTTTAACATTTTGGATCTGCATCAAAGTATGGCCTATACTCCCTGGTGTTGCTGATTCTTTTTCTGCTGATGTTCTATCTCCCCCAGTTTAAATAGCTAGGCTGGCTAAAACACTTAGAGAGGACACCCTACTGCTCTGGCCAAGGTGATGGAGCTCCTCCATGATCTTCTCTTTTCCCCAGTACAGATGGGACTAAATTTCAGCCACTCCCTGGAAGATGTGGGACAGTGAGATGGGGCCTTGCTATAATTCATCCCATTAAAAGAAAAACAACAACAAAAAACCCCCTCCAGGTATTTTCTGATGATGGGAGTAGAATCAAGTTATAAAACAATGACTTTACATGATAATGCCTATGAACAATGAGAGATAGGAGAACTAAGGTTTGAATTCTAACTCCAATGCTGATTGGCTTTGTGACCAAGTGCAAGTTACTTCCTCTCAGTCTCAGTTTCCTCCTCTAAAATGGGTATAACAGAGCACCTGCACTACTTTCTTTGCAAGTTTATTTATGGCAGATAGTGCTGCAAAAGTAAGTACTATGCAAATGGACAGAAAAGGGCCCATTTGGAGGGAGGGGAGTTCACTGAATCTGCTGAGCTTAATTCAGGGCAGAAAATGTAATCAAATTGAAACAGATTTGAGCTGAAAAAACATACTTGTCCTTGAACTGAATAAAGCTGCATTTTACAAATATAACTTTATTGCATTTTAAAGGCCCAGTGATCTTCAAGGTCTCTTTAGTTTTCACAATGCTAACTTATTTGAATTGAATTTGTTTCTGTCTACAAAAGCTCTTATCTGCCAGCTTGTAGAACACTGTGCTTGGAAGCTGTGAGGACCTCTGAAGTCATCTGATCTCATTTTGCAGATGAGGAAACTGAGGCCCAAAGAGAAAATTTCACATGCTCCCTCAGGTCAGATAGCCTGACAAATCAGTGTATTCCACAGACAATTAACATTGCTTATGTTAGTCCAATAAGAAAAACCAGCGCAATAGATTAGTTTGGCAGACTTTGGTTGTGCTGGTATTTGATTGTCCCTCCTTCATTCACCAGGACCAATTCATTCTGGCTTCCAACACAATCCTGCTTCCTAGAGTTTTATCCTTATTTGTAAACCCTTACCTTCTCTGTCTTAGAATCAATGCTATGCATTGGTCCCAAAGTAGAAGAGCACTAAAGGCTAGGCAACTGGGGTTAAATGGATGTGCAGCTAGAAAGTGTTTGAGGCCTGATTTGAATCCAGGACCTTCTGACTCAGGCGAATGCTCTATTTATTCACTGAGTTACCTAGCTGCCCCTAGAGTTTTTTCTTTAGAGGCAGGAGAAAAGTTAAACAAAAGACATCAGGCATATTTGGGGGGGGGATTTGGGGGCTGCAGGATACATTTATTTTTACTTGAATGTAGAAGGAAAAATATCACACACACCCCATTGTAGGGGATTGTGTGCTACCAGCAACTCTTCCCCCTATCCCACATCATTACAGGCACTTGGGCACAAGAGCACATATACAAAGAGTCCACGGGTTGTCTCAGTCCTCCTCTCTCACAGAAGAAGAGCTGACAAAGGGTAGGGTCCCTAACCTCTGTCCCTGGGAGACGTGGGGGTTGGGATGGAGAGAGAGAAGGGCAGCACCAGGGGCCAGGAGTGACCAAGTGAGGCTATTCCTTTGAAAGTTTTGTTCAATTAGCAGCCTACCACCTCTGCAGGGTGGAGAGAATGTGGTGGCAAATCCCCCTGATACAACCCTGACTCTTACCTCTCTCCAGCAAGCTCCCATACCACAGCCCTTTGGTTTCTCAGACATAGCAAACAAACCAAAAAACCAGCCCTTGTAAGGCATGAGGGCAATGGAATCTCCTATCAACCCCCCCCCCCCCCCAACAGAACCGCCCCAACCTATAAGAGAATCACAGAATCTACCTTCACGTGAAGCAATAACAATAGAACAAGAACTTAACTTTAGAGTTGTGAATTTCAGCCCTGGAGATAGATAATAATGGTAATAACAATGATTCACATTTTTATGGCATTTAGAAAGTGCTTTTGTCACAAAGACCTTTGAGGCAAGCAGTATAAGTAATAAGATCCCCATTTCATAGATGAGGAAACTGAAAAATCCGGGTCTTCTAACTCCAAGACCAGGGAGTACTCTTTCTTGCTACACTCCATCGGCAAGCTTTCTTCTTCCCCATCTGGTACCCATTTGCCATTGTCACTCAGAGATTCTGCTGTACCAAAGTCTTTCTTCCAAGTCCTCCTTGTTTATTCATCGCTGGATGGTTTTTGTTAGCTTGAAATGATTCCAGTTGAAGGTAGGCTCTCCATCTTAGCAGTTAGGACACTCAAAGAGTTAAAGTCTGGAGGTTTTGTGATAATAATATCTAGAGGAGAGGAGCTTATTCTCTGTTCACTAGAGCATCCAGGTGAGGGGGCAGGGTGAGTGGTCTGGAGCTAGCTGGAAGAGTGATGGGGGTCTGAACAATAGGACCACCAAGGTGCTAAGGGCCCCACTGTGAAGTTCCAAGTCTGTGGGCTTACCAAGTCTTCTTATTTGCTTCCATCAATGAAGGAGGATGGGTGTCAGGGGGCAGGAAGATGGTAGAAGGGTACAATTTAGAGTCCTCTTTCACTCTGGTTTTCACTTCTCTAAGGCCTTTGACTTAGCTTTTTTTTTTCTTCTTCATTTTAAAAAAAGTTCTAGTCTTTAATATTTTTGCACTCTCTATCATGGCTCCTTTAGCCACTGTAGGAGCTGAGGTGTATAGTAGGTGATGATGATGTCGGCACCTGTATTAAGCAAAAAAGAAAAGAAGGTGGGAGTATCATGGCTGGTACGGAGGGATCCAACTGGGTCTGGGTGCCCTGCCTACCTTAGGAACAATGGGGCTGGCTTGGATCTCTTAGGAAGGTGTTTTTGCAGCCACCAGAGAGAAGTATCTTGTGTTTTAGTGGCTGGACAGGCAACATGATGATATGGGTGAGGGCAATGGATGTGGCAGTCAGGAGACTTGGCTCAAACCCAGTCCTTAGCACAGTGCCTGGTGCTTAATAAATGTTCATTGCCTGCCTGACCCAACCTTGATTCCAGTACTTCCTGGCTAGGCAAATCCTTTGCCTCTTAGAGTCTCAATTTCCTCCCCTGTAAAAATGGGGATAATATTTGGTTGATTTACCTTACAAGATCATTGTGAGGAAATCATTTGGGGAACTTTAAAGTATTAGTTTTGAGCTAATGTCTTCTATCTCCTCAACTGAAGCAAAAGTCTCCAAACTCATGACTCACTCTTCTTTATTTCAGTATTCCCAGCTGGGCAGAAGGGAATAGAAGTGGCTGAGGAGGTTCCCTCCCACCCCCTTCCTGCCTCACATACCTGCTCTCCGGAAGGCTGTCATGGCCTCCATAACAGCAGTCTTCAGATCAAGGGCCCCGGCTCGGGCACCATGCCACAGCATGGCAAACTCTCCAGAAACGTGATACACAGCAAGGGGCAGGACAGAGTGCTGGAGAGGGGACCGAGGAGATCAGTGACAGGGAGGGGCAGATGGGATTCCTCCCCCCTATTCCTCCCCAGGAAATAAGTTCCCCTCCTCTCCAAACTCAGGATCAAGCCCGATCAACCTGACCTTTTACATCTGTCAACATTTAGGACCAATCAAAGACTGACTCTGACTGGCTTTATCCTGAGCTGGTATCCAAGCTAAAGTTGAGTGATCCTCTGTTAGAGATTAAAGGAGGAGACTCTGATACTTGGTCAGGATTGGATTAACAATCCTATGATTCAGAAATTCTCCAAAATCCTTCCTTCTCTCATTTCTGCTTTTGACTTTGCCCGTGACTCACCTTGTTCTTCACTTCTCTCACAATGTCCAAGTACGGTAACCCTGGCTTGACCATCAGGATATCTGCCCCTTCTTGGACATCTCGATCCTAAGGCACATGGGACAGAGAATGTAAGGCACAGTGGGGAATTCTGGGGTTGGAGGCAGGTGGAGCAGTTCTTAGGGAAGGTGGGGAGGGTGGAAAGGAATGATTGTACAAGAAAGGTTAGGGGAGGGAAGGGGGTAGTCCCCGTTTACACACCACAGCTCGAAGGGCCAGGCCCCGAGCCCCAGGAGGCAATTGGTAGCATCGTCGGTCCCCGAAAGCTGGGCTAGAATGTGCTGCATCCCTGTAGAGAGGGAAAAAAAGCCACCTCATCAGGGTGGGGCTAACTATGGCTCTTTCCACAGCCTGGCAATACCAGGACTGCTGGTGCCAATTTCTCTCATTACCTCCAATTTTCACTCACCGGAAAGGACCGTAGAAACAAGAAGCAAACTTGGCACTGTAGCTCATCACTGATACCTGTCAGGAAACAGTTCCTTGGGCTGAGTGTTTTGCCAAAAAATCTCTACATGTGGAATCAGGATCTCTAGGTGGTCCCAACTCTGCTAATGATTGCCTCTGTGACTTGGATTAAGCTACCTACCCTTTTTGAGCTTGTTTCACCTGCAAAATGAAACACTACTAGATGCTTTGTAGCACTATGTCCTTATGAGCTCTAATAAGCCCATGGACCCTAGCATGGGCTGGAGATGGGGCTTGGTTTTCAGGCCCAGGCAGCCACCTCCTTTTTATTCCCCACCTTTTCCAGGGCACTGCCTACTTGCCCCTTACCTTGTTGCCAAGCCCGTGAGTGATTAATGCTTCTTTGATGGCACCAATTCGCCCATCCATCATGTCTGATGGAGCCACCACCTGACAGCCTGGAGGAGGGGTTAGAAAATGGGAGGGGATTGAACTAGACATTCTTGAAGGTTTCTAACAGCTCTAATCAAGTCTGATTCTGAAGACAATATCATCTGATTTTGTATTTTGTCTGACTCCCAGATAAAACACAACTCCCAGAATTTACTAGGTCTTCAAATACCCAGAACATGCTCTCTTTCTCTTTCCTTTCCATCAAGGGCCATATGGCTCCAGGTTCCTTACCTGCCTTGGCGTAGGCTAGAGCAACTTCTGCCAACCTCCTGCTGCTTTCCTCAGCCAGGAATGAGCCATCTTCTCTCAGGAGCCCTGTAGGATACCCAACTGGGACTCAGGACTCTGCCTTGTACCCCAGGGAAGCCAGAACCCTCTACCACCAAGACTTGGCCTTGTTTGCAGAAGTGCAGGAAAGAGATGGGACTGGAGGGTATAGGAGTGGGTAAAGGAACTGGAATCTGGGCAGAAGGGCAGAGCTGGGTGCTCAGGACTCACCACAGTGACCGTGGGAGGTATACGGACACAGACACACATCACAGGCTACCAGGAGACTGGGAAAAGCTTTCCGCAGCAGATGAATTGCTTGAATGGCTGGGGTGTCTTCTGTGTCAGCTCCTGAGCCCCGCTCATCCTTAAAAGAGTGAGGATGATGGCTTTATCACTGACATCTGGGCCTCTTTTCAAGCTGTACCCCCATTCTACATGCACCCTCTTGTCCTTCCCTTCCCCTGTTAGTTTAGCCTCTCCATTCCCCCCCTGCTACCCATGCTCTTACCTTTGTGACCTTGCTGGGCACCCCAAAGATCAGGACACACTTTAGGCCTTTGGCTACCAAGGGCTGAAGCATCTCTTCCAGCTTATTCACACCATACCTGGGGAAGAAGGTAGGTCAGTCTGAGTGCTGGGTAAATAGCCTCCTTTTCCTTCTCTGGGACTTCATCTCAGGATTTCAGATTGAGGCTAGGCAGGGCAGGACTTATCGGTATAGTTCTTTTGTGAAGGGCATTCCATGCACAAGTGTTTAATAAAAGTCTGATCAAGGCAGGAAGGGAAGAGGTGGGGCATTGGGATATTCCATACTTCCCAAAGTGATTTCACCTCCATTTTCTCATTTAATCCTCATAAAAATCCCATGAAACAGATAGGACAGATTGAATTATTCTCATATGGTAGTGCAAGCCAGAGAATTTAAAGTGACTTACCTCAAGGGTCCCACAGCTAGTTAGTGGGCAAGCCTAGATTAGAACTGAGATCTCCTGATTTCTAACTCAGAATTCTTTCTACCACAGCCATTCTTCCCTTCCCCTAGAGATTTTTTGGGAGCATCTCTTACCTGGCAATGCCAGGAAGGCTGTCGATTGGTTGCACAGCATCAGGAATATCCCTGTGGAAAGCAGAAGGGTAAGCTTTGAGAGGATTGGGTAAGGGACAAGGAGGAAAGATCAATGGTGGAGCAGAAGAGATATAAAATGGAGAATAAAGTATCCTGGATCAATCCTTTGATCTAGAAGTTGGTTCCCAGAGTTGAACCACCCGTCAGGGTACAGAAGTGTGTCAGTACTAGGGCCAGCAAAAGCACATACTATTAATGAATACATTTGCATTCTGACTTACTTGTAAGTCTTTTTAGACTCTTCACAGCCTAATTATCTCTGGTCAAAATGACAAGAGATTTTCTGAATCTTAGCAAAACAATGACCAGATGTCCATCCTCTGGTGGTCACTTCAAGACTCAAATAGTGCATGAGGGTCAGGTTGCTCTTTTTCTCACCTCTTAATTGCGACAATAATAAAAATTCTCTATAATTAGATTTTGTTATTTTGGGAAAGCTTTATGGCTTTCATCATACTTGTGAGCTGGGCAGGAGAGGGATTGTTATATCCACTTAATTGACAAGGCATAAGCTCAGAAAGGAAAAGTTAGTTGCTGAAGTTGGTAGAAGTAGGGTCTAGAGCTGGCTTAATCCTTAAAGATGGCTTAGGAGAAGAGGCAGGCAGGTAACTTGTATTTCCGCAGCCCTCAGTTCTGTACAATGAACACTCACTCAGCTGACCTCTGTAGGTAGACCTTTCCTCCTGCACCCAAACCCCACAAGCAAGGCTTGGAAGCTGGAGATATTCCCAAGCACTTACGTGACAAAGATGGGGTAGATGAGATTGGAGGCATCGAAGGTGCTCGCTGCTGCTTGCCAGTTTCGCAACAATGGGTGGAAGTAGCCACTGTGAAGCACAGACTGGGGCTGCATGACGAGGGCTTAGCAAGGGTCCTGGAGACAAGCAATGAAGAAGGATTTACTGATGCCCCCATACCCAGTCCAGATCTTACAATAACATTGAAGGGAAAAAAGACCTACATACATTTCTCCTCCCCTCAACGCCCCTCCTCCCACTTGAAGGGAGGTCTTGGCAAGGCAGGGCCATGAATTAAAGAGATTACTGTAATGATTTCAGGACAAAGGACTCTTTAGTAGATGAGTTCAGTTTTAAGCATTTCTTTTTTTAATTTTTAAAACATTATTTTATTTGGTCGTTTCCATACATTATTCACTGGAAACAAAGATCATTTTCTTTTCCTCCCCCCCCCCCCCCCCCACCTTTCCCTCTCCCATAGCCGACGCAGGATTCCACTGGTTATCACATGTGTTCTTGACTCGAACCCATTTCCCTGTTGTTGGAATTTGCATTAGAGTGTTCATTTAGAGTCTCTCCTCAGTCTTATCCCCTCCAACCCTGTAGTCAAGCAGTTGCTTTTCATCAGTGTTTTTACTCCCACAGTTTATCCTCTGCTTGTGGATAGTATTTTTTAGATCCCTGCAGATTGTTCAGGGACATTGCATTGATACTAATGGAGAAGTCCATCACCTTCGATTGTACCACAATGTATCAGTCTCTGTGTATAATGTTTTCCTGGTTCTGCTCCTTTCGCTCTGCATCACTTCCTGGAGGTTGTTCCAGTCTCCATGGAATTCCTCTACTTTATTATTCCTTTTAGCACAATAGTATTCCATCACCAACATATACCACAATTTGTTCAGCCATTCCCCAATTGATGGGCATCCCCTCGTTTTCCAATTTTTGGCCACCACAAAGAGCGCAGCTATGAATATTTTTGTACAAGTCTTTTTGTCCATTATCTCTTTGGGGTACAAGCCCAGCAGTGCTATGGCTGGGTCAAAGGGTAGATATTCTTTTATCGCCCTTTGGGCATAGTTCCAAATTGCCCTCCAGAATGGTTGGATCAATTCACAACTCCACCAGCAATGTATTAATGTCCCCACTTTGCCACATCCCCTCCAGCATTCATTACTTTCCTTTGCTGTTATGTTAGCCAATCTGCTAGGTGTGAGGTGATACCTCAGAGTTGTTTTGATTTGCATCTCTTTGATTATAAGAGATGTAGAGCACTTTTTCATGTGCTTGTTAATAGTTTTGATTTCTTTGGCTGCGAACTGCCTGTTCATGTCCCTTGTCCATTTGTCAATTGGAGAATGGCTTGATTTTTTGTACAATTGATTTAGTTCTTTATAAATTTGAGTAATTAAACCTTTGTCAGAGGTTTTTATGAAGATTGTTTCCCAATTTGTTGCTACCCTACTGATTTTAGTTATATTGGTTTTGTTTGTACAAAACCTTTTTAATTTGATGTATTCCAGATTATTTATTTTGCATTTTGTAACTCTTTCTAATTCTTGCTTGGTTTTGAAGTCTTTCCCTTCGTAGAGGTCTGACATGTATACTATTCTGTGTTCGCCTTATTTTCTTATAGTTTCCTTCTTTATGTTCAAGTCATTCACCCATTTTGAATTTATCTTGGTGTAGGGTGTGAGGTGTTGATCTAAACCTAATCTTTCCCACACTGTCCTCCAATTTTCCCAGCAGTTTTTATGGAATAGTGGATTTTTGTCCCAAAAGCTGGGATCTTTGGGTTTGTCATATACTGTCTTGCTGAGGTTGCTTGCCCCCAGTCTATTCCACTGATCCTCCTTTCTGTCTCTTAGCCAGTACCAAATTGTTTTGATGACCGCTGCTTTATAATATAGTCTGAGATCTGGGACTGCAAGACCCCCTTCCTTTGTATTTTTTCATTATTTCCCTGGATATCCTTGATCTTTTGTTCTTCCAAATGAACTTTGTTATGGTTTTTTCTAAATCAGTAAAAAAAATTTTTGGAAGTTCCATGGGTATGGCACTAAATAGATAGATGAGTTTGGGTAGGATGGTCATTTTTATTATATTGGCTTGTCCTACCCATGAGCAGTTAATGTTCTTCCAATTGTTCAAGTCTAGTTTTAGTTGTGTGGAAAGTGTTTTGTAGTTGTGTTCATATAGTTCCTGTGTTTGTCTCGGGAGATAGATTCCTAAGTATTTTATTTTGTCTAAGGTAATTTTGAATGGGATTTCTCTTTCTAGTTCTTGCTGCTGAGCTGTGTTGGAATTATATAGAAATGCTGATGACTTATGTGGGTTTATTTTGTATCCTGCAACTTTGCTAAAGTTGTTGATTATTTCGATTAGCTTTTTGGTTGAATCTCTAGGATAAGCATTTCTTATAGGGGATACTGAATTGAGTTTTCTAGGCTGCTTTATCTCAGGCTGGGTCTCCTACAGTCCCACTGTGACCAATAGGTTGGAGTTGCTGCTGCTTAATCTACTACAGATGAAATGGGCTCCTTTCCAAGCCAACCTAAAAGCCCTATCTTAGCTTTCAAAGTTCAGTGCCCCTTTGGTGGTTTTGTTATCACTAGAAACATGAGGCCTCAGGCTCTTGCCCCACCCCAGGGCCAACATACTCCCTTCTCTCTCCTCATCCCCCCAACAAATTCCTCCTCTTTGCCATCATCCCAGGATCCTTAACCCTGATACATCCATCTTCCCTGGCACACACATTTAGCCCTCTATCTCTCTCCAAAAGCAACTCTTGGGGCCACAGACACTTCACAATAGCCCACAACTAGGACAGTGAGCTTGTTCTTTGATATATCAGATTCCTTTGGGCAGTTTTTCTTGGTAAATATACTGGAGTGGTTGGCCATTTCCTTCTCAAGTTCTTTTGGCAGATGAGGAAACTAAAGCAAGTAGGCTTAAGTGACTTGGCCCAGGGTCACATTGCTAGTAAGTTTCTGAGGCTAGATTTGAACTCAGGAAGATGAGTTCCTGACCAGGCCCAGCACTCTATTCACTGCCCCATTTAGCTGCCCTAGAAGTTAGCTTTGATATATGATAAGTGTGCTTTGGTGAGAGAAAGGGACAACTGCTGTAACCGTGAAAATGTGATTTGCCAAGACTGTGAATGCCCAAAACTGTAAAGGTTTTGGCCAAACTGTAAAGATAATTTTTAGTGTCTTGATTTAAAATCTAAAATTAAGTGGTTGCCATGGGAAATTTCCCAAATATGAAAATACCCAAGTCAGCTGGGTTTTATGGAGATTTAAATTAATACAAATGAAGGAATTAAGGGAAGGAGAGAGAGAGAGAGAGAGAGAGAGAGAGAGAGAGAGAGAGAGAGAGAGAGAGAGAGAGAGAGAGAGAGAGAGAGAGAGAGAGAGAGAGAGAGAAAATAGCAGAAAGGGCCTGAGCCTAAGGGAGAGTCTTTATCACTCACCACAAGATCTTCAAGTAAGCTCCAAAGCACTGAACTCCAACTCCAACTAACTTCCAATTCAAAAACTCACTCTAACTCAATAAGTCCCTTCCTTTTAAAGAAATTTTCTCTTGTCACCTCCCCTAAATTTTCACATCTACCAATCACCGTAGACACTTTTCCCCAGGACTACCCACTCTTAGTTCTCACCACTCTTTAGTTCTCACCTTCTCTGGATAGATTATATCTTCTGAGTACTTCACGCCTCTTTTCTTAAGCTTGCCTTTTGTAAGTTGCTTGACCTTTTAGTGATTAATTTAACCTTTATAGGTACTTAGCAACCTTTTGTATTAGATCTAAAAATAGACCTAACTTAAGGTTCTAGTTTTACTATAAGTATGAGTTAGGGACTTTTCATTGTTCAGTAAGGAGTTTGCAACTTTATCTTCCTCTAAGGCACTGAGTAGGGTGGAGTAATTTTAAAAGTTCTCAATACATTCCTGATCTACTTACTACCTCCATTGTTAAAAATGGGGAATAGCTTAATCAAATCTTCTGAAGTAGAGTCTGAGCAGTTTTAAGATTCACACTGCCTAAGTACTCACATCCTACAGATCTCCCAGGTTCCTCAGCTGTAAAATGAAGAGGTAGGATTGAGAAGATCTTATCCAGCTCTAAAATCTTACATGATTTCTGATACTTCTGAGGGGCAGGGAACCCACAATATGATGGAGGGAGCAGAAAACTAACATTGGTCCTAATTCTTTGGCTTCTGAAGGTCAAATCTTGTGAGACAACTTTCTGCTGGGTTTTCTCAGCCAATTTTACCCTATCCTTTTCCAAGTCTTCAGCAGGTTCAGGTTAGCACATAATAGGAAGGCCCTGAGGCAATCCCAAGAACAACCAGTTCTTAGATATCATTATATCACTATAGGGAGATAAGGCTAGTCTTGGACAGGTGAAATCCCAATCACCTTATTTGAGCTAATCACTCTTCTACCTCCTTCAACCTTTTCTACCACACCTTCAACCAGAGTTGCTAATGTTTCACAAGATTTGGCTTCTCTGCAGTCAGATCCTAAGAGGAGTTTTGGGAACTTTGGAAGTTACTGGAAGAGAGGCTGGGTAAATCTTTTAACAACAGGTTTTATTGTCAAGGTGGTGCAGTGGAAAGAGCGCTGAATCTGGAGTCAGGAAGACTTCATTCTGATTTCAAATTTGGCTCCAGACACTTCTTAGCTGTGCGACCCTGGGTAAGTCACTTAATCCTGCTTACCTGAGCTAGATAAGGAAATGGCAAACCATTCCATTATCTTTACTAATACCTCTGTCCCCCCCTCCCCAAAGGAGTCAGATACCACTGAAAACCACTGAACAACAATAATACTTGTCAAATACTATTGCCAATGATTCAGTGCAGGAATCTGAGATCACAGCTTGGTACCAGCAGAGTGAAGTTCAGGGAAGCAGACAAAAAGGTCCAGGGCAGGGAAATGACTTACCCAAGATCATAGTTCATAGTAATGCTAAAACTAGAACCTGGGGCTTTGTCCAAATACTCTTTCAACTAGAACACATCTAACATCAGGAGACTTTTACTTTTTTTTTTTTTAAAGAGTGAGAAAAGAACTCTCACTGGTCAGCAACAAAGGCCAGTTTCAAAATTTATAGAGAGAGGGTAAAGTTACTGGATATATATATCCAGGGTTATAAGTGGTATAAGGAAGCGGGGGAAAGGAATGATAATGCCATCGCATTAGATAACTAAAGCCTAGAGGGATATTAAAGGAGTAGACAATAGCAATAGCCAGCCAGGCAGAAGCAGAAAAAATTCCCCAAGCTTACAGGCTAGAAAATATATTCATCCTGCTAAGGAGTGGGGAATGGGGAGCGTATTGTCTGAACTGAGATTTCAAATGACTCAGTCAGAAAAGGGGCATTAAACTCTCACTACCCTAGACTGTTATGTTTGCCTTCCTGCTCTTGAAGATCTAGAGAGCTTTTTATCTTACCGGTCTTGGGAGTTGGGAGAGAAGGTAAAAGTCCTAAGGTCAATTCTGGGAGGGCAAGAGCCCTGGACTGACCCCCAAAGGTATAATCAAGGGCAGGCCATGTGACCCCAGGCCTGGCTCTGAGCCCTGAATCTGCTTTCTATATCAGCAGGGGCAGCAAAGATTTGCAACTATGGTAGTGACCAGAGACCTAGTAAAGCCGAGTGGAACGGTGGGGAATGCGGGTCCCCAGCCCAAGCCAGAGAGCTCAAGGCAGGCGGATTCATGTCTAGTTTAGTACGGGGACCTGCACCCAGGAGACTGCAACTGGGGTTGGAATAGCTCTATTAAAGTAGGTAGAGGAAGCCTGAGGCAGAAATATGAGGCTAGGACTAGTAGTGAGTCTAGCGAGCCAGGAGTGACAGTGTGACCTTCCACAAGTCAATTTCCCTTAGTCTACTACTTCTGAGGGAGGGACCAGCTGGTCCTTCGAGCTCTAACACCCTGTGGTCTACCAACTCAGAGGTCCCATTCATGCCTCCAACTCCCACCCCTCGATCCCACAGACAGAAGAGGAAACCTGGGAGCTGGGAGGGGGAGGGGGGAGTTGGGACTACGATTGTGATTGTCCAGAGGTCAATCCAGAGGTCTCGGGGAGGCGACTATGATAGTCCAGAAGTCTCGGGGAGGCGACCTTCCATCTAGGGCTGTCCTGTCTGGCTGAGAGAGGCAGCTGGGCACGCTCTTTCAGGCGAGAGAGACGCTCAGCCCAAGCTCTCCAGCCCCCTTTCCTCCTGGCCCAGTCCATCACCCGGATTCCCACTTACCGGTCGCTGCCTCGGAGCTGCAGAAACCCCGGCTAGTCTGTAGAGTTCGCAGCCGTGGCTCTAAGTAAACCCACGTGGGGGTGGGGCGGACTCACCCGGAAGCAACTCTCCTTGGCCAGGCCCCGCCCCCTCGGAGTCCTCACCTTGTCCCTGTCCCTGCACTGGCTAGCGAGGAGCTGGGGTTGCCCGCCCTCCCCGGCAGCCCCCGTTATTAGCTCATCCTTGGAGGGGGGGGGCTATCACTGGGCAAGAGGCCCCCAACCCTTCAGGGACAAGAAGGGCCGGGCGGATGGGGAGTCACTTATGAAAGGGCCTGCGGGATAACTGACCCAGGGCGGGTGATAAGGGAGGGGTGTACTTTTTATGACTCCGGCAGGGAAGGAGAAACTACGAACAATTATCGAGCCGCCATGTGTGAAGACGCTGGGTCATAAAAAGATGACTAAGACATTCCTTGCCTGCTTACAATATTGTGGGAGACAGGACTTAGCGCAAAGTGAAACTGAGCACCGAATGCCCATGTGTGAACTAGAAAACAAATGCAGGGGGCATTCGGTGAAGAGTTAAGAACCAAGTAGGATGGAGTCCAAGGTAGGAGTCAAAAGGGCGTTGGAAAAGATTTTGGAAAGGGCACGGCTGGTGAGAAATATAATAGCAGACCAAAAGGGTCAGGGAGAGAAGCCATCTCTTTCTCTTTAAGACACACAAGTTTTTCAAGGAGACAGGGTTGAATGAGGTAAATGGTTTATGTAGAATAGCAGAGGATATGTCTGGATAGTAAGTTAGGGCCACATTTATGGAAGATCCTAAAAGCCGGTATAAAGTTTGGCCCTGCTAAAAAAGGCAACACAGCCATCACAAACTCCCACTGAAAACGGTCCATGTACAGATCAAGAAGGAAAATCAGCTGAGAGACAAATGCAATAATTGAGGTGTGACAGAACAAGCACTCCAAGAATCATAGAATCTTAGATGCTGGCTAGTCCAACCTCTCACCTAATTAAGGAAACTTCTAATATCCAAGTTATCTGAAAAATACGATTCAAGTCACTAAGAAATGCAAGTTAAAGCAGCTTTTAAATTCTTCCTCACACCTACCTCGTGGCAATGATGACAGATGTTGGGAGGATTGTAGGAAAACAGCCACAATAATGCAGTGAGTACACTTCTGAATTGGTACTTCCATTCTGGAAAACAATTTGATCCAGCTATGACCTCTGCTAGGTCTGTACTCAAAGAGACCACAGGAAAAGGACTCACACACATATTTGGAATAGCTTTTTTTTCTAGTGGAAAAGAATGTAAGGGGAATGGCATGGTATAGGAATTCTGTAGAATAATACTGTCCCATAAGAAATGACTTAAGGGATGGGTACAATTTGTACAACAGTACTGTAAAGGCAAAACAATTTTGAAAGACTTAAGAATTTCAATGTGATGACCAATGATAAGCTTCACTACTTGACTCAGGTGATAGACTCAAGCTGCAGAATGAGGCATATACTATTAGGGAATTTGTTTTGCTTGACTATATTAAAAACTAATTATAGCATTATATAGAGCTTTATGGATATTATCAAATTTTTTTTCTCAAAACAGTCAAGGGCATACAATAACATTGTTTTGTGTGTGTGCATATGTATATATATTAAACCTTTATCTTTACTATGAATCCACAGAATAGCAAGGGCTAGGCAATGGAGATTAAGTGACTTGCCCAGGGTCACACAGGATCTGAGGCCAAATTTGAACCTAGGACTACTTGTCACCAAATATGATGCTTTACTGTCCACTAGCTGCTATATAAATAGGAGGTATACATATCCCCTTAATTTGAACATATTCATATTTTTAAACAAGGATTTCCACCCCCTTTCAAATTAGGGGGTGAAGGAGAAAGAAAATATTTGCTAATTGAGAGCAAAAATAAATCCAAAAGACAATTCCTTCTTCACAGTTTCAGAGGGTCATCCAAGTTCTTCTTGAGTAAATTCAGGAAGAGGAAGCTCATCTTCTATTGGACATCTCTAGTTGCTAAAGCTTCTTTGTGAACTGGCATTTGCTTTCCTCTAACATCTGTTCACTGAGCCCTTCTTTTCCCTACTGGTGCCTGATAAAATGAGCCTATTACATTCTTCCATAACAGACCTGGTATTTTAAATGTCAGCAATCTTTCCCTAACCTTCAGGCTTTTCACGGCTACACAAAACACAGGCTTCCTTCCCATCTCCACTTTCTTTTTCAACATTCAACAAATATTCATGACATGACCCAGAAAGCAAATCATGTATTTGTGAAAGAAGAATGAAAAAAGACTGAATTATTATTAATGGGCAGGGAATTTTGAGGTGATTTAAAAATATTTACTCAATTAAAGCAGTGTCATGAAGAACAGGACTGCCAAGCTATTACTTTTCTGATACTAGAGGAACACCTGCTGGCCATCCAGAGAGTTGCAAAACTCATTTTCTATCGCTCTCATAAAATACAGATGACTCAATGAACAGGTCATTTCTGTCAAATAGTCACCATGAACAGATGTAGAACAAACAACAAAAGGTAATGATTTTTAAACAACATTCTTTATTTATACAAACAATTAAATTTCCCTCCCCCAAATAAAGTGAGTGAAATGAGATTCTTCCCTCATTTATCAAAAAACGTGTCCCTATAAGCCATTAATGAGCAAATGGTAATAAGCTACATTTGTTCACCTGTCATACTCTAGTTGAGAGTAGTATCACTATCACAATTTTATAGATAAAAAAAAAAAGAAGACTGACTAGGGGAAGAAGTTGGCAAGAACTTTTACTCCCAATTCTCAAGGTAGCTCTTTATAGAGAAGGACAGACTATGGTTACTGTGGGATTGCTTTTCTAGTTAAACATCAATTTTTTTGCCATGGGGATAAAGATTTTCTAGGAGTTCCCAACCTTCAGAAATTGTCACTTAACTTGAAGTACCTGGGAGTGAATGGAAAGGGAGCCTAACAAAAGATGAAGGAGGGCCCCATGGCCACTTTAGAAGGGTAGTTTACTAGAATTATATTCCTAAGCATTATTTGATTTCACTAAAAGTTATTCCATCAAGCTGTCTTTAAAAGATGAAAGTCAGAACTATAGGACTGGAAGAAAACTTTATATTTTTTAAATTAAGCCAGATGGAAGGTCACATGTTAGCAAAGTATAGTTTGGAGAGAATGACTGTAGTGTTTGGAAGACATGGATTTTGGAGCTGGTCATTTATTAAATAAAAAAAGCTAAGAATCAAAAGGATGAACCTATGTGAGGTTCACTACAAAACAAAAAGTAAAGGGATTATATATAATACTAGAAACATCTGTTTCCAAACTTTTGTTCAGTAGGCAGGGGAAGAGACTTTTGAGGTGAAATGCCTTCTTTAAAGCAGACCCAACCTTCCACTAATATAGTGCAGCATAAAATTCAAAACAGATACAAAAGTGCTAAGTAGAGTGTGGCAAAAAGAGATCAAATCTCACACTCAGCAAGAGACTAGTAGAAGATTCAGAAAGAGAAGATACAAACCAAAGGAAGCAGAACCTTGCTGAAAGTTACTTTCAAGGAATTAAATTTCATTTTTTACTCCCAACTTTTTAGACAGTGCCCCAAATCCAGAGTGCTGCAATCACTCTTTCACAGACTACTCATGTTTAGAGTTTAAATCTCTCCAATTTCCAGCTGCCTCTCAGCCCCTAAATAATATAGTATGGAATTTGGATCATAAAACAGGAAGTGAAATAAGTGGATCTTCCACACTTTTCCCCCTGTATAAAATCAGATGAAACAGCAGTTCATAACCTTACCTTGTCAAAAGGTCACAATTTATGGATTTATATAATAGTGAAATTGGAACGCTCTTATTCAGGAAAACGGGGAATTATTCAAGTATTCTTAGGTCCTTAGAAATGAGCATTCTTAGCAGTGAAGGAAAAGGCCATGGAATTCTCTGTTAAAGAACACAATACAGGCAACAGTGTCATAACTCCAAGTTTCCTGATCATCTGAAATGCCATTCTCTCCAGGAAGCTCAATTGTCAACTTCTTCATCATTCTGTTCCTCCTCTTCCATCCTTTCATCATCCTCATCATTATCATCTTCCCTGCTCTTGTCTTGCTCTTCAGAATCTATCCTTTTGTCTTTATCTTTCTTCTTTTGCTCTGAAGCTTCCTTTTTACCTTTCTGTTCACGTCTATATGCTAGAAGTAGAAGGAGGCTATCATAAGGCAAGAATGAATGGAACCAAATGATCTCACTTTAATAGTTTACTCAATTTCAAAAACAGAAGGATCTGAAACAGATTGAAATGAAGATATATCCAATACACAATACTACATTAAGTCCAACTGGTTAAATCAGATGACCATTAACTTTACCAAGAAGCTATGGATACCTGCCCAAGAAAATAGAAGGGTTGTTACCATCTAGTGCTTCTTTCAAAGGAGAAATGAATCGCTGAAATTCCATCTCTTCCATGGCCGACAGTACATCACCAGCATTTAGGGTCTTCCGCTTTCCTTTCATTGCAAAGTTGTTTGCACTTAGTGGGGAGGAAAAAAGGAAAGATGAATTACCTTGCCAACTCCTATTTCAGGACATTAAAGACAAATGAATGGAATATATAAGCAAATTTGGTTGCCTGACCAAGCCAAGATCTAGGAAGAGTACCTATTGCCTCAAACTTTAGCTTGTAATTCCAAATAACAACTTTAGTTTAGTAAAGGAAAGAAAGTGTGAAAGATACTAAGTGCAGCAGGCTTAAGCCATATGAAGTTTGAAGGGCTACCTACCTCAAAGATGTTGTTGCAGGGAGAAAGGACTTCATAAATATTTGCTATTATTATTACTGAACATCTTTTCTGCTCCTCATTTTACTAATGTATAAACTGAAGTTTAAAGAGAATTGAACTTTGAAATCATATTTGGTTCTTAAGAGTATGGTCTATACATTTTAATTTCTAACACAGCAAACATTGATAGCTATAACCCACTTTTAACAAAAACTCTATGGGGGAGGGCCCCTTAATAATTTTTAAGAATGCAAAGGAGTTCTGAGACTGAGATGTTTGATAAACACTAATCTAGACCAACCTTCCCTAACAATTTTCCAGATGAGGAAATTGAGGCCCAAAGAGGGATTTCCTCTGGTTAGGTGCTTTTCTCCTCAAGGAAAGAAAACTAGAGTTCCTTCTCTATAACTCTGCTCCCATAGAAAACTAGGGGTGGCCAAACTGACCTCCTGAAGGAGGCAGCATAAGCATAGTGGAAGGAGTAACAGGGCTGGAATAAGAGTAAGGAGATCCGAGTTCAAATCACATTTGTTGTGGGATCATTAGCAAGTCTTTTCACCATTAAATCTCAGTGAGATCAATTTGAGGATGAGGGAGATAATCTCCAAGTTCAAGCCAATCTACATTTCTTAAGTGTCTTGAATGTGTAAGATTTGGGGCTAGGAGCTAAAGATAGGGAGCTGTCACTGGACCTATTATGATTTCACGGGTACAGCACACTCTTAATAGGGGAAAACTTTCCTCTCTAAGGCAGGTCATCCACCCCTTTCTCCGAAAATTCAAGTCTTAGAGAGCGGCCTAGGGCACTCATTGGGAGAGATTAAGTAATAGTATGGCAGAAGCTGGATTTAACCCACTGGGTCTTCCTAGTTTTTGGTGCTCTCCTCCTTTAAGCCAAGCAGCTTCTGGGAATACAAATCCAACAAAACTGTCCTTGGCTTCAAAAAGTTTACATGTCTACGGTGGAAATATGAAATAGAGGTACATAAAAATAAATGACTCGATAAGAGATAACTCGGGGAAGAACAGTAAAAGCATCTTGGAGAAGGTGGCCGAAGCCTTGAGGGGACCTGGGGTTTGAGTGAGATACATTCCAGGTACAGGGATGGCGGCTACAAGGGGGAAGAGCCTTGGCGGGTCAGGATTAGGAAGGGTTAGCAGCCCCACAGGGCCCAGGGAATCTCACCAAGATGTGGCGTACAGCACGAACACGCTGGCAGCCCGGGAGATGGCACTTCGTGCCTCTTTAGAGATATTGACGCCGTCGGGGAGCTGCAAGGGGAGACAGCACCGGCGTTAGTGGGTGCGCCCCAGCCCAGCCCAGCCCGGTCCGGTCCTGGCCCTATTCCCGGTTCGGCTCACCGCCTCCTTGATGATCCTGGTGATGACGGCGTTGGGAAGGTTCAAGTCCTCGGGTCTTTCCGCCATGGCTACCTCGTCCCCACTGTGAAAGCCGCAACAACGCTGCAGCCGGCCTCCAGGACAGGGCGACAGTTGCGCCCCCGAGATATGCCAGTCGCGTTTCTCACTCAGGGCGCCAATCCGGCGTCCGTACTTCCCGCCCCCGACCGCGTGTCCTGCCTGGGCTTCCGTTTGTACGCCTGCCCCAGCGCGTTCCACGCAGATCGGGAGTCGCGCTGGCCTCGTGCACTCACGACTCGAGACTTCCCCGTTGGGTTTCGGCCAATCCAAGGGCAGTTTGGCCGGGCCTGGAAACTTGAAGGCCCCGCCTTTCCCAGTGGTCCCCCATGGTGCAGCGCGCGGTTGCCTAGAGACCACTTTAATCCTCTCAGTGTCGCGCAGACGTGTAGTGAAGGCTGAGTTAGCCTATCTCTCAGTCCGGCGTGGGTGAGAGTAAAGGCTAGGACTGAGAAAACTGCGTACCCCAGTGCGGGACAGGGATTCCCCTTAGAGCTGCGCTACTGCGGCCTTCCTTTCAGGGCGCCTCCCTTGCAACCCTCTCTCTTGGCAGCGCTCGCCGATCCTGGGGTGTTGCTTCATTCTGGCTCCTAACCCTGTATTCGTGATCAGCCCTGACCTCTCTCTCCACGGTTCTGTACCTTCCTATGCGCACCATGACTCTTCCTGCCCTCCATTTCTTTCATCCCCAGCTCTGTCCCAAGCCCCTTCGGTGCCCTGCCCAGGTCTCATCTCTGCTTCCTCTTCCTCTTCTAATGTCTGAACTTCCCCATATATTCTTCTCTGTACTCTGCTGAACCCTCTCCAAAGTACCCCCGTGTTTCCCATGCTCCATACTTCTTCCTCTCACTCTAGCTTCTCTTCTGCATTGTGTTTCACTGTGACCTGGCCCTTTTCCCTTTTTTGGACCAGACCTGTGATTTGATTGTTGTAGGGAGCTCTTGGTGACAAATTTGACCTCCCAGAACTTCGATTTCTCAGTGATTCATAATCTTAAAGAGTTGCCCAGTGTCATGCAGCCCACATGATTTGGAGACAGGATTGGAACTCTGGTGTTTTTTACTTTTCGTCCTGCACTCTCTCTGTTCACTATTTGTCATCACTGCTTCTGACCTCCTCTTAACATTGTTTCCAAATTTTAAAAATGCTTTAAGTAATACACAATTATTAGTTCCACACTCCCTTTTAGATAGTATATTAATGACTATGTTGTGAGGGAAAAAATGAAATTATATATGTGAAAGTATGTTGAAAAATAAAACTTGCCCCATAAATAAATGCAAGATAATTACATATTTTTATCCATTTCATAGGATTTAGAATTGGAAAGAGAGGCAGCTAGGTAGTTCTGTGGTTAGAGAGCCAGCCCTGGAATTGGGAGGTCCTGGGTTCAAATGTGGCCTCAGAAACTTCCTAGCTGTTTGACTATAGGCAAGTCACTTAACCCCATTGCCTAGCCTTTACTGTTTCTCTGCTTTGGAATTGATATTGATTCTAAGACAGAAAAAGTAAGGGTTTCTAGATCATTGTTTGACCCTTTCATTTTACAGATAAGGAACTTGAATGGAGAGAGGAGAATTTGCTTGTCCAAAGCTCATAGAATTAATTAGCACTCCTTCAAACTCAGGTCATCTGACTCCAAATCCAGTGTTCTTGTTACTTCATCTTGTTTATCTGCCTTTATATCAGTACTTTATTAGAATTTGGTGACTGTTTGGAGTAGGAAGTTGGCACTTTTCTTTAATTTCCCTAAAGATATCTGAACCATCTATCCCTTTGGTCCCCAATCGAATTCTTCTTTGAGGTGACACAGGTTTTCATAATAAAATTAAGATGTAGGCTACATGTTGCCATGCATATATAACCATCAATCAGGTGTAATGTTCCCTAATTTATATAATTCTTGTTTCCCTAGATGGCCAATGATCTTGAGGTTGGTTTTAATGTTAAACCTCTGATAAATATCAGATTAGCAGATATCAGTCAATTGGACGAGACCACCTGTGATCAAGCTATTTGCCAACATCCACACTGTTGGGAAACGATCCGAAGGCTTCAGAGGGGCCATCCTCGAATTCTTGAACCACTTTCCACAACTCCCAAGAAAAGTGATGGTGAATTGCTTAGGCCCTTTCACATTTATTCTAAGACCCATATACTTGGTATGTTTGGCCTCCTTACGAGTTTTGATTCTGGTCTGCTTTTCTAGGTGAATTAGATGAACTGCCAACTCTTAAAGTGGTGGACTTAGTTCTACCAGATTCTTCTATTTTGGCCAAGAGAATCAACAGACCTTTCTTCCGGTATTCTGGTGAATGTTCTAAGTTTGACTCGCATTTACAAAGCAGGTAAATCATCAATGAAAACGCCAGAAACCACGTGTTTCAGAATCCTAGGTAGTCATGTTTTAGAGCTGAGCCCCAGAATTTGAGAAGCCATGTCAACATGGAATCTAGAAACCCCCAAACTTGTAGCCTAGAAAGATTTAAACCTGAGGCTTTCACCTGGTGGCCTGAGAGTTCCTCCCTGAGGGAAAGTCCTACTTTACCAGTCTCAGATTAACAATAGACATTGGGTTAGTTCTGAATGGGCATGGCTATTTCCATCAGATGCCTCTTTTTGCCTTAGAAGCTTCTCCCATTGTATCACATTCCCCTTTGGAGGACTGAACTCAGGACCTTTGCTTATAAGACTGACCAGCTACCTACTGCACTATAACTCAAGGTCTATTAGTCTGAGACTGGTGAAGTAGGACTTTCCCTCAGGGAGGAACTCTCAGGCCACCATGTGAAAGCCTCAGGTTTAAATCTTTCTAGGCTACAAGTTTGGGGGTTTCTAGATTCCATGTTGACACAACAGCCCCCTTTTGGTCAAGACTGGACATTGCTGACCAAACAAACAGACAAATGGGTTGGATGCTGTCACTAATGGTGGGAAAGCCTTGGGGTACAGGTATGGGTAATTGACATTTGGGGGCACTCCCCAATGCCTGATGCATTGACACTTATGCCAGAGAAAGGTAGGCACCCTTGGCAAATTTTGACAACACAACACAACAATACTTGAGACTGGTGAAGTAGGACTTTCCCTTAGGGAGGAACTCTCACGTGACCAGGTAAAAGCCTCAGGTTTAAATCTTTCTAAGCCACAAGTTTGGGGGTTTCTAGACTCCACGTTGACACCAGATTAAGAAACAATTGCTTTGTCACAGTGGGTTTGCCATGGGAAGAAAGTAGATATTAAGGTGAGAAAAAGAAATACTCCAATTTTGTGTGTTCCAATAGAAGTGTTTAATTACACTTGATCAGTTGCAAATGGATTAAGAATATTTAGGATGTTAATTGGTAGGATTACTCTAATTGCTTCATGCATGAAATTATATTGACTCCAGGAGTCAGAGAGGTGGTTCTTATTCTTGTATCTGCCATAGTATCTGGGACATAGTTAACAACGTACACAATAAATACTTGAATCGAAAACTGGATCTTCTTGAAGTCTAGATATAGGTACTTTGATATGCTTTATAGTGAATAATTGTTGTTTTTTTTTGTTCAGTGGTACCTGGTGGGGGGGGGGGTCTATGAGATAGAGTATAATTGAGGAAGGGATAATATCATATTCAGGCACTCTAGGATTTGAACTCTGGAGAAAAGTATGGACTACTGCCTCTTCCACTGTGTGAAGCTAGACACGTGGTTGACATACATTTACACTTTTCTTCTGGCCCAAAACTATAGTGCAGAGTTGACAGGGAACTGCTACATCTGGTGAGCCCTGTCAATTCAACTATATTAATCTATGTCTTATCTACTTTCCATTCCTGTGGCTACTATGTTAGTTCAGATCCACAAGGGCACTGACTAATGCTTAGTCTATGGAAATAACTTCCTAACTGATCTTAGCCTCTTCTTTCAGTTTGCCCTGAATACCTAGATCATACTGATTTTCTTAAAATGTTAATTAGCATGTCTTCTCCCTTACTCAAAAATTTTCACAGGTTTTTTGTGGTTTACAGAATAAAGTTAAAACTTGGGTTTGTCATTGCAGACTTCTCGCTCCCTCGACAGCTTTATCTCCCCGTTCTCCTACATGAACCTTATCCTTTAGCTAAACTAGTTTAACCATTGTTCTCTGATCACTCAATTCTGATTTTCACCTCTGTACCTTCAATTATAATGTTTCTACTATTTGGAATGTTCTCCATAAGCCTCAGCTTATTTATGTCCTATCTTTTCCCCCTTCCCTAAAACTGTCACCTATTTTTAGGCTGTGAGTATTGAATCCAAAGCAGAAGAGCTGAAGTTAAATGTAAGTTCACCCAGGTAGGAAATGTCAGAGGCCATATTTGAACCCAGACTTCTCTTCTCCAAGCCTGATTCTCTATCCACTGAGCAACCTAGTTGTCCATTTTCCTATATCTGCTTAACAGCTACAATTACAAATTATATTTACATATTGCTTTAAGACTTACAAAGTTAGTTGTGTGACCCTGGGCAAGTCACTTGACCCCCATTGCCTAGCCCTTACCACTCTTCTGTCTTGGAGCCAATACACAGTATTGACTCCAAGACGGAAGGTAAGGGTTTAAAAAAAAACGACTTACAACGTCTATTCCTCATGCCAAACCTATGAAGGGGATATATTTTTAATATTTTTATTTAATTTTTAAATTAATTTAATTTTAATTTAATATTTAATATTAATATTTTAATATTCCCATTTGTATATGAGAGAAGCTAAGGTTGGAAAAAGTAAAATGCTTTACTCATGGTCACATAGCCAGTAAGTATGTGATCTGTGACCTGAATCCAGGTCTCAGATGTTCAGCCTGAAACTCTCCTCTTCACTGGACTACTTTTCTAGGTACAACTCAAATTCTCCTACCTCAATGAAATCTTATCTGATTTCTTCTTTTACGAATGATTGGTCTTCCATTTTTTCAGAATTTCTATAGTAGTTACTAATCTTTACTACTCATGGAGCAGGTAGGTGGCACAATGGATAGCGTGCTGGGCCCAGAGTCAGGAAGATTCATTTTCCTGTGTTCAAATCTGACCTTTGTGACAAGGAAATCACTTTAAAAGACTGATATATATTAATTTAAGGTCGCCAAGGAATCAGCTATGTAATTCCTAAATGAAAACTTAAGTCAGCCGTCAATCTTTTATGGAGTTTAATTACAATAGGAGGAAGTAATTAGAGAGAGAGAGAGAGAAAAGGGAGAGAAGGAAATAGGGCTTAAATACCCCTTCTGTTTAGGCTGGGCCAAAAGGCCCAAGCCCTTAGATAGCTGGGGCAAAGGAAAGAGATCAGTCCCTATTACTCACGTGACCAAAAATGGAGAAACAGTCTCAGAGGCCCCCACTTTCAGCTTCCTTCAGAGCAAGCTTCTCAGAGCACACACCAACCACACCGACCAACTTCTCAACCACCCCTCGAGTCTTCAGACCCCCCTATCCTTAAGGAAACCCTCCAAGTTGCCTCCCCTCAGTTCTCACATCTACCAATCACTCTCCATCAATTTCCCTGTGCCAATGGAGGCTCTAGCTTAACCCAGGACCGCCCAGAGGCTTTGCACATGTCTGTTGAAGGTCATATTTTCAAATAATTAAATCTTTGCTCCTTTGCTACAGCCCTTTCTAAATCCTGTTAACCTGAGTAGGGTAGAGATTGGAATAATTAAATTTTGATCTAGGCTGCAGCCCTTATTCAATCCTGTTAGGACTGAATAGGGTGGAGATTGATTCCAAGTATCTCCATTGTATCAATTCTAAAATCAATCATGACTCAAAGAAATTCCTGTTCTATGCTTAAGCATAGGTCAAAGTCCTTTCCATTGTTCAGCAAAAGGTTTCTGTCCTAAAGTAATCTGAAGAAGGGAAGAGAAGGAACCTCCCATGCCAATGGGGTTCCCATTCCAATAGACTATCAGTAAGAAATTTTCCAAGTATGAAATATCCCAATGGTGAAATTTCCAACATTTATAAGTGTAAGGAATTTTAAGGTTTACACCTTCAGACACTTCCTAGATGTGTGACCCTGGGCAAGTCACTTAATCCTGTTGGTCTCAGTTTCCTCATCTGTCAAATGAGGGAGAGAAGGAAATGGCAAACTTATGTAGTATCTTTGCCAAAAAAGCCTTATATGGGGTCACAAAGACTCAATATAACTGAAAATGACTGAGCAATAACAACAGCTAATACATATTCAATAGCCTTTGGTTTTTTATGTACATTTCCTATCTTACCAACTAGACCATCTCTTGAAGACAGGGATTGTCTTATACTTCCTTGTGACCTAATCATGTGTCCTACACATAGTAGATTCTCCATATCTATCTGTTGATCTTGATGCATCTTTGACCTGGATAGGGAAACAGATTAAAAAGGGAAATCATAAAGTAATGAGTTATTATGCAGAAGGGCTATTGCTCTAGGCATGAGTGACTCAAGAGTTCCCCTCCCCTAGCCTTTATTTTTCCCTCACTTTCTCTTATTTCCTTTGATGTCTGTATTTCAGTTTCAGAGGATCCCATTTGTTGGGATTCAAGCCTCTGAAAGACTTCCCGGGTCAGAGGTTTGACCATAAGCATCGAAAACCTGCCAAAGTAAGTCATCAAGAAAAATAATCCAAATATGTCATATAGGATGTCTTTCCAGCTGAGCTGCACAGCATAGAATGAAATGTGTTATCCTCATTTAATACTTTTTATTCTTGAGCAAGCCACTTAACCCTGTTTGTCTTAGTTTCCTCATCTGTACAATGATATGGAGAAGGAAATTATCTCTGCCAAGAAAATCCTAAATGGGGTCAGGAAGACTCGGATATGACTGTACAACAATCATAATAATATTCTTGGATAGTGCCTGTTGCTTCATGACCAAAGAAAACCATGACCTCTTCAAGTATAGAATCAATTTGGGGATATCATTGATAAGAAGACCTATGTATATAGAGATTATTCAATTGTTGTTAAACAGGACTCAGAGCAGTTGTCCTGGATCTGTAGAGAACTTGGTGATTTGGGAGAAAAGAAATGGAAACACCCCTCTAACTGAATAGTCAAATATAAGGAGGAGATTTATTGGCCTCCTAATCTTTGTGATACTATAGATATTTAATCCACCAAAGGGGCATATGTTGAAGTAGCATAGGATAGTCTATCCCAGAAGTGGTAGGCAAATTGCAAAGGGTACCTAGAAAGGAACATTGCATTTGCTCCCCTAAAAGTCTACCCAGCTCCAGAGCTGTGGGGGATAACTTCTGGGGAGGATGGGCAGTGTAACAGGTATTCCTGTAAGGAAGCAGATAATCTTGTCCACAGAAGCTGACTCAGATGTGTATTGAAACAAAACAGTATTGGGTGTTAAATTTTTTTAATGGACATTTAATGGACCACCTAAAGGTTTTACCAGACTTTGCTGGCTTTTTAGGAAGCACTGGGTAGATAGAATTGCTAGACATAATGTAATCTAATGGAAAACACATTAGATTTAGAATCTGAGGTTGTTGTTTTGTTAATTAGTTGTGTCCAAACTCTTTGTGACCTCATTTGAGGTTTTCTTGGCAAAGATAATGAAGTAGCTTGCCATTTCATCCCCCAATTAATTTTAAAGATGAGGAAACTGAGGCAAATAGGGTTATATGACTTGCTGAAAGTCATCTAGTTAGTATTTCTGGCTGCATTTGAATTCAGGTCCTCCTGACTCTAGCTTGGTCACTTTATTCACTACACCACCCAGAATATACCCCTAGAATCTGAATACCTCAGTTTAAATCCTAGCTCCATCATTTAACTTGGATGTGACCTATGATATTGTATAAATGGAGATTTTGAGTCTTTGGATTTCATCTTCCAGAAGTCCTTTAAAATTTCCCAAAATTCCATTTTTCCTGCGTTTCCACGTTTTGCGTGATTCTGTTTAAGTGACTGTAACCCCTCTCTTGTCCTCTTTTGAACCTGCAACCTGGCTAAAGTCAGGCAGTTCTTTTGCTTTAGTTATTAATAAAACTTTATAAAATATAATATTTAGTTATTATTAATTTAAAAACCTACAATATTATACAGCCTCAATGAGCCTCGTTTCCTTATCTATAAAATGAGAAGAATAATGACTCTATCTAATAATAATAATTACAGGGTTGTTGTGAGGTTCTTTTTAAGGAAAAGATATGTGTTGTGAGGTTCTAATACATATGTATATATACACTCATATGTAGTATCAATATGTATTACCCAATAAACCATCAAACATGTCAGCTATTATCATTGTTATCAATGACTCCTGTGCCATCTAGTATATTACCTTCCTTCTAGCAGTACCTTTGTTTATATAAGCTCATGGGTTAAGATGGAAGTTGGGTACTTACTTGGAACTGTGTACTGGGGCCCTATAGGCCCAGGAGGTAAATTAGCATTCTTCAGGGCTTTTCATTTTTTTGTTATAGCTTCCAGTCCTGAATTTGAATGCATCTCTGCCAAAATGTCCAGATGTTGGGAATCTGGTTATGGTATGGATGCCAAATGAACAAGGGGAACACAAGAAACCTGACCAGAAGTGAGTACTGTACCTAGCCTTGGGACTCCTTAGATTTTATACTTGAATAAACATCTAGAGATTTTCTACCTGTAGGTCTTTCTTTGGAGGGTAAAGATTTTTCAGAACAGAAATTAGAATTAACCCCGCCCCCTTTTTCTCCCTACTTGTCAGGAGCTTCTTTTAGGTGGATCCTTTCTTAGACATTTTGCCTCAGTCTTAAAACCCAGTCATACTTGCACAGAATAACTCCTGAGTTGTACTACTGTACAAAATAAAGTATGCTAGCGTTCCTTATAGTAAAGTAACTGAAAAAGGAAATCAGTGACTCTTGTGTCTTGTGGCTCTCAAGCTCTGATTGAGGTATGTTAAAGATGCTATTAAAGATGAAGAATAACCTGACAGACCACACCCTGTCACTTTGGTACATGCCTCTACTTATCACATTCTGTACAGACCTTGCCATTGAATTTAACTTACTTGCATAGCTGCTCAGAGAGAGAAACCACCACTATTGTCAACCAGCATTTGTGGCATACTTATAGAAGTAACCTCATTATTTTCTGACTAATCATTATATTTTATGGGTAGAGAAGTCCCCACTTGTAATTCATAGGTCTTTTCTTGCTTAGTTTGTTTGGACCAAGCCTGGATAAGAAGCCAGTTGTTTCCTTGAAGACCAACAGAATTATTCCATGCGAGGAGTGGATCAGTGAAACAGCAGATCAGAAGGTTGTAAACTCTTGGTTTAGTATCATTGATCAAAATGTTGATGCTTTTTTTCTGTTTAAATTTTCCCCCCACTAGTTCTTCTCAGCTCCCAGCTTTTGCCTTTAGGACATGTACCCTTCCAAGTGGCATCACCAAACTTCTCTCCATTCCAAAAATCTCTTCCCTTACATATTTATGTTTATCCATCTTCAGGGAAAAGTTTTCTTTTTGGAGGAGACACCTCTAATTGAGTGCCAGGGAAGATGACATAGGCCTAGCTACCTACCAGAATGGTGTCAGGGACTTGCTAGAGAGAAAATTAGACAAGAATGGTGCTGTATGGAAAGTGAGAAGTTATACAAAATAAAGTAGGAATTGTGCCTAGAAGATAGTAAGGGACAAATTAGGACTTACTAATAATAAAGCTAGTGTGTTAATTGGAAGAATTAGGAATCCTTCAGTGATGACAGGGAAATGAAGGAGTTGTTTTCATGATTGTTTCTTTTCAAGAAAAAGAAATCATCACAAGTCCCTACTGGTGGGCAGCCCTGTTCTTCCCAGTTGATACATCGATGGCTTAAGGTGCCTCCACCATCTCCAGTCACTCCACCTTCATATCCACATCTGGAATCCTTGCCATCCTGGGGCTATGTATTTCCCAAGCATGAATTAATGAGGTGAGCATTGTTTAGAGGGTAGCATGGGGGTAGTGGAACACTTGGAATCAGAAAGAAAAGACCTGGGTTTGAGTTTTCCTTCTGACACTTATTAGCTATTTGACCTTAAGAAAAATCACTTAGCCTCTAAGGATCTTGGTTTTTCCTCTATAAAATAAGAATATAATTGTACCTATTTCATAGGATTATTGGCAGAATTAAATGAGAATGGATGTGAAGCACTTTGCAAGCCCCAAAAGTGTGATATAATTGTGAATTCTTCTCTTCCTTTTCCACCTTCCTCTCCTTTCCTCTTTTCTGTGAAGACCAAAAGATGAATCCGTTTCTTTCCAAGTCAAGAAGGATAAGTACAATACATGTTCCCTCCTAATCTGTTTCTACTTTTGCTCAACTAGGCACATGACTTTGCAGACAGAGCATTGGTTTATGCAGACCTTGTTCTGTGGTCAAGCTAGGGAAACTTCACTGGCCCTTTAAGCCATTTTTAACCCTTTATTCTTAGTCTTTTAGAATAAAACTACTATTTACTCTCTGCTTATTCTTCTTCCCATTAGTTCTTTGTCTGAGGAAGACAAAGCATTTGCTCCTTCAAATATAGATCAATTGGACAGAACGAATGAAAAGAACCTTTGTCAGGAGCGTCAGTTCTCTAAGACAAAGCTGATATTAGATGTGCACAGAATAAACCTTCAGGTAAGAGCCAGGAGGATCTAAAGGAAAGATGTTCATTCATTTGACGAGGCTCTAAAGATGAGTATTGGAGATTTCAGCACTGGTAACCTTGCTGTCTGGGCTAGCTTTGGGGAAGTTTCACTCAGTTATAACAGAGCAGGAGGTAAGGATGTGCACTCTTTAGTCAAGCTAAAGTCTTTGATGACCTCAATGTTCAGAGTCCCTGTATAGACTTTGTCCTTAGGAATAATGATTTGGAGACAAAATAAAATTACTTGGAAGTTTAGAAATTCTGTTCTTGGTCACACATGTGTGTTTTATATAACATGATGGCAGCGTGTTTTTTTGTCACTGCCACAGAAAATAGATAATGTTGGAGCTGTCCTCTTTTTCTGACATTAGAATTTTCATGGAATTTTACTTTTTTTGAGTGTTGCTTTTCAAGTGTTCACCAATTACACAGTTTGCTGCCTTTCTTAAGAGCATTAAGCTCTTATTGCTACTAAAGATTTAGACTTTTTGAGCTCAAAGAGATTATAAATTCTTTGTTACAGAGAAGGAAACTAAAGCCCCAACAGAAGTAATTTGGCTAAAGTCACACAGCTGGTTAGTGTCTTAGTCTGGAATAGAACTCTAACTTCTGGCCCAGCTCAATCTGTGTTGACTCCAGCCAGGGACATCTCACTCCTCAGCCTGGGATGCTCCTTCAGTTCTGCTGCTCAGAGCAATGAGTGAGATCTGGTTTGGTTACTGATAAGCAGAAGTATATCCTGAACACTCAGTTAGGGTCATCGAGAAAGCCCAAGGAATGTGTTGGAATTAGCCCTCACCTAAGCTGCTATAATTTAAACAAGGCACCAATAATAATAAGTACTTCTGGGAATGGGGAAGAAGGATGACCTGTAAAAGGTCAGGGATATATAAATGTCTGCTACTGATCTCAGATAAGAAAAGGGTGCAACTAATACTCCTTTCCCCCCAAAATTTAACTTCTCATTGGTGGAATGATGAAGAAGGAAGAGAGAATGAACAAAATTCTAGGTGGGGGAGAGTCTTGAGAAAAGCAATGTTTTTATTTTAGGTTTTTTTTTCCCCTCTAAAATTGGATTCCTTCACAGTAGGGACAGTATTTTCAATTTCTTCTGGATACTTTCTCCTACACTTTCAGAATAACATTTCACAGACCTCCTATGAGGCTTCATCCTGGTAAAGAGATCATGTAACACTGGGCCTCCCAGGCTCTACCAGGCTGGAAAAGTTTTGGGTTTGGGGTCTATGATAGGTTGGATGTCTTTTTTTTTTTCTCAGGACCAATATAGTTGGTCTCCATTAAGACTCACTTATCATAAAATAGCACACTGTGCTAAAACTTATTTCCTAAGGAAGAGCAGGGTAAAATTCTGTGTTTGTACAGGGAGTACCACATAAACAAAATCATAGATCCTTCAGGTATTGAAATATGAGCATAGTGAGTATATTTGTCCTAGTGATTCAGTACATGTTTGGTGAAGGAATTAATTTGGGAAGAGTTAGGGATAAGAATTGAAGTAAAGTTGCTCATTCAAATCAGAATTTTTCTTACATTTCTTCAGAGTCCAGTGTTGAATTATCCAGCAAGTATAAAAGTATCACCTCCCAGAAGGCCCAAATCAACTCCTGAGGTGAAGAGAAAAGGTAGAGCTAGAGGGGCTGCCTTCATGTATAGGGCCCTTTAGTCTCACACTACACATACATTGTCCTGGTTCCCCTATTTTTTAGACTATGGGGGTGGGGGAGTGGGGAGGGTTAATGTTCTAGATTAATAATCATACAGAATTCTACCCTATGCTCCACCACACTGTCATCTTAATTATGTTCGGTACTGAAAGAAAGACCCAGCTACTAACAAGGCACAAAATGGGAGCTTAGGGATGAAATATAAGTTACCTGAAGAGAAGTTTGGTCTTCTGGTCACTAGGTCTCAAGACTCCAGTGCAGAAAATTAACAAAGCTTACAGAAAGTCAAGTCGAAAGAGTACGAAACCACACACTTCAGAGAGGGTGAGTGATGGCAAAAGTGTCCTAGAGATGTGGATGGTTCCTAGGTATCTTCTCCAAGCTTTTATATAATGGGGGAAAGTTTGGCCCTGGTCTTGTTCCAGACAGCTGGAGTATCAAGTAAAGGTGGATATTCCTAAGTACTCAGGACATTTAATCATGGAATGGACATAAGATGGTAAGATGCTCCTCAGTCTTTTAAGTGTCTATGTCTTATCTTAGTTGCTGAATTTATTTGAGCAGTCATTTTAATATCTAAGAGTCAGATCTCTTCTCTCTCATTTTCATATCATATGCAGATACATAATCACATCCATGTGAATATATGTACTTATCTACTCACTGAATCTTGGATTTTAGGAGTCCAAAGGAGAATCAAAGAAGAGCAAGGAACTTCTGGAGTTACATCAGATTTTAATCAATGACAGCTTTCTGCCTCAAAGACAGTGTAAGTGGCTAGTTCAGACAGATTAGATAAGTGTCAGAGGGTGAGGAAAGCCAAGTCTTCGGGTGGGTAGGATGAGGCCTCCCGCCTCAAGGTAGAATTTCCCTGGACCGTTGGCCATGCCTCTTCTTTCCTGCCTCTCTGCTGCTTAGGGGAATTTAGGAAATGATAAAAAGCACGTGTTCAGGTTTGATATTTCTTTTCTATTCTTTTTTTAATTTAATTTTTAATTTAAAAAAAATGTTCCATGGTTACATGATTCTTGTGTCCCTCCTCTTTTCCTTCCCCCCTCCCAGAGTTGACAAGCAATTCCATTGGGATAAATATATATATATATATAAATCACTCAAAACCTATTTCCATATTATTCATTTTTGTAATAGAATAATCTTTTAAAACCAAAAGCCCAAATCATATATCCATATAAATGATAAATCAGATTTTTTCTTTTGCATTTCTACTCCCACAGATCTTTCTCTAGCTGGGGATAGCATTCTTTCTCATAAGTCTCTCAGAATTTTCCTGGATCATTGCATTGCTTTTAGTAGCAAAGTATTATATTTGATCGTTCCACAATGTTTCAGTTACTGTGTAAGATGTTCTCTTGGTTCTGCTCATTTCACTCCACATCAGTTCATGGAGGCCTTTCCAGTTCTTAAAGAAATCAAGCAGTTCACTATTCCTTATAGCACAAGAGTATTCCATCACTATCATATGCCACAACTTGTTCAGCCATTCCCCAATGGAGGGACGTCCCCTTGTTTTCTAATTTTTTGCCACCACAAAAGGCACGGCTATAAATATTTTTGTATAAACAGAACCTTTCTCATTTTTTATCTCTGGGACAAAAACCTAGTAGTGGTATTGCTGGTTCAAAGGGCATGCATTTTTTTTTAAAACTCTTACCTTCCATCTTAGAATCAATACTATGTATTGGTTCCAAGGCAGAAGAGTGGTAAGGGCTAGGCAATGGGGGTTAAGTGACTTGCCCAGAGTCACACAGCTAGGAAATATCTGAGGTCACATTTGAACCCAGGATCTCCCATCTCTGAGTCCACTGAGCCACCTAGCTGCCCCCCCCCCCCCATGCATTCTTTTAAAGTCCTTTGGGCATAATTCAAATTTGCCTTCCAGAATGGTTGGATCAATTTACAATTCTACCAGCAATGCATTAGTATCCCAATTTTGCCACATGCCATCCAACATTAATTATTTTCCTTTACTGTCATGTTGGTTACTCTACTAGGTGTAAGGTGTTACCTCAGAGTTTTTTTGATTTGCATTTCTCTAATCAGTAGGGATTTAGAACACTTTAATAAGGTTATTGATAGTTTTTATTTCTTCATCTGAAAACTAAGGCTTGATATTTCTTGTTTCAGCCATGGAAGAGAAGATTGAAGATACTGATCCTGTCCAGTCACAACTGTTTGAGTTCAAAGCTTGGGGAGTGAGATCAAAGAAAAAGAAGGGTTCCTCAAGAAAGAAAAAGCGCTCCAGGGAGGAATCTCTAGAGCCCATACAAATCCCTCAACTCCATATAGATTCTGATGAGCAAGAGGCTGTGCCACTCACCCCACCATCAAGCCGAGAGCCAGAATAGGATATTGAAGATGTCAGTGATATTGGCCAGCTCTATGCACGAGGGTAGTCAGCCCTCTCAGGATAAGGTTGACTCCTCTGCTTTCTCTGTGGGAAAGGGAGTTAGTTTCCCTTTTCTCTGAAGCCCTTATGCAGGCCTGTGGGAGATAGTTTACCTTATCTCCCATCCACCTGTTTCTGGTAGGCAAGGTGGCAAGGTATTAAAAGGGCAGGGGATTGAGAAAAGGTTCCTCAGCCTAGGAAGGTTGTTAATCAAATCTGGATTGTTGATTGGGAGTGGTTCTGACTTAATAATTAAAATAGCCATTTTTCAGGCAGAAGACTCACTTGTCTGTTCATGGTGGTGGTGGGGCAGTTTGGCATGGGAGAGGAAGAGGAGCATAAGTGAAATGTTTCCTATAGAAACACCACTTTTTGCCTTTTTTTTTCTCTTCCACATAAACACTTTGGAGTTAAATCACTTATGCTTTCCTTTTGGAGGTTTAGAATGTTTCAGGGTGGCAGGAACAACACAGTAGGGATTTGATTCATGAGCTTGTCTAACAGAGTGACTTCCCCATTAATTTTCTCTCTAGTGGGAGTGGAATCCTAATCTTCAAATACTATTAAGGGTCACTATTGCTTAATACCAGATATAGTGGAAAGAACACTGAACTAGAGTTGGGAAGACCGGAGTTCAAATCTTATCTCCTGACACTAGCTTCCTATTCAATAAAAGGGGTTAATAACATGGTTCTTCAAAGGATTATCATGAGGTCCAGATGAGATGGTATATATAAAATACTTTGCAAGTTACAAAAGGGCACTTATTTTTTTAAAGTTTTATTTAATTAGTCAATTTAGAACAATTTTCCTTGATTACAAGAATTATATTCTTTCCCTCCCCTTCCCCTACCCCATCCCATAGCTGATGTGCAATTCCACCGGGTTTTACATGAAAAGGACATTTATTATTAGGGGAAGTGTTATTAGTAATAATAATTGAAAGAACTTTAGTTTCTAGTTTGCTTGAATTTACAGGAAAATATATTGAGTTTCACTGAAGAGATGTCCCTCGATTGGGGAATGCCTGAACAAATTGTGGTATATGATGGTGATGGAATACTATTGTGCTATAAAGAATGGTGAACCATTTGATTTCCATAAGAACTGGAAATAGCTACATGAACTGATGCAGAATGAAATAAGCAGAACCAGGAGAACATTAAACACAGTAACCAAAACATTTTGGAACAGTCAAATGTAATAGACTTTGCTACACTAATTGCAATGCATTGATTGAGGACAATTCTGAGAGATTTATCCACCTATAGAGATAGAACTATAGGAGTAGAAATGCAGAAGAAAACAAGACTATAATTTGTGGTTTTGGTTTTAAAAGATTACTCTATTATAAAAATTAATATGGAAATAGATTTGGTGTGATAATACAGGTATAACCCAGTGGAATTGCTTATCACCTCTGGGAAGTTGTGAGGGAAGAGGGGAGGGATACAACATGAATCACGTAACCATGGGGAAAAAAAAGAAACTATTTTAATTAAAAAATTATATTGAGTTTCAAATTAAGTCTACATAGAATTTTGAATCTAGCAGAATTCTAGAGACTACTAAAATATTCAGGATAAGTTCTCCTTCAAGGCTGGGGACGGGGGAGGAGGGTGGAGAAGATAAAGTTCTTTGTTTTTTTTTCCAAAGCATGACATCAGTTTGAGAGATCATTTAAACTTCTTGCTCTTTGGCTACCTATCTTAGAGATGATCTGTTAGACCCAGCCAGGCACCCTAATATCCTAGAGCTTTGAGATTCTGCCCTCTTGTTTTACAGAGGAGACTGATACTGCAGAGCAGTGGCTTGTCCAGAGTCCCATAGATAGTGAGTGGCAGAGCCAGTAATTGAACTCCTGTCCTGTGACTTCAAGTTCATCACCCTTTCCACTGAACTACAAGACCCATATCCATTGGCCCCTATGCTAGAGGTATTTCTACTGAATGATGTATTTTCACAATTAGACATGGCAACTATTTTCATCTCAGCTTGGCTTTCCTATGGGTGAAATAGTCTTCTTATCCCACTCTACTTGTGGGGGGCTTTTCTTTACAATTAACTGGTATGTATCCCAATTGGATTATCAATTCATTAGCTTAAAACAAACAAAAGGAAGGTACATCTGTCATTTCCCTTCTCTCCTCCTGCCCCTACATTTCAAAGTCATACAAAAATGATTTTTTATTACTTGTGGCCCTTTTCAACTCTACTAAAGAATCAACCACATTTAATTGAATATTCATGGATCAGGAAAATGAAGTTTTATGTGGGCAATTTTCCTGATATAATCCCAAGGCTACACTTCTGATACTAGAACTTAAATGGTTTAAGAAGGGATAGAGGAGAACAGATGGAAAAGGATTAACTGAAAGCCCTCAGCTTCCCCCTCCCCCAAGAATATGCACCCAATGTTCTGAGCCTTAGGAGGTGCAAGGTAACTGCCACTAACTGTCATGTCAACACCACAAAGAGTTACGAATGAGGGAAAAAGTCAGCTGTCTTGGGACCAGGAAAGTGAGGCCTTAAGGGCCAGGATTATAATTTGTCTAGTCAAATAGCCTTGGCTTTCTTTTACATATTCAAGTAGCCAAGAAGTTTAGACAGCTTGATATAGTTGGGGATTGTCCTAGTCCCTATATACCTGAGCTCCCACTTCCTTGATATAACTCTTGCTGCTCCAAGAGATCTCCCATGAATGGATTACTTTAACTAGCTTGCTGACAGTAATTGTGGGCTGTCAACCGGTTATTGGTTCTACATGGAGATAAAGTGTTATTGGAAGTGTGCTCAGACATTGCTCACCTCATCTTTAGTCTGTGGGAAGGGTGTCTACTTAATTTATTCAGCTTGCCTTTATTCTTGGTGGAAGAAACTGTTTCAGAAGTCAGATGATTTGGTTAAATGATTCTAAAGTTGTTCCAGCCTAGCCTGTCCTAAGATGCATTATGACTTTGGGATGGAATTAATTGAGGTGTCTGGGGCTCTATGAAGTCAGAAAGAATCTACTTGAAGTTTTCACTTTCAGTTTAGTTTATTTTCAGGAGGTAAACATACAGGTCCTAGTGAATCCTAAGGAATCAACCCTTCAGTCTTGGTAAGGTAAGGGGAAATGTTGTAGAGATTTTGAGACTAGTGTTGATGCTCATGGTCCCACATCAATATTTGGGAGGGTGGTGGCTAGACAGACAGGTGAAGCTGATTAGTTACCACTAGGTGGTGATCCTGCATTACTGAAACGAAGTTTCTCTTTCTTACATATATATATTTCCTCTAAGGCCAGATCTCTGATATCTCTAGTTACTTCTAGGACCTTATTCTAGGATTAGAATCCTACAGCTAGAAGGAACTCTAGCTATCATCTAATTATCTGTTCAATCACTATCCAACATGCTTATTCAACAATATTTATTCAAGCTCCTGCTAAACTTTGTGGGAAATTAAACAAAAATAAAAATTTTAGTTCCTGCCCTATAGCAGCTCATATTGGAAGATGGATGCAACTAACTAAAATATTAGGCTCTTGTTAATATTAATCAATAGTAGAATAAAAGACTCTATATGGAAAATATCTTATGGCCAAAGTGCTAAGTTAAGATATAGATGAGAATCACTAGTGATAGGGAATACTTCATGGAAGAGGTGGGATTAAAATTGGGACCTAAATGGTGGTTAAGTTTTTATATAATATATAATAATTTTATATAATAAATATAAAATTTTAGTACTATGGTTTCAATCAATATTTAACAGTCATTTTAATAAGTTGGGGTGTAGAGAACATTACAGTTGGTAGCATGAGCCCAGAGGCAGGAAAGTACAAGGTCTTTGAAGGCAGGGACTAATTCATTTTTGTGTCTCCAGAACTTAGAATAGTACCTTGTACATAATTGGTGCTTAATAAAAATTTGTTTAAATTTGTTTGAGTCAGAGAATGGTAAATAATTGCTTGGCTGTTTAGCATTGGGATAGGGAGTAACATAGGAAAGGAATGTTGGGGTTGGATTATTTAAGGCCTTTAATTCAAGGCTAATGAGCTTGGAACTGATTGGAAAGCAAAGGGGAGCTACTACGGATTTTTGGATGATGTATTGGGTAGAGGAGTAGTCTAAGTTGACAAGCAAGGCAATAGGAGCAATAATCAGGTGGAAGTGTGAAGGATGGATTAGAGTGGAGTGAAACCTTTTTTAGCCAGCAAAAACAGGAGACAATTAAAAAATCTAGGTATGTGATAAGAACTTTCTTTTGAGTGATAGTGGAGCTAGGAATGTAGGTATATATATGAGAGATATTGACAGAAGGATGAATCCCAAGGATCTGCCCCATGAAAGGACAGGGCTAGAATAGGTAATAGAATAAGGCAAAGATCATGAGCTCTGAGCTGGATTTAAATGGAGAGAGATCAGAAATAACTCAGGAAAAGGAACTAGCTTTGAGGAGATGATTTCAATTCTGACATGTCTTGAGTTTGAATTGTGAACGAAACAATTAAGTGGGAAAGTCTAGCAGGTAGCTGAAATTTGAGACTGAACCTTAGGAGTAAAGTCAGACCTGGGAATATAGATTTGGGACTATTCTGAGAAGAAGAAATCATTTAATTTGGTCATTAGGAGATCAGTGGTAAGGGAACAAATGCTGATGTGGAGATGAAAACCAGATTTTAAGGAGTAAAAATTAGGGAAGTGGAGAAGTGTATGATCACTGTTATTGCAATCACAACTATACCTGAAGCAGTCAAGATCTCCAAAAGCATAGAATAAAATTCTTGAGTGATCTAGGGTCAGTTTGGGATACTCATCTCTTTCCTTGTGCCACCTTTGTTTCCCCCAGTACCCTTTTTCCTGTTAACTTGAAATGGCCAATATACCCAGGAAGCTAATTTAAAGCATTGCTTTCTCTCAAGTTTGGTATGAAATGAGGTTAAGGGAAATACAGCTGAGGAATCCATCCCCTCTGATTCTGTACTTTAGTTTATTGCAAGCATTCCCATATTATTTTTCAGTAAATGGAATCCACATTCCCACAGCAAACAGCAAATGCTAAATTATTAATGGCTTCCCTGGAATTTGACTCTTGCAATTATCTCATCACAATTTAGACAAAATATTTGTACTAATAAGCACAGATCTCTAAAGTGTTTGTTAGTCATTTTATCCTCATCCTGGATTTGATATTATTTAGGGTAGAAAAACTTTTTCATAAACAAACTCAGGTTATAGATCAGGTGAATATCATAAAAACTTTAACCACCAGGAGAAAGATTGCTTGGCCCTTTAAGAGAAGGATATTTGGATACTTCAACGAATCCTTGATTTTATTGATGTGGCTACTCCTTTCACCAGCAATGATTGCATTGTATCCATGCCTTTTCATCTTGTGTCTTTTTTGTTCATGCCTTTCCATAAATATTCCATTGAGGAACACTAATCTTTCCTCTGGTTCAATATTTTGCACACAACAGTATAACAATAAAGCTACACATATATTATTCCTTGTTCACATGACTAGCCCAATCCTTTTTCTATCTTCCATGTCCTTGATGTTATCTTTTATGCCATTCTACTTCTCACATGCAAATTATTGTTGACAATGCACTGAATCCTATGGATATTATGTGTCTTTCCATGACCCATTAGGGCACTGGTAATTTTGATTCTTTTCTGAGAGTGATATTGCATGATTTGCATCTATATCACATCAAGGGAAGGATATTGGCATTTAAAAGGACTACTTCTGCAGTAGAGAGTGGCTTCAAATCATTGAAAGCACTTTGTAATTTCCCAAATGCAATCTAGCCTGTTCTTTTCTTCCTATTCAATTCTGGCTTATTGTACTTTTGTAAAACCTGGGCTAACTCTGTGGGCTATTTATTTAATTGTTTGTCATGATCTGGGCAAGACATTCTTCACAGTTTTCCTTAGTTAATTAATTACTAGGCCCATTTCTTTTGACTGATATCACGCCACATAAGGATTGATGAAAGGAACTGGGAGTAGTCTGGAGAAGAGAAGACTCTGTGTGTGTGTGTGTGTGTGTGTGTGTGTGTGTGTGTTCATGATAATTGTCTTTAAGTATTTGAAGAATGTGAAAAAAAGGAATTAGTTTTATTCTGCTTATTTCTACAGAGGAGAACTTAGAAGAATGGGTAGAAGTTGCAGAAAGGAAGATTTAGGTTTCTTAATAATTAGAGCTATCCAGAAGTATAATTGGCTATTTGAGAAGGTGAGTTCCCTTCCACAGAAATTCTTCAAGCAAAGACTTGGGTTGATCATTTGTTGGGCATATTGCAAAGGAGATTTGTGTTCAGGTGTGAGTTGATCTAGATTACTTCTGAAAGCTCTTCCAACTAGTATTCTATAATTCTCCCTGTGAATTTCATTGAAGTGACCCTGTAGTATTTTTGGTATTCTAGTAATCAGATTAATGTCATAAACTGGAGTATACACAGCATCTTACCATCAATAGAGAATATCTCTTCCATTTAGACTTTGAATAGGATACGCCCTCCATGATATTTCCCAATGCTTTTGGCAAACTTATGTCCTCTTTTTGCATACCTTGCTTGATATGGTTACTCAGAAGAATGGTTAGCATCTATGGCTGCATCTATTAATTTAGTTTGCAGAATGGGAGACAATTTTTTGGAAAAAAACCTTTTTGTTCTAAGTCAGGCTTTTTTGCCCCAAGCAGTAGATCCAATGGGATCTCCTGTTCTTTTTGCATCTCATTCTATGACTGTGAAGATATAGGCCACTTTAGAAAATCATTTCTGCCTTCCCTTTCTTGCCCTCCTTACATTTTCACCACAAAAATAGGCACAGACCATTCTCGCTAAGGATTCCAGAGAAATGAGAAAAAGTAGCAGGTATGTGTAGCTGCTGTGTCCTTTGTTCACCTTTTTTGGAAATAGTGCCAACTTTCCCAAGTGTTTTGTTTTGAAAATTGATCTGCCCCAAACTTTAAAATAATGCCATCTTCTAGCAAGAATTTCTTTTGTAGTTATTTGATCAGGTTCAGCTGTTTTGTCCAATTTTTTCATATAGTATGTATATGTGTATAAACATGAATTGTGTATGCATGTATATATGTGCATGTATATGCACACATATCTATATATCTCCTCTCATAAAAAGCCCATTATGATATTCCCCCACAGTATAGAGTTGATGTAAGATTCTCGAAAAACATGTCAATATGGTACATACTTTGACATGTTCTACCAAAGTGAAAAAGGCTTAAAGTATGATTCCAATGATATTTCCCAATGCTTTTGGCAAACTTATGTCCTCTTTTTGCATACCTTGCTTGATATGGTTACTAATTGGGCTGAGAATGAGACTAAGTGTGATTAGGCTTATTGCCAGAAGGTTGGCTCCTAGATGATAAATTTTTTTGGTCATTGTGATCCAGAAAATAAATAAAACATATTATAGAGCTTTTAGAATAGTGTCGCCCTCTTTTACTTTGGCAGAGATGGTGGCAAAAGGAAAGAAGCAGAAAAGAGAGCAGAGGGCACCAAGAATCAAGAGTTTTTCAAACATCTATAAATTTCTTGAGTCAATGGCACAGTCAATAGGATCTTTGTGTACATAACCAGTGAAGGAACTGACATTTGTGTTATAAATGACACCAGAAGATATAAAGTATGGAATAGGCATTCACAAAATTAGCCATGATAGAAGACTGTTCTAAAAGAGTATATATTTTCATTGCTGACTCTTAATTATGAAGTTGTAGAATGTTAGAACTGACCATTAAGAGAAACTGAGGACAAGGCAGAGGAAGTGACTTGTCCAAAGCCTCTGTTGGTAGAGATGCTTTGGTTTTTGATATTTCTGAGCAAAATTTCCAAAGATGGAAAGCTTGTATTTCTTCTCATTATTATCCAGACCCTGCATTCAGGTCATCAAATCTTCTTGATGCTTTTTGGCATATTAAAGTTCCTCAGGCCTCTAAGGCTGATCTTTGTAGCAAAAAATAATGCTTCAGTGAAGAATTACTGAACTACAGATACTATACACTATGTTCCACCATTAAGATAAATTAAAATGTCTTATTAAAAGGCAAAGTCTTCATTTGAGAAGTTGAGTAAAATATCAAAATAATTCTAGCAGGCTAAATTTAGGGTGCTAAAAAAGTCTAAGAATACTCATTGGCTTTGGGCCCAGAGTATTTTTATGTGATAGTGATTTAGATTTTTCATTCATGTTGAGCTCTTCAATATTTGATTCTGAGATAGGCAAATATTATCGATCTCAATCATATTGATTTCCTATCTCAAATGCTCTCTTTCTGCAGGATTACTGATATTAAAAGATGGCCTAATATTGCTGATATTTTCAGTGTGAGACATCAGATCCTCATCTTCTTTTCAGTGTTTTTATATCTGTCCCTTCTTATCTATGCCCATTGCTTTCATCCTGATGAACATCTTTCTTAACTCATACCTAGATTTGTCAATTGCCTTCTGATTGTTATTACCTATTAAAGTCTTAAACGAGATTCAGATAAATTTTTGCCAGCTTCTCAGGGCAGGGTAGTACCTCCCTACTTTCTTTGCCAGAGCTCTGGGTAAACTTGTATGACCTGGACTTGCTTTCATAGAAGAAGACAGGAGTGGAATGGCATATGGAAAGGGAGCTACTGTATTCTTGTGCCTCCCAAGACTCATTGAGAGGTACTGAAACAAATTGGGGGACATGCTGCCTGGGCTTCTGGGGGAGGGAGGGAGGAGATAAATGGGATGGATTAACCCTATCCTGAAGAGGAATGGGAAACAGAGACTTGATTGAGTAGTATGAACCGCATCTGAAGAGGACTTTTATTTATAAGGTAGAAGGACATGTTAAAAAAGAACAAAATGAGTCGTTGGCTAAAAATCATTCTGACCCTGGAACTCTGAAACTGTCAGCTGGGATTCCAGGTAATTTGATTGCTCAGCAGGATTAAACCAAGCAGTACTGATGAGGACAGATGGCAGGGAGCAGTGACAATGGCAAGGTGGAGTGATGGATGCCTGCAGGCATCATGGTGAGCAGTAGGAGCGGTAGGCTCTGACTTTTCCTTCAATGAAGCTTGACCCAGGGCACTACTGTGAGGTACACAGACTATACAGATATCTGGGATGGGGGAAAGGGATTCCTTTGCCAAAGAGTAAAGGGCTCTCTGTTGCCTTGATATGGACCTGGGTGTGAGTTCTTACTATGTCCTTTCCTATGTTAATAAAATTGGTTTTATTTTTGATGCTTCGTGAGCTAAAATGCTTGTGAGTAGATCTGATGACTGACTGACTTGTTCCATCTTGTGGGGGCAAAGAACTAAAGAAATTTAGAGGACCATACAGTATACCCAGATGATATGATCAATTGTTGTTCTTATTCAATTGTTTTCAGTTGTGTCCAACTTTGTAACTTCACTTGGCATTTTCTTCTCAAAGATACTGGAGTGGTTCTTCCTTCTCCAGCTCATTTTACAGAGAAGAAAATTGGGCCAAACAGGGTGAAGTGACTTGCCCAGGGTCACACAGCTAATGTAGAAGGCCAGATTTGAACTGAGGAAGATGAGTCTTTCTGACTCCAGGCCTGGCATTCTATCAACTGTATTGTTCAAGAAGATAAATTTCATTCAGGTATTTAGTTGTGACCCTGTAAGGAATTTTCTTAGTTTTTTACTTCTTACTGGAGAGGTTTGCCATTTCCTTCTCTAGTAGATTAAGGCAAACAGGGTTAAGTGACTTGCCCAGGGCCACACACAGCTACTCTCTGTCTGGGGTTAGACTCGAACTCAGATTTTTTGATTCTAGGCCCAGCATTATCTACTGAATCACCTAGCTCTAAAAGGACCTTATGTGACCTGAATTCAGGAACACCAGGATCATTAAAAATATTTTTTTTCAGCTGTCTGACTTTTTTTTTTCTTGGTAAAGATAGCGGAGGGGGTTGTCGTTTATTTCTCTGGCTCCTTTGACAGATAAGGAAACAGAGGTAAAGAGAGTTAAGTGACTTACCTAGGGTCACACAGCTAGTAAGTGTCTGGAGTCAGATTTCAACTCTGATCTTCCTCACTTCAGATCCGATGCTCTCTCCACTGTGCCACTGGTTGTTGCATATATAGTCTGTGCTTTCTACAGAGTTTTGCCTCTTCAACAATCATCCTGGTCTTTCTAAAGCTATTGTAAGAGGCAAGGTCTTTGAACATTCTATCCCTCCTTTGGACTTAGTATTCAAATGTAGGATTTCTTTTTCTTGGTTTTAGATTTTCAAACTACAAAATCCAGTGGGAGGCTACTCTTCCTCCAGGTTCACAGTTATATTACAAAATATTCTTGAATCTTGACATACTGTTGGGGATGGCAATAAAACATTTTGTAGTAATTTCCACATAATTTAGATACATTCCTATAGAGCAAGTCGTAGGGGCTCTAGACTAGATATAAGAGCTATAGACCAACAGATGGATAACTATATGTATATAGCTAACACAAGTATCTATACCTACCTACATATATCACATATATCTACATATGACCATAGAATTCTTTATAGATGAGGAAGTAGGAATCTTGAGTTCTAATTTCTCTTTAACAACTTACTGTACGACCAGGGGAATGTCTTCTACTCATCTCTGGTCTTTGGTTACCACATCTATAAAATGGGGATGGCAATACAGACCCATCTGGTACTGGGTAGTAAATCATATACTCCTCAGAGATCCCTCCCAAAGATCCAAAGCAGTGATTTCCTTAGTCGCTGAGCTTCTTTCCCTTTAGGGGAAGCCAGGTTAGTCCTAGCGATCTTTGGGGTGAGGCTAGCCTGGCCTTGGGTGAGTGGGGTAGAGGGCCTGCGGTAGCACCTCCTCTGACTGCCCAAGCCTTGGGGCACTAGTCGCCATGTTTGTTCTCATGCAGCTTGGGCCTGGGCTACTCTTTCCCCTCCTAACTACCCATCTTACCTTGGGAGAAAAGGGAGCTTATACGCTTCAGAACAGGAGTTCTCGTTCAGTGATGTTTGACTCTTCTTGACACCATTTGGGGTTTTCTTGTTAAAAGCCCCAGGAGTGGTTTGCCATTTTCTTCTTCAGCTCATTTTACCGATGAGGAAACTGAGACTGACAGCTAGGAAGTGTCTGAGCCTGATTTCAGGCTTGGCACGCTCTCCACCTAGCTTCAGGAGCTCTACCTACCTAGGGATCTCTCCAGGGCTCTGTAGGCTTCTTGCCAGGTCAGTGGTTTGGCTTCTTTTAATTGAATGGTGACAGGATATTAGTTCGAATCAAGATGACCTTTCAGGATCCTGAAGAGTGACTTTTTGTATCTGCCTAAAGAGAGGATTGTGAAGTCAAGAGTTGTTCTTCCAGGGAAATTGCAAGATTTGTGTTTCTTTTGCACTAGGGATTAAAGTCCAGTGAGTTATAAACAGTGTGACTTCCTTTGGGATTAGGGAAAAGAGCAAATAAACAAGTGTTTTGGGTAGGTTTGAGGGAGCTGGTGGGCTGTATGTGGAGACAATCTGACCACTTCACAGAGCTATGGCTGCTGTCTTCTTGCACACAACATAAATAAAAACCCAAAGACCCCCATCGCGCTCTCAGGGGAGCTGTAGCTGATTTAACTGTGGCTTTTAACACAGCATTCTTAGGTCATTTGAATCAGGAGAGAAGAGGGAAAAGACGTCAAAGAAGAGCTGCTCCCAACTTGGCGTCACTGGCCATTTAGTCTGGTGTGCCCACTCCTATCAGCTCATCTCTTGACAAAAGAAACAAATTCTGTTTTTAACAAACCTTGCTCCTCCCTCCCTTCAGATTCCCCATGCCCTCATGAGACTCTAAGCAGATGATATGGAGAAGGCAATGTTTAGGCCAAAGGTGCATCATAATGATGGAATTTCAGGCATTGTGGTACCTGGGTGAGGGAAGTCTATGAAGCCTCCTTAAACTGAGCCATACAGTGTGTGACTACTCTTTTTTTTTTCCTACCTGTTCCTCATTTCTGGTTGTAGTGCCAACTTTGCTTCGGCCTCCTGTTTCTTCCTGGGGAGATGGATCAGTCCAAACAAAGTGGACAAGCAGCTATCTGAGGGGAGCTATCTGGGAGAATGGAACATCACAGTCAGGTTTTTCCTGTGCTTGGGGGGGAAAGAGTGTCAGAACTTGAGAATACCAAGAAGCGGATCAGCTACTCCCAGTTGGAGGGTGCAGGTAAGCTTACCATCTTGCTGCCCATGCCCATGATGGGGGAGGAGAAGACTTGTATAGTTGCCCCTTGATGAAGTTTGCTTTTTACTCTAGCTGAAGCCCTATTTTAAAAAAACCCTTACCTCCATCTTAAAATTAATACTAAGTATGAGTTCCAAGATAGAAGAATGGTAAGGGCTGGGCAAGGGGCATTAAGTGATTTGCCCAGGGTCACACACAGGTAGGAAGTATCTGAGGCTAGATTTGAACACAGGACCTCCTGTCTCCAGGCCTGGCTGTCTATCCATTGAGTTACCTTGCTGCCCACCTGAAGACTTATTGCTACAAAGCATACCTGAGAGTGTTTCCTCTGAGGAGAATTTGCGTCTCATGTGTGTTTTAAGCACTTAAATTTCATTGTAAGAGCCAGAGAAATGACATTCCCTAGCCTATGCTCCTTCTCTGTTATTCTATCTTATACCCATACTAGCTGTTGCCTCATCAGGTGGGGGTCCAGCCCCGCCTAGAAAAATGATATATTGATCTCTGCCCAAGTGGGCCAATCAAAATTCCCATGGCCCTCCTCTTCTAATGGTCCGTGGGATAGACTGAGATCTGGGCATCATGAGTGAATGAATGAAAACACATTTATAGAGCATTTGCCAAGCACCAGGGACACAAAAAGAGAAAGGGAGATGGCAGCCACAGGGTTTAGGAAGGTCATCGGATTGATTGCTAAACTGGAGATTGACCAGAAGAGGACAACCAGGATGATAAGGACCTTCAGTCTGAATCAAGGAAGATTGGTTCAAGGAACTTAGCCTGGGCAGGAGAAGATGGGGGGGGGGGGACATGATTGCCATCTTTAAGTATTTGAAGGACTGGGATGTGGAAGAAGAGGAATTAGGCTTGTCCTTTTTGGCCAGTTGGCAGAAACAGGAGCAGAAACTGTGAAGATAATTATATCTATGCAGAAGTGGAATATCCTCAGTCTTGTTAAAGAAGATTTCTTGGATCTTGACTTAAAAGTCTGGAAGACCCTGAATTCAAATCCTGCTACAGATATGGTCCTTATGTGCCTCAGTTTTCTTTTCTATAAAATGGAGATAATAATAGTATCTACTTCACAGGGTTGTTGTGAGAAGTAAATGACCTAATGAATAAAGTGCTGTGCAAATCTTAAAGCACTATATAGACATTGCATAATTATTATTAATTTCCATGTTATTTAGGTACTTTCCTACAGAATGTAGTGGGAGGAGCAGTGGACTAGAAATAATGACTTTAGATGGATAGTATATGTACTTTATAGACACTAACTATAAAATAATTTTTTTTAAACCTTTACCTTCCATCTTGGAATCAATAGTGTACATTGGTTCTAAGGTAGAAGAGTGGTAAGGGCTAGGCAAAGGGGGTCAAGTGACTTGCCGGGTCATTCAGCTGGGAAGTGTCTGAGGCCAGATTTGAATCCAGGACCTCCGCTTGGCTGTCAATCCATTGAGCTACCCAACTGCACCCAAAATAATTCTTATAGACAAGGAAACAGAGCTCTTGGATTCTAGCTTCTTTTCTACTTAACTAGTTGTATGAACATGGGAATATCATCTCTCTGATCTTGTTTCCTCTTTAAATGGGGATAGCAATACATGAAGCATCTGGTAGTAGGTAGCTAGATCAGTTGATTCCTGGATATCCCTTCTAGAAAATAGGATTTGTTGTTCAATTGCTTCATTTATGTCCAACTCTTTGTGCCCCCATTTGGGGTTTTCTTGGCAAAGATATGGGAATGGTTTGCCATTTCCTTCTCCAACTCATCTAACAGATGAAAAAACAGGCAAATAGGGTTAAGTGACTTGCCTAAGCTCACACAGGTAGGAAGTGTCTGAGGCCAGATTTGAACTGAGGAAGAGGAGCCCTCTGGACTAGCACTCTCTCCACCATACCACCTTGCTACCCAAATATATACATTTAGCGCCAAGATGTAATGAAATTCCCTAATTTCTGCTGCTTTCCTTTTGGAAGAAAGGCTGGGGATCTCTGGCTTTTATTCTGTCCATTGCCATGTTGGGCTTATTTGGTTTTGAAAACAGACTGCCTCTAGAGATGGTGGATTTCCCCCTTCTTGTTGGTCTTCAAATAGAGGCTGTATGGTTGCTAGTCAGGGACTTTCTAGTAGGGATGCTGATGGGGTATGTTTTGGGCTAGATGGTCACAGAGAGCCCTCCCAACTCTATAGAGTTCTGTAATTTCTGAGTCTCAGTTGTCCTGCTGCCCAGGGCTTTTCATGAGAGGAACTTCTTGGACTTGTCTCAAAGGAGAGGCATTTGCCAGTGACATCCAGGGAACAGGATGCCCAGATGGGGTCCTCAGAAGACAAGCCTTTGAATTTTTTTTTTTAGCAGTCTAATAATTTGAAGTTTGATGGTCAGATATTACTCCCTGGAGTTAAGGTAAGCTTGACAGTTTATTCACTAAAGGCCATATCCTTCTCAGCTTAGTTTCTTCACTCCCAGGAATTGAGGAAATTCCTTTAGTTCTGAGTCTTTGATGTCAGCTCCTTAGCATACCTGCTAAAGGATGCTCTGGGGACCTAAAAACCCCTCCCCTATTCTAAAGGGAGCTACTCTATGCTGTCTTTTTTTTACAAGAATTTGTCAAAATGGGAACTTGGTGAGGGTAAAAGAGGGTCACTGTGCATTGTGAGAGTTCCTTAAACTCAGACTTGATCACTGTTTCATAAACCCAACTTTTATTTTATTTATTTATTTATTTAAAAAAATCCCTTACCTTCCATCTTGGAGTCAATAATGTGTATTGGTTCTAAGGCAGAAGAATGGTAAGAGCTAGGTAATGAGGAGTAAGTGACTTGCCCAGGGTCACACAGCTGGGAAGTGTCTGAGGTAAATTTGAATTCAGTACTCCCATCTCTGGGCCTAGCTCTCAATCCAATGGGCCACCCAGTTGTCCCCCTTCCACCCAACTTTTAGAAAAGTTTAGCCTTTTCTTTCTTTACCTTTCCTTCGTGTCAGGAACAATTCGACGTCTAAGCTTCAGAAAACATCGTAACCATTCCGCAGAGGGGTGTAGCTTCCTTAGTACACGCTTGGCTTAAATAGGGAGGAAGGAAGGAACGTCTTGAGGAAAGGTTCCCAGCCATCTCGTTGGGACCACTTTTTAAAATTGACGTGCCCAGCCCCCTAGACGCAGGAAGGGTTGCCTGGCGGCGGTGCGGGGAGGGGAGAGCCGGCTGTAAAGCTGTGCCAGCCCCTGGGGTGGGGCCTCTTCCCAGGTGCTCGGGTCTGAACAGGTGCCTTGTGGGGAGGGAGCTCGGCTCCTCCTCCTCCTGGGGCTGGAGGGGAACTTGTTTGCTCAGTCAGGTAGAAATCATCACTATTCAAACAACGTCATGGCCAATCACATTCTGGGCCTCTTGTACCCCATTCAAATGAATGGCGGCTCCAGCGGCCCTGCCTTCCCCCAGAAACGCGGCTGTGTGTATGCTGGGCCGGGCGGGGTGGAGTGCTTTAACGGCTGCTTAGGTTACTGGAGAGCAACACAAGAGGACTCCAGTTACAGACTCCTCAGGAGGAGGAACCACCATGGAGCAAGACGCCATCCCCCCGGGCTCCCTCGGGAGTAGAGATGCCCCCTGGGACTCCTCTTTCTACCTCGTAACCTTTGGTGAGTGCTTTCCTGAGCCCGGGCCACCCACGTTGGCTCCCAGAAGGGAGCAGCCACGATCCCGAGCCCTGGGCACCTGCGGCCCAAAGTCCGCTTGAAAGTGAACCTTTTTCCATTTCTCGTCCTCAAGCCTCGAGACAGGTGGCTCCATCTGGGTTTTCTTAGCTGCCCCTTCTCCTCCCCCACCCCCGGGGCTCCGAATTGTACACTTCCAGGCATTCTAAACTGTTGAGAATCCGCTGCTGTCCTGCCTTTAGTACCAGATCTGCTCGCGTCGCCTCACTTGGCTGAAACAATCGCACAATGTCCAATGCCTCAGAGTTCAGATTTACTTATACGGAATGTTCTTTATTCGCCGGCAGTTCATGGGAAGTTTAGGGTTAAAAGAGATGAAAAACAGGGGCTTCCCTGACTCAACTGGGGGAATGGAGGGTAGCTGGGGAGGCTGTCTGCTGACTCTTTTGGAAGCAATAACCCACCAGGTTGGGGGCTTATTTCTGTCTAGCTGGTGTGGGGACTATATCCCAGGCAAGGGAAAGGCCCTGGAAAAAAACCTGCCTCCGAAGGCAGATGGAGATCGGTGGGATGCTGAGATGCCTTTCTACCATTGCCCATGGGGCTTGGAGCTAGAAAAGCAAACTGGACACAAGGGTCAGTTGGGAAAACTCCATGGAAGCTAGTAGTCGGTTGAATTCCTTTAGAGGGCAGTTGGACAGTTGAGGAGAGGGTGTGGGGATAAACTACCCCCTTTCCATCTATGGGATGGGAGGAGAGGAAAGAAGCAACACAGATACACAACTGCAGAACTTAAGAGTTGGAAGAACCTCAGTGTCCAGTAGCAGAAAAGGAACCTCCACAACCACATACACAACAAGGAGTCTTGGTGCCTTAACTTTGAGACTTCTAGCGGAGGGGGAGGTAATGATGGGGGAGAGAATGAGAGACTCATTGCCTCCCAAGGCAGCCCATTCCACTTACAAATAGTTGTTATGGTTAATAACTTTTTCCTTACATGAAGCCTAAACTTCCTTCTTTGCAACTTCAATCATTATTCTTGGTTCTGTTCTCACTGACCGAGAAGAACAAATTGAATCACCCCTCCTGAGTTTTCTCCAGACTATACTTCCTTTTCCCCTTCCATTAGTCCTCATTCAGAACTTGAGGCCCTTCACTATCCCTAAACAGAGGAGTAAGGCCCTAGAATTGGTGAATGGCTTGGCATCCAGGAATTACTAGCCTGCTTTATTCATTAATTAATTAATTAATTAATTAATTCATTTATTTATTTACTTGAAATTTTTTATTTCATTAATTAATTTAGAATATTTTTCCATGGTTACAAGATTCATGTTCTTTCTTTCCTCTCCCATAGCCAACGAGCAATTCCACTGGGTTGTACATGTGTCTGATCAAGACCTATTTCCATATTATTAATATTTGCATTAGGTTGATTGACTAGCCTGCTTAAAAGGAAGGTTCAATTCTATTAAGTGATATGAAATTCAGGAGGTGGGAGACAGATATGAGTGTGAAGGATTCAGAGTCCTCAGCATCAAACCCTAGCATTGCCAGTTCCTGGACAGAGTCAGTTCTGCATCTAGGGTTGTAGTGATCTTGCCAGAAGCACCAGGGCAAAGTATATTGATGGATGCTAAAAAGGTTGGTGCGTTCTCTTTGATACTGGAGTCTGAAATATTCTGAAAAATGGCCCTAGGCAGAGTCAGGCCTAGAGATGGGAGGTCCTGGGTTCCAATGTGACCTCTGACACTTCCTAGCTGTGTGACCCTGGGCAAGTCACTTAACCTCATTTTCTAGCCCTTTGTGCTCTTCTGCCTTGAAAATAATACACAGTGTTGATTCTAAGATGGAAAGTAAGGATTAAAAAAAAAGTGCTGTTTGGAAATGACCAAAAAAAATGTTTAAAGAAAAGTACCCTTGGGGTACCAGTTTTCAAGTGGGGGTACTTTTCACTGTCAGGGACTTGTCCTGAAGTAGAGGGTTTGGCATTAATAATCCATTTTGGGTTGTACGAAAATATTCATAGCCAGTCTCTGTGTTAGAAAATGAGAGAATGTCTCTCGATTGGGGAATGGCTGAGCAAATTGTGGTATCTGATGGTGATGGAATACTATTGTGCTGAAAGGAATAATAAACTGGAGGAATTCCATGGGAACTGGAACAACCTCCAGGAAGTGATACGGAATGAAAGGAGCAGAACCAGGAGAACATTGTACACAGAGACTGATACACTGTGGTACGATTGAATGTAATGGACTTCTCTACTAGCAGCAATGCAATGATCCAGGACAATTCTGAGGGACTTATGAGAAAGAACACTATCCACATCCAGAGAAAGAACTGTGGGAGCAGAAACACAGGAGAAAACAACTGATTTATCACTAATTTTATGGTTATAAGAATTGGAATTTTGGTTTTAAAAGATTACTTTAGTATAAAAATGAATAATATGGAAATAGGTATCAAGTGATAATACATGTATAACCCAATAGAATTGCTTGTCAGCTCCAGGAGAGGGGAGGGAAAGAACATGAATCATCTAACCATGGAAAAATCTTTAAAAATAAATAAAAACAATCCATTTTGGTAGGTGGGTGAAAGATCCTTGTGGTGACTCACCCTGCCAGTCCTAGAGAATTGATATGTTTTCAGATTGCCCAGTTGCCCGAGTTTGGTATAGGGCAACAATTCTCAAAGTGTGGTTGCCTTTCAGGGGAGGCAGGTATGATATGATATGATAATGTGAAGATGTTTTAATGTCTAACGTTTTTTGTTGTTTAATCATGTCAGATTCTTCATGACTGAATTTGGGGTTTCCTTGGTAAAAATATTAGAGTAGTTTGCCATTTCCTTTTCTAGCTCATTTTATAGATGAGGAAACTGAGGCAAAAAGGGGTTAAGTGACTTGCTCAGAGTCACACAGGTAGGAAGTATCTGAAGCCAGATTTGAACTCAGGAAGATGAGTCTTCCTGATTCCAGGGCCAGGCACTCTATACACTGCACCACCTTGCTGCCTAATCTCTAATGTAGTAAATATAAATCAAAGTTCTGTGGGGGTAAATTGAAATATAATCTACATTTATGATATATAAAATAAAAATTAATATGAATATAATATAAATAAATATAAATGAAAGCTCTTCAATAATTTTTCATAGTTTCATAAAGGGGTCTTTAGATCAAAAAGTAGATTGAAAACCACTGGTTTAGGGCACAAACTGATTGTTGGAGTGAGGGAAAGGTCTCATTGTCTAGCACATAATAGGTACATAATAAATATATACCACCTGACTGATTGATCACAGGATTGTACCTTATTGAAATGGGCCAAAATTATAATTGTCCCCAGTGGGATGGAACAGAGGGTCCCTCCATTGAGTCAGAAGCTGTACTCCCTTTCATAGTGACCCAGCCCTGAGTGTACCCTGATGGCTCTAGGGGTCAAGAGACCCTGAAGAGCTCTGCTCCTACTGCCCTGTTTTAACACTGGACTTTTCTAGCATGGATCTAACATACTCCCAAGGGTGGTTTTTCTTTTAAACTTGGTTTCCATCTGTGTAGGACATTTTTAGATATTTCTTCTTGCCAGTGCAGATCGACATCTTCTCTGTTGGTTATATAGAATGGGAGTGGGTGGTGGTGGTGGTGGTGGTGGTAAGGGTCTGAGAAGTTCAGGAACTCATAGTCAGTTGAGTCAGAGATAAAACTTAAACTTGGATTTTCCTGACTCTATGGCTAGATATCTATCTATTATTTCAACTGCCTCCCATTGATGCATATAATCATTTAATGAGTTTTTTTAAAAAAAATTAAACTCTTGCTTTATGTCTTAGAATCAATACTGTGTTTTGGTTACAAGGCAGAAGAGCAGCAAGGGCTAGGCAGTTGGGGTGAAGTGACTTGCCCAGGATCACACAGTGGGGAAGTGTCTGAGGCCACTTTTGAATCCAGTGCTTCTGTCTCTGGGCATGGCTCTCAGTCCACTGAGCCACCATATGCTTCTTTAGTGAATTCTTTTTGATGATTTTTGGTAGTAGATTAACCCTTTCACAATATAATGAATGGTAGGTAGACTGTTCCCCAGAAGTGTTAATTTTATAACAAAAATAAACAAGTAAATAAAAACAAAATTATTAACTTATTCATTGACTATATATTCAGTTATATTGTATTGAAATGATTATCATATATGACATATATGACATTTGAAAAACAAATTTAATAATGGAAAAATAATAATTTAAAAAGTGAAATCCTTTCTGATGAATTGCATAATGTCAAATATATGATAGGTCAAGATAATGATGACATACAAAAGACTAACAGAGAATGATTTTAAAATATAAAATTAATATTGGCAGAATTTATAAAATGTTCCTAAACTGGCAATTTTGGAGGAAAAACTGGAGAACTGTAAATTCCTTGAGGGCAGGGGATGTCTTCTGCCTCTTTTTGTATCCTCAGTGCTTTGCCTAGTGCTTGGCACATAGTAGGTACTTAATGAATATTTATTGAATTGAATTAAATATGACTTACTTTAATACTTCAATACTTCAATGACCTGTGATTTCATTAGGGTTGTTCTTTCCTTTCTTAAATCCACATCTAACCTCTCTACAACTCAGAAACTTTGTCACTTTGCAGCCAAACTGGTGATGATCCTCTGAACTCAACATGGTTGTCATGGTTGTCAAATCAGAACTAAACAAAAACAAACCAAATCCTCCAAGCCTCCAAGCAGACTAGAGAAGACCATCATGTCTTACCTGCATTTTCGTTCTTTTTTAAAAATTCTTACCTTCTGTCTTAGAATCAATAATGTATATTGGTTCCAATTAGAAGGGCCATAAAGGCTAGGAGATGGGGGTTAAGTGACTTGCCCAGGGTCACACAGCCAGGAAGAGCCTGAGGTCAGATTTGAACCCAGGACCTCCCGTCTCTAGGCCTGACTCTCAATCCACTGAGCCACCCAGCTGCCCCCTTACCTGTGTTTTCAATAAAAACTACATATGAAGGTCAAAGAAACCCAGCATTCAGATGACACAGGCAATATTGACATTGTTACTGTCTAACACATTCTGCGAGGCACAGTGATACATGTTGCAGTGTGCTTCAGTGTCCTAGGTGAAGCCTATTTCACTTAGAAGATGTAGGATAAAACCAGTTCTGCCAATATTGGTAATGATGACTGATCAGCCATATCTGAATTCTTTTTTGAAAAGATGAATGGAACAGATTAGAGGGACTTACTTTTCAAGATTAAAGATATATCTCTCTGCCTTCTAAACCATGACATTAAGGGGCTGCTGGGTGGCTCAGTGGATAGAGAGCCAGGCCTGGAGACAAGAGGTTGTGGGTTCAAATGCGACCTTAGACAATTCCTCTGTGATTCTGGACAAGTCACTTAACTCCAGTTGCCTACCCTGACTGCTCTTCTGCCTTGGAACGATACTTAATATCGAGTGTAAGTCTTAGAAGTCAAAGGTTTAAAACAAAACAAAACTTGATACTTGGGCTACACGAAAAAACAGCTTAATAATATTAATAATACAATGTAACATTTATATAGTGCTTCGATATGCCAGGCACTGTGCTAAGTGCTTTTTAATTATTACCTCATTTGATCGTCACATCATCCTTGGGAATATATCTATTATCTCCATTGTAAAGATGAGGAAACTGAGGCAGAGATTAAGTGAGATGCCCACAGTCACATACAACTAATGTCTGAAGTCAGTTTTCAGTTAGAATTTTCTGACTTTGGGCTCATAGTTCTATTTGCTGTAACAATTATATTGGATTCATGATTTATTACTTTAGTTAGATTTTACATTTCAGTTATTCATCTGATGGATGATGAAGGGACTCCAAATATTCAGATAACCTAACCTGGTCAGTCTATCCCTGATTCTTGCAGTAATGTAATGGGTCAGACTGACAGGGACTTTCAGGATAGGCCTTAATATTAATATTATTAATTATAAGTATTATAATAAAAGATGGCATATACAAAGCACCTTAAAGTTTACAATGTGTTTTGCAAATACTGTCTCATTTTGTCCTCACAACAACCTTGGGAGGTAGATGCTATTATTATCACCATTTTGCAATGGAGAATACTCAAGTAGACAAAAGTTAAATGACTTGCCCACGGTCATACATCTAGTGTTTATCTGAGGCAAGATTTTAATCTTTACAGAGTTTCTGTACACTGGGGGGACCAATAGGTCCATGGTCTTTAGCTTTGCAATTTCAGAAATCTGATTTTATCTGTTTACTCAGAAGTGATCAAGTTCTTATAAATTAATTTATGCAAACTGACTCATTAGAGATTCATTTGTAAACCAGAATGCCAATTTGCTAATTTTACATGGCAAAATACAAAATACATGGCCAAGTGAAATGAAATATTCATTCTGGCTGATGTACTACCTTTCCTTTAGAAAAGTCTTTCTGGGAAACCAAACCTAGATTGCAAAGTTGCTTGGTGAGTTAGTACACAATGAGAACAAAAAGGAAGGTAAAGCATTAGACTAGGTAGGGAGACCTTCTTAAACTTCAGCATCTCATCAACCTGCCTCCTTTGCCCCAGATTAAAATCGAAGAATCCACCAAGCTTGGGCCTGTCTAAGAGACTGAGAAACAGAGGCAGAGGTGACCACACCAGTGCTGTATGGCTGGAGCTGAGCCACCAACTAGCCCAGGAATTTTTAACCCTGTTGGTTTTGGGAACCCATGTGACAGTTTGATGGAGCCTATGGACCCCTTTTCAGAATCATGTTTTTAAATAGATAAATGAATAAAATAAATGCACAGGATTATAAAGGAAACCAATTATATTGAAATAATCAAATATTAAGAAGTCAAGTTCATAGAGCCCAGTCTGGGCCCTGTTGATGGTGACTGCACTGGAGTATGATTCCTTTGACTCTGGAGACTTGTCACACAGAATTGAAAGTTGTAAAACCCTATTGCAGACTTAGTGAACTGGCTGGGAAAGGCTGCAGAAGTTCAGAAACTCTTAGACATGGTTCCCCCTATCCCTACTCTCTCAGCAGGTAACTTTGCCTCATATATATATATATATATTTAATTTTTTTTAAGCCCTTACCTTCTGTCTTAGAATCAATACTAAGTATTGGTTCTAAGGCAGAAGAGTGGTAAGGGCTGGACAATGGGGATTAAGTGACTTGCCCAGGGTCACACAGCTAGGAAGTATCTGAGGTCAGGTTTGAACCCAGAACCTCCCATCTTGGCCTGGCTCTTAATCCACTGAACCACTCAGCTGACCCCAATCCCACCTTCTTTAGGAAGCCTTTTTGGATTCCCCCTTAATTCTAGTGCCTTCCCTCTGTTCATTTTCTTCAGTCTATCCTGTCCATTGCTAGTTCGTAGGTAGTTTTTGATTAGACTGTGAGCTCTTTGAGGACAGAGACTTTCTTTCTTCTTTGTATCTCCAGTGCTTAGCCCAGTTCCTGGTTTATAGTAAGTGCTTCATAAATATTAATTAATTAATTAATTTACAAATGGAATTTTGAGTGATAGCAAATCAAAGTTACTGTAGACTTTGAGGTCAGTAATGCATTTCAAGACTGAGATAGAGAAGCTATGCTGCCTCCTTTGAAGACTCACTCACCTGGATCTTTGTTGTGAGAGCCTCATTATCCACAACCCTGGGATTCAGAATAGGAAAAAAAAGAAGGCTGAGATATAGGCCGAGAGAGCAGTGACTTTGCTATTACTCCTTTTAAAATATTTATTTAATTAATTTAGAATACTTTTCCATGGTTCCATGCTTCATGTTCTCTCCCCCCCACCCCCCAGCTGACATACAATTCCACTGGGTTTTACATGTGCCATATTGATCAAGACCTAGTTCCATATTGTTATGTTTGCACTCAGGACTTAGAGTCTATTTCCCCAGTACTATCCCCATCGAACCATGTGATCAAGCAGTTGTTTTTCTTCTGTGTTTCTGCTCCCGCAGTTCTTTCTCTGGATGTGGATAGCGTTCTTTTTCATAAGTCCCTCAGAATTGAATTGCTGCTAGTGGAGAAGTCTGTTACGTTTGATTGTTTTGCTATTACTCCTAATGAAAGGCTGTCATCCCTCCCCTCTTCCCTAATAGTCATATTCCTTTTTATAAAAATCTAGAGCACCGATTAAGATTTTGCTGCTTGTTAGATAATGCACTAAACCCTGGAATACAAGTACTTTAAGATGACCCCGACTTTCAAGGAGATATTCTAATAAGGGAAGACAAAATACGCACCTTTTACCTCAAACACTCTCATTTCAGAGCAATGACTTTGGAAACAAATCCCATCTCTGCTACTTACTATGTGTGTGACATTGAATAAATCACTTAACTAAGTTACCCCTTCTTTAAAACGAAGGAGTTAGACAAGACAGCTTCTATGGGTCCCTTCAGGCTCTGAAACGATGATCCTCGCAGCCACTCTGTGAGGAGAAATTATGAGTATGATTATCTATTGGAGTTGCATGGTTACACTGCTTATATTAGAGGTGGAATTCAAATCTAGGCCATTCCTGACTCCAGTCCTTACTACACTGGGATGTGCCTCTTACTATCAACCTCCAGTGACAACTAATTAATATTTGTCCAACAATAAAGAACATTTTAAAAAAAGTTGTAATAATATTCCTGGAAAGATTCTATGGATCAGACTAACCTGGAATTTGGGTTATGTATCTTTGGACTGTCTTAGCTACAGTAAGAGATTAATGATAGAATTTGTTCATCAAAGGACCCAGTAAATCAGTAAGTCTTTTAGTTTCTAAGCAAAGATACATAAGGAAAAAAAATATATGTGCATATATATATATATATATATATATATTAGGAAATTAAATAACTTTTCATAGAATGTAGGTTCAAAATTCTAGTTAAGGGGCAGCTAAGTGGCTCAGTAGATAGAGAACCAGGTCTGGAGACAGGAGGCCCTGGGTTCAAATCTCACCTCAGGTATTTCCTAGACAGAAGGTAAAGTTTTTAAAAAAATTCTAGTTAAATTTCCACATTTATCTTCTGAAAACATACCATACTCATTAAATTGGATATTATCAGTCTAAGAAAAGCCGGTAGTTAAAAAGCAAAAAAAATTAAAAAAAAGCTAGGATAGCAGCTGTGTTTCTCATAGCCATGGATCCGTGGTTATTTAGATTCAGAGGTATCAAGCATGTGGCCAGCAGCCTCCAACACTCCTGAGTATGATCTGAACCAGGCCAAAATGTGGTGTCTACTGGTTTTAATGTGCCAATATAGTAGCAAAAAATATAAACTTGCTTTTTAAAAAAAGTCAGTATGCAACCTGTGGGGGTCCTTATGTATGGTTTAGTGTCCTCTATTCTTTTTTTGTATTTTATTTTTTTAATCCTTACCTTTTGTCTTGGAATTAATGTTGTGTATTGGTTCCAAGGTAGAAGAATGGTAAGGGTTAGGCAATGGGGGTTAAGTGACTTGTCCAGGGTCACACAGCTTGGAGGTGACTGAGACCATATTTGAACCCAGGACCTCCCATCTCTAGGCCTGGCTCAATCCACTGAGCTATCCAATTAGCCTCCTCTTCTTCTTTTTGTTTTAAAGCAAAAGTATTTAATATAATAGCATAGTAAGAAAAGTAGCAAGAGAGTATCCTTCCCCCAAAATAATTTTGGGACATACTCTTACACAAATTCACATACTCTTAGGGAGAAGAGTTAGTACCCTGAAGGAAACATGTATGAAGAAGCATACACTTAATATAGATGAAGAAGAAGAAATGCAGGGAGTGGGGCAGATCTCATACCCATTTTTCTTAACGATTAAGCATCAGCTGGAGACCTCAGTCTTTTCTTTTAATTAAAAAAATTATTTTAAACCCTTAATTTCCATCTTAGAATCACTACTATATGTTGGTTCCAAGGCAGGTGAACAGTAAGGGCTAGGCAATGGGAGTTAAGTAGGTCACACAGCTAGGAAGTATCTGAGGTTATATTTGAACCCAGGATCTCCTGTCTCTAGGCCTGGCTCTCCATCCACTGAGCCACCCAGCTGCCTTCTGGAGATCTCAATCTTAACTGAGACTGTATCTCTTTCCTCTCATCTCTGCCATCCCTTTTTTAACTTAAAGGCCAGAGACAAACTTTAGGGCTTTGTGGCCTCCATTTCAATTTGTTTGACACCATTGGTCTAGAGGGTCAGTAAATAACCTTTGTAAATAAGTCAGTAAATAAGCCTTTGTAAATAAGTCAGTAAATAAGCCTTTGGACTCACAAATTGTGCACAAGATGCCCGAAGTGGCTGAGAGGACTGAGAATGAAATGGCAGAACACCTTAGTTACACAACGCAATTGGACGCAGGAGCTTATAGAACGGAGGCCTCTCCGCCTGCGTCTTGCTGTCTGTTGGCTCCTGCTGGGTACCGAGTGCCACAGCTGCATTGCTTTTCATTTCTCCATCCTAATAGTAAGCTCTGTCATTTTGGAGAGACTCCCTTCCGGGGAGTCCGGGTAACCACCTCCTGGGGACAGGGTTCACTTGAGAAATTCCCAGCTGTTAATGAATAAGGCTTCAAAGAACATCTGATTATAGTCATCATGAGGAAAGAGACTCTTTCTTATCTAAACTTTCCATCTCGCTCTGATCCCTAGCAGAGTGGCTCTGCATTCATTAGGGATTTAATAAGTATTGGCAGAATTGAATTGTAGTCCTATTGCATGGGATCACAGTTTAGAGCTTAACAGCTGAGGACTCTGGTCCCTGCCTCACACCCCAATTCCACCTAATGGGATTTTTCATTGGACTGGTCCCATGCTTTGGGGACTTGATGGTATCTACTTAGATAGGATTGAATTTCTTTCTTAGAAATAACTATTGTTAGGTGCTAATTAATCTACAGCTAGATAGATGGTCCCCCTGGCTTTGGAAATTCAGATGTATTCCTTTCAGAGCTGGCTTTATATTGCCAATGTTTTGGGAAGATTTCCCTATACTGGACAAAGCCTCAGAGACAACCAAGGAAATCCATTGGATGACTTCTAAAAAAAAGTTGCTTTTCTTCTTAAGTTCACAAACTTTTTTTGGAGAGGGGAGAAAAGGATTTTTTCTCACTAAGCTTATGGACTTGGCAGTAGGGTATGGGGAAATTTTGTAGATGGACACTAGATATCTCAAATGACTCTTTCCCCCTTTAAAAATGTATTTGCTGGGGACAGGTAGGTAGCCTAGTGGGATGAGAGTCAGGCCTAGAGACAGGAGGTCCTGGCTTCAAATCTGGCCTTAGACCCTTCCTAGTTATGTGATCCTGGGCAAGTCACTTGACCCCAGTAGTCTAGCCCTTACCACTCTTCTGCCTTGGAACTAATATTCAGTATTATTTTTATTTGAAAAATTTTATTTAGTTAATTGATTTAGAATATTTTTCCATGGTTACATGATGCATGTTCTTTCCCTCCCCGCCCCTATCCCCTTCCTGTAGCCAACAAGCAGTTCCACTGGGGTTTATACAATACTCAGTATTGATTCTAAGATGGAAGGTAAGAGTTTAAAAATAAAATAAAATAAAGGGCACAGCTGGGTGGCTCAGTGGATTGAGAGCCAAGCTTGGAGATGGGAGTTCAAGGGGTTCTCCAGATGATTCTAAGATGGAAGGTGAGGGTTTAAGGAGGGGAATATATATATAATGTTTCCTTTTTTTTTCCCTAAAAAAAGTCTCTCCCCAGGGTCTTTGCAAAGTTGCAATGTTTAGAGTAAAATGAATGGTTTCAACAGAGTACCATAATGTAATGGGTTAGGGAGCAGAGGAATGCTCTAGGCATTCTACCACTACTGTGGTAGTTAGAGTTGGTCTTATTGGGTATTTAGTGTGGGACCTTCTTTGGGCAATTGGACATTACCTGGTGACTTGCCAGGTAACAATACCTTTTCAGTAGGGACAATGTGAGCCACACTTGGAAATGCTGCCAGAGGCTCTGGCAGGATGGAACATTATTTCATCTGCTTTTGTGGGGGCGTCCTGTGTGAAGCAATGGAAGTGCCTCATTGAGATATCTTTGCTGGCAATGTTGCTCATCATATGTTGCTGCCTTTGGGCATCAGTAACTGAGTAGGTGGGCAGAGTAGTCAATAAACATGTTTTTTTTTTTTTAAACCTTTACCTTCTGTCTTAGAATCAATTCTGTGTATTGTTTCTAAGGCAGGAGAGCAGTAAGGGCTAGGCAGTGGGGGTTAAGTGACTTGCCCAGGGTCACACAGCTAAGGAAGTGTCTGAGGCCACATTTGAACCCAGAATCTCCCATTTCTGGGCCTGGACCTCAATCCAGGGAGCCCCCTAGCTGATCCCAACAAAGTGTAGCACACAGCATCATATATCCTCAATGTTATAGCCATTGTAATCAATGAGAATCAGCTTTTTTCTCTTTTCCTGCTCCCTGCCCTATCATTCCTCACTCAGTTGGCCCCTGGTTCATCCTTGGATGGTGAAAATGATGTTGAAGGGATAAAAGGCAATAGAGTGCCACATTCTTGTAGTTTAAAATGTTAAATCTAGTGAGCATTGTACCTTTCCCATTTTATGTCTTGGTTCTGTCCCTGTTCTGTGACTGAAGATCATGGGAAGTAGTCATTGCCTATATATGCAGATAATAATACCCTGCACTTTTTTGATCCCTTTCATCCAAATAGCTTAAAGCACCCTCTAGCGTTATCTGATTAATCTCCAGGGGGTTAAGTAACCAGTATTATTATCTCTATTATATACCAGTAGAAATTGTCCAGAGAGGTCCAGAGAGGAGGAGGAGGTGGTTGGACCAGAGTGGATGAGGAGCAGAGAACTTGGGACTGCCCTTTGCCATTCTTGCCAGGGCATGTGTTGAGACTGGGAACACTTTGGATCATTTTGGCCCTGAATTGTCACGAGAAGGGCCCCTGGGAAATTAGATTGATCTGAGAGCTGAATATAAGGTTTGCTAGATCAGAATGTGCTGGGACTGTGGTTTATTTTTCTTTTCTTTTAAAAAATTAAAAAAATTTAATTTAGAATATTTTCCCATGGTTATATGATTCATGTTCTTTCCCTCTCCTCTTCCCTCCCCACTCCTGGAGCCAACGAGCAATTCCACTGCATTTTACATGTATCATTAATCAAAACCTATTTCCATATTATCAATATTTGCAATAGAGTCATCATTTAAAGTCAACATCCCCATCATATCCCTATTGAACCATGTGATCGATCATATATTTTTCTTCTGCGTTTCTGCTCCCACAGTTCTTCCTCTGAATGTGGAGGGTGCTCTTCCTCATAAGTTCCTCTGGCTTGTCCTGGATCATTGCATTGCTGCTAGTAAAGAAGTCTGTTACATTCGATTATACCACAGTGTATCCATCTCTGTGTACAATGTTCTCCTGGTTCTGCTTCTTTAATTCTGTATCAATTCCTGGAGGTTGGTCCAGTTCACATGGAATTCCTCCAGTTCACTATTCCTGTTAGTACAATAGTATTTTATCACCACAACATGTACAGCCATTCCCCAATTGAGGAACACCCTCTCATTTTCCAGGTTTTTGCCACCACAAAGAACACAGCTATGAATATTCTTGTGCATGCATTTTTGGGACTATAATTTAAAAGCACAGATTCATTCATTTGTTCATTCCACATTTATTAGGCTTCAACCAGTTTATTCCTCTGACGGGAGATGTGTCTACCATGGAGGAATCAAAAGGCTTCCCCGGGCCTTGGCTTTGGCTCCAAAGGGTTCTAGGTTCATTGAGTTTCATCATTTGTGAAAAGTCTTTTTTTTTTGTCTGTGACCTTTGCACTCACATCCTCCAATGGAAGAGAACCCTGCCTTCTTCATTGTCTAGCAAGTAGAGGCTCTGGAATCTGAACCTTCCTCTGGAGCACCTACGAAGGAGAGGCTGGAGCCTTCGAGGAATCTAGGTGTGAAAAGGACTTGGGCCCCAGAGCTGTCCATGAGTCCTTCTGCAGCACTTCTTCCTGGGCTTCCTCTCTCTGCAGCTGTGAGATGGTTTCTTCTTTGATGTTCCTTTCCTGCTGCTTTCCCTTGATGGACACTGACAGTAGGAACTGCTTAGGAAGTCTTTTGGGGGTTCCTTAGATGGCAAACTGAGCTTTCTCTGCTTTGGGGCTTGAGAACCATTTGATAGAAACAAATCACATCTATTACTAGACATTTTGATAAAAATGAGTCACCTGTATTGATAGTCATGTGATCTTTGGATCATACGTGGGATAAAATGGATTGCTTGTGTTTTTTCCTCAGGTCAGTTGAAACTGTCAATAGACAAGGAAGGCCGAGTTTTGCTCCTTCATAGTAAGTATGTTTTTATACATCTCTTCTGATAAGGGCTAGGTAGATAATTTCCATTGCTTTCAATGCTATTTAAATTATCCTTTTCTTTGCTAAATGTGAGTGTTTTTTTAAAACCTTACCTACATCTTAGAATCAATACTGTGTATTGGTTCCAAGGCAGAAGAATGGTAAGGGCTAGGCAATGGGGATCAAGTGACTTGCCCAGGATCACACAGCTGGGAAATGTCTGAGGTCACATTTGAACCCAGGACCTCCTGTCTCCAGGCCTGGCTCTCAGATCCACTGAACCACCTAACTGCTCCTGATATATTAGTTTTTTTAAAACAAGTATTGCTTTAATGTGAGGTCTTTTATAGGGAAATTTCTCTGCTTCTGTCTGTATGTTTTGGGCTCTTATTCCAGGCCATTTTGCTTAGCCAGGGCAGCTTTACTTCACCAGAGGCAGTGTTCTCTGCCTGCAATATTCCATACTTCCCCAAGCAAGCATACACTGGCAAGGCCTCTCCTTCCCCTCCTTCCATTGCTCTTGATGTCTTGGTTCTCCTATCTGCCTAGGAGTGTGCTAAAGGACTGGGGAAAGACTCTTTTTCAGTCAGGGACCCCACTCTGACTATTTTGAAAAAGTCAGTTGATGCCAGACTGTCACTTTATTTGTACTGAATATTTTTTACTTTGACTTCTCCTATGTTTCTAGCTAGGGTTCTCCTCTGTGGTCATTCTCTCTCCTTTGTCTTGCTTTATAGGGCCCCAGGCTCAGAACACAAGGCCCAGCCTGCAATAAACTTGTGCAGAGTTTGCCTTCAGCTTCTAGCTGAAACCAGATAAAGAGTATAGAAAAGAAGAGCTGAATAGATTCAGCTGACTTTAGGCTTTCTGTCTTACTTTTTTGAGGCTTTAGCTATAAGAGCGAGGGCTTGCTTCTATGACTCGTTTTACTTATCTGCTTGGCCTACTTTATGCTTCTTCATTTCATCTTGATTTAGCATGGGTAGTGCCAGGAGAGGGGAAGCAGGGTTGTAATAGGTTTGAGGAAGGTTAGGATAACAAAGTTGAAAGGGGGGAATCTTGCAGATAAAGGGGCAGGTGCATTTTCTGATATTAATCCTTCTGTCAACTCTGCAATTCTCTTTAGTTATGGAAGCCCGTGATCTCATGAACAAAGACTCTCAACCTTGTGATGCTTATGTGAAGGTATGTAATGGTAGGGGTGGGTGAAGGATGCCCTAAAACATGGGCCTCCCAGTTTCTGTGTCCCTAGGTCATTTAGAAATGGAATATATTTCAGGGTGGTATGTGTTAGGGTTTTGTCAACACAAGTAGTTATTGAGTTCTCTATTGATTTAGAATCTTGAACCCTAGAGACTACATTTCCCAAAATCCCCTTTTCCTTTTCCTGTTTGTATATCTCCTTAAGTGGGGGGAGTTTTGAATTTTTATTTTCCGCCCACATGGGCTCTCTTGGTTTTTGCTAGCCTTACTTCCTTATACTTCAAGATAAATATTTAATAAAAAAATAAAAAAAATAAAAAAAATTTAATAAATATTAATAAATATAATACTTGGAGTACTGGATATTAATTTTAATCTTTATAGTACCTACTGCATATTCTTCCCTGTCCTAGGACGCTTCCATTCCCTCTATCTTGACTGGTTGCCTTTCCATCATGTCAGTAGACATAGCTCACATTTATCTAGTATTTTTTAGTTAATGTTTTTAACCATCCTTTATCTAGTTTGATTAGTTTATAGCATAGAGTTATAAGCTCTCTTGGTAATACTCATGAGGGATATGTAAAACATGAATATTTGAAATTCACATATAATCTAAGACTATCCTTTTAGAGGCAGCTTTAGTTATAATCCCCCCAATTCTTTAACTAGAATTAACCATTTGAACTGGCTAAAGATTAGGCAATTGGAGAGAAGAGGAGAATTCTAAGACTTGTTTAATGAACCTCTAGATTAGAAGTCTCCAGACTGAAGACATGACCTGACCTGACCCAAGGGAATATATATATATATATGATCAACCAGTTTGATAGCAAAATGGGGAGCTTATCTCCAATACAATCATACCTCCTCTTCTCCTCCACCAGTCCTTAAATCAGCCCCTTCCTTCTGCTCTCAAGTTCCTTACTTTTTCTCTTTTGAGCTGAGTCTGAACCTATCAGGGCAGTTGTTGATTGATTGACCTTGGCTTCATCTTTCCCCTCCCCAACAATCAAATATTTATTAAATACTTACTATGTGCCAACACACTGTCCTAGGCACTGGGTATACAAAAGAATTAGTTCCTCTCAATGTATTTAATGAATGAAAATTTAATTTTAAATTTAATGTTAAGTAAATGTTTAAAGTAAATGAAATACATTTTTCTGTACATTGCACTAATAAAACATTAAGGAGTATTAATATAAAGTTAACAAATACAAATATATTCAAAATAGTTAAATAGAAGCGAGTTTGGGAGGGAGGAGGGCATTTTTATTTGTCAGATTCAGGAAAGGTTGCATGTAGAAGATGGTGCTTTAGCTGTATCTTAAAGAGAGAGGGACTATTAGGCAGAGATAAGGAGAGAATATGAGGGATGGCAAGTTTGAGGATCTAGAAACAGAAGATGGGGTGTTGTATGTGTGAGGAAAGAAGAGGAGGCTAGTTTGGCCTGATGGCAGAGTGAGGAAGTGGAATAATGTTCAGTGAAGCTGGAAATATGGCTTGGGGCCAGGTTGTGTAGGACTTTAACAACTGAACTGAAGTGTTTAAGGCTTAACTTAGTGTCAATAAGAAGCCACTGTAGTTGGTAGAAGAGGAAAGTCATATGGTCAAATCTTCTCTTAAGGAAAATTACTTTGGCAGCATTGTGTAGGATTGACTGAGAGGAAATAACTTGAGGCAAAGGAGTCTTTTACAATAATCTAGGTAAGAGGCAGTGAGGACTTGCCCTATGAGGATAGTTGTATGGAGATTTTATAAAGTAGAAATGGAAAGATTTTGCAACTAATTGGAAACATAGGTTGAGGGAGAGAGAGGAGTTTCAGTATTAATGCCAAAATTACAAACATGGGGAAGCAGAAGGATGATGAATGAGGAAAGGTGGAATTTGGCTGAGAAAGGGAGGAGAAAGTTTGAGAGGATGTTAGATTCTAGTGAACTATTTTTTTTTTCAAGGTTTGGGAAATATATGTGTGTTTAAAAGGGAAGAAAACAGTTAATAGAAGTTGAAGAGTCGAGAAGGGAATGATTAAGGATATAAACTTAAGGAGAAGACAGGAGAAGATAGGATCAAATATACAAATAGAAGTGTTGGCTTTGGCCAGGAGAAAGATCCTTTGTTAGAGACTGGAGCAAAGGAGAAGAGTGAGAGATAATATCTAAGCAGTTTTGATGAAGAGAGAGGAAGAGCATAAGGAGCAGAAGGACCTCATATCAAGTGGTTTCAATTTTCTTACTAAAGTAAGAGACAAGGTCCTTATCTGAGAGAGAAAGAAGAGAGCAGTAAGTGTGGGGTGTTTGAGGAGGGAAGAGGTTTGGAATAGCTTCTATGGGGAGATAAGGAACCAATTGGGGGAAATGAAGAATTGCCTTGCTAAATGAGGTTCTCTTTGAGGTTGGTGATCATGAATGTGTAATGTACCCAATTAGCAAGATAGTGAGATTTTCTATAATTTTTTTTCAGCAGCTTCTGATTAAGAGTGGAGGAAATAGATGGTGGGCATAAGTAGTCCAGAGCTATAGTCTGGCAAGAGGAAAGTGGACAGCATAGAACTGAAATAGCCAACTCAGGTTGAGAGTGGAGAAAGGATGGAAGTCAGAGCAATAATGAAAAACAGCCTGAGAAAAAACTGAGTAGTGGATTTTGGAGGTTTTGATGTGGGCAAACAAGGATGAAACATTTTGCCAGGTAGAGTAATAGAAGGCTATGGTCAGGGAAATGCTGAAGTTTCTAATTAGGGAAGTGGAAAACATGTGTAATGGCAAGATCTATGTGCAACTTCAGGTAGATTGACAGAGGAGGCCGTGAGACTTAAGAAGGTTGAGGAAATGGTATAGGAGGGAGTTTGAGTAAGTATCTGTGTGGATATTAAAGCACAGTAATATGAGGCAAGTGTTGGAAAATAGAGGAAGATAATGAGCCAGGTGCTGAACTTTATGAGAAAAAAGGGAAGAATAATTTGGGGGTTGGTATATTATAGCTAAAATAATTTTGAATGAGTAGGAAATTTTAACATAGGAGACTTCAAAGGAGGAAGGCTCAATGAGTGAAGGGAGGTAAAAGGAGGATTTGGAAGTGACAAAGGGGGGGAACAAAGGACCCTGTTATAAGGTGAATGTGATAGTAGATCTGAGAAGGTACAGTCAGTGTTGGAGATGATAACTAATAGGGACATACTGAAATTGGGGAGATCTAGGTTCCATGGAGGCTAATACATGGAAAGTGTTGACAAAAAGAGGTGGTGGGGGGGAAGAGGAATTTGTTCTTTATGGAACAAGAATTCCAGAGGGCACAGTAAGGGGAGAGTAAGGTTGGAGTGGTCCATGGGTGGAGTAGAATTGAAGGGAATGAGAATGAAATTACATGAAGAAGGAACTGAGAACAGTTTTCCACAAGGAGAAATATTGGATGCCAATGGGTTGTGTAGCTCCAAAGGAAGGGATGTTGCAGAGGGAGCTGGGTTGGGTATGGGTCTGATCCTTCTGGGTGGCTGGGAGAGGGGAGTAGAGTATTGGGTAGGATGGTTCCTGCCAGCTGCTGAGCTTGGGTCTGCCAGATGTAAATGAAATGCTCACTTTCTCTAGAGTGGCTAGTAGTAGGGAATGCAATGGTTCTTTTCCCCCTTTCTCCATTGGAGACCTTGTGCATAAATATTCTGCTATGATGGCACATTGTGGTACAGTGGTAACTTAATTTCTTGAAGGCTGTACCATAGGAGGGCAAACTTTTCTAGGTCCTACCAGGTAGTGTAAACTCTGCCAGGTCCTACAAAGCTAGAAGTGTTCTGAATCTAGGTCTAGCAGTGCTCTATCACTTTAGTACCAGCCTGATGAAGTTCATAATCTCATCACCAGGAAGTTGACTTGATGGTGATGAATATTTTGGCTACTGTAACTCATGAACTGTCTCCTGAGGGACAGAGAGATTGTGATCTGTGTTGGTAAAATGAGTACCCATAATGATAAAGATTAGAAAGAGTATTGAATTAATTCACAGCTGAGTCATGAATCAGAACTCAGAGTAGAGGCGTGGGCCTTGAAGCAAGCATCAGACAGAATGGTGATAGACACTCCTAGGCTTTCTGACTGGTCACTGTTGCTCTGGGCAGTCATTAATTTCAGAGGTGAATTCTAGGTTGAAGGTCTGGAGAATAGAACAGGAATTTAATTTGTCTTTGGTTTGGTTAAGGAGACTAAAAAACAGAATTTGAACTGAAGGTCAGGGCTATCCTGACTCATCTCAGGCAATCCATATTCTTTTTTTATTTGAAACCTTTTGAGGAGCCAAATGAGACCTTTATCAGAGATAAAATACTTGCTGTAGAATTTCCCCCCCCCAGCTTTCTACTTTTCTTTTTTTAAAACTCTTACCTTCTGTCCTTAAGTTATATGTTCCTCTAGTTGAGTGATTATGAATAGTGAAAAAAAGAGAATTTTATTTTCCTTAGAAAAGTCAGCTTTGCCTGCAGCCTAAACCAGGAATCCAGAAGTCATGCCCATGCTTTGGGAACAAATTGTTTCTAGCTTAGTCTGGGCCTGTCTTCTCTATAAAACCTAAGGCCTTGTATGGACTCTTGTTATTTTTTTAATTAAAAATTGTTTATTTTAAAAATATTTTATTACCCAGGTACATGTAAAAAGCAATTAAAAAAAATTTTTGAGGTTCAAATTTTCTTCCTTTACCCCTTTCCTCCTTTAACCACCCTCTCCCTGAAACAGTAAACAATCTGATATAGATTTTACATGTGCAATTATGTAAAATATTTTCCATATTAGTCATTTTGTGGAAGAGATTTTGAACAACAACAACAAAAAGAAGAAAGTGAAATAAAGAATGTTTGGTCTGATTTCAGACTATCAGTTCTCTCTTTGGAGGCAGATGGCATTTTTCATCATGAATCTTTGGGATTGTCTTGATTGCTGAGAAAAGTCAGGTCATTCACACTTGTTCTGTTTGCTTCACTTTGCATCAATTCATCTTTCCAGGTTTCTTGGAATCATCCTGCTTGTCATTTCTTTCTTTCTTTCTACCTTCTGTCTTGGAACCAATACTGTGTATTGGTTCCAAGGCAGAAGAGTGGTAAGGGCTAGGCAAGGGGGTCAAGTGACTTGCCCAGGGTCACACAGCTAGGAAGTGTCTGAGATCAGATTTGAACCCAGGACCTCCCGTCTCTGGCCTGGCTCTCAATCCACTGAGCTACTCAGCTGCCCCTTGTCATTTCTTATAGTGCAACAGTATTCCATTAGAATCATATACTATAACTTGTTCAGCAATTCCCCAATTGATTGACATCCTCTCAATTTCCAATTCTTTGCTGCCACAAAGAGAGATGCTAGAAATGTTTTTGTGCAAATAGGCCATTTTCTCTCTCTTAAATAAAAAACCAAAAAACTCTTTGGGATACAGACTTAGTAGTGGTATTGCTGGATCAAAGGGTTGGTATGCACAGTTTTAGAGCCCTTTGGGTATGGTTCCAAATTGCTCTCCAGAATGGTTGGATCGAATTACAACTCTACCAAAAATTAATGTCCCAATTTTTCCACATCCCCTCCAATATTTATCATTTTCCTTTTCTGTCATATTGACCAATATGATAGGTTTGAGGTGGTTGTTTCAATTTGTAATTTTCTAATCAAGAGAGATTTAGAGCATTTTTTCACATAACTATAGATAACTTTGATTTTTTCATCTGAAAGCTACCTCTTTGTTTTCTTTGACCATTTATCAATTGGAGAATGACTTACAGTTTTGTACCTTTTGATTTATGTGATGTTGGGGTCTGCTTCTTGACATATGAGAAGGAAGGCTTTTCATATTTGCTTGTTATTTGAATTTTTTGCAACTTTGAGCTGGTGCACAGAGTTGACTAATGAAATGACCTTTGGTAATTGTAGTGATTGGTAACAAATTGCACCTGATTGAGAGTACATATGAATAGTTAATACAAGTTCATTTCCCTTTCAAGGTGTCGGTGGTACCGGATAATGATCGAAAACGGAGGCAAAAAACTCAGACCGTCCCAGACTGTAAAAATCCAGCTTTCCATGAACGATTTTTTTTGTAAGTGAATCTTTTGTAGTATAACTCTGTTCTACTCTGCCCTCCTCTTCTTTGGTAGAAAAGTCACTTCTGGCATTGAGATAGTTAGGTGACCCAACTGAAATTGTGCTTATTTTCAAAGGCCATCTATGTTTTTCATTCTTTTTTCTTTGTAGATCTGGCACAATACCTTTTATGTGGCTATAGTCAAATTAGTGTGCTAGATGTGATTTAGCTATTTCTCATAATTTAAGTGCTGTAGGCTCAAGACTAGAACTGGAAGCTCAGCCTCTTTCAGCCTTTGGAAAGAGGGAGCCCTTGAAATGCAGAATAAGAACACTTCTGGTGGAGTAAGGGCCCCAGAACAGCATTTTGCCTGAAAGAGCACTAACCCAAGCATTGCTGAAGCTTCCTTTGTTTAGCCTGAAGGTGTCTTTCAAGCATGTTCTTTGGTGGCCTTTTGGTGTATAAAAAGTATTTAGTATGTGATCTCTTTTCCCTTTCTTCTGATTTCTGGGCCTTTGTAGTTAGGTGGAGGAAGTCACAGGTCTTCTGATATATATGCCTTTAGATGAGGTTTCCCTTCCATGGGTCTCTGTATTTTTTCCCCCAGTTAGGCTTAGTCATGGTGCCTTGGTAGGAGAGCTATCAAGCATGTTTTGTAACTCTTTCAGGTTTTTTAACCATATGAGTTAATTTACCAATAATTTATATTCAGGTTGAGCTGCTCCTATTTCTGTATAGTGATTGGTTTCCAAAGACAAATGATTTTTACCCAAAATTTCTCAGTAGGTAGCTATTAAGTCCTATATTGAACTATGTCTCCAAAGATGACTTAATGGTAATGATATTTATTTGATTCAACTTGGGCCCTGCTTCTTGATGCCTTTGACTTACTTTACAGTCCCATCCAAGAGGCAGATGAGCAGAAGCGCCTTCTGGTTGCTGTGTGGAACAGAAAGAGAGACCAAAGGTAAGAAGGATTTCCTGGGTAGAAATGTCACTCCAAAAGGCCTTTGGGTAGTAATAGGGAGAGACATCTGCTGCCATCTAAAAGTCCATCCCACTCGTGATTTCCAAACAACAGAAGCCAAGTCCAACCCCTGCCTGCCCACTTTGGTTCTCAGGTGCTGTCCTGTGTCACCTTCTCAGTGACCATGTATTGATGCCTATAAAGCACTCACTATACCAAGGACTGGAGATGCAAAGAGGTCAAGGTCTGGGGTTCTGCCTTTAAAGAGTTTACAATTTAGCTGGAACAAGAGATTCCCTCCTCACTGGCCATCTCTCCTCATCTTCACCTTAAAATCCTTGGTTTCCTTCAAGGCTCAGCCTCTTTCAGTGTGAGCCTTTGTCTGACCTCTCTGCCTTCCCTATGAGATTTATCTTGTATCTATTTTATATATACCCATATTTACATGTTATATTCCTCCCCAGAAGTTATCTTCTTGACAACAGAGACTGCTTTTGCTTGTGTTTTTGTATCCGTAATACCTAGCGCAGGGTCTGGCACATAGAGAATGGGGCTGAATGGAAAAGTATCTATAAGTGCTGACTTTGTACCAAGCATTGTGTTCAGTATACAGTGTACAGATAGAGAATTGAGACAGTTCTTGCTTAGATTCTGATTGAGCGAGTCACCCTATACAGGAATTTGGTTTTATGCAATTGAAAAGGTCAGGTACTATTTAGGTTCAAGTGGGTAGCATTGCAAGGCAGATTGAGAGGCCTCATGGACCTTATTAGGTGTGTAGTAAATGCTCATAGACTTAGCGATTGACACAGAAAGCTAAGGGACAGTAATGGGTTGTGTATGATAAATGCCAAATTTGTATTTATTGTTTGTAGGAATTCAGAGGAGGGAGAGAACTCTGTGGGCTGACGTTTTCTTTTTTCTTTTTGGAGTCAAGCAATGTTTCTTTTTTTGTTAATGTACTCACCATTATGTAAAGTATGCATTATTGTAATTTGTATATATAATGATAACTCAGGGCACAGTGCCTGCCACATATTTGACTCTTGAGTCATTGAGAAAAAAAGCTTACATTATGATCAGAAGAGCCTTTTTTATGCCTAAATATTCCTTTTAAAAAATTTTATATTTATTGTCATACAAATATACTTCCATATTGATCATTGTTGTAAGAGCACACTCATATATAACCAAAACCCCAAAATAAAACCATAAATACATTGATATGAAAGATGACTCCACCAGTTCTCTCTCTGGAGGTGGAGAGCATTCCCTGTCAATAAGTCTTTCAGGATTGTCCCAGATCATTGCATTGCTGAGAGTAGTCAAGTTTTCACAGATGATCATCATATAATATTGCTGTTATTGTGTACAGTGTTCTAGTTCTGCTCATTGAACTTTGTATCAGATCCTGTAGATCTTTCTAGCTTTTTCTGAAATCATCTTGCTTATAATTTCTTCTAGCACAACATGTACCATAATTTGTTCAGACATTCCCCAATTGATGGACATCCCCTCAGTTTCCAATTCTTTGCCACTACAAAAAGAGCTGCTATAAATATTTTTGTATAAGTAGGTCCTTTCCCCTTTTTTATTATCTCTTTTGGATTTAGACCCAGTAGTGGTACTATAGGATCAAAAGTTATGCACAGTTTTATAGCTCTTTGGGCATAGATCAAAATTGCCCTCCCAAATGGTTGGATCAATTCACAACTCCACCAATAATGCATTAGTGTCCCAATTTTGTCACATTCCCTCCAACATTTATCACTTTCCTTAACTGTCACATTGGCCAGTCTGATAGGTGGGAGGTGGTACCTCAGTGTTGTTTTAATTTGCATTTCTCTAATCAAGAGTGAGTCAGAACTTTTTTTCATATAATTACTGATGGCTTTGATTTCTTCATCTGAAACTTGCTTGTTCATATCCTTTGACCAGCTGTCAATTGGGGAATAGCTTGTATCCTTATAAATTTTTAGTTCTCCATTCATCTGAGAAATCAGACTTTTGTCAGAGAAATTTATTATAAAAATTTTTCCTCCGGTTGTTTCCTTTCTAAGGCTTAGTTACATTAGTTTTGTTCATACAAAAGCTTTTAAATAATATAATAAAAATTATTCATTTTACATCTTATAATACTCCCCATCTTTTGTTTGGTCATAAATTCTTTCCTTCTCCAAAGGTCTGCCAGATGAACTATTTCGTGTTCTCCTAATTTAGTTATGGTATCAATCTTTGCATCTAAATCATATATCCATTTTGACCATATCTTGGTATAGGGTGTGAGATATCGGGCTATATTTAACTTCTGCCATATTGCTTTCCAAATTTCCCAGCAGTTTCTGTTAAAAGAGTGAGTTCTTATTCCAAAAACTGGGATCTTTGGGTTAATCAAACATTAGGTTGCTAAGGTCATTTAGCCCTGTATATTGTGTATCTAATCTACTCCAGTGATCTACCATTCTATTTCTTAGCCAGTACGAGTGTTCTGATGATTGCTACTTTTTAGTCCAGTTTGAGATTTGCTACTGCTAGGCCTCCATCCTTCAAATTTTTTTCTTTAGTTCTCTTGGTATTCTTGACCTTTTATTCTTCCAGATGAATTTTGTTATTCTTTTTTCTAGTTCTATAAAATAATTATTTTGTAGCTTGATTGATACGGCACTGAAAAAATAAATTAACTTAAATAGAATTGTCATTTTTATTATGTTAGCTCAGTCTACCTATGAGCAATTAATATTTTTCCAGTTGTTTAGATCTCATTTTATTTTTGTGAAAAGTATTTTATAATTGTGTTCATATAATTCCTGTGTTTGCCTTGGCAAATAGGTTCCCAGGTATTTTATATTGTTTAGAGTGATTTTAAATGGAATTTCTTTTTTCTCTCTCTTGCTGCTGGACTTTGTTGGTTATAAATAGAAATGCTGATGATTCATGTGGATTTATTTTGTATCCTGCAACTTTGCTAAAGTTATTAATTATTTCAACTCATTTTCCAGCTTTCCTTCAAAAGTGGGATTTGAATTGAGTATTTTTTTAACCCGTATCATTCATCTTAGAAGTAATACCTTGAATATTAATTCCAAAACAAAAGCATAGTAAGGGCTAGGCAATTGGGTTTAAATGACATGTCCAGGATCATGTAGCCCTTAGGAAGTGTTTGAGGTCAAATTTGAACCCAGGACTTCCCATCTCTAGTCTTGGCATTCTACCCACTGAGTCACCTAACTTCTCCTGAATTGTTTTAAGATGCAATGGGAAGATTTTGAGAAATGGGAGGGAGAGCATTCTAGACAGGGAAATGAGATAATAAATAAATAACTAGAAACTGGAGTACACAGAAACATTAAATAGTAGAATAGTTTTAGCTGGAAAAGAAGGTTAATATAAGGGAACTGTAAAGATTAAAATTTAGGGGAGATGGGGAGACTGAGGCAGGTAGAAATTAGTTTCTCTCTGCAAGGAGTATTATATTTTTTAGAGGTTTATTAAAGGATAAAGATTAAAGAATATACAAGTAAGAAACATGTGCCTAGGCCAGAGGCTTAGACAAAATAACCTCACATCACGCAAGAGACCGCCTGCTCCAAAACGGAAGTCCAAAAAGAGCCAAGAGAGAGACTCAAAAGCCTTTGAATCAGCTTAAATACCTTCTCGATCTCGGCCCAGGTGAGATTACAAGGCATTCTGGGGAAGTGGAGCAAAGGCTTGTGGGGATTGTAGTCTTGTATTCGAGTCTATTTTTTACATTCCCGCATATGATCATTTTTGGAAAAATTAATTTTCCCCCAAAAGGATCATAAAAACATAATAAACTTAAAAGATTACAATAGCGTGAGGATAAGAGAAAAAAGAATAAAACCAATAATTGCTGAACACATTGACAAAAAGCCATTAGGGGGCAGTCCCCTTTGGCATAAAAGTATACATACAAATAAATGTTCAATCAACCACACCCAAAGTTCAATTTTGTGCAACTTGTGGTCTGGAGGCTTCTTCATGGTGGCTTCTCCAACAGTTCAGTTCTGGATTCAGAGAGGTAGCATCTTCTTTACCTAAAATTCTTCTCAAAATTAATTTAAACTTTGCAATTTAAATAATGATATTTTTTTGCATTCCCCCGTGTTGTGAGTGATTGAAAGATTCAGAATCAGTTAGGGATGCATGGCTGAGGTATGAGGTATATGAATCAATTGGCAAGAGATATTAAAAAGACATCAGAAAATCCAAAAGAAAAGAAAAATTTCTGGATGAAAATATAGACTATCAAAGTCTTATGTGTAAAAATTCCAAGTAGAAGAAAAATAAATCTATAACAGGTCCTTCAATAAGGGCCCAATCAAAATGATCTAAGTAATGATGCATTTACCCAGTCAGTGCCAGGACTACAGAAAGGTACCACACTATGAGAGGCAGAAAAGGAAGGGACCAGATTATAGAAGCCAAGGTTTCGGGGATACTCGTCTGTGAGTATCTTCAGGGTGAGTGTGGATACAAGGAAAGCCTATGTCTTAACACATGTTAAACATAGTAACCTCGAGTCTTCACACTAGGTTCAAGACCTTTGTATTGGCCTAGAAGTGCATCAATCCATCCTAGATTGGCCTTTCTTTGGCCCTGTGCAATGGCTCTTGTGTGTATCTCTTGTCCTGGAATCAGACAGAATCATTAAGCGAAGTCCCATAATTTAAATAATTAGTGGCATCATTTTTATAGTCACAAGCCTTTTAGGGCATGTATTAGCAAATGTATCTTAAACTTAAAAATCAAAAGATTAAAGAAAATCTTAATACTGGTGACATGTGCTTCAAATATAAAAAGGAGAGAAAAAATAATAAAAAAACTGAAAAAGTATATTGCACATGCAAGAAATATATATTAATAAAAGAGCTTTTAAAAATTCAAAAATATAGCTTATAACCATTGACACTCTGTGTCAGTTAAGAAAATATAAAATACAAGGCTTTCTCACCAAAAAATGAGATCCATTTCCTCTTTGTATCTGGCCATGATCACTGTGAGTAGAAGGCAAATGAATTGAACAAGGTTAACAATTTTTTCATCTTTAAAAATATAGTAGTACAAATATGTAGAAATCAAAATCCCCAAAATTCTCAATAGCCCAATTAATTACAATAGCAAACAAACACACTTTCATATTTCACATAAGTTGCTGTATGACATTTTTAAAACCTATGAATTGATGGACATTTGTCACAATTTTTACAAACATAGCAATCCTTCAACCTTGGTATTTAAACATATTTTTTAAAACAAAGTAAAACTCATCTTGGGTTTAGAACATAATCAAGAAATCTATATATCATTCTGGTAGAAGTAAAATAGTGAGCTGAAGAGCATAAATAAAGGGGTGCTCCTTTTTCTTGGAGGCTTATAGGGATACAAATGCCCTGAGATTAACTGCCCAACTTCCATTCACATGTGGGAAGGTTGGGGTTTATAAAATGAATTTCACTTCAGTTACTAGAATGGGCCTTACCTCGTGGTAGGGGCAGGCAAAAATAACCAGATTGTTAAAAAAAAATTCCAAAAATCATATCCTTAAAATCAAATCATTTGAGGTATTTAGCACATTAAAATTTCCAAAGATTGTAAATACAATTATAACCAGTTCTGAAGTCCATCTATCCTCAGCAAAATAGAAAAAAGCTGTTTTTTCATATATGGGCTTATTCACAATAATATTTGTTCAACACAGTTATAGGGGAAAAACAACAGAATTTTAAAACTCAGTACATTCAAAATAAATTCAATCAACCTTCAGTTCAAGCAGAATAATATTGAATCCAGTAATATATGAACTTAAAATCACAAAGTTAAACCATAACAAAAAATGCAATAGAATACAGAAATTTTTATAAACCATTGGAGTTTGAAATGCCTTAGAATATAACCTTTAGTCTCTTCAAAGTTCCTTGGGGGTTTTTTTTTTTGTTTGTTTTTAATTATCCATTTAAATGTCTATTGTCCGAAGGTAGGGTAGTAAAGGCTAGGCTATGGGGTTCAAGGGATCTGTCCAGGGCCCCATAGCTGGGAAGCATCTGAGGCCAGATTTTAACTAGAGACCTCCCGTCTCTGGGCCTGGCTTCCAGTTCACTGGGCCACCCATTTTCCTCTCCAAAGTTAAAGTTGAATCTTTGGGCTGAGTCTGCTCCCTGACAGGCAGGTAAAATCAATGAAATTGCCAGAAGAGTCAAAAATCCTTTTAAACCCATTGCTTTTTAGGTTTCTGTTTGAAAAGATCTGTTTCTTCTCTCTAGTCTTTTCTCTCTTTCCCCTCTCTGATACCCCTGTGGCCAATACCCCCAGCCACGTGGAGGCTTAGCCTAAGGGAAAAGTACTGGGTCTCCTTTCCCTCTCCTCTCTCCCCTCCGCCCACGGCCAATACTGTTACCAGCTGGTCCCAATGAGTCCTGAGCAATCTGCTCCAAGGATCTGGGTGATGAGCCAACTGGGGTTGTGCTCGAGGGTCTGGGGCACAGAAATAGGCAGGCAGTGGGCTGGTGAGAGGCCAGGAGCAGGAGCGGCTGCGGGGGTGGTCAAGGCCGGGACCAGGTACCAGGTGAGGATGATCAGGGCAGCAGGCTGCAGGCAGGAAGCAGCAGGGCCGAGCCAGGTGGGGTGGGCAGCAGGTCCGGAGCCTGTAGCAGCTTTGCGAGGGTAGAAAACCTTGGCCAGAGAGATATGGCTCAAAAAAAAATTTTTTTTTTTTTAGGTACTAGCTATTAAAAGTTGAACTAAAGATCAGAAAAGAATTCAGAAGATTGAGTTTTTTTTTTCCCATTAGGTCGCCAAACTGTAAAGATTAAAATTTAGGGGAGACGGGGAGACTGAAGCAGGTAGAAATTAGTTTCTCTCTGCAAGGAGTATTATATTTTTAGAGGTTTATTAAAAGATAAAGATTAAAGAATATACAAGTAAGAAACATGTGCCTAGGCCAGAGGCCTAGACAAAATAACCTCACATCACGCAAGAGACCGCCTGCTCCAAAACGGAAGTCCAAAAAGAGCCAAGACAGAGACTCAAAAGCCTTTGAATCAGCTTAAATACCTTCTCGATCTCGGCCCAGGTGAGATTACAAGGTATTCTGGGGAAGTGGAGCAAAGGCTTGTGGGGATTGTAGTCCTGTATTTGAGTCTATTTTTTACAGAACTCTAAACAAGAACTAGCTGTAAAAGACAACCCAGAATATTATGTATCAGGATATGGATAATAGCAGCAACACCAATGTCACTGGGGTAGAGTAGCAAAGGAACGAGATGAAGCAAATTTAGAGCCTGGTATGGGAGCTGACTACTGAGGGCAGTTCTGTGAAGGAGAGGGTAAAAATGGAAGGAAAAAAAGAGGTGAAAAGTTCACCAAATTGAAAAAAAAGCAAAAAAAAAGCATAGGAATTATTTCTTGTCATTGAAGATATCAGTAGGAGAAAACTGTCAGTAAGGGGCAATAATACACAGACCTTCCAGATGGAAGACTCAGCATGACTGAGCCCATTATGGCTAAAAAAGATAATGCATCTCTTTAAAAAGTTTGCTTGTATGAACTTTAAAGAGCTATAGAAAGCTACTTGGTGTTATGGCTAGTGACAAACAATGATGGTGAACCTGTGGCATGGGTGCCAAAGATGGCACACAGAATGCTCTCTATGGGCACTCAGGCCACCTCCCACCCCCCAGTTCATTACTAGAAAGGCAGAGGGACTCTGGTGGAGCTGCTCCCGATATTTTAAAACATGCCCCACCCCTCTTCCCAGCAGCCAATGGGAGCACACAGGGAGTAAGATGAGGGGCTCACAGGGAGCAGAGCTGGAGGGGAGTAGAGTACGAGGGCCCCTCCCCTCCCCCTCTCTTCCTCATTTCACCTGCCACTTCATCTAGCAGCCCAATGGGAGTACTTCCTCCCCTCTGTGGGGTAAGGGAGGGGCATGCCCTGCACTTGGTGGGGGGCGGGGCCTGGCATGTGGTCTCTAAAAGGTTTGCCATCCCTAACATATAACGTTCTTTCCGGCACTACTCCACTCAGCTTGTACTTCTGGGTTAGGTCTTCCATAAGGGCCAATGATTATTATTAGAGTTCTAGAGTTCATGTTGTGGAGCTGTACTACTACTAACACTATCATTCCTGAGCTCTAATCCCATTAACAGTCAGACAGTAGAGTCAATTAGCTGTTATCAAAGGAATCTCCTTAAATGGCATCATAAGAGCAGTAGTTACCAAAAACATCCCTCCCTAACCTGGGGCATGCTCTCAGGCAGACGCCCTACTGTGTCCCTGGGGAGAGTGGGCTCAAGCTTAGAGTGCTACAACACTGAGGCCCACGTGGTGAAGGGTTAACCCACAACTCCTGGTAATAGAAGAAGTTCTTTCTCCTCTCATGGGGGCCTCACTCAGCTTCCGTTGCTTGGGCATAGCTCTCTAATGGGCAGACTATTAGGGTAGGCTTGTTTCTGGAATTAATAGCAGTTATTTCTCTCTGCCATGAAGGGGTCACATTCTCTCAATCTGTCTTCTTCCTTTGGATGACATCCTTCTATATCCGTGTTTTCAAGGAACACTGCATTGTCTGAATCTTGCCCTAGCCAGCTATCTATGGCTTTTTTCCTTGCTTCTGGAATTTCACAGGGAGCTGCTTCATTCTGATCCAGCCTAGCCTGAGACTAATAGTCTCTGCTTTTGTCTCTGGGACTCCCTAGGGAGCACTTTGACATCCTACCTCAATTTTTTTTTTTTGGCCTGGGTTTTCCTAAGGAATGTTGCTTTGTTGGGATGCAGCTCTTGTTACCTGGGTTAATTGAATTTTCTTTAGGACTTAGTGGGGAACCCAAGATTCAGAGTACCCTCCTCTACCCTTTGCTTTCATCCCCAAATCATCCCTAATCCAGTCATTTGGCCTGTGCCCTCCTTGTTCCTGAGTCTTCTCAGGATGCCTTGTGTCAGGCTTTTGTCTTCACTAGCCCTCTCTGGTGCTCATTAGGACATCTGACTCACATCAAATGGCAGCTCCAGTCTCATGTCTGGATTCTTTGACTCTACCTCCACCTTTTCCTACTTGTTGTGAGGCGGGCCTCCTGTATCTCAAAGGACTCACTATTTACTGAATACTTCCTTTCTTCAATGGACTTCTTTCCAGTCACTAATAATCTACTTGAGTTTATTCTTCAATGGTTAGCATTCTCTTACCCTGCCATATTCTCCCCAGCCCGATGATTCTGACTCCTCTCTGGTGTCCCTGTATAAACCTATTCCTACTGCCTGCTTCCTTTAAATCTTCTTCCACCTGTCTTGTCCCACAACAGATCTATTCTCTCCCCTCTCCTCTATGCGCTCTGGGATGCCTGTCCCACAGTTAAGGAACTTTGTTTCCTCTTAATTCATTTTTTTCCTCTCTCCCTCCATTTAGAACTCACTGACACTTATGGAGATGCTATAATGTTGTTGCCTGCCCGTTTTAGTACTGGCTCCTGTCACCCCTCAGCTCGAGTTTGATGTTTGTGGTGTGGGGAGTAGAAATACTCCTTGTTTACCCATTGTCACTTCCAAACTCAATTGCTACTCCCATCTGAGGTGCCCTAAATCCAAATCTAGCACCTAGTCAAGATTCCAGTAGCTGTCATCTTCCATCCTCCAGGAAACAGACCTTCCTTCCTCAGTGAGTTCAGTTTTATTCTGTCCCTAATTCCTGCCCTCATACTGTGGGAATTTCAATGTACAAACTGATACTCCCTTGAACACCCTGCTTTCCCACTTCCTCAATTTACTTATTTCCCATGCCCTACTCTACCCTACCTCAGTTTACCTAGAGATGATCATGCTCTTGATCTTGCCATTAACCACAAGTGTTCTCCTTGCAAATATTCATGAACTCTGAAATCCTTTATTTCATCATCATAGATTTTTGTCATTCTCTCTATCCCTGTGCCTTAAAGCCTATAACCAAATTCTTTGTTCTTACTGGGACCTCCAGCCCCTCCAGTCCTCAGTTCTTTTCTTTCTTGGTGACATTCTTTCCCCTTTTCTATCTTGGCTCCTTGGTGAGCCAGTTCAGTTCCACACTATCAGGCCCATTGACCCTCTTCTCCTTGTACCAGTCGTACCCTGCCAAGGCCCCTAGTTGTTTGTATGTTGTCTCCCCTACTAGAATGCCAGCAGGGACTGCTCTTTCCTTTCTTTGTCTCTCTAGCACTTAGCAGAGTGTCTGGCACATGGTAAGTCATTAACAAATGAGTATGGATTGGGTAACTCTTCCTGTGTCCTCATCTGCTGTTCCCCCAGGACCCCAAAACTACCATCTTGCAGCCCTCCTGGAACCACTGGATCTTTTACATGGATACCACAAGTCTAAGACACATCCACCAAGGGATACTCATTTACTTAAGACCAAGGATGAACTAATACAAAAGAGACTGAGGTTGCCATGTGCTAATGTTAGCCTTCCTCTCCCAAATTGTCAAAGGAGATAGTAGTAGCATTTATCTCCCAGGGTTTTAGTGAGAATTAAACAAGGAGAAGTTTTAAAAGTACTTATCACAGTGCCTGGCATAGAGTAGACACTTAATAATCGCTTATTATTTTTTTCCTTTTTCCTTCTCTGCACCAAGTCCTGAGAGGCAAGAATATAATATAAATGCAGATCTGTTGCATTCACTATCACATGAAAATATTGTGGGTGTAGAGCCAGGGAATAACCCTCAGTTAAAATTTTTTCACCTATATTCTAAAGTGAACTCATTGGAATTCTTTTAAAAGTAGCATCCTTTTCAACCTTTGTCTCAAAATAGAAAATCTGTATGCCGTCACAGTGATATAGAATAGCATCCTGGAATTAACTGTCTTCTGGAGGACATTGCATGGTATATGCCTAACATTTGAATAGAGGCAGATCCTAGAAAACTTATTTGCCCATGGTAGACTGGATGCAGATACGTGTATGATTAGAGGAGTATTTAAGCTAGAAAGTTCTTTTATTGTACCAATTGCTGTGTCCTGAGAACCCTTAGGGGTAGAGCAACTCAACTCTTACAATTCGAATTTCATGACAGTAGAAGAAGTTGAGCAACGTGTAGTTTAAGAATGAGTGATTAATGTTAATTCAAGTTATTGGCAAAGAAAAGCCCAGTTATGTTGGAGCAAATGAGTCAGCATCAACTTGAAGCAATATGACAATGTACTGGGGGCTGTTTCTCACATTCTTGCCTATTTTGGGAAAGCATGATTCCCTATTCAGAAAATCCATAATAGGCAGTCCAAACAAAAACTCATACAAAGGAAGAGACATATATTAGTGTTTTCTCAAAGAGCTTTGAATTGTATTATCCACAGCCTGACTCAAAAGCCATTGAGTTATTGTCAATAAGGAGCACATCTTTAGTTCTCGTTGGCATGACTCAAGATATTGAACACAACCTTGCATGTCACTGATCTGTCTTCCTAAGAGAGAATGCCTTTATAGCTACAGAATATGCTAAAGGAAAATGCTGAGGGAAAATATTCCTTAGACGGTGCAATTTTTCTCAAATCAAAGAGTATAGTCTTAAGTGTAGTCATCAGTCTAATGAGTGAGTTCACATCATGATTTTAAAAGAATTCAGTCATGTTTGATCACTTTTGATAGCCTTTTTTTTTTTAATCACCCGAATTGGTTTTCTAATTGTGCACTTTAGGGATTCCAGAATCATCCTGAGAGTGCTATCCCAGAAACTGCTCTGCCTGCAGGTTTATTTCTCTGTTTATCTGAATTTTACCTTTTCTCCAAGGTCTAGCCCAAACTTACCCTCCTTCTTGAGCTCTCTCTTCATATTTCATGAGCTAATACAATCTGTTCTACTTTTTGGTAGTTAATCATGTACTTGCCTTGAAGGATTTGAAATTACAGACTTGGGCAAGAGGTGAATTTAGAATATAGGATGTTAGGGGGCAGCTGGGTAGCTCAGTGGATTGAGAGCCAGTCCTAGAGACGGGAGGTCCTAGGTTCAAATCTGGCCTCAGACACTTCCTAGCTGAGTGACCCTGGGCAAGTCACTTAACCCCATTGCCTAGCCCTTACCACTCTTCTGCCTTGGAGACAATATACAGTATTGACTCCAAGATGGAAGGTGAGGGTTTAAAAAAAAAACATAGGATGTTAGGAAAAAAAGACTTTTAAAACTGGAAGGAACCTCAGAGATCATATAATTTAACTCTCTGACTTTACAAATGAGAAAATTTATGACAGAGTATGGTTAATATAGTATAGGTAATGCTAGAATCAGGCCTAGAGATTAGAGGTCCTGGGTTCAGATTTGACCTCAGATACTTCCTAGCTAATATGACCCTGGGCAAGTCACTTAATTCTAATTGCCTAGTCTTTATCCCTCTTCAACCTCAGAACCAATACTCAGCCTTGATTCTTAACTGGAAGGTAAGGGATTAAATTTTTTTTTTAAGTTGTATATGGGGGGCAGCTAGGTGGCTCAGTAGATTGAAAGCCAGGCCCAGAGATGGGAGGTCCTGGGTTCAAATCTGACCTCAGACATTGATTTAGCTGTGTGACTTTGGGCAAGTCTTTTAACCTCCATTGCCTAACCATTACCACTCTTCTGCCTTGGAACCAATACACAGCATGGATTTCAAGACAGAAGGTAAGGGTTTAAAAAAAAAAAGCTGTGGGCATCTGGGTGACTCAGTGGATTGAGAGCCAGGCCCAGAGATGGGAAATCATAGGTTCAAATCTGGCCTCAGACACTTTCTAGCTGTGTGACCCTGGGCAAGTCACTTCACCCCCACTACCTAGCTCTTACTACTCTTCTATCTTGGAACCAGTACATAGTATGGATTCTAAGAGGGAAGGTAAGGGTTATTTAAAAAAAAAAGTTGTATAGCTAATTATAGGTAGAGCTGAGACTAGAAGAACTTCTGTATCTTCTTTTCCAGCCTTGTCCTTTTTCCTCTATGCTAATATGACTTCTTGTTATATCTTCTTGAACCATTAAAAAACCCCAGCTTTTATTGTTACTTTAATTTTTCATGTGCTTTTCTTATTTTGCAGACATTTGAAATCAGCATGAAGAATTACAGCTTTTATTTCTTGCATGTAATAGGGACACAATTCGTGGTTTGGGCAGTATTTTTTTGGTATTATTTATTGACCTATAAACTGAACTATACACAGCTTACATATTAAAGAAAATTTTAGTAGCTTTAAGTGCCTTGAGTAGGTAGAAGAAGTAGTCAGTTACAGAATACTTAGGAAATTTCTACTTATTGAGTGCTAATTGTGACTATTTACTTATCCCCGAATGATCATGAAATCTTTGGAACCAGAGCAGACAGCAAAGCTATAGGGAAGTTATTAACAATTTAATACTTTCAGTTCATTTGAGAATGTGGATTCGGCTTACCAAAGAATATTACAGGAGCATGTTCGAGAGATGGTGACTGTAGAAATTCAGAGGTATGAAATTCACAATCATATAGAATAGATGAGATTCATTAAGTACTGTGGAGTACTTTGGATACTGTTCATATCAGATAGATTTCTTTTGAATGGGTTGCCATTTAGAGTTAAACAGGTATATGAGACTTTCACTGAGGTTATATGGTTTTCTGGAATAACATCTGGTGCCATTTTAACTTCCCCACAATGAAAAGGTTCTGTAGCCTCTGTGGTGTCTCCTCTCACATGCCAGGCCCCCAGGAAAGCCTCCCCCCAGCTTCAACACACTCTCTGGGTCGGCATTCATTTAAAATTATTGCCCACGAGCACCCGCTGGTGCCTTTGCCTTCACTAGTCCACCAGAAGACACAATTAGTTCAAAGAAAAGGCAATGAACTTCATAATAAGAAAAGGAAGGCTCTCACTTTTCTTCCCTAAATCCGAGACATGCTCTCCCCCACGCCATCAGTGGGAAGTGTGGACATACTTGGGCAACATGTGTGGAGGGGCATACACTCAGGAAGGTGTGGCCGGGGAACCCTTGTAGAGAGGTACACATCTAGGGAATGTTCATTCATTCAGGATTAAAGAAACTTTCTAATCAGGGAAGATGATCCATGAGGAAAGCTTGGGTCACAGAAAGGGGGTGTGCGGGGTGAGGAGGGGAGCATGGTGTGGAAGCGACCTGGCACTGGTGCAGTGATTCAATCTGGGGAAAAGCAAAGCTCCCCTCTCCAAGTCCAAGATCTTTGAGCAGTGTCTGGCTTCAGATGGAAAGATGTAGGAGGCCAGAATGCAGGTGGCACAACTTAGAAAGGGTCAGGGGGGAATTCAGATAAGCCAAATGCTGGCGTAGGGCTGCCGATGTCGTCTGGTAATGCCCTGGCCTTGCTTCTCACTGATGTTGCACGCTGTGGCATCTCCACAGAGTGGAGCTTTTCTGGTTTTGTGATTTCTGCCAGGCAGAGACTTAGCTAGGCATGGGGTTGTGGAGCCTCGCTCTGCTCTCAGCTTCTGACTTCAGCTAGAGTCCTTGTCTTAGCTGTTACCACTTCTTCCTAAGAGGCCAAGATAGCTTAGAGCAGTGATGGTGAACCTGCTGCCCCCCACCCTGAAATGAGATGCCATGCTCCCCTCCCTCCCCTGAATACTAGGTGCTCCCTTCCCCCTTTACCCCACACAGGAGAGGGAGGAAGCACTCCCATTGGGCTGTTAGGCAGAGGGGCAAGGCATATGAAAAAATGTTATCAGGCATGGCTGGAGAGGGGGAGGGGAGCAGCTCCTCCCGAGTCCTTCAGACTTTCTAGTAAGGAACTCAGGGCAGGGGGAGAGAAGTTGAGTGCCCACAGAGAGTGCTCTACGTGCCATCTTTGGCACATGTTCCATAGGTTCACCATCACTGCCTTAGAGCCTTGAAGCTTAACTTTCAGCTTTTTTTTTTTTTTGGTGGTGGTGGGGAGGGTGTCAGGCCCTTCATATGCCTTACTGTCATCTCTCAGTATGAAGAGTGAAATCTGATTGTGTAGCCCTTCCCATTGCCAGCTTACCTTCCTTCAGTATGATTTTGAGAGGTTGTGCTTCAAATTACTGCCAAGGTGGAGTCATGAACTGATCCAACCATTCTGGAAGGCAATTTTGAATTATGCTCAAAAGGCTTTAAAAGAATGCATGTTGGGGGCAGCTGGGTAGCTCATGGATTGAGAACCAGGCCTAGAGATGGGAGGTCCTAGGTTCAAATCTGGCCTCAGCCACTTCCTAGCTGTGTGACCCTGGGCAAGTCACTTGACCCCCATTGCCTAGCCCTTACCACTCTTCTGCCTTGGAGCCAATACACAGTATTGACTCCAAGATGGAAGGTAAGGGTTTAAAAAAAAAATGCATGTCCTTTGATCCAGCAATAGCACTACTAGGTTAAAAAAAATGGGAAAGGTTGTGTTTGTACAAAAATATTTATAGCTGTGTTTTTTGTGGTGGCAAAAAATTGGAAAATGAGGAGGTGTTCCTTGATTGGGGAATGGCTTGAACAAATTGTGGTATGTAATGGTGATGGAATACTATTATGCTATAAAGAATGATGAATCAATGGATTTCTATAAAAATTGGAAAGACTTCCATGAACTGATGCAGAGTGAAATGGATAGAACGAGGAGAACATCATGCACAGTAACTGAAACATTGTGGGAATATCAAATGTAATCGATTTTGCTACTAAAAGCAAAGCAATGATTAAGGACGGTGCTATCCCTATCTAGAGAAAGAACTGTGGAAATAGAAATGCAGAAGAAAACATTTGATTTATCCCTTGTTTATATGGGTATATTATTTGGGGCTTTGGTTTTAAAAGATTACTCTTATTATAAAAATGAATAATATAGAAATGGGATTTAAGTGATAATATATGTATAAACCAATGGAATTGCTTGTCAACTCTGGGAGTGGGGAGGGAAGAAGAGAGGGAGACAAGAATCACGTAACCATGGAAAAAAAAATAAACTACCACCTGGGATTCACTGGGTCTGATACATCTCCAGCCTCTAAAATAGGGGTCCCCAAACTACGGGCCCATGGGCCACATGCAGCCCCCTGAGGCCATGTATCCAGTCCCCACTGCACTTCCGGAAGGGGCACCTCTTTCATTGTGATCAGTGAGAGGAGCACTGTATGTGGCAGCAGCATCGCTCATGTACAGTACTACTTCCAGTGACATAATCCTTTGCGTGGCACCTTAGAATGAGATGCCGCACAAAGGATTTATGTGACTGCACAATGGAAGACATCAGCATGGAGAGTGGTGATCTGGAGGAGGGGATTCTGCACTGTGTATAATGCTGCCGGGTTAGGGTTAGATTTTTATAGTCCGGCTCTCTAATGGTCTGAGGGACAGTGAACTGACCCCCTGTATAAAAAGTTTGGGGACCCTGGCTCTAATACTCCATTGGTGTTCCTAACCTCCCAAGATTATTTCTTGCTTGCCATTCAAATGGGTCTTGAACCAAAACAAAAGTTGAGCCAAGGAAGAGAATTCATTGTTCTCCACCCAACTGGTGAACCACTTTTCTGATTTTATTATATATACGTCTCCTAGGCTTTGAGTTTTTCTGTACTGAGAATGCTATATATTTTTGTCTGTAGATTCAGGAAATTGGACATTTAATATTTTAGGAATTGAGAGTGTTTGCAAATGTGTATGATCATATGTTTGGGGAGTTGAAACTGGGGGTAAGGATGCTAGTGAACATTTATTAGGAGAACAAGAGAAAGTGGAGGATAAAGGGAATAGGAAGAGAGTGGCAAAATGGGAAAAAACAATGACCTTAAAACTTCTCTATTTTTCTTTGCCCTGAGTTGTTGTTAGGTACCCTTATATAAAGTTGCTTAGCTTTTGCTCTTTTAAACAATGAAAAAATTATTTTCAATTCTAAATTCTTTCCCTCTTTCTATCCCTCCCCCATCTATTAAAAGACAAGAAGGGGGCAGCTAGGTGGCTCAGTGGATGGAGAGCCAGGCCAGAAATGGGAGGTCCTGGGTTCAAATTTGACCTCAGACACTTTCTAGATGTGTGGCCCTGGGCAAGTCACTTAACCCCCATTTCCTAGCCCTTAACTGCTCTTCTGCCTTGGAACCAATACACACTATTGATTTTAAGACAGAAGATTAGGGTTGAAAAAAAAAAGGCCAGAAATATGATACCAATTTAAATAATCAGATTGAGTCTCTCTTTAAAAAAATTGATCTTATTTACAGTTAATTGATTTTGTCCTATAAACTGCTTATAGCATAATTTTTCTTTAAAAATTTTTTTAACTTAATTTTTTTCATTTACATGTAGACATAATTTTTTGACAATTGTATTCTGATATTTTGTGATTCAGATTCTCTCCTTCCTTCTCTCCTTCTCCCTTCCCATTCCCGAGGTAGTAAATAGCCTTAAATGTAGGTTATATCACTACTTTCATGCAATACATATTACTCCTGCTATGATAGAAGACAAACATCACATATACAATAAAAAACTCATAAAGGAAATAAAATGAAAGCTGGCATGCTTTGATTTGCAATCAGACGCCAACAGTTCTTTCTTTGGCTCTGGATATTAGACAGACACACATTATCACAAGCCCCTTGGGTTTATCTTGGAACCTTGTTTTCCTAATAATAGCTTGGTTCTTTCTAATTGATCATTGTAACAGTGTTCTCCTGGTTCTGCTTACTTCACTTTGCATCTCTTCATTTAAGTCTTTCCAGGTTTTTTTGGAACTCATCCTGTTTGTTATTTCTTGTGACATAATCGTATTCCATTACAACCATATACCACAATTTGTTCTGTCATTCCCTAACTGATGGACACCATCTCAGTTTCTAATTCTTTATTCTATATAGAAAAAAAATGGTTTTGTGCAGTTAAGTTCTTTCCCCCCTATTTCTGTTCTCTCTGGGATACAAACCAAGTAGTGGTATCACTGGGTCAAAGAGTATGTATAGTTTGATGGCCCTTTGGGAGTGGTTCCATATTATTCTAAAAATGTTTGTATCAAAACACTCGCCACACAACTAAAACTAGACTTGAGCAATTGGAAAAACATTAACTGCTCATGGGTAGGACGAGCCAACATAATAAAAATGACTATCCTGCCCAAACTTATTTATCTATTTAGTGCCATACCCATGGAACTCCCAAAAAATTTCTTTACTGATTTGGAAAAAAGCATAACAAAGTTCATTTGGAAAAACAAAAGATCAAGGATATCCAGGGAAATAATGAAAAAAAAACACTAATGAGGGGGGCCTAGCAGTCCCAGACCTCAAACTATATTACAAAGCAGCAGTCATCAAAACAATTTGGTACTGGCTAAGAGACAGAAAGGAGGATCAGTGGAATAGACTGGGGGAAAGCGACCTCAGCCAGATAGTATACGATAAACCCAAAGATCCCAGGTCTTGGGACAAAAATTCACTATTTGATAAGAACTGCCGGGAAAATTGGAAGACAGTGTGGGAGAGATTAGGAATAGATCAACACCTCACACCCTACACCAAGATAAATTCAAAATGGGTGAAAGACTTAAACATAAAGAAGGAAACCATAAGTAAATTGGGTAAACACAGAATAGTATACATGTCAGACCTTTGGGAAGGGAAAGACTTTAAAACCAAGCAAGACATAGAGAGAATCACAAAATGTAAAATAAATAATTTCGACTACATCAAATTAAAAGGCTTTTGTACAAACAAAAGCAATGTAACTAAAATCAGAAGGAAAACAACAAGTTGGGAAAAAATCTTCATAAAAACCTCTGACAAAGGTTTAATTACTCAAATTTATAAAGAGCTAAATCAATTGTACAAAAAATCAAGCCATTTCCCAATTGATAAATGGGCAAGGGACATGGATAGACAGTTTTCAGATAAAGAAATCAAAACTATTAATAAGCACATGAAGAAGTGCTCCACATCTCTTATAATCAGAGAGATGCAAATCAAAACAACTCTGAGGTATCACCTCACACCTAGCAGATTGGCTAACATGACAGTTATGGAAAGTAATGAATGCTGGAGGGGATGTGGCAAAGTAGGGACATTAATTCATTGCTGGTGGAGTTGTGAACTGATCCAGCCATTCTGGAGGGCAATTTGGAACTATGCACAAAGGGCGATAAAAGAATGTCTACCCTTTGATCCAGCCATAGCACTGCTGGGTTTGTACCCCAAAGAGATAATGGACAAAAAGACTTGTACAAAAATATTCATAGCTGCGCTCTTTGTGGTGGCCAAAAATTGGAAAATGAGGGGATGCCCATCAATTGGGGAATGGCTGAACAAATTGTGGTATATGTTGGTGATGGAATACTATTGTGCTCAAAGGAATAATAAAGTGGAGGATTTCCATGTGAACTGGAACAACCTCCAGGAAGTGATGCAGAGCGAGAGGAGCAGAACCAGGAAAACATTGTACACAGAGACAAACACACTGTGGTATAATCGAATATAATGGACTTCTCCATTAGTGGTGGTGTAATGTCCCTGCACAATCTGCAGGGATCAAGGAGAAAAAAACACTATCCAAAAGCAGAGGACAAACTGAGGGAATAGAAACACGAAGACTCGGAGCGAACACTCTGATGCAAATACTAACAACATGGCAATGGGTTCAAGTCAAGAACACATATGATACCAGTGGAATCACGCGTCGGCCACGGGGGGTGGGAGGGAGGAAAAGAAAATGATCTTTGTCTTTAATGAAAAATGCATGGAAATGAACAAATAAAATACTATAAAATTAAAAAAAAAAGAAAATGAGGGAGGGAATGAACGTTTATTAACTGCTTACATACTGTAAAAGTGGAAATTTTCTACCTTTGAACTATATTCCCCAGAATTCCTTTAGTATCTCCCAGCATCTCTTTCCCTGAATCCTCACATTTGTTTTGTTCTGTTATTGTTTATAAGTTTTGGTAACTCTTCCCTTTCCCTCTCTTTTCTTGTGACCATGGCTGAGTTTACTCTAGCTTTCAAATTTTAATTATTATGAATAAATCTTATAAAATATAAAAAAAAAATAAAAATGTTTGTATCAATTTATAGGTCTCCCAATAGTGTATTAGTGTTCCAGTTTTCCCATATCCCTTCCAACAAATATCATTTTTTTCATTTTTGGTAATATTAGCTAATCTGATAGGTATGAGAGGGAGTATCTCAGAATTGCTTTAATTGGAATTTCTTTAATCAGTATTGATTTGGAGCATTTTTATATGGTTATAGATAGTTTTAATTTCTTCATCTGAGAACTGCTTGTTGATATCCTTTGACCATTTATCAATTGGGGAATACTTTGTATTCTTATACATTTGACTCAGTTCTCTATATATTGAGAAATGAAGTCTTTGGCAGAGGCAATTGTTATCAAAATTTCACCCCAATTTGTTGTTTCCTTTCTAATCTTGGTAGCATTGGTTTTGTTTGCATAAACCCTTTAAAATTTAATGTGAAAAATATTCACTTTATTTTTATAATGTTCTCTATGTTTTGTTGTGGCATAAATTCTTCCTTTATCCATACGTCTGACAGATAAACTTTTCTGTTTACCCCAAACTTATTTATAGTATTACCCTTTATTCCTAGATCAAGTATCTTTTTTTACTTTATCTTGTTGTGTATGGTGTGAATGTCATATTGTTTCTAGTTTTCCCAGAAGTTTTTTTTTTGTCAAATAGTTTATTTTGTCAAATAGTTCTTCCTCTAATAGCTTGGATCTTTGCATTTATGGAACACTAAATTAACATGTTCATTAATTACTCTGTTTTGATTACCTAATCTTGATCTACTGTTCTTTTTTTAACCAATACTAGATTATTTTGATGATTACTGTTTTATAGTATAGTTTGAGATTTCTTATGACTAGGCCTCCTTCCTTCATTTTTTTTTTCATGAATTCTATTGATCTTCTTGACATTTTGTTCTTCCAGATGAATTTTTCTTTTTTTCTTCTAGTTTTAGGAAATAATTTTTGTTAGTTTGATTGGTATGGAACTGAATAGGTGGATTAATTTAGGAAGGATTATAATTTTTATTATTTTGGCTTAGCCTATCCATGAATAATTAATATTTTTTCCAATTGTTTGTCTAACATTATTTGTGTGAAAAATGGTTTGTAACTGTGACCTTGTAGTTGCTAGGTTTGTTTTGGTAAGTTATATCTCCAAATATTTTTTACTATCTGTAGTTATTTTAAATGAGGTTTCCTTTCCTTTGTCTTGCTTTGAACTTTGTTGTTGGTAAATAGAAATGCTGATGATTTATGTGCATTTGTTTTTATATCCCACAACTTTACTGAAGTTGTTCATTGTTTCTTTTAGGTTTTTTGGTTGATTCTCTGAGGTTCTCTATGTATACCATCATATCATCTTCAAAGAGTGATAATTTTGTTTCTTCATTGCCTAGTGTAATAAAATAGATAATCTGTGACTATTTCTGGTAGTGGTAACTGGTATATGACTGTGACTAGAGAGCTGCTACTAGGGCACACACCTGAGGGTGCTTAGTTACAATGGAGATAGAAGTACTTTGAGAGACACCCACAGATACTGCTACAGAGATACTGAGAGACACTGCTTGAGATAGAGAGATGCTGCCACAGGGGAATGCACTGGGGTTTGCCTATTGATCCCTATTTGAAGGCTAATGGATCAATCTATTTCCTACCCTCTTCGTTCCTTAACCACCCACTTCTTGAAGCCTTTGGCTTTCTCCCTCCCCCCCCACCCCCCAGTGGACTATAAAATACTCTTGTTTTCTTTCTCAGGTAAGGGGTTTATTGGGAAACAATAGGATGGGAAACTGAGGTAAGAGGGATAAGGGTTTCCCTAAACTATAAGGAGAATTTGAGGGGTTGGGAAATCAGTCTAATCACAACTGTGACAGAGGGACAGTCAGAGAGATGGAGGACAACTGTTATTCTTCTATTCTTCTCCACAAAGCCACCAAGGTCTCTCAGCCTAATTTCAGAAGGCCCCCTTCAAGGGTCCTTCAGCCCGGGACAGAAACTAAATAATATTAGTTCTCAGCTTCTTCTCCCTTCCGCCAGGCTTGCCTCCTTTCTTGGTCAGTCCACCCCCAGAGAGAGCAGAGGTTTCTCAGTTTCTCCTGGCCAGCTCAACTGCCTTCTCCTGGGAACATTCTGTTTGGAACCTTCTCCTTGATTTTGCAGATCAGGTCCCCAGCTTGTTTCTTGCATGCTTGGCTTGCAAATCCTCTCTCTCTCTCTCTCTCTCTCTCTCTCTCTCTCTCTCTCTCTCTCTCTCTCTCTCTCTCTCTCTCTCTCTCTGCCTCTACCACAATCCCCCCTTTTATTTGACAAGAAATGCAACTTGCATTTTTTAATGATACTTACTTTCATAATAATTCTATCTATTTTTAACCCTTTGCTATCTTAAATATTCTCTTACCCCCCAAAATAATAAAATCCTAACTCATCTCAGCTATTCTATCTAGATGCTAAGCTAAGAATGGGTTATAGGAAAATGGTTTAGTTAAGGGAATTCACATGAATATAGTTTTTTATATCACAACAAGTCAATTAACAATTTTCAAATCACATCAACAATGCCACTAACATTAAGAATATGCAAATTCCTATTTCCTAATGTCTATAAATATACTAAACAAAATCTACTACTAACAAATGCTAATCTACCATTATGATGCAATCTACTTCTATACTTCAGAACTTCTATGCCTCTACTTCTTAAGCCTTAAACAAATTCACTAGGCTATTACTATTGTTAGTAGTTAGACTATTAATAACTTACTCTAAAAAAATTAGCTCATTAGTCAATTAGTAAGTACATGTGTACATAGGATCTATACAACTCTGCATATGTACATCCTTCTGAATTTCTGTGCAAACTCATGCAGAAAAGAAATATCTCTGAGTTTTCCACAGAAATTTTCATCAGTGTGTCTTTTGTTATGCAACTATACATGTTGTATACTTATCCAATCCATAAGATATCTTACTTTGCTATGTAGGGTGTGCATGCATATATGTGATGTTCACATGTATAACACATCCTTACATATCCTCACGATCAAAAGTTCCAAGATTGCAAAGTTCCAAAGTCCTTCCATGTCCATTAGTGTTGCTTGTATAACTCTTTCTTCCTCTCTGGTCCTTTGTCTGGTGTGCATGCCATTCGCCATTGTCCAGTCTTGATTGAAGATGTGCTCTTCCTATCAGGATCCACTGGAACAATCAGGAACATGGAACACACAAACAATGTATGTGTGTGAGATTTTTACGTGTGTGTGTAAGAGTGAAAAGTTACTTTTGCATGGAAGTAAGTTGAAATCTTCATGAGTGCCAGGATTTATCAATCATTTGTCATGTCTGCAAGTAAGGTTACATGTATTTTCTTCATGCATGGGGGTAAGCTTTGCATGTGTGACATGGATGGGTGTGAGCATTATGCATAATAATAGTTATTGAAAGTTTGCTAAATCTTGTTTCACTTTTCATTAGAAGATTCATCATATGGTTACTTTAGTTCTGTATCTTGGAGATAGAATCTAGAGAATGATGTATTCATTTATAACAACATTGTTCCTTTCTGTTTTGTTACTGTGTGACAGGCAGAGGCTATATATAAAATTATATAAAGGCTTTTTTTTTTTTAATTTGTGGCTGCTACTCTTTCAAATGCATTCTTCCTTTTGTCTTACTGGCTGCATTTCCTACTGGAACTGTACTATTTGATTCAGGGATACTATCCTTTCATTGTTACAACATATGCAGGGCTCTCTCTTCTGTATTCTGGTAGCAAGTATCCTCTAGTGCTTTTCAAGATTTTCACTAGGCTTACATTCACAAGGCTTTTGTTTTCTTCTTGGGCTATTCATGTTGCTCTTCATGACTAGGACTTTCTTTTCTTTTTCAGATGTCATCAGTATGTATCTGCACTGATGACATGAGCACAGTGTTGCTCTAGAGAGGTTACTGAAACTCTGAAGTAACATTTTCATGGTATACCCTCTCTCTCTTCCTTCCCCCCGTAGAGACTGTTTTAGGATGAAAGTTGAGAGATATGGATAACCTTTTTCTTTCAGCTCTCAATCTACAACTTGATATTAAAGTCTTGTTATCACAGAGTCAACCAATGTGAATCCTTGCTTCTCTAGCATTCCAGATGTTTGTGCCTGTCCTAGTTATGAGGTTGGAATTCTGCTACAAGTTTAGGAGTGTTTTTGCTGTTGAATTACTTTTCCTTCTTTTGCAGGAATAATTTATTTACTATGCTACCCCAAGACTAGTCTTCATTCACATAAGGTTTTGTGTAGTATGTAACCCTGTGGAACTACCACTAATCTTGGTTTCACTGTTGCAGCATGAATGGTACTTGTCATATATTAGAAATTAGAGAATAGAAATGAAATTGTGTATCTATCTCTTTTCCAGTTCTTTAATATGTATCTTGATATTCTCCTTCCCATTCAAAATCTGTATCTGCACAAGCCATGTAATTCAACTTATCTATAAAATCATCTTTATTATCTATAAAATCATCTTTATTCAATGTTATGCAACTTGTTCTGTGCCCAAAGAATAATTCCTCATCATTGTCTTGGTAAGAGTTTGTTTGCACTGGTTCCAGGTATTTTATCTTTTCACTTGTGTCCCATACATCTCCTTCTTTGTCTACCTCTTCATAAAGCTTATAAAACTGATAAGGCATTTGTTCTATATCATCTTCATTCATTATTATCATACCTTCTGGTATTCCTTCTGATTCAGTATCTGAATCACTAAATCCCATCACTATGTTATTTGGAATTTGTTCAATGACATGTAAACTTTTGTCAGATGTTGGTAACTCTGGCTTTGTGTTTTGCTCTAAGCCTATGCCACCAGCTTCTGTGTTACTCAAATCGGTTTCTGCATATGTCTCACTACTAAGCTTTTGGTTTTAATTTTGAATTGGTAAACTTGATGGTATGGGGTTATGCAGATCTTCTCCACTGTTAATAATCAGAGATCCTACTCTATCACTAGTCTGAGGTTTATGTTTATCTTCATTCTCATTTGACAGTGTAGATACAGGAATCTTTCCCTCTATTTTATTATTTTGTTCTGGGAATAAGGTTTGTACTTCTGCATTTCCCCCTGTGTCAGTAATAGGATGTGCGTCTTCAGTCTGCCCCATAATACAAACATGTTGTCCCCCACTACAACATATCTCTGTTTCTGGCTTAGTAGCTAAAGTATTCATAACCACTGACTCATTGTCCATGTCTTTGCTACTCTCTGCCAGTTGCATATGTAACCCAGTCAATTCTTCTTGATTAGATTCATTCCCTGTGGAATATGAACCTAAATTATAGCAGTTGCTTTGGGAAGATACCCCTGTGCCCCTTAGGACTTTGGGTACAAGCCTGTCTTTTGAATCCATGGTGGTAATTCCAGTTGGTAAGAATTCCATTCCATCCTGCTTTTCAAATTTAACTGAAATGTCACCTCCAATACTCTGAATATGATTATTGTGTTCAAAAGTAATTTTAGCTCCATTTTCAGTTAATTTTTCCTTATCTATATCATTCCTTGCTGGATGGAAGGTACTAGCTTCTGGATTCAAAATAGATGTAGTTCCTAAGAGTACCTACCTCTGCCATAAAGCTATTTACAGAATTAACTAAGTTTGGTGGGACTTCATCTGTGAATGTTTTTAAAGCATTGTCATCTTTAGCAACAGTAACCTTTAGGGAATTGAAATTAAGTGTCTTTGTATCAGTCACAAACTTTTGTTTGAGTTCTTGTGATTTATTCTTTCTTTCCCTTTTGCATAATTCAATCCCATTATCCATTCTATACTAGAAAAGGTTCTCTAGGAATGCACTGATTTCCTTTACAGACTTTTCCTGTTTAATTACTTTACAACTCATTTCAAAATCTTTCATCTCATTTACAATTTGAGATGTTATTTCCTTAATTTCTGTCTCATTTTCTTTAATCTGTCTCTGCTTTTCTCTAGCTTTATTGCGATGGCTATCATTCACAGATTCACATTCTTGCACTGAATTTACACTATTTCCCAAGCTTTTTCTATTATTTTCAATTGCAGCCTCTTTCTCACCATTTCTTCTATCTCCAAGTGTCAAACTATATATTTTATGGGCCTGGCTTCATAACTCTTTTCTAACCATATCAGAATACTTTGGCTTTGCTCCAGTTTTTATAGCCAGTTGCATTTTGTTCAAGTCCGGAGCTTGCTATGAGAACTTTAACTTGCAATGAGAACAAGTGGACTTCTTATACCTAGTTTGTGCATTTTGTTTGTCTTTGTTATTACCCTCATGTTTCTTCTTCAAAAAACAAGTTCTAATCAAGTGACCTTTCCTGTGACAAAAGAAACATTCCCTAGTCTCTTTCTGCACTGGTCTTGCCTTGTAACTAGGTATCTTTTGGGAACTAGGTTTTGTGCATGTCCTAACCATGTTCAGATTTTTAATTTTATCAATTTCCTTTTGTTCCAAATCATTCTCTGTCCTTTCCAATTTTTCCTTAAGATCCTGGACTTGCTTACTTTGTTCTAAATTATTTTCATGTGGGTAACTTGCAGCCTCTCTCAATTCTATCAGGGAAACTGAGTCACACTTAGGGAAATAGTTTTTGAAAAATACTTTCAAATTAGGTGTGCATCCCCTTAGAAATTGTCTATGGATGTGTCCAGCCATCTCTTCAGTATTGGCTTCTAGACCTAAGATTGATTCTGCCATCTCTGACAGATGGTCTATGTATGTGGCAGGATGTTCCCCTTTATCCTTCCTGATCTTGTCAAACTTAGCCCATGCATTAGATTTAGAACAGCATTGCTTAATGGCCAGCAGCAATTCCTCCCTGCACCTTTTCAGGTAGGAAATGCTAGTTGGATTGGCAAAGTCCATATCCCCTCTTTGTTCTACAGTTGGCCAGCTAGTGAAATTGCTGTCAGATCTAGTTTTCTCCAAAAATTGCCTCTGTTCATGGGGGCTGAACAGTTCTGACAATAGAAACTCGACATCTTTGAAATCAGGATCAAAGATCGTAAATGCATGTTTCAGCTCCTTTTGGGATTTGAAAGGATTATCCACAAATTTTGGGATACGGCACTTTATGGATTCCAGTTCTTGTGTGGAGAAATGTCTGTGGGCTTTTGAGTGTATCACACCAGCATTAGTAGTTAGCTTAGTCACCTCTTTCAGTGGGCAGATTTTCTCAGGTTCACTAGCAGCTTTGTTTTCATTTTCATTGCCACCTTCATTTTCCTGAGGTACATTCTCAGTTTGCCCATTGTCTTTGCCCATAACTAGAACTAGTCCTCTTTCCTTAATCAATTGTTCAAACACAGCCTTAATCATGCCTTCTAAGTTGGTCTCAACAGCCATAATCTTTTCTGCTTTAAGGGGAACCATAAATCTAAATATTTTCTTCACTTGAGTCAGAGTCTGTAACACAGCTATAAAAAGTACATATACTTGTGCCAGGACTTGCCAGAGTACCAGTTCATATTGAAATGGCAACTGCAAAATAGATATTGCAATGTTGCCTATATAATCTATAGTATCCACTACCATATGGGTTAGTTTGCTATATAGTAAGTGGTATACCCAAAAGCAGGCAATGGTTGCCACAATCACAACTCCATAAACCACTTGTTTGAACATTTTGTCTAACTTTTCTTTACCAGGGATCTGTAGGGTACAGTCAAACTAGAGGTGCCACATGTAATAAAATACATAATCTGTGACTATTTCTGGTAGTGGTAACTGGTATATACTCTGGCTTGTGACTATGACCAGAGAACTGCTACTAGGGCACACACCTGAGGGTGCTTAGTTACAATGGAGATAGAAGTACTTTGAGAGACATCCACAGATACTACTACAGAGATACTGAGAGACACTGCTTGAGATAGAGAGATGCTGCCACAGGGGAATGCACTGGGGTTTGCCTATTGATCCCTATTTGAAGGCTAATGGATCAATCTATTTCCTACCCTCTTCGTTCCTTAACCACCCACTTCTTGAAGCCTTTGGCTTTCTCCCTCCCCCCCCACCCCCCAGTGGACTATAAAATACTCTTGTTTTCTTTCTCAGGTAAGGGGTTTATTGGGAAACAATAGGATGGGAAACTGAGGTAAGAGGGATAAGGGTTTCCCTAAACTATAAGGAGAATTTGAGGGGTTGGGAAATCAGTCTAATCACAACTGTGACAGAGGGACAGTCAGAGAGATGGAGGACAACTGTTATTCTTCTCCACAAAGCCACCAAGGTCTCTCAGCCTAATTTCAGAAGGCCCCCTTCAAGGGTCCTTCAGCCTGGGACAGAAACTAAATAATATTAGTTCTCAGCTTCTCCCTTCCGCCAGGCTTGCCTCCTTTCTTGGTCAGTCCACCCCCAGAGAGAGCAGAGGTTTCTCAGTTTCTCCTGGCCAGCTCAACTGCCTTCTCCTTGGGAACATTCTGTTTGGAACCTTCTCCTTGATTTTGCAGATCAGGTCCCCAGCTTGTTTCTTGCATGCTTGGCTTGCAAGTCCTTTCTCTCTCCATGCCTCTACCACACTAGTCTAAATTCTTTCATTTCTTTTTAACATAATCAAATCAAGAATTTAAAGTACCCCTACTTACCATTAGGTATGAGAGTTCACAAATCACTTACTAGAGTAAATGGCAACTCCAAAGGCCACTGCACCCCCTTTCCCCCCTTGGGCAGTGTAAGGCAAATTGAAAGACTGCCATTGGTTTCTGTGAAGAAGGAAGAGTAATAAGAAGTCACATGGAAAAAAAGGGTATAAAAAGAGACCAACATGGTCTAGCATTCATTATCTTCCTGGCATTTGGAGAGATTGGTTCTGGGCATTTCTTTACTGGCTTCTGGAGAGATTGGTTGTAGAGATTCCTGCTTTGACTTTGGAGGAGGCTGTTTTGGTGGAACCCTGGCTGAAGATACCACTAGGACTTCTGGCTTGGAGAGATTCCTGCCTTGGTGGCTCTGCAAGGAAACCCTCTCTGCTCATTGGTGCTTCAGTGGGACACTCCCTTCAGAGTGAGTTCTATGGAGAGACTCTTTTCCTTGGATCCTGCTTCAGTTTGCTGGTGAGTGACTCAGACTTCCATGTGGAGATTGGAACTTTGTTGGGAAGCAAGCTGAATTTCATCGAATTGGCACTTAGGTAGGCTAGGCAACTCCTTACCTCTTTCCCTCCTACATTTCATATTTCAACTCTTTCTTTTCCTCATTATAAATAAAAGCTGCTAACAGTTTTTTTTCTGGTTTAGGGATAATATTTTTAATTTTGTGACCACAACATTGAATTTATAACTCTTATTTAGGCAAATCCCCAATTTAACCCTTATACTGTTCTGCTCTTATCACTATAGCTAGCATTTCTAGTACAATATTAAATAATAGTGGTGATAATGGGCATCCTTGCTTCACCCCTGATCTTATTGGGAAGGGTTCTAATTTGTCTCCTTTACAGATAATAATAGTTATTTATCACTTTAAGGAGAGATCCTTTTATTTCTAGTGTTCTCTAATTTTTTTTTAATAAGGAATGGGGTGTTGTATTTTGTCAAAAGCTTTTTCTAAAAGTAGCTGTTGAGTTAATTGTATGGCTTTTGTTGGGTTTGTTACGAATATGACCAATTTTGCCTATAGTTTTTTGCCTATAGTTTCCCTAATATTGAACCATTCTTGATATAAAATCCACCTGGTCATGGTATATAATCCTTGTGACATAATGCTGTTATATCCTTGTTAGTATTTTACTTTTTTGCATCAGTATTTATTAGGGAGATTAATCTATTTTCTTTCTCTATTTTAGCTTTTCCTGGGTCAGACCATATTTGTGTCATAAAAGGAAAGAAGTAGAAAGTAGATGTTTTTCCAAATAGTTTATGTGATATTGGGGTTAATTGTTCTTTGAATGTTTGTTAGAATTTGCATTCATCCGGTGCTATGGCATTTTTTTTTAAAAAATATATTTTATTTGATCATTTCCAAGCATTATTCGTTAAAGACATAGATCATTTTCTTTTCCTCCCCCCCACCCCCCATAGCCGACGCATAAGTCCACTGGGCATTAGATGTTTTCTTGATTTGAACCCATTGCTTTGTTGATAGTATTTGCATTAGAGTGTTCATTTAGAGTCTATCCTCTGTCATGTCCCCTCAACCTCTGTATTCAGGCAGTTGCTTTTTCTCGGTGTTTCCACTCCCATAGTTTATCCTTTGCTTATGAATGGTGTTTTTTTCTCCTGGATCCCTGCAAGTTGTTCAGGGACATTACACCGCCACTAAAGGAGAAGTCCATTACGTTCGATTATACCACAGTGTATTAGTCTCTGTGTACAATGTTTTCCTGGTTCTGCTCCTCTCGCTCTGCATCACTTCCTGGAGGTTGTTCCAGTCTCCATGGAACTTCTCCACTTTATTATTCCTTTTAGCACAATAGTACTCCATCACCAACATATACCACAGTTTGTTCAGCCATTCCCCAATTGATGGGCATCCCCTCGTTTTCCAGTTTTGGGCCACCACAAAGAGCGCAGCTATGAATATTTTTGTACAAGTCTTTGTGTCCATTATCTCTTTGGGGTACAGACCCAGCAGTGCTATGGCTGGGTCAAAGGGTAGATATTCTTTTGTCGCCCTTTGGGCATAGTTCCAAATTGCCCTCCAGAATGGTTGGATCAATTCACAACTCCACCAGCAATGAATTAATGTCCCTACTTTGCCACATCCCCTCCAGCATTCATTACTTTCCTTTGCTGTAATGTTAGCCAATCTGCTAGGTGTGAGGTGATACCTCAGAGTTGTTTTGATTTGCATCTCTCTGATTATAAGAGATGTAGAGCACTTCTTCATGTGCTTGTTAATAGTTTTGATTTCTTTATCTGAGAACTGCCTATTCATGTCCCTTGCCCATTTATCAATTGGAGAATGGCTTGATTTTTTGTACAATTGATTTAGCTCATTATAAATATGAGTAATTAAACCTTTGTCAGAGGTTTCTATGAAGATTTTTTCCCAATTTGTTGTTTCCCTTCTGATTTTAGTTATATTGGTTTTGTTTGTACAAAAGCTTTTTAGTTTGATGTAGTCAAAATTATTTATTTTACATTTTGTGATTCTTTCTATGTCTTGCTTGGTTTTAAAGCCTTTCCCCTCCCAAAGGTCTGACATGTATACTATTCTGTGTTTACCCAATTTACTTATGGTTTCCTTCTTTATGTTTAATTCACTCACCCATTTTGAATTTATCTTGGTGTAGGGTGTGAGGTGTTGATCAATTATTCCTAGTCTCTCCCACACTGTCTTCCAATTTTCCCAGCAGTTTTTATCGAATAGTGGATTTTTGTCCCAAAAGCTGGGATCTTTGGGTTTATCGTATACTGTCTTGCTGAGATCGCTTTCCCCCAGTCTATTCCACTGATCTTCCTTTCTGTTTCTTAGCCAGTACCAAATTGTTTTGATGACTGCTGCTTTGTAATATAGTTTTAGGTCAGGGACTGCAAGGCCCCCATCGTATGTGTTTTTTTTTCATTATTTCCCTGGATATCCTTGATCTTTTGTTCTTCCAAATGAACTTTGTTATGGTTTTTTCTAAATCAGTGAAGAAGTATTTTGGTAGTTCAATGGGCATGGCACTAAATAGGTAAATAAGTTTGGGTAGGATGGTCATTTTTATTATATTGGCTCGTCCTATCCATGAGCAGTTAATGTTTTTCCATTTGTTCAGGTCTAGTTTTAGTTGTGTGGCGAGTGTTTTGTAGTTGTGTTTATGGCATTTTTTTTAAGAGAATTCTTTGATGGCTTGTTCAATTTATTTTTCTGTGTAGGGGTTGTTTAATCATTTTATTTCCTTTTCTGTTAATCTGGGAAGTTTATATCTTTATAAATATTCACCTATTTCACTTAGATTATCAGATTTATTGGCATATAGATGGGCAAAATAAGTCCCAATAATTGCTTAAATTTCTTCTTCTTTGATTGCAATTTCACCTTTTTTTTTGGATACTATTTTGTTTTCTTTCTTTTTTAATGAAATTTACTAATGGTTTGCTTATTTACTGTCATTGTCCTGAAACTTAATTTTGGAAAATTGATCAAGTAATATGTTGCATGTGGGTTACTCTGGATATATCTAAGCCCTTCTGCACATCTAAACTTAGATGGAATTGGTCAAATGAGGGAACATCTGGGTTATGCCTTTCTTTTTTTTTTAAAGAAGTAGTTTTCTTTAGGAGCTGTCCGCATGTTGTTATTGAAATGTGGAGTTGTAACTCTGTATGGACTCTGAACAGTCAACATTATGTACTTAAAGTTGCACTATTGCAAAACAAGTGTATTATCCAGGTACTTGTAAACTATTTTTTGGTACTGTTGGTCCTGAACCAGAAAACATTTTCTTCTATTGTTACTTGCTTTTTTTTTTTTAAACCCTTACCTTCCGTCTTGGAGTCAATACTGTGTATTGGCTCCAAGGCAGAAGAGTGGTAAGGGCTAGGCAATGGGGGTCAAGTGACTTGCCCAGGGTCACACAGCTAGGAAGTGGCTGAGGCTGGATTTGAACCTAGGACCTCCCATCTCTAGGCCTGGTTCTCAATCCACTGAGCTACCCAGCTGTCCCCTGTTACTTGCTTTTTAAACTTTGTTTAGCCACTTATTTTTAAAAAATCTGCTTATGGCACAATTTGCCTCAAATCTGTTCCAAGTTGTATATTTGTTTTTCAATAAAAATAATAATTACAACTTTGAAAATTCATAAAATTAAGTCATCTTATTAATTTGATGGTCTTCTTTCTTTCAACTTTATTAATTTCTCTTTTAACTTTTAGGATTTCTAATTTTGTGTTTAATTGGGGATTTTTAATTTGTCATTTTTCTAGTTTTTTTAGTTGCATGCCCAATTCATTGATCTCTGCTCTTTTTTTCTATTTTACTGATATAAGCATTTAGAGATAAAATTTCCCCTAACTACAGACTTGACTGAATCCCATAAATTTTGGTATGTTGTCTCTTCATTGTCATTCTCTTTAATGAAATTATTGATTTGCTTCTATGATTTGTTCTTTGACCATTCTTTAGGAAACAATTATTTAGTTTCCCATTAAATTTTAGTTTTTCTTTCTGTTCCTATTTGTTGAATGTAATTTTTATTGCATTGTAGTTTAAAAAAGGTGTACTTAGTATGTCTATATTATATGATCAGTTTTGTGAAGGGTACCATGTATATTCCTCTTTATTCCCATTCAGTTTTCTCCAGAGGTCTATCATATCTAAATTTTTTTAAGTTTTAATTTATCTTCCTAATTTCTTTCTTATTTTTTTTTTGGTTGAATTTCTCTACTTCTGAGAGGGGAATGTTGATTTCCCTCACTAGTAAAGTTTTCCTGTCTCTTTCCTCCTGAAGCTTGTATTGATACTGTTTCATTATCTATGGTACCTTTTATCAGGATGTAATTTCCTTCCTTATCTCTTTTGATTAGATCAATTTTTACTTTTGCTTTGTCTGTTTTTTTTTAAACTTTAGCTGAAGAAGAATAGATTTTGCTCTAGTCCCTTTTTACTCTGTGTGTCTCTTGCTCTAACTGTGTTTCTTGTAGATAGCATTTTGTGGGATTTTGGTTTTTAATCCACTCTGCCATCTTTTCCCTGTTTATAGGTGAGTTCCTCCCATCATATTCACAATATGATTAATAATTGTGTGTTTCCATCCATCTTATTTCCCCTATTTCCCCATCTCTCTTTTTCCTTTTGGTCTTTCATTATTCACAAATGTTTTACTTCTGACTAGGAATGATTCTTTGTCTCTGAACTTAGTTCAGAAATTCAGCTGTAATAAGTTAAATGTAGAAATCCAGTTTTCTTTTGTTAATCATAGTCCTATTATGTAAGGAAATCTTGAAGTAGTGGACACCAAGGAGTCTGTTCTAGCTGTCCTACCACCATGCTATCATTTAAGGATCTCTGGTTTGTTATCCAAAGAAGACTGGTCCTTTGTCTCTAACCTTGTAGGTGGACTCAAACAAGGGACATTTTGTAGTCATAGGAGAGGAAGAGGTTGTTGCTAGCTCCCTCATTCCTAATTTCCAACCAATCCTGTTGTTTCTACAATGCTGCCTTCTCTATGACCAATTACTTTGTTTTCCTCACCTACCCAATTCTGTTCTATGTTCTCTTATACTTCCCAAAACTATTTGAAAACTAGGAAGTCCTCCTTCCTGGTCTTTGGTATTGAGAGAGGCCATAGACCCAATTTATTGGTTATTGGCTAGTCTAACTAATAAATTGATCATGCTCAGACCATTGTTTCTCAGTTTGCCTTTATTTAAAAAAATCCTTCTGTCAGAATTGATATTAAATATCAATGTTCACTTTGTATTAGTTAATATAAATCTTTCCAAGTTTTTCTGAAACCTCCTTCCTCAACATTTCTTATAACACTATAAAATTCCATCACTATCATATACCACAAATTGTTCATCCAATTCCTAATTGGTGAGCATCCTATCAATTCCTTGTTCCTTCATTCGTTTGTTCATTTGTTCCTTTTCTCTCTTTATCTTCTTTCTTTCCGTCCTTTCTTTCTAAAAACCCTTATCTTCTGTCTATGTATTGGTTCTAAGATAGAAGAGTGGTAAGGGCTAGGCATTGAAGGTTATTTGCTCAGCATCACACAATTAAGAAGTATCTGAGGCAAGATTTGAACCCAGAACCTCTCCTCTCCAGGCCTAGTTTTTATCCACTGAGCCATCCATCTACCCACTCCCATCCTCTCAATTTCTAATTCTTTGTTGCCACAGAAAGAGGTGCTATAAATACTTTTGCACATATATATCCTTTTTCTTTTAAAAAAGAATCTCTTTGGGGTACAGACCTAGTAGTGGTATTGCTGGGTGTGCAGTTTTAAAACCTCTTGGGTTTTGTTCCAAATTGTTTTCTGGAATGTTTGGATCAGTCCACAGATAGCTAGCACTTTATCTCTTGGCTTGGTATCTTGAAACTGCCTTGAATGCATTTGCTTATGGCCTTTGCAGAAGAAATGGCAGTGTGGATTAGCATTTTGCTCTGGATGACCAGATTGAGTGCTACCATACCTTTAAGAGAGTCCTAAATACATGGCAAATAGAGAATCTTTAATATATTTTGAATACATCTTATTCAGGACTAGTCAGATAGCCCTTATTAGTTCTTAAGTTTTATATTGCTCAATCAGATCCTATAGCACCAGTGTTATTCACCAAATGTGATTATGTTGATAATGAGTAGTAGTGGTAGTCTCTCGGTGACCGAGAATGACTATTGTCTTTGTGCAGTTTCATCTATGGTGTACCCTCATGTGGCTTTGAAGTCCAAAGGCTGAGGCGCAGAGTTTGTGGCACATGGGGCATGGGACGCCAGTTGTTACAGGAGGTGCAATTGTGGCCTGGTGTCAGCGTTCACACGCAGCGGCAAGACGTCGACGTCACTCATCTTCAAAGGTGATGGCGGCATGGTTAATGTAGGTTCACCAGCTGCTTCTGTCAGAGGCAGCAAGTTCTAGTTGCTTTGGTGTCATGCCAGCCCACTTCAAGTTGGACTTTAGCTGATCCTTGAATCTTTTCTTTGGTCGCCCTTGTTTCCTGAGTCCAGCTGACAGTTCACCATAGAATACCTGTCTTGGTATTCGCTGTGGGTCCATGCGGATGACGTGTCCAGACCATCGTAGCTGGGTTTTGAGGACCATGACTTCGATGCTGGTGGAGTTGGCTCTGTCGAGGACTTCCTGGTTGGTGATTCGGTCCTGCCATCGGATCCTCATGATTGACTGGAGGGAGCGTTGGTGGAATTGCTCCAACTGTTTCATGTGCTTCCAGTACAGTGTCCATGTCTCACAACTGTACAGGAGCGAGCTGAGGACCACTGCGTTATACACTTTGAGCTTCGTCGCAGTGCTTACACCTCTGTGTTGGAGGACTTTGCAGCACAGCCGCCCGAGTGCCTGGCTGGCCTTTTGGATCCTGGCATTGATCTCATGGTCTAGGGACCCGTCGTTGGCGATGGTGCTGCCCAGGTACTTGAAAGTGTTGACATTAGAAAGCTGCGTGCCGTCAATAGTTATGCATGGCTGGTTAGTTGGCCTCCCTGGTGCAGATTGGAACAGCACCTCTGTTTTTGCTGAGGCTGATAGTCAGGCCAAACAGTTTTGTTCCGGTGGAGAACCTGTCCACAATGGTTTGAAGATGATTTTCTTGGTGGGCCATGAGAGCACAGTCATCTGCAAAGAGAGCTTCCAGGATGAGTCTCTCTGTTGTCTTTGTTTTTGCAGTCAGGCGGCGAAGGTCGAATAGTGAGCCATCCAGTTGGTATTTGATGTAGACGCCCAGGTATAGATCCATCACAGCATGTCGTAATACTTGGGTGAAAAATAGGTTGAGTGAGGACACAGCCTTGTTTCACGCCATTGGAGATGTTGAAGCGATCGGACGTCTCTCCACCAGATAGGACTTCCCCTGTCATGTCGACATGAAAGAGCTGGATCAGTTTGACGAATTTTGCTGGGCAACCGAGCTTGCTGAGGATCACCCACAATGCATCCTTGTTCACTGTGTCGAACGCCTTCTTCAGGTCTATGAGACAATGTAGACTCAGGTTCTGCTCAAAGCATTTTTCCTGCATTTGCCTCACCATGAAGACCATGTCGATGGTGCTGCAATCTGGTTGGAAGCCACATTGTGATTCAGGCAGGTTCTGCTCTGAAACAGATGATAGGAGTCTGTTGAGTATAACATGGGTGAGGATCTTTCCAGCAGTGGAGAGTAGTGAGATGCCTCTGTAGTTGTCACAGGCTGCTCGTGAGCCTTTGTTCTTGTATAGGGCTATGATGGAGGCATCTCTGAGTTCTGGGGGCATGTCTTCCTCTTCCTATATGCTGGTCAGCACTATGTGGAATGCCTGGAGCGCCTTTCCATTTAAGGCCTTGTACACCTCAGTTGGGATCCCATCTTTACCGGGTGCCTTGCGTGCACTCATTTGTTTAATGGCTTTTTGGACTTCCTCTATTGAAGGAGGGACATCAAGTTGTTCAATAGTGCGGTTTTGGGGGATCTGGTCAAGGGTGCTTTGGTTGACTAAAGAGGGTCGGTTGAGAAGCTGACTGAAGTGTTCTTTCCACCTTTTGCTGATGCCTTTTTTATCTTTTATGAGAGTGTCACCGTCAGAGGATAGCAAGGGAGTGGTGGTGGGTTTTAATGGCCCATAGACAGTCTTGAGGGCACTGAAAAATTGTTTGTAGTTTTTTGTATCAGCAAAACGCTGGATTTCTTCTGCCTTTTTTCCCCCACCATCGGTCTTGCATCTTCCTGATCTCACGCTGCGCTGTGGCTTGGAGAGACTTGAATCTGTCCTTTTTAGGAGCAGAGTTTGGGTTATTTTGCCACTCCATAAAGGCTTTGTTCTTTTTGCTCAATAGGTCTTCAATAGCAGTGTTGTTCTCATGGAACCAGTCCTGGTGGTTGTGTTGTTTGGGGCCTAGGACTGCCTTTGATGTTTCCTTCACTGCATCTCTGAACTGGTTCCCTTTCTTGGTTGAGCTTCCAGTGAGTGGTCCCTTGGCAGACAGCTTGTCGTCCAGGCAGGACTGGAATGTTTGCAAATAAGATGGATCTCTAAGATGACTCATGTTGTAAAATGCGCGAACTGTCTGGGCGCATTTTGGATGGTGAGGTGCAATGTGCATTTGAAGAGTCGCTCTAACCAATCGGTGGTCTGTCCAGCATTCAGCTCTTCTCATGGCTCTGGAGATCTGTACATCCTGGATGTCTTGTCCGTGTACAATGATGTAGTCAATGAGATGCCACTGTTTTGATCGTGGATGCATCCACGTTGTTTTATATTTGTTCGCCATTCTGAACACAGTGTTTGTGATGGTGAGTTCAAACTCTGAGCATTTGCTGAGTAGCAGTAGGCCGTTGTTCATTTTGCTCACACCGTGTTTGCCAAGAACTCCTTTCCATCTTTCATGGTCCTGGCCAACGCGGGCGTTGAAGTCTGCCAGTAGTATCAGCTACTATTATTAATTATTAAGTATTATTAATTATTAAGTATTAATGCTACTATGTGCTAGGCACTGTGCCAAGTACTTTATAAATATTACCCAATTGATCCTTAGTATTAACCCTGGGAGGTAGGTGCTATTATTATCCCCATTTTGCAATGGAAGAAACTAAGGCAAATAGAGGCTAGGTGATTTACCCAAGCTCACATAATTCACAAGTGACTAGGACTGGATTTGAACTCTGTTCTCCTTGAAGGTAGACCCAGTGCTCTGTCTACTGTGCCATCAACTTACATGATTAACTCCACAAGTTGCATTTTTCTTGACTTATTTTTGTATTTCCGAGATTGATTTCTATCTTGGTACATTTGAAAGTGTTTCCATGATGCTCAGCACTGGTATTGAGACATTGCATGTTGACCCTGTGACTGATTGCTTTTCTCCAAGCTCCCTCATCACTGTTGACATGGGTGTTGACATCCCTCATGGTGATCTACTTGGAAGATACTGACTTAACAGTAGAAAATTCATTCTTTTGTCACGCTTGCTGCTAGAGTGATGAGTGGGAAGAGTGCAATGCTATGACATGGGCAAGGAGGGTTCTTCACTGGGTATGACCTCAGGCATTTCACTTCAGTTTTTATGCTTCAGTTGCCTCATCTGTAAAACAGGGAGAGCAATACCCACCTCATCTGCCATACAGGAAAACCATGAGGATGAAATGAGAACATGGTTAGGAAAAGGATTTGAATGTTAAAAGCTATAACAGTGCACAGTGATCTCATCGGACCTTCATTTCCACTGTGAGGTTCTGAAACTGAAGAGAGGACCTAAAGGAGTACAGGGAAGATGATGGAGGAATTGGAAAATGGCCAGTTTTGGACATTTTTGGTCACGGGACCAATAGCTCCACTTTCTAGTAACTGCAGTTGTTCCAGTGTTCATATCCCACTGGTTATAGATTATCTTTGGGATAAGTGGCTAGATGTGTGCACTTGAATCAGTAGAGCTTCATAGCAAGCAATTCCAGTCCATCCTGGGTTTCCTTTGTTCTGTGGATTTGGCTCCAAATCTATCTCTCACTTAAAGTTTTTCAGAAGGCTAGTGGTTCCATTTTTTTTTTTTTGTGGTCAGGGTACTGAAACTTTTGGAATAGTTTTAACATCAAATTCTATTAATTCCTCCAGACAGAGTGAACTCATCGGCTGCATGAGCTTTGGGGTGAAGTCTCTTCTGGTCCCTGACAAGGTAGGTCACTAGGAGAGGCTTGGTGATATCATTGCTTTGAGGATTGGTGTAGGCCTGCGCAACTTTCTTTCTTTCTTTTTTTAAAAACCCTTACCATTCGTCTTGGAATCAATTCTGTCTACTGGTTCTAAGGCAGAAGAGTGGTAAGGGTTAGGCAGTGGTGGTCAAATGACTTGCCCAGGGTCACCCAGCTAGGAAGTGTCCGAGGTCAGATTTGAACGTAGGACCTCCTGTCTCTAGACCTGGCTCTTAATCCTCTGAGCCACTCAGCTTTCCCACTGAGCAACTTTCTCTGGAAATCTTGGGGGGAAGGATTGAGGTCCTTGAGATAGACTCTACCTGTCCAACAAAGAGGCAGCCAGATGATGCAGTGGATAAAATAATTAAAATTGGAGTCATAAGATCTGAATTAAAATCCTACCTTAGATACTTAACTAGCTTTGTGACCGTAGGCAAATTATTTAGTCTTTCTCATTTTCAGTTTCTTCATTTATAAAATGGGATAATAGTAGCACCTCCTGTACAGGTTATTATGAAGATCAAATGAGATAATACATGTAAAACACTTTACAAACATGAAAACACTACATAAATAGAATTAATATTTATATCAAGGTACTTCATAGTGAGTGGACTGAAGAAATATTTGTCACCAAGTCTGAATGAGCTAGAGCCAACCCTCTGGACTTGTTCTTTATCTGAAATCACTGATCCAAAACTCTTCCAAAAGAAGTTGAATTTAGAGAAAGGAATTATTGTTAAAAAAGGAGGACTTTAGTACGTAGAAAAGGCTAGGAAATAAAATTACTATCTGTCCTCCTTTGTGTACGTTATCATGGGTGATTTGAAGTAGGCAGTACAGATATTATTGTTCCAATGAAAAAATTAAGACTTGATTGACTTGCCCAAGGACATACTGCTGGGAGTTGTTCATGTTTCTCCTGATCCCAAGTCTAATTCTCTCCAACTTTCACAAAGATAATGAGTCACTGTATTAGGCTACCATTTGCTTCTTTAGAGTTTCTCAGGAGGTGGACTGACTAAGGCTAAGCAAGTTTTGATCCCTGAGTCTACCAATTGGGGAACAGACCAACTGGAGGACTTCTTTAAAATCTAAGGCAGAGAGGAGAAAAGGAGAGGAAAAAGTAATAATAATAAAAAAGCTCACATATATGTGTGTATAGATAGAAATTTCTTTAAAAGTAAATTAATCATGTCTGACTCTTTGTGATCCCATTTTGGGATTTTTCTTGGCAAAGATATTGCGGTGGTTTGCCATTTCTTTCTGTAGTTCATTTTATAGATGAGTCGACTGAGGCAAACAGGGTTAAATGATTTGCCCAGGGTCACACAGCTAGTAAGTATCTGAGGCTGGATTTCAACTCATCTCCTTCTGATTCCAGCTGCTTCTCTATATGGTTTTAAAGACATGAATATATCGCTATCATCTCATTTGATCCTCACAGTAACTGTATTCCTTTTTATGACTATAAGAAACTCAGGCACATAGCTAGCAAATTCCAGAGCTGGGATTAGAATGCAGATTCCTGGCTACCAGTACAGCACTCTATACTGCCAAAGCCTTTTCTGTTCTTTTTAATTTTTTTTAACCCCTTACCTTCCATCTTAGAGCCAATAGTATATATTAGTTCCAAGGCATAAGAGTGGTAAGGGCTGGGCAGTGGGGGTTAAGTGACTTGCCCAGGGTCACACAGTGAGGAAGTGTCTGAATTCAGATTTGAACTCAGGACCTTCCATGTCTGGGCCTGGCTCTCAATCCACTGAGCCACACAGTTGCCCCCTAAACCTTCTCTGCTCTTGAACTGCCATGCTTGATTGACCTGCTGTGGTGAGGTGGTTTTCAAAATGTTTTTTTGTGAGGGTGAGGAAAACATTTTCTCTTGTGGAAGTGGTTAAATTCTCTTATCTGCTTTTCAAATGTTATCTAAATGTGAGCTGTTATTATTTCATTTCCATTGCTGAGCCACAAATCCCCTGCTGTCTTCTGCTTCTCAGCTTTCCATTCTTCATCTGCCTTAGTGAGGGAAGACATCACAGAACAGGTGAAGTCTGAACTAGATTTTGGACCATGCACAATATTTTACCAAGAGGAGTAAGGAAGTAGGAAAGCATGGGATGTTTTCCAAAGAATGGCAAGTAGGTCCCTATGACTAGAGCATAGGATGTCTGGAGAGGTAACATGATTTAAGGCTGTCAAAATAAATATGAACTAGACTGACAGGAAGGCCTTGAGTGCCAGGTTGTTTGACCTCAACATAGACAATGGGAAGCTACTAAATGCTTTTTAAAGTAAAGGCATGGGGGCAGCTGGGTGGCAGATTGAGCGCCCGACCTAGAGATGGGGCCTCAGGCACTTCCCAGCTGTGTGACCCTGGACAAGTCACTTAACCCTCATTGTTTAGTCCTTACTGATCTTCTGCCTTGGAACCAACACACAGTAGTGATTCTAAGACAGAAGGTAAGGGTTTAAAAAACAAAGTAAAGGCATCATGTGATCTGAGTTGTGCATCATGAGTGTGACAATGTGTGCCATATGGATTAGAAGGGGACAGATTTCATGAGTTTTGTATTTTAAGCTGGTACCAGAACAATAAAAGTCAGCTCAACCAAAATGTATTAAATGCCTGCTGTATACATGATATACTGTGCTTGGCACTGGGCAGAGAAAAAAAGCGAAACCATCTCTGCCTTCAGGGAGCTTATGCTCTACTGTTTGGTAGTGGTAGAGAAGCAGGGAGGAGACTTCCTTTTAACTGGGTTTGGGATGACTGAAGAACTCCAGGGAATGTGGGAAAGGCTGTTGCTTATGCTGCTTGTTGGACTTCTCACTTCTGAAGAGATACCCGATAGGGCAAGAGTCCAACTTCTCTTGGGTGTTCCTTTTAATCTGGGAATAGTTCCAGAGCGGTGTTGCTGTTCAGGATGAAGGGATGGAGCCGAGTCCTTTCTCCTGGAAATAGTGACTTTTTTTACTTTGGGAGCCCCAGATCCATTTCTTCTCTCTCAGCCACAGCAGCAGCAGACTCCTCTTTGGTGCCCTCTGTGACAGAATGGTCTAAATAGCCCAAGTCTCTCAGTATCTTAATAGGACATTGTACATCATAGATACTCAGTAATGGTGGCCAGATCTGAAAGTGGAGTCTTTGCTACGCTGCTCCTTCAAGTGATTTTGTTTCCAAGTTCCAAACATGACCTTCCTTTCTTATACCTACTAATGCTCTTCTTGCCATAGGAGGTCAGTGGCTGGTATTATCTTCTGGGACAGAAGCTGGGCCGCGCAAAACATCTTAAAGTGGCAACTCGACGGTTGAAGCAGAGGAGAGGTGTGTTTTCCACAGTCTCAAGCCCTACTCTGGATGCTGACACATAGTTATAATGGAGTTTTATTTGGAGACTATTCTATGGCATTCCTTCCAGTATCCAATTTCTCTTGTTCCCATCTCTTTCTAGGCATCTAGACAATTCTATTTATATTAGATCCCATTACCCAGGTATTATGATAAAGGTGGATAGTGTTGAGTCAGTCTGTCTCTCTCTCTCTCTCTCTCTCTCTCTCTCTCTCTGTCTCTGTCTCTCTCTCTCTCTCTCTCTCTCCCTCCCTCCCTCCCTCCCTCCCTCCCTCTCTCCCTCCCTCTCCCTCTTTCTCCAAGTTTTCTTTCTCCCTCCTTCCCTTTTCCTTTTTCCTGAGATGGTAGCAATCTGTAAAATAACATGTAAAATACTTTTCATTTTGTAAAAGAAAATTAGAATTTAAAAATCCAAAAAATGGAGAAATAAAATGAAATATAATATGTTTGGGCTGTATTTGGACTCTATCAGTTTGAGGTGGATGGCATTTTTCATCATGAGTCCTTTGGGATTGGCTTGGATCATTGTATTGCCAAGAATAAGCCATTCACAGTGGTTCAATCCAAACAATATTGCTGTTAACTGTGTACATAATGTTCTATTAGTTCTACTCACTTTGCATCAGTTTATGGAAATCTTTTTAGGTTTTGCTGAAATCTTTCTGCTTATTTCTTATAGCATAATAATATTCTTCACAATCACATACAACTTGTTCAGCAATTCCCCAATTGTTGGGTATCTCCTTCAACTTTCAATTCTTTGCCACCACAAAAAAATTGCTATATGTATTTTTGTACCAATAGATCCTTTTCCTATTTTTTTAATCTCTTCAGAATGCAGTGATGTTGCTGGATCAGAGTATACATAGTGTTATAACCCTTTAGGCACAGGCTCCATATTATTCTTCAAAATGGCTGTATCAGTTCATCAGTTGCATCAGTTTCACCAACAGTGCATCAGTTTCACTAACTTTCCCATATCCCCTTCAACATTTATCATTTTCCTTTTTATAACATTAGCCAATCTGATAGGATGAAGTGGTTCCTCAGAGTTGTTTTGATTTGCATATGTCTAATCAAGAGTGATTTAGACCATTTTTTGATATAACTATAGATAATTTTAATTTTTTCGTCTAAAAACTGCTTGTTCATATCCTTTGACCATTTATCAACTGAGAAATGACTTGTATCAGTTCTCTATATATTGCAACATGAGGGCTTTATCATATATACTTGCTGTAAAATTTTTTTCTCAGTGTCTCATCTCTCTTGACTGACATGATATTAATGATTTGTCTACCACTGGCAGATGGTGGTGAGGCAGTGACACCTTTATTTCCCTTGATTGGATTTTCTTTTGGAGAGGAGGATACTATTGACTATGTGCTAAGTTGTGTAAGCATAGGAGCAGAAATGAACCATGCAGACACAATGAGAATGAAATTCCCTGAGGAGCTTTTTTTTGGAGACCAACCTTTTGAGAAGACTGTTTACGTGATCTGGGGCTAAATAGGTGCTAGGAACTATTGCATGACCCTTTTGACAACTTGCTTCTCTTGGTTGCCTTTTAGATCTATTCCTGAAAACGCCTATGCTGGTACTGAGACAGGAGGACACAGAAAACATGCAGCTCAAGGTGGGTGAGTGGGAGACTTGGGCGCCAACTAATAATGAGAAGTGCTGTCAGCTATCAGAATACTTCTTAGGGCTTCATTGTCTGTAACTTACTGGATATCCAATAACTTACTTATAGTTGCAACACCTTATAAGGTGCCTGAAAACCAAGAGGGAAGCTGCTGTAATATGCAGAATTTTGGCTCTTGGTTATTGAAGTATCAGGTCTGGTACTTAAAACAGACCTCTCTGGGGCTCTGTAAAATGAGTGGTTTAGAAACCTGGTTGGTTCTAGCCATCTAAGGATTTAGGAGAAAATAAGTGACATCAGCTGAGACCTTTTGCTAGATTCAGGGGCAGCATTTGGGGCTCAGATAGATTTCCTTTCCAGATAGAGTAGAAACCCAGTCCTAATCATCCAGCCCAGGTATTCTTAGAAGAACAGTAGACTTCATTTGAGAAGACTGTTTATGGTCAAGGTCTGACTATACCACTTGCTAGTCATTTGACCATGAATAAGTTTCTGAGTTTCAGGCAACTCTCTGTGGTCTGTGTCTGCACTCCACTGACCAAGTCATAGATCCTTGAAGTATTTAGTGTATGTTTGGGGCCCAAGAGCTTTTGCCAGAATCTTTGCCTACTGCCCAATCCCAATTATTTCAATCTGAAATCTTTCAATTTCAGTGCCTCTACTGAAATCCCCAAACAGCTCTGCTCTCACCCCCTTTTCCCCCAGGCCCCTCCAGCTATGAATTAACTGCTTGGAACGTATCTATCCTTGCCAAGTCTGTGGCACTAGTTACCACTTGAAGCTTGTTGTTGAGAGAGAATGCCAGAGACATGGTGAATATCTAGCATAAGGGAGTAGACTTGAGGTCAAAGATTCTGTTCTTTGCCTCTGAGCTAGCCCTGTACTAAATGCCTCTCCAAGCTGCCTTTTGGGGAAATGGTCCCTGCTGGCTTTAGGTTTCCCTCCTTCCTTTCCACTGGTTTAGTTTTTCATTTGTGGAAATGGCCAAATTCTACTCTGGAAATTTTCAGGTTCCTGATACAGTGCTGATTATCAAAAAACAAACAAACAAACAAAAAACACCATGGCTTGTGGTAATGCAAAGAGGATATTTATCACACGTCTTGAAGAGTGGCAACCCCTCCAAAACTCCATCCCACCCTCAAACCAAAACTTGATTCTATTACAGCTCTGGATTTAATAGGGATAGAGCTAAAGTTTTAAACTTGGGTCCAAGAAATTGATTTTGAAAAGTACAAGATGGAAGAGAGGCATAGATAGATAATAGCTTGTCCTCAGAAGACTAAGAGGCCCAATAAAATGAAAGCTTTTTTGGGCTGCATTGAGAGAGGGATAAATAACTGAGGAATAAGGAAGTGGTAGTCTCAATGAACTTTGTAGTAGCTAGATTATATTTGGTATATTGTGTTTAGTTCTGGGTATCATATTTTAGAAAGAATATTGAAAGGGCATAGAGCACCGTGGATAGAGCACCAGGCCTGGAGATGGGAGATTCAAGGTTCAAATTTGGCCTCGGACAGTTCACAGCTGCGTGACCCTGGGCTAGTTGTTTAACCCCAAATTGCCTAGCCTTTAGCACTCTTCAGCCTTGGAACCAATACGATACATCTTATTGACTCTAAGATGGAAGATAAGGGTTTAAAAAAGCAAAAAGAAAGGACACTGAAGAGAAGGAGGGAGAGCTTTCAGAGTCAACTCAGGCTGTCAAGCATTCACTGATTACTCAGTACTATCAGACATGGCACTAAGGGGTTGCGATTACAGATGGAAGCAAAAAGGCTATTCCTCTCCTCATGGAGTTCATGTTCTAAAGGAGGAATATAACACATATCAAGAAGCTCAAAGGGGGACTTGGGAGAGTCAAGAGAGCAGCTCAGAAAGGAATGGCAGAGGGCTGCCCTGGAGCAGCTCAAACTCCCTTTTGCTAGCTACGTCATATTTCAGAGTAAGACAACCAGAGCGGCAAAGGGCCTTTGAGCACGTGCTATATGAATTAACTAACAAGCATTTATTCTATTTAATTTTTTGAGAGTCTCGCCCTTTGTCTTAATATCAATTCTAAGACAGTATTAATTCTAAGATGAGGGTTGAGCAATTGAGGTTAAGTGATTTTCCCAGGGTCACACAGCCATGAACTGTCCTAGGCCAAATTTGAATCCAGGATCTCCCATCTCCAGGCCTGGTTCTCTAGCCACTGTGCTATCTAGCTGTACCACCCAGTGAGCATTTAAGCACCTCCCATGTGCCAGAAGCTGGGGTTACAGAATAAAGAATGAACAGTTTCTGCATTTAGAGGACTCACAGTTGATTGAGGGAAGCAACATGAAGCAGAAAAGCCAAAAAGAAATAAGATATGAAGCAAGAACAAGGTCATTTCAAGTGGGAGGCCCTTGCTGCTGGAGAGGGGATGGGGATCTGCAGAGGCCTTCCTTAAGAGGTGATCTTGCAGCCGAGCTTTGAGGGAATCTGTAAAGGAAGGCTGGAGCCACATTGTGAAGGGCTCTAAGTATTTGCCCACCAGAGAAGTTTGCATTTTATCCTAGAGTCTATAGGGAAGAACCACTGGTGCTTCTTGAGCAGGATGGTGATACGGTTAGACCTGGCCTTCAGGAAGATCACGGATGGGTTGAGAATGGAGAGACTTAAGGCAGGAAGACAATTAGGAGGTTATTGCAGTAAATGGGCTAGAGGGGGGACGGTCTGAAATCAGGTAATACCTGAGTGAATAAAGAGGAGACAGCTGAGAGATGCTGTGGAGGGCAGGATCATCCAGACTTGGCATCTGATCCTCATCTGTAAAGTGGGGGGCTCAGGCTAGATGATTTCTCGGAGCCCCTTGAGCTCCAAATGCCTGTGATTTCATTATCCCCCAATTCCCAAGGAATGCTTCAACAGGGCACCATGGTTGGTGGTGACTCAGCAAGTGGCAGCTTCCTGAGTGTAAGTTGCTTATTATTTCTTGACTTGACTATAGCCCTTCCCAATGAGCTAAGTGCTTTCTTCCCGTTATTCAGCCTTTCTTCCCTCTCAGTCAATACCTTAATGTTGACACTAAGGGAATGGGGAGAGACCCAGCCCTAGCCGCCTGTGAGGATGGATTGTGCCTTGCCCTTGGAACCTTCCCTTCTCCCTCCCATGGGCCCCTCCATCACATTCTGCTTCACTCAGTGGCTGAATGTAACTGCCATTCCACTGGTGAGGTTGGCATAGTATCTTAGGGCATTGGCGGCTGCTTGTTTTGTGGTTCTGGTGTTTCAGTGGTTATACATATAGAAATCTCCCTAAGGGATGTGGGGGTTGGGGGAGAATATCTGAAATTCTGTCTTTTTCTTGCATGGAATATTATTAGAAGCATAGATGTCAGTAAGTAATTTAGTGAGGCTTTGCTTGTGCCCAGCGCTGTACTCAACATTACTAGAAGCACAAAGGAAACAGAGGCCCATTAGGGGCTTGTGTAGTCTGGTCAGGAAACGAAACCATAAAGCTGCAAGGCAATGTGGGAATAAGACCATATACAGGATGTCCCAAAAGTATGGGTGCACTAATAGGCTATTAAAGTTTAAAAGTGCACTAAGACTTTTAGGACACCCTGTATAATAAAGCAGTAAGTAGACAGTGAAAATAACAAGTGCATTTGTGGAGTCAAAAAAAGGGAGAGAGCAGCATTTTCACTTTAGATATAAATATTTCCTCTCTGTTGAATAAAGAGACAAGCTCCTCACCTCTCTGTCCATTTAGATGGACGGGGTGAGCTAGGATGTATGCGATTCCCTCTTTGGTCTTATTCCCAGAGTGGGTGAACTGGCGCTGAGAGCACAAGAGCCCCAACTTAGACTCATCGAGATTAGAGCAACAAGAGGGACTTTTAGAGATGATCTGGCTTAGACACCATCCCATAATCAGGTAAACCATTTTATAGATGAGGCTACTGAGGCCAGAGAAGTTCAATGACTCGGATAAGGCAGTACAACTCTTTCTTCTGACTTTAGGGGTTTCTTCTCTTCTGGGAGTGTTGGCACTTGTTCTTGAGGTCTCTTTTAGCTCTCAGAGATCTCAGACCTCTTCTAGTCAAGTTCTTGAGACTGGTTGGTTGGGTAGAAGTAGAAACATCAGGCTCTGAACTTTACATCATGTTAGTCTTTCTGTGGTATTTGCTGGTACCAGGCTCTGTGTTGCCCCAGAGCAGGGCCGCTTGGCCACAGTCCAGTGCCCCAGCTGGATGTGACACACATCTGGCTGGTGGCCATATCTCTTGGGTCTGTTCTCAGGCTAAAGAAGACGCCCCATTGGGTAGCTGCAATGCAAAAACAGTCTGGGCTCCACGCCTGAAAACTCCATCTCCCCCCCTACAAAGAATTCTGAATGGAAAGAGATTTTGGTTTGTAACTTTGGGTAACTGTTTAAGTGGAATAAGGAGCTATCTGTTCTGTAGCCGTGTAAGGGTAAGGAAAAGGCTGTCTTTTTTGTTTTGGGTACATCTTTGGAACTGCCCTCAGGTGGGAGCAGCCCTGGGATTTGGAGTTGTGTCCTCTGATACGGGTCAACTCTCCTTGATTTATACGAAAGACTGAGATGGGGAATAGCCATACAAAAACTGGACCCTAATAGGAAATTAGACTCAACTGGGCCAGTGATTTATCAGCATTCAATTCCGTTTGGCTGCTTTCCTTTGGCTACATTTTTACTTATTTGTTTGAAACTGTAGGATTTTGCTAGACAAACAAACCCAGGACCTATTCTCCCCTCCCTTCCTTTCGCACAATCAACACTGTCTCTGAAAGCTCCCAGGGTAGCCTGTCTGGGCTTCTGTGGAGTGTTACCCTGAGAGCGGCATGAAAGAAGCAGCTCTTTAGACTCCCTCTAACTGGGCATTGCTGAGGGCCTTCCCTCCCCAAACACTAAGGCAGAAATCTGGGCATAAGGGAGAAAGAAAGGGATGACTGGGAGTTTTATTTGTGCTAATACTGACTGACGGGAGCCATCTGGAATCCCAGGACATAGAAGGAATTGTCTTCAAAGTAGCCTCAGCAGTTCTTTTTTACCCCACAGGCAGCCTCCTTTCATTACTGACCTCTCCTTCTTCAGTAGGGCTTCTGAGTTTAGGCAAGTGAGGATTTGTGAGCACTGGAGATATAAAGGTAAAAATAAAACAATCCTTGCCTTCAATGAGCTTACATTTATTTGGAAGAGGATATAATAGGTAAACAGAAAAGTAAATACAAATTAGATGAAAGATGATAGATTATAATATAAGGAACATTCAAAGAAATTTCTAGTGGCTGGGACAGACATGAAAGTAGCAATTTGGGAGATCAGAAACGACTTTCTGTAGGAGGTGGCACTTAAGTTGAGTTGGTTTTTTTTAAACCCTCACCTTTCACCTTAGAATCAATACTGTGTATTGGTTCCAAGGCAGAAGAACAGCAAGGGCTAAGCAATAGGGTTCAGTGACTTGCCCAGGGACACACAGCTAGGAAGTATCTGAGGCAAAATTTGAACCTAGGACCTCTCTCAATCCACTGAGCCACCCAGCTACCCCCTTAAGTTGAGTTTTGCAGGAATATAAGGATTCTGTGAGGTAGGGATAAGGAGAAAGTACATTCTAGGGATGGAATACAGTCTGTACAAAGGCCCTGAGGTGGGAAATGGAATGCTTGTTGCATATAGGGAAACGGCAAGTAGGCTCCTTTGACTGGACTAAAAAGTATGTGAATAATAATAATAATAATAGCTAGTGTTTACAGAGCACCTGAAGGTTTTTGAAGAGAAATATGCAACAGACAAGCCTGGAAAAGTAGACTATAGTCAGATTATGTTGTGGTTCAGTCATTTTTCATTCATGTCTGACTCTTCAGGATTCGATTTGAGTTTTTTCTTGGCCAAGATTTTGGAGTCGTTTGCTATTTCTTTCTCCATTCCATTTTCCAGGTGAGAACCTGAGATAAACAGGGTTAAGTGACTTGCCCAGGGCCATGAAGCTGGATTTGAACTCAAGTCATCCTGACTCCAGGGCCAGCTTTCTTTAAATGACACAGAGTGGGGTTTGCAAGGAAGAGACATGGTCAGACCTCTACCTGAGGAATATTACTTCAGTAGCCATATAAAGGACAGATTGGAGAGGGAAGAGACTGGGAGTAAGCAGAACAATGAGGAAGCTGTTGTAATATGCTAAAGGGGAGGAGGGCCGAAACTAAGGTGATGGCCATAGGAGCAGAGAAAGGGGACCAGATATCGGGGGGATGTATAAGAAGGGATAGCTCTCCCCTGAGCTCTTACAACACTTTATACTTCCCTTCCTTTAAGCCTGGAATCAAGGATTGTGGTGGATGTGCTGAGGGTGGGATTGGACGTGTAGAAGTGGAGGAAAGAGGGATCTTGTGATAGATGGCTTTGGTTTTTTCAGTGAAGCATGAAGATAAGTTTGCTTTTCTGAGAGGAGAAGGCATGGAGAGGGTGTAGGGGGCTTAGAAGCTTTGAAATGTGCTTCGGGGAGTGCGCTAGGGAGTCATTTATGGAGGAATTAAAGTATTTGGTGTGTAGTTTTAAGGGCTTAGTGGAAATGAACACAACATAAATGCGTAGCGGTCCCAGTTCACGCAGTCTGGCTCAGAAGCTAAAAGATCTGACTTGTACTTGTCTCGTGGGTTGTTGATGACTTTTTATAGCGTTTGTCTTAGTGTGGAATCTTTAGGTAGATTATAATACTGGCCTACGTTCTCAGGTTTTAATGGAAATGGAATTGGCTCTGTGCCTCTTCTCAATTTCCTTTCATTTTGGTTCCTCTGGGACTGGATCTGGGTGGGAGACACAGTTGGAGATGGTTGTGTTTCAGAAGTGGGAGGGACACCAGGGACACGGGTCCGGGTTGCCACTGCAGCCATTGCCTCTCCGGCTTCCGGTGATGGCTGTGACCTTTTTTCTGCCCTGAAAGGCAGGGTCCTGGCTGTGCTGCTAACCAGTTGTGTGACCAGGACCAAATCACTTCCCGCCTTCAAGCCCTCCCTTTCCACTTCTGTAAAAGGAGCAGGTTGCCATTATGTCTATGGGTATTTCCAACCCTAAATTCTACGATCCTATGATTGGTATAGTTCAATTCTGCAAACATTTCTTAATTGTCTACTCTTTGAAAGGATATTTGAAGAATTGTCCAGATCTAAAATGCTGTCTCTGATTGGGGTACTCAGGGCAGCAAGGCTTCAGAGGAGGAGCCACACTTCTCTCTTGCTCTGCCCATACATGCTCCTCCTGCACCCTCTGGGTAACATGTCCAATAGGATAAAGTGACTTTCTGCTTGGCATCGAGTCCTTAGTATTGTTGCGTCCATAACAACAACTACTCACATATAGTTGTTTAGGCTAATGAGATGAGGAATAGGAGAGCCAAGGTACTTGGGGAACTTTGGGAAAAGTGAGCAGGGCCAATGCTAAGCAGCAACTTAATCATGTTAGAAACAACTTGTTAGGCCTTTTTTTTTTTTAATTTAAAATTTTTCTAAAAATAGAATTAATACTGTGTATTGGTTCCAAGGTGGAAGAGCAGCAAGGGCTAGGCAATGTGGGTGAAGTGACTTGCCCATGGTCACACAACTAACAAATGTCTGAGATTTGAACCCAGGACCTCCCAATCTCTGGGCCTGGCTCTCAATCCACTGAGCCACCCAGCTGCCCCCTTGTGAGACCTCTAATAGATGAACTGGGTCCTAATTCTTTTCTTCTCCATTTTTGTTGAAGGGATTGTACAGAATAGTTTTTCCTAATTTAACACAAAGGTGAACTTGACCAGAGAAATGTATGTCAAAATGTATGGGCATTTATGTATAGAATTAAAACAAGTTTCTAGATGGTTTGATAAAGACCTACCAGCTCTGCTGGCAAGCCCACCAGTCTCATTTGGCTTGTCTTTATTTGATTTATCAGAATTGTCCCTAGGCAAATTGTGGCTTGGTCTCCAAGCTGCTTTGGGGAATTGTAGCTGGATCCCTGGCAGACCCATGATGAAGAGCTGTCAAAAACTGATGTTATACAATCGTCATGCCATAATGATCAGAATCAATCATTTACTGATGTAGTAGTGCCTTACAAAGTATTTTACTAATAACAGTCCTGAGAGATGGTCGTATGAAGAATACACTTGGTTTTTTTGGAAGTCCAGAGTGGTTGCACAGTTAAAGAAATAATGCTTAGGGGACTGAATTTGGCTCACCTAAAGTCACCGATCTAGTATGGTTGAGCCAAGACTTCACTTGAACTCACCTTATTCCAAGGCCAGAGTCCTTTCTACTACGCTGGGTGTGCCTTCCTGGTAAATCTCCTCTACCCCTTTCCTTATACATCCCTCTGTTTGCTTGTTGCCCTTTTGTCACTATTGTCTTTATTCCTGTTCCAAGCTGCTCTCAGTGTTCATTTGGGGCAGATTTCACACAAATAGGAATGGTGAGGTTAGGAAGGCACGTTGTATTATTTGTTTTGGATCCCTTGGGGACAGTCCTTTTGCACTGTTGTATTTTGTGCTTAACACAAAGCAGGATGGGATGTCATGATCTAAACCACTGTGGCCCCTTCTTGGATTTCCCAAGCCCAACTCTTCCTTCTTATCCCAGACTGGGGAGCCTCTGTACTGAATTGAAGAGAGGGGGAGTGGTTGTAATGAGGGGAGCTGTGTTTTCTGCCTGGGCTTCCCATCTCGGTAGTGTTTGTGAGAACACCGCTATAGCAAAGTGCTCCATGCTCAAGAATGCAGCCAGAACAAAAGCGACATCAATAGCGCAGGGGCTAGGGAATACTAAATAGTTGACAGGAATTTTAATATAAAACTCTCTCTTCCTTGTCATTCAGAGGTTTCAGGAAGCTCTCTGGCTTATCGTAAAGAGGCATACAGCTCAGGCAGGGGCTGGGGAGGTGAAAGGTGATTTCCTGCCATTCTTCTGTGGAGCTGGGTTCCCATGGGCGGTTATGCCAGTTTAACTGTGGCTCAGTCCATGCTGTGGTGCTCCAGGGTGACCAGGACTCCTGCTGCTTTGGGGAATTGAGTTTTCATGGGGCGACAGCTGAATTGGGACCTGTAGCTATGAATCGCTTCAATGGGCTCTGCAAAGTATGCTCCGAGAGGCGTTATCGACAGGTGGGTGGAAACCCAGTTTCTGGAAATGTGAAGAGTACAGGGGTGGGATGGGGGTGGGGTGCTACTGGCTTACTCTCTTATCCCTTTCTCTTACTCTGCGCCCTGACTTCATCTTCTACACTTGCTTGGCAAATTCCTCTTTGACTTCAGTGAAGGGCAGAGAAGGGGGAACTTGGAGCACAGGATGGGGGGGGGATCAAAAGGTTTCAAAGGATCTCGATTCTTCTGCTTTCCTCTCCATACTTGTCAAAATAATCTTTCTTCTCTTGAAAATTCACATATCTGATTTTAACCATTGAGCAAGCTCCTTTAAAAAAAAACATTGTTACATTTCAGTTTTTCTTGATCCTTTAAAATCATTTAAAAAGCATTTTTCACAGAGAACCAAGATGGGCAACTCCACCTCTGAGAGTGATGCAGAATGCTGTAGTAGAAAGAGTTCTGGGCTCGAAGTGAGGACAGATCTGGTCTTAAATCTTTAGGACCACCAACTTAATCTTTATGAACCTCAGTTTACATCTGTCAAGATGAAGACGATGCTAATAATACCTTTGGTTCTTACTTCACCCAGTTGTTGTGAGGCTACAGTCGAAATTATGTTTTGCAAATTTTAAAGGCCTAGGTAAATGTCAGCTTTTATTATTAAGAAGAATAGAGGAGGTTTCTCATAGTAGGTTTTAGAACCAGAAGGGATTTTAACACTGGAATTTGTCCATTTGCCTCATTTTAAAGGTGAGAAATCTGAACCTAGAGGGGTAAGGTGCTTCAATGCTTCATATAGGTAGTAAGAAGGAGAGACATCCTTTTTCTTCCTCTAGCAGAGATGTTTTGGGATGGGTCAAGATACTACCCTGGGGCTTTTCTAAATGAGGGATAGATCTTAAATTCTAGGGTTAGAAGGCAGATATGAACCAGATAGACTCCTGAAGTTAAGAAGATATTGGGTTTGGGGGGGAAAATGAAGCTATTTTTTTTTTTTTTGTAAAAAGAAAGTAGTGACAGGGGAAAAACAGTATCTCTCTGACCCTAGGTAAGGCAACTTCTCTCTCTCTATGAGAAAGACTTGATTTGTTCCTCATTCTTTGAATCCTCTGTGGCTTCTTTGGCAGGGGAGCAAAATGGGTGACAACACTTCCAGTTGTTGCTTACTGCCTCTGGGCAGAAGGATACCCTCTGATCTTTATGCAGTTTATGCTTTTAGCATCTGAGAAAAAATTGAAAGCACTTTGCTTCCACCTCTTCTTCCTCACTTTCTTTGAACAACATTTTTTGGCTTTATGCTCTGCTCTCTCTTTCATTCACCTTCTTCTTCTGTACCCCACCCATTCCTGGAGCTACTTAGATGATCAGCATCTGCACTGTTGGGTGACAGCAGGGTATGGTGGACCTGCCACCGTGGTTTATTGCATAGGGACGGAGGGCCAGAGTGAATCTTGGAGATAGGGTGGGATGCTGGAACCAGGAAAACCATAGCAAAGTCGAGTCTGGGAATGGGAGGCATACCTGGTGAGTGCTCAAAAGTCAAGATCAGACCCTGCATTTAGAAAACAGCTGAACACATTATCCTGGGAGGCCAAAGCAAAGCAATTAGTAAAGAACAAAACAAAACAGGAAACAGAAGGCATATGGCATCATTGAGAAGACCTCGAAATGAAAGGTGCTTAACATTTTCATGAAGACTTTCATCTATTTTCTTCGGTAGGGGTAGAGGCTTTGCCCAAGTTCATGTTCTGCTGGAATCAGTTCTGTCATGGCTCTTTCTGTGGTCTTGGGGCTAGGCCTTTTACTTCTTAGGGCTTTAATTTGTCCAGTGTTTTAATGAGGGATTTGGATCCCATGATCTCTTAAATATTCTTTCCATCTCTGGATTGAGGGTCTTTTGGTGGGAGTAGCTAAATCCCATAAGAGAGGTGTTTGGAATGAAGTGTGAGAGATAAGGGCTGATTCTGACATCTAGAAATCCCGGCACAAGTCTCTTTATGTTCCAGGGCTTCACTTAACCTATCTGCAAAATATGAATGGCATAAATTGGCATAAAAGTGCTTAGAACCAAGGTACTATATAAGGCTCATTATTATTATTATTTTCTACTCAGGAATTTTTAGTGCTCAGCATTGCCTAGACACTGAAAATAATTCTTTTGGATTTTAACGTTAAGTCAGCATTCAGCAGAAGAGACATAGCAAAGACATAGTGCCTTCTGCCTTTATACATAGATTAAGGTATGGCAACACAAAGGATTCTTTCAGGTATGCAGATCCTAGAGAAAACTAGTTGACTTCCATCTTTGTTTTTTCTTCTATTCCTCTCTTCCCCATCAGTATCAGGATATGTTTGTCCTCTGGTGTAGTTCCTAGCTTCCGGGATCTATTGGGGCTTGCCTTTGGAGCTTGAACACGGGCAATGGCTTTTGTGTATGTGTGTGTGTTCTTTGCTGAAGTTTGTTTTTCTTTTTCTTTTTTTTCCTGCCTTGGCTATGTGTTTTCCCAGAATTCTTATGGGAGTAGGGTTCCCCATCATACCACCCCTCCCTTCTTGTCTGTCAGATTTCCTGTTTTATAAACTTGCTTTGAATTGAGTTCCAGGGATGGTAGGAAATAGCCTCCTGAGTTGCTGCATCAAGGCCAGCCAGCGAGCTTCCCCACAGGTTTTGGGAACTTACTGCAACCAATTTCTTTCAAATGCCCCAGTCCAGTCTGGACCTTGTAGTCTCTGTGTGAACAAAAAACTTTCATTCAAAGCGAAGAGTTGAGGGATCAGATTTTTCATAATAAAGTATGGCTCTCTGCCTCACATTTAGGGCCTTCCACAATTTGGCCTCTATCCAATTTTCTCTCTAACATACACCTTCTCTTTCAAGCAGGCCATTTTTCTCAACTTGCCTAGAATGCCCTACCAGTTCTTCTGTATATGCCCAGAGCCTGCTCATTCTTCAGGGCCCAGTTTTCATCCCACCTTCTCTAGGAAACCTTCTCTAACCTCCAGTCCATGCTGATCTTTCTTTTTTGCTTAATTTCCCTAGGCTTTATTGGTATTGTTCTCTTGGCACTTACTCCTGAATTGCCTTAAGTTACTATTTAACCATTTGTGTATGATAGTCGATAAACGTTTGTTATGTGCCTGTTAGGTGCCAGGCAATGTGCTAAGTGCTGGATGAAAAAAAGGGATCCTGTTCTCAAAAGTTTATGTTCTATCAGGAGAGACAACACTCTAAAAGAAGATGAAAGGAGAGGGGTTCAAAGGAGGAGCCTTTTGAGAAAATCAGAAATAGCTGGCCCTGGCCAGGGCTGCCCTCCCCTCCTTAAATGGAGGTGATGGGAGTTGCTCTTTGTTCTCTTCTTCCAGCAAAGGGGCTCAGGGTCCTGATGAGATGTACGCGCCGAGGCTGTGATGCTCCTGAAGACCAGATTGCTCATGGCTCTAGAGACAAATGCAAAGTAGTACAAGCAGGTGGAAAATGGAGGAGATGTATGTGTGTGCCTATATTATTATACACCTGCCTGTGAAAGTGTTTATTTTGTTTCCGTAGCCAGATTTTAGCTTTTCTGAGACCAGGAACTATATCTTCTACTTCTTTGCTTTCTGCTAGAGCAATTAGCATAAGGGAGGGCACATAAAGAGATGTTTAATAAAGATTTCAATAAAGAGTAGTCCCTTTTCTATTGATCTACACTTTCTTGTTGGCGAGGCCTTCTGGGAAGGGACACTGTTTGACCTTTCATTAAATGCTCTTTGAGCCCCAGCCCACCCCTAGGGTTTCTGTGCAGGAGGCAGGGTTGAGGAGATGAGCTACCCCACTCTTTCAAAGAACCTGGGGTATGGAAAGGGGATAGAAGGGGCAGGATCTAATGCTGCAGGTAGACAGGGAAAGTCTCCTGGCTTGTGTCCTGCCATCCAAATCATGGTTCCCTTGACTTTAAACCATGTTCCGAAGTGTTAGCCAGCTGCTGCAATTTGCCAGCTTTGAGCATTTGCTAATTGCCATAGAAATTCTAGGAGATCAGATAGGCTGAGCTCCTCACTGAGAGAGCTAGTTGGCAAGATGAGTTCTTCCCGACAGTGTGCAGCTTTGCCTGGCATTCAAGACCCTCTCTCTCTCTGAAGCCGGGGCTGCTCTCTAGCCTTGTCTGGGGCCTGCAAGCTTCTTGATACCCCTTCCCCACAGAATGGAAATGAAGGGATTCATGAAGTAAAGACTTCTGGGAATAAACTGGCTGTGGGTGTATGTTGTAGATCACCATCCCAAGGGGAAGGGACGGCTTTGGCTTCACCATTTGCTGCGACTCTCCCGTCCGAGTTCAAGCTGTAGATTCTGGTAAGTAAATGATTGATTCTTATGTAGCTGTTTGGCTCCATGGATTTATTGACTTGTATGGATTGTAGACAGGGACTTCAATAGTGAAACAAAAACTAAAATTTTTTTTATGCTGATTTTTTCCAAACTCTGAACCAAACAGTAATGGAAAAGAACTGCAAACAATACTGAAAACTTTTTTCTTGGAAAAAAATCAAAGGCCCAATTTGAACCAAAACTAAACCTATATAGTTGGTCAAAATATTCTCAGGGAATCAGGCTTAGAGCAGGAGGTTCTGGGTTCAAATGTGACCTCAGACACTTCTTAGCTGTGTGACTCTGGGAAAGTCACTTCTCTTACCACTCTTCTCCTTTGGAACTAATACTTAATATTGATTCTAAGATAAAAGGTCAGTGTTTAAAAAATAAATATATCCTCAGGATTTAACATCATCAGTTCAAATTGTTTGCAGCCCCTGATGAACACAGACATGAATGGATTATAGAATTTTAGAGCCCGAAGGTACTTCAGTGGCTGTCTAGCTCAGCCCTCTCATTTTAGAACTGAGGGAAATGAGGCCCAGAGAGGTTAAATAACGTGTCTGAGGCCACGTAGCAAATTGTTGGCAGAGCCAGACCTGTCCTCTTTTCCTTTTCTCTGAGGCAATAGGTGGGGAAAGCAGGCAATGAAGGAGAGATGTCAGGATATCTCTGGGGCTGGGGTAGGAGAAAGGGAGCAGGGAAATGAGGGTCCCCAGAGAGGGGGGGCGCGAGGTAGTTCACGCTGGGGTTGAATGACGTGGTGGACATTATGTCCCAAAGTGCCTCAGGCCACGCACGTATCAGCCAGACCCTGCTGTGTGGTCCTGAGCCTGGAGACCAGAGTGTCTTGGAGCTGGTGATGGTTTCCTCGAGGTAACTGTGGCGTTGTTGTCTCTTGGGGCAGGGGGCCCCGCAGACCGGGCAGGGTTGCAGCAGCTGGACACGGTGCTGCAGCTGAATGAGCAGCCTGTGGAACACTGGAAATGTGTGGAGCTGGCTCATGAGATCAGGTAACTCCCCTGCTTCACAGCACCTCTCCTTTACCTCTTCCCCTTGCCCTGTCCCAGGCTGCCTTATCTGCCCCACCCATTGCCTGCCCCTGCTGCTGTGCCCTTAGATGCTTCCCCCCAAAGCTGATTGGCATCTTTTCTTTCAGGAACTGCCCTGGTGAGATCATCTTGCTCGTGTGGCGCATTATCCCTCAGATCAAACCAGGGCCTGATGGTGGCGTCCTACGCAGGGCCTCCTGCAAGTCAACTCATGACCTGCAGTCACCCCCAAATAAACGGGAGAAGAACAGCATCTTGGGTGCCCGCCCTGAGCAGCGCCATAGCTGCCACCTGGTGTGTGACAGCTCGGATGGGCTCCTTGTGGGCGGCTGGGAGCGCTATAGTGAGTTGGGGAAACAGACCCAGCACACTTTGCCACCACTGACTCGGGCTTCAGCCTCCACCGATCCCAACTACATCATATTGGCCCCCTTGAACCCAGGGAGCCAGGTAAGAATGTGGGTACTCTATTACCCTGATTAGGAGGGTGGGAAGAACTGTCTGAAGACACATGTCTTCACCTGACTGGGATATTACATCCCAGAGAAGATCTGAGAAAGGAAAGAAAAACTTGGGCCATTCAAGGATTTTGTGCCACATCATTGGCTAGATCTTGGATCCAGAGCTGGAAGGGGACCCCAGAAGGCATCTAGACCAACTCCTCCTTTTACATGCAGGGAGCTGAGCCTCAGGGCACTTAAGTGACTTGCCCCAGAGAGGCAGGATTGGAGGCCTGGTCCTCTGTCCTGGAGTCACCATTCTTTCCCTGTCCCACATTTATTCCTTCTTTACATCCTAGGATCCCAGGGCATGATTATGTGACCCACCTCACTCCTCTTCCCCTTTGGTATATAGGGGGTGTCTTGTTCTCATTGAAGCTTTTGCCCTAGGGAATCTCCACTCACTATAGTTTCCAGATCCACTATTTCCTTTCCCCAGCCCTTTCTCTGCTAGGTGCAGTGGTTCCTCAGACCCTTGTCAGTTCTCCCTTCTTTTATTCCATAATGATTAAGTGCCTGTTATGTGCAGAGATCCTCTTAAGGCCCAGCAGAGATGTGCAGTCCAGATCAGACTTGGGTTCCTATTCTCACGAAGATTAAAGTTGAATAGGTAGAAACATAGATAATTAGAACATTGCATCATGAGTGAGTTAAAACAAGTACAAAGCAAAGTGCTTTGTAAGGGCTGTGGAGGAATGTCTTTTCTGACTGAATGGGTTGTGGAAGGCCATCTAGATATGATAGCTTTTGGTTTGTGCTTAAAAGAATGGGTAGGACATCTAGAGAAATAATTGTGGGAGTACAAATCCAGAAGAAAACATCTGATTTATCACTTGTTTCTATGGGTATAGGATTTGGGGTTTGGGTTTTAAAAGATACCTCTATTACAAAAATGAATAATATGGAAACAAGACTTGAGTAATAATAATGTGATAATAGTGATAATAGATGTATAATCCAGTGGAATTGCTTGTCAACTCTGGGATAGGAAAGGGAAGAGGAGAGGGAGACAATATGAATCATGTAACCATGGAAAAAATAAAATTAAATTTAAAAAGAGGATGAATAGGATCCTTCACCTTCAACAGGTGAAGAGAGAAAGGAAAGACATTCTAGGAACACGGGAAAGTACGAGCAAAGGCATGGAAGCTGGAAAGCCTGGAGAATATTAAAGGGGCAGAGGTAGTCCAGTAGTGTCTACCTTCAACCTGTAGTATTTGGGAGGGAATAATATGAGATAATGCTGGAAAGGCAGGTGGGTGCTGGATGATGTAGGTTCTTGGGTGTCAGGATAAAGAGTCTGAACTTTACCCAGCTAAAAGTGGTCCCTTTTCCTTTTCCTTTTTTAATGCAGAGGGGTGGCATGATCCTGGCAGTGTTATGAAGGACAGATGGGGAGGGTGGAGAAGAGAAGGTTGGGAGCTCAGAACACCTGTGAAAGGTGGTTGTAGTAGACTAGAGAAGGTGATGCTGAGGGTTGGGGGAACAGAAGAGGGAATGCATGGGAAAGATGTTAGAATAAGAAGACTTGTTCCAGGAATTAAGCTGGTTGTTCTGTGCTTTGTTTTGTTTTATTTTTCTACTATAGCTTCTGAGGCCCTTGTATCAAGAGGAGAGCATCCCAGAGGGTAAGTGTTTTCTATTAGTTTCTATCCCCCACAGAGGTCCCTGGAAAGAAAGAGGGGCTTCCTCTTTGTCCTGGGGTTAGTCACTCCTCTTCTCTGATGCTTGTGCTCCAGATCATTACTGTGTGGAGAGCAAAACCTCCTGGGACCTACCCCTCTCCTCACCCACTTCTAATAGAATCTGGGTGAGTGAAGTTAACAAAAACATTTAGAATAACTTGGTCTTTATACTTTGTCCAATCACGGTTACTGTATTTCTGTTGTTTCTTCATAAATTCTCTCAACCATATTGAAACAGGTGTCTTCCCCAAAGACATGTGGTTGTTTCTCCTCAAACTGAGGAGACTTCCACCCCATGCTTTTCTTGGAGCAACACCTAAGATGACAGCAAGGGTGAGCCTCCCAAGAGATTTCATCATCAAGGCTTGGGATATTGCAACCAAAGGCACTTATTTTCCTTCCATAAAATACTTTGCATCTCTTTCTGTGCTATATGAAAAGGACCAGGGCCATACAGGGGTGATTGAAGTATTTGATTTAGCTCTGGCTTGTTGAGCCAACCACTTCCAGGAAGCCTGAAGGTACTCCCAAGTTAGTATCTTCAAGTCTAGTCCCTGAAAATGCTGATTTCTCAGGTTTCATTTAACTGGCCATTGCTGGGCATGCAGTTCCTTCTGGGAAATGTTAAGGTCTTTCTGGTTTCATGAGAACAAGCACAGGGGAGGAACAAAGAGGGTCAGGCTGATTCCAGGACTAGGGACTGCTTCAGGGAACTGGCCAAATGAACAGCTTCCACTAGAGCAGGGTGAACTCCCATGACTCTGTGGGTCATGACATAACATACCATGGTATGGATAGAACACTGGAGTGGGAAGAAGAGACCCAGGTTCTAGTTCAGACTATGCCATGCTCTCCTTCTAGAAAGAGGCTGCTGTAATCTCTTTGGGCTTCAGTTTCCCTTTTCATGCAAAGCAGAGATTGGGCTAGGTGTTCTCTAAGGTCCTTTCCAGCTCTGATATTATGAAGATCTTTGGTGAAACAGTGCACACTGCTTGACCTCAGTTTTCCTCATAATTGCCTAGATTCTGAGGAACACCCCACCCCAGTGAGGTCTGCTTTTGGCCAGGGGAGTTCAAGGGGCCCTGGTGGATACTAAGCTCTTTTCTACTTTCCTCTCTTCTGAGTTTTCTTGGCAGACTTCATTCTCAACTCAAGAAAAATGTGGATGCTTTCTACACTGAGGAGGAGCAGGTTGTTTCTTCTCAAGGTTCTTCTGGTCTCCTGGAACTGAGATGAACTGTGTGAACCTGGAGCAGAACCCAGAGCTTTCTGAACTAGAGTATGGTACCAGGTTCAGATTCTCTTTATGCTTTATGCTTAATGTAGCAAGAACACTAACAGAAGTGTGTATGCTGCAACCATACTTCATACTGCAGCAGGAACTTGACAGAGAAGAGACTGTGTGGTCTCTTATCCAAGCCTCCAATTGGGTAGATGTTACCGTGACTTTCAAGCCCCCTTTAGTCAACCTGAAGAAATCAGGAAGCAAAGTCGAAATCATCTGCTCATCAAAAAGACTTTCTGACTTCTAGTCTTAAATTCTCTCCATTACTATGCTGCTTCTTGCCTCGAGTGTCAAATCCTGTTGTGATATACCATACTAGGAAATCACATCATCTCTGGCAAAGAAACATTTTGAACTAAAACTTTTAAGGGAGTGAGTATTTTTTGCTTTTCCTGGGTGTTTGGCTACTAGTTGAGGATCTTTTAAAATTGAGCTGTCTCTTCCCCACCACGGAAATAGCTAGGGCCTTCTGGCATCATGTTACTTACAGAGCTGGAGCCAAAGGGACAAATTTGGACTTGTTTGCTGTGCCCTGAAAACAATTGCTTTTTCCAGGAAGTCCAAGATATCAGGTCTTATATGGTGGAGAATTTGGCTAAGTTAAGGTCCAGGGATTCCAGCAGGGGTAATAATGTACAGCCTACTGTGTCTTTGGAAGAGAAAGGTTGACCCTTAAACATCTTTGAGAAGGGAGTCCCTTGGTACAGTAGGAAGTAGCTGGAATACAGAGCCAAACCCCATAGAATGACCGGAGTACATTACTTTTGGGTTTGAAACATTGAGGGCTTCCCAGAATGACCTTTGGCTTTCTTCAGAGCTGCCTTTATCATGTCTGTTATAGTTACTCCCATGTGTAAAACAAGGACAATACTTCTTTCTAGATAACAGTCGGAAAATCTTTTCTAACTTGGGGTGAAAGGTGCTAGGTCACTACAGAGTTGATCTCTAGTCTGCTATCAGCTGGAATTGTTCTATTCTTTTTCTTCTCCTGTCACCATCAGATGAAGGATCCTATCAGTGAGGGCAGGAACCAGCTTCTGAACTCAAACCCCACAGGAGACCAAATGGGAAGGGTCCCAATTTAATCTGGCTCAGTTTGATTTGGTTCAGTTCAGCAAGCAAAAACTTAGTTCAAGGGGCATGAAAATTGGTAAGAGTAGCCATTATCTTTCCTTGGGCTGAGGGATTCCAAGTTGGTGCCACTGTGGGTCCGAGTCTAGTGGAAGAGAATTTTTATTAGGAATAAGGAGGAATTAGATGTATATTTTGAAATGATGAGATAAAAATATTTTGTAGAGAAGTTATCAATTCAATTCTGTTCATCAGAAATTTGAATGCCCAATATGTTAGATACTGGGATGAAGCAGTTTCCGTCTTCAGAGAGCTTATATTCTAGCAGAGAGGGAAAAGGATCTTGGGTGGAAGTTGAACAGAGTAAGAGAATAGCCTCTCCTTTCATCAAAATAGGTTCATTGTGTTATGGTGGAAGATCAATGCAATGCTTATCTTTTCAGACAGGGAAGCTGGCCCCATTGAGATAGGAAAGGTGAGGGGTGTCTGAAGAGCTCCAGAGGCATACCCCATTGCTCAGGAATGTTTCCCTGACAGCCACATTCATCTCTTTAAGAGACCAACAATACCCAGCTCACCATGATTTAATTCCCCCTTGAAAATAAGGCACTTAATTAGCTGGAAAGCAATATACATGGCTCTGAAGTGCTAAGGAAGAAACTAGCTATATATTGAATTGCAACTGAGATGAAAACTCCTGGGTTCTAGTCCTGGTTTGGTCTCTTGGTGACTTTAGCTAGGCTACTTTCTTTCTCTGGATTGCTTGGGAAATGGAACAGAGCCTTTGTTTTGGGAAGAAGTTTTGCTAATGACTGAAGCAAAAGACTTTAGATCTTAACTCATTCACATTCACTTGGGAGCTGGGGGATAGAGCTAGACAAGAATTTCAAACCTCCTGGCCACATCGGCCAATGATTAGGTGAGCAGTATAATTTGTATGGTCCAGGGCACTGGACTAGCAATTGGATATGTATTTTAAACTCAAATCTGTTACCAAGTTGGTATGTGATCTGGAACAAGTTAATTTACCTCCTTAGGCCTCAGTTTCTTCTGAAAAGTAAGAGGGTTGGACTAGATGATCTTTAAAGTTCCTTTTAGGTTTTGTCAGGGTCTACTATGCTGAAAAGGTTTTAAGTAAAAAATGAATCTGAATATTTGAGGGCTGATTTGGCTTCATGCAGAGAGGTTGGCCACTAGAAGACTGACCAGAAAGTGATAACTTCTTTTGACCTAGCGATCCATGAAACAAAGAAAATAAGAAATGATCTTGAGTCATGTGTGGCTCCCATCTGCTTCTGCAGGAAGGGGTGGAATGATGGGAAAGAGGTCAGAGTGCTGAGAATCATATAGTTTTTTTAGACTACTTTAGAATGTCTTAACTGGAGGTACCTTAAATATGATATTTTTGTCCAGTGACATCTGCTACAAACGGTGAAGGCAAAGAGAAATCTATGAAGAATTTGAAAAGATCATTTGAGAACCCAGTAAATCAAGCCAATATATATTTTGATGCTCAGTGACTTTAATGTAAAAGATAGGCTCAGGGGATGATGGTAAAGAGTATGTTGGAAAACATATTAGAGATTTGAAGAAAACAAGGCCATAGGATTGTAGATTACTCAGAGGTTTCATAACTATGTATCATTAAAGCTTTCTTCAAATAGAGCCTTGGAAGGTGCTGAATCTGATAAACCCTGAGCTATTAATATGGCAAAAGCAAAATGGACTCCATCTTAACAGATTGGAAATGATGAGTTAGTGATATGCAAGCCACATAAAAATAATCCTTTTGTATGTAACCATATCATCAATTAATTAGGGAAAATCAGTATCAAATTTTACTACTTACTCTTAAAACCCTATGGAAGAGGGTGGTAGAAGACTATAAGTAGTATCCCTTTTATGAACAGCAAAAAGCAGTGGAAGCAAAAGCAAGTTTACAGAAAACTTGGCATGAAATCCAACTGAGCCACATCATTGGAAGAGCATTCATAGATAAAATTGGCAGGAGAACAACAAATGGAACAAATTTGTCAGAGTTTCTATAACAATCTATTTTCATCAGTGATGACATCACCAGGACACCTCAGGTTCTTGATGTAGTTTTCAAGAAAGTAGAAATGCCACTTAAATAAGATGAAGTTGGAAGGAGCAATGGGACCAGACTAAGTACACACTAAAGAAATATGGGCCAGAAGTGATAATAGCCTTGAAAGCATTAAGGGATCCTTTTGCAAGATTTCTTAAGAGAGGGGAAGATGGCAAAGGAATGGGGAAAAAAAAATAGATGATTGAAAAAGCATTAATAACTACCAACCTATTTGCTTACTTTCCTCATCATAAAATAATTTGTTTTATGAGACTGATTTGCATATATAGTGGGTATTCTTGATGAAAATAGGAGAAGACAGCCTTTTGTAATTAATTCACTATAACTGATCACATTTTCCACACTCATGCAATTGGTGGAAAGGCTCAAAGAATATAAGATCCTCTTGTGTTTATTTCTTATTGCTTTCCAAAAAAGCATTTGACTCAATAGAGCAAAAAGGAACTTTAAAGCTTGCATTGCAATAAGGAGTCTGCTATGTACATATTAGGACCATTATTTATTCCTTGTTAAATACAGGCATTCTGTTCAGTGATCTTTTGATTATTGTCAAGTGAGGCATGTATCAGAGAAGTGTGCTTGGCACTGTTATGGAGAATGTTCTGTGCAAGGTTCAAATGGGAGAGGAATTCCCTGTCAGATAAAGTCTTTCAGATGCTCTTGTATGCAGATGATTTTATTCTGATTGCATCAAGTCCTAGAACATTGCAGGGCTTCCCCAATAATATTCATTGTTGCTAAAAGATGATTGACCTATGATTCTGTATAGGAAAAAACAATTGGATGAAATTGTCTATTGTCCAGATTATGATGTATAGTTGCTCCATTAGTACACTAACACACTACATTAGTACACTAGCACAAATATCTGGGAGAGGCACTGCAGATGAATAGTGAGTTGGATTGAATAGGAGAGAGTACTGGATGATTGCATTTGGGAAATTTCATATTTGAATCTTGAAGTAGCACAATCCCTTAGGCAAGTCTTTTACCCTCTTTGAGCTTTAGTTTTCTTATCTATAAAATGAGGGGATTGTGGCCTTTCTCCTGCTAAATCTATGTTGCTATGATCCAAAGCATTAAATTTACTGAGGACCCAAGAGTAAATAAATAGATGCATGGTGGCCACAAACTGGCAGCAGCATATTTCCAGTAATGATCTAAGTAAAAGCAATGGTGTAAAGGGTGGTGGGGAAATATTTAACTGGAAAAAGAAGGGCTATTCATGGGTTGAAGAATGGGAGGGGGCAATATATACAACCTGAGAGCTCTCCTGACACCCAGAAAATTCAGAAAGGCTAGAAGAAGACTTCCAGCATTTTGGGTAATCCAAGGAGGATCTGTGGAAGAAAATGGACAGTAATTCTAGAGGATGAGGGCACAGGGATCTGCCCTAAGGGTGTTCCTATAAGTGCTGAGGTCACAAATCTCCTGACGTTTATAAGGGCTCTGAATCTGAAGTAAGAGGATTCTGGAGGGGATCCTGGCTGCGCTTTCTATCTGTCTGACCCTGGGCAAGTCATTTAGTTTCTCTGGGCCTGCTTTCTCTTATCTAAGATGTGGTTGTTGGGCCAGATGACCTTGGGAGCCTCTTTCAACTCTGAATCTATAATTAACTCTTTTACAAGGGCCATTGTAGTTAGAAACCAACCCCCTGAGCAGTATCAGGGCATCTGACAGACTTCATCTTGCTAATAATATAGAACCCTATGGGGGGATAATCTTGCCCTTGATCCATTTTATAGATTGTGGAAACCAAGGCACAGAATTAGAAAATTGTATAGCTTGAACTGATAAACAGGCTTCTGAAAGTTAGACCCACAGTCTTCCAACTGGGTCAGACCACATTCTTATGAATGCTAATTTAGGATACAGTGTTGAGAGCTTCTTTGGGATGAATAGAGTCCCAAATAGTTCCGTGGCACATGGACAACATGCTGTTTGGCTATGTTTCCTGGGCAGGGAGGGAGAAGGGCAAAGCAGCACACCCTCGGCATTGTCTGCTGACCTGGAAATGTTGCCTGGTTTTAGGTTCCCAACAGTCGATTTAGTGTTGCTGCCAGGGTCGGACTCAGAAGCAGCAGGGAGAGAAGTGTAATTACGGTGCGAGGCCAGTGGAGCAGGTGGTGGGGAAGAAAGCCTTTTTGTAATCTGGGCTTTGGGGGAAGAGGAAGAAATTTCTCCAGTGAAAAGAGAACAAGCAGGAGATGAATGAGCTGAGCTGCAAAGGCCGGATTGCTATAGTTGAAAAGTGCTGCTGTTTAAAAACATACACACACAGACCCAGACGAAATTAAACTTCAGACCAACAATTTTAGAGCTTTGTATCCAGGGGGCTCTTAGTTGAGGTCTATGCCAAGAATTAAAAATGGCGCTTTCCTGCAGGATAAATGAATGCCTCTTTCCTCCTCTCCACAACTTTGACTCTTTACTCCCTGGATGACCTTGATCATATTATTTAACCTCTTTGGACTTCAGTTACCTCATCTGGAAAATGAGAATACTTATCCTTCCTGAAGGCAAGGGATTCATTTACATGATTTCTCAAGGTCGTGTCTGTCAGTTGGTGGCAAGGAAAAGGAATATTTCCCTTTGGAATCAGGGAATTGAAAGCACTGAGCCAACCCCTATTTTATCATTCATTCTTGATTCAGTGAACACTTATTAAGCACCTACCAAGTGGTAGCAACTGTAATAGATGCTGGGGATACAAAGTCTAAAATAGCAGGCTCTAATCTTAAGAAAATTCCCTTCTTTTGAGGGAGGTAATATATACATGGACAATTTAAAAACTTTTTTTAAAAAAGCAAACTTACTTTTTTGTCTTAGTAACATCTCTAAGACAGAAGAGCAACAAGGGCGAGGCAATCAGGGTTGTGACTTGCCCCAGGCCACAGAGGAAGTGTCTGAGCCCAGATTTGAACCCATGTCTTCCCAATTCCAGGCTTGGTGCTCTATCTACTGGATCACCTAGCTGTTCCATACATACACAATGACATACAAAATGTATACAAAGTAATTTAAGAGAGCAGGATATACTTTTTGTGGAAGTTAGTGCTTGATCTAAGTTTTGGAGGAAACTGGGAATTCTTTGAGAAGGAAGCAAAGAGGGCATCCCAGGCCTGGGGTATAACTTTCACAAAGGTGCCGAGATAGGACAAGCAAAGTTGTGTTTGGGAATGGGAAGCAGATCTCTCTGATTAGATCACATTGTATGTGAAGAGAGTAATGTGTCGGAAACTAGAAATGGTAGGCTAGAGTAAGATTGTCAAGGATTTGAATATCCAAATGGAAGGATGTCCATTTTGTCCCAGCAGTAAGAGAGTCTCTGAAGCTTCTAAGGTAGGGGGGAGTGATGTGGTCAGACTTGTGCCTGCCTTAGCAGCTATATGGCAAATGGATAGGAGACAGGAGAGACCCAAAGGAGGAAGACCAGTTAGGAGGCTACCAAGTGAGAAATGACGAGGGCCAGAACTAGGGCAGTGGCCCTGTAAATATCCTGTGGAGGTACAGAGTTGGCAAAACTTGACAACTAATTGGATATGAGAGAGTAAGGTAACGATCGTAATAGCTAATGTTTATACAGCACTTAAAGGTTTGCAAGATGTTTTACAAATACCTCATTTTATCCTCACAGCAATGGGGTGAGGTAGGTGTTATTATTATTCCCATTTTATAGATGAGGAAACTGAGGCAGGCAGAGCTTAAGTGATTTGCCCAGGACCACACAACTGGTAAGTATCTTAGGACAAATTTGAGCTCAGATTGTCCTGACCCCCAAATCTATCCACTGTGCTACTTAGCTGTCTGTAGAGTTGAGGATCACTTTGAAGTTGGGAACCTGAGAAATTGGAAAGATGGTGGTACCATCAACAGAAGTAGGGGAGTTAGGGTGGTGGTTTTGAGGTAAAACTAATGAATTATGAATTTCACATGCTTATGGGACATTTGGGTGGGGATTGTTATATTTTTCTATGTGTATAGAATTCATAGTTGAACCAACAGAGGAAGTTGATAAGATGACAGACAAAGAAAGAGACACAGAGAGAGAGAGAGAGACAGACAGACAGACAGAGTAAGGCTAACCAATGGGTGTTAAGTGACTAGGAAATATCTGAGGCTACATTTGAACCCAGGATCATCCTGTCTCAGAGGCCAGGTTTTCTATCTCCTGAGCCACCTTAACTGTCTTTTCCTTTAGACTTTCTTACCAGTGTAGATTATTGTGATATAAAGAGCACTGGACTGGGAATCAGAAGACCCAGCTTCTAGTCCCCCTCTCCCATTGTTTTATTTGTGAATGGTCAAGATACTTTTTTCTAGGCTTCAGTTTCCTACTTTTCAAAGCGAGAGTATTGAATTAGATGATCTCGATGGTTCTTTCAAGTGCAGTGTTAGGATCCATGATCTTAGGTCCTTCTAAGTAGGGAAAAATAAATCTGCATGGGGGCATTTGAGTTGGAGGGTAAGGGAGAATAATAGAAACACTGGATGGCCAGCACTACTCCTGGCGGTTTGCTTGAGGGGAGCACTCTAGAGAGGGCAAGCTCAGGTGGGTGGAGTATCCCAGAATGGGCTCTGTTAGTGGAGAAGGGCAGGAAAGATAAACTCCTAATTGGCAATTATCCTTTATTCTTTACCCTCACTGATAACATTTTCTTTCTCTTTCTCATAGCTCCATCTTGAGAATGCAGGATGTGGGTTTTTTAAAGAATTGATTTTTTAAATGGTTTTAATATTCTACCCAGTCACACCTATCATAATTGCTGGTCAGTTTTGGAGGGAAGCCAACTGTTTTTCTTAGCCAAACAATTCTCCTCTCCCTCTGAGATGTGGCAGGGTGGATAGAGGAAGCAGCCGTAGAATCTTGTGCTCTGTCATTGGGTTTTTTTCCCTTTTCAGTTGTGACAGGTAACAATTTTGGTAGAGACCCATATCATGAGGCCTTACCTTCTTTGTTTCTTGGCCAGTCAGCAGGTAGAGTGGGAATGGTGGTGCTTAGGATTCTGGGGCAGAGAAAAGCAGCAAAATGAGGCCAGGTTCCTAGCCTGAGGGGCACATTGTATTTTTCAAATAATTTTGTTAAATGACTAGCAGAAGCTGAAAGGCCTGGAGAGATGGTGACAGAGAAACCTTTCTGTACCACCTCACCGTATATGTGACCCAGCTTTCTGCTGAGTTGCCATTCATCACTCCTCATTCAATACTGCCTATTAAAGAACAGTTTCTTTTTAATCTGCTTGATATTGGATTCCACTTATATCTGAACAGATGAAGGCAACAATACATAGTCACAATTTCACTCCATGAGAATTCACTTTAGATATCATAACCAGAAATAAACTGAGTCTAAGTTACCTGTATGTCCAAATAGAACTCAGAGATCAGGGAACATAGGAATGGTCTTGGCATTTGTCAAACACTTCTTATAGGCAAAGCCCTGTGCCAAATACTCTGGATATAAATAGAAAAATATGATAGTCCCTGCCCTGGAGGAATTCACATTTTTTTTAACTCTTGCCCTCTGTCTTAGAATCAAAACTGTATGTTGGTTCCAAGGCAGAAGAGCAGTCAAGGCTAGGCAATGGGGGGGGGGGGGTGATGGGGGTTAAGTGTCTTGCCCAGGGTCATACAGCTAGGAAGTATCTGGGGTCAGATTTGGACCCAGGACGTCCCATCTCTAAGTCTGTCTCTGAATCCACTGAGCCATCTGGCTGCCCCAGAATTTATGTCCTAATGGGTACAGCAGCAAAGTGGATGAAAATGCCTCTTGCTTAATGTCATTATTTAATGTCACTTTTCCCAGAGCCCATGGCTTCAGGGTCTGAGGGAAGATGGTAGTCAAGATGATGGTGGTGGTTTGACTTGCCTGGCACATGCTGCCTCTCATCTCTCCCATAAGCAGCCTTGCTGCTAGATCTAGGTTGACTTGCCTGCCCTGTATAGCAGTTGGTTTGCAATTGGTAGGGAAGCTGACTCCTTCACATGGCAGTTACTTCCATAGATGATGACTGTGAGGTCTGGGCTTTGAAGTAGGATTTGTAGTCTGATGTGGGAAAAAGTAATGATGCTTCCTGGATTCCTGTACGCCCATTGGTGGCAGTTGGTCAGCAGTTTGTACTACTACAGACTTGAGATTTCTTCTGAAGAAATTTCTGGCCTTGTTTTTCTGCTTTATTTTCCTTTTTTCCTACTTGATACTTAGGAAGTTGCTCTTAGGATTATAGAATTTTTCCATCTTGAAGAACCATCTGAGGTCATCTAGTTAAACTCTTTCATTTTGTATAAAAGGAATCTGAGGCCTCGAGAGGTGAAATAACTGGACCAAAGTCATATAGACATTAGGAGGCCTCTAGAGACAGGATTCAAACTCAGCTATATTCAGACTACATTTATTGCTCTTCTGACAGAACTAGATCAGGAAGGAACTACTTCTTCATTCTGGACATTGATGGAAATGGGTTCTGCTCTACTATTGGGAGATTTTCCAGTGTGTTTTTGGCTTTGTTAGTCTCTCTTTGCACCTTTCTAGAGAAAATGCTATTGAAAGGTGATAATTAGAGGAAAGGAACAGAGTTTTAAAATTGGAAGAGATTTTAGAAATCAAATATTGACTCAGATCTGAACAGAAATCCCACTATTCACATCCCAACAAGTGAACATCTAGCTTTTGCTTAAATACCACTGGTGAGAGAGACTTCACTGACACTCAAGGCAGCCCATTTCATGTTTAGATGACTGAGTGTTAGGAAGTTTTTCTTTACATCAAATCTAATTTTGCCTCTATATAACTTCTCACTGAACCAATTCTGCCCTCTGGGGCCAAGCAGAACAAGTCTTAAACCCTCTTCTATCATGTCCCATCCACTCCCTACTCCAAATTCATTAAAAAATATCAAGAATCCAATCCAATTCAACAAACATTTATTAAACATCTGCTAGGGGTCAGGGATACAAAGACAGTTACTGCTATCACAGAACTTACACTAGGGTGTGGAATGGGTAGGTGGGATGCAATTTGTACCCTAATAAATATAAAGTAATTTAAGGAGGAAGAGAATACTAACAACTGGAGGGATAAGAAAGTACTTTGAATAGGAGATGGCATTGGAACTGAACCTCAAAGGAAGCTAAGGATTCCAAGAGGTGGAGGTAAGAAGTGAGTGCATTCTGAGCATGGGAAACCATCTGTGCAAAATCCCGGAGATGAGAAGATGACACTGCCCCCCACAGTTCTCGTATGGCATGGTCTCTGGGCCCTTTACTTTACCATGACTATCTCTGCATGCTGCCCAGGTTATCAATGCCTTTTGGAGATAATATACCAGATGTGGTCTCATGTCTCAAGACTTGGACATTGTGCCTCTCAATGCAGCCCGAGATTGCTGCCATAACAAACTGGTGAATAGTATTGACCTTATGATAATCTACCAAAACCCAGTGATCTTTTACAGACAGATATTTATATAGATATTTGTGAAGTTGAGTTTTTAAAAATTTGAATATAAAAACGACATTTGTCTTGTTAGATTTGACTCAGGGTATAGCCTGCTTGGATCTTTTTGGCTCCTGACCCTGGTTTCTAATGTGCTATCCAATTGTGGGTGTTCCCCAAAGTTCTTTCCTAGGTCCTCTTCTTTTCACCTTATACTCTCATCGTGGATTAACTATCATCTTTATTCAGATGATTCCCAGACTTATATTAGTAACCCCAGTCTCTACTCATGTCCTACAGAATCTGTTGCTTACTGGACATTCCAAACTGGATGTTCTGGAGCTCAATATGTCTAAACTCAATATTTCTAAAATTGAACTCATCTTTCCTCCTAAGCTGTCCCTACTTCCAAACTTCCCAATTTTTGTTGGAAATAGCCACCATTCTCCCAACACTTCCAGGTTTGTAATCTTGCTGTTATCCTGAAATCCTCCCTCTCACTCAACCCACAAATTCCATCAGCTGCCAAATCTTGCCATTTCTACCTTCACAAGGCCTCTCACATACAGTATTACTTCTTTCCACTCACTCCATGACCTTAGTCCAGACGCTTATCACATCTTGCTTATATTATTATAACAGACTCCCAATTAGTCTCTCTACCCATAAACCTCTCCGTATTCCAGTCCATCCTACACACTGCTACCTAAAGTAATTTTCCTTAAGTACATATCCAAACACATGACTGCCTTACCCAACTAAGTAAAGTGGCTTCCTAGTGCTTCTAGGATAAAATATGAACTCCCCAGTTTATTTTATAAAGCCCTGCACAGCATGGCCTCAACCTGCCTTTCTAGCCTCCTTGGATATAGTATTCCCCCTCCTCCATTCTGCCGTCTAGCCAAACAGGTCTTCACCGTGTTATTTTCTCAGGCAATTCTATCGCCCATCTCTGTGTTTGGAGTGCACTCTCTTCTTAGCTCTGCCTAATAGTCCATCTCTTGTTTTTAAGCTGCAATTGAAGCACGATCTGCGTGAAGCCTTTCCTGATCCTGCCTATTGCTAATACCCAAACTACCTTGTTTTGAATAACATTGTATAGACAAATGTATTTGTTAGCTTTATATTTATGCTTTATTTTTATTTCCTTATTAGACTTTTATCAACTAGTGAATATTAAGTGCCTACTATGTGCCAAGCACTATGCTAAGCCCTGAGGATACAAAAAAGAGGCAAAAGACATCCCTGTCCTCAAGGAGCTTTCAATTTAATGGGAGCGACAACATGCAAACAAACATACACGAAGCAAGCCATTTATGAGATAAATAGGAAATAATGATGAGTGGTAGGTAGGCATTGGAATTAAGAGGAATTGGGAAAATCTTCTATAGAGGTGGGATTTTAGTTGGGACTTAAAGAATGTAAGCTCATTGCAAGTCGGGATCATTTAATTCTTTGTGCCTGAATCCTCAGTACCTTGTGCAGTGTAGGCATTTAATAAGTACTTGTTGATTGATTTAGTTTTCCTTACCAATCCCAGCTCATTTTGAGAACTTCTGATACGATTCTTATAGATATATGCCACCCTTTGCTATTCTCTCTGTTACCTGACCTTGTTTTAATTTTCTGTATGGCACTTTCTAAAATGCAAGTTAATTCCTAGGTTTCCTATGTATCTATACTTAAGACAATCTTTTCTTTTCTTCCTCCCTGGAATTAATTCTCTTTATGCCTACAGAATTTCATTTTTAAGAGTTTCTAATCCCTCCTGGGTTAAGTTTCCCAAGAGGATTTAATCCATTTCATCCAATTGTCCTTTCTCTGAACCTTTTGAAATCTGCTCTCAAAATCTAGGATATGTACTATTATGCCTGGGTTTCCTGTTCTTCTCAATCACAGATTTTAAGATGAATTGGTTAGTTTTATCCCCACCTTAGCAACCATCCTTTGCTTTTTAAAAATTTTTAAACTTTTTTTATCCTTACCTTCCATCATAGAATCAATATTGTGTATTGGTTCCAAGGCAGAAGAGCGGTAAGGGTTAGGTAACAGCAGTTAAATGACTTGCCCAGGCTTACAAAGCCAAGATGTGTCTGAGGCCAGATTTGAATCCAGAACTTTCCATCTCTGAGCTTGGCTCTCAAATCCACGGAACGACCTAGCTACCTTCAAACTTTGCTTTTTAATGAGAATCACATTCAAAATGCCTTTTTAAGGATGAAATTATCACTCGCTTTAGCAAGTCAAGAATTTTTTTGTTGCTTTATATTTGGCAGAGAACTTCAGCAAGGATCTGGATAATTGAAGTTTTGTACAGCTATTAAATCAAGCCTCCATGCCAAACTTGTGATTTATTTCTCAAACCCCTCATTATGTCTTCTTTCTGACTAGGTGGTCTGTGGCAAACTCAGATGACAATATCACTTTTGTTCATGCTTTTGTTGATTTTTCAAATGATCTTTGATCATTATACTTCCTCTGCTTATTCCTGGATTTCCTCACAAGTCTATCTTCATAACATACAAAGCCCATTTACTCCCCCCCCCCAACCTTTATCTTTTTTCTTTTGAATAAGACATACCAGCCATATTCTTGTTATGGGCCTCATGCTACTAAGTCTCACCAAGTTCAATTTGCCTTGTGTTGTAATCTCTAGTTCATTTTGTTATCCACATTTTGTGAATTTGTACATAGAATCCTACACTTAAGTCCTTTTCATTCCTTCCCTTTTTGTTCCTACAGATATAGGAAACACTAGCAAAGGGAAATCCCACACGGGCCTGGGGAAGAAATCTCGACTGATGAAGACAGTGCAGACCATGAAAGGCTATGGTAACTACCAGAATTGTACCATCATGAAGCCCCACACCCCCCACTCCAGCTACGGCACCTATGTGACATTGGCTCCCAAAGTCTTGGTGTTTCCTGTTTACGTACAGGTGAGATGGTGGTTCTGGGGTGGAAGGGTGGTCATCCTGGGACCTCGGTCTAGACTGTCCCTGAGAATTTGAAAAGGATGAAGTCGTGGTTGGAGGCTATAACGACTAAGGAGCAAAGACTCGGCACTGGGTACTCCCATCCAAATAGATGAAATGTGATTTCAGATTTCAAGTAAATGATGGGAATTTAATAAGGTTCTCTTTATTAAAATACCCAGAATATTCAGTGTGGGAAGAGAAGCAAGTGATATCAGGCAGGGAAAGGAGGACCTTGAATGACTAAGGGTGGGGGGTATGTACCCCCCTACTTTTGTCTGTCTTTCTGTTTGTGAGTCTCTCTCTCTTCTGTCTCTTTTAAGACTAACTAGTACTCTTACAACTTGGCTAAAAATACAAATTGCTACTTGTGGGTTGAACTCCATTGCTGATTAGCATGGGAGCTTTATCCCATTTATCGGTTTCTGACCTGGGCCAGTTCATTCCTCCCTAGGCAGCGTTGGTAGCCCCTGCTCCTGGGAGCTCAGCCTCTTGGCCTAGTCTGCTATAGAACTCTTGACCTGAAGAGATCCATAAGCTCCAGCAGAAATTGCCAGTATGGACCACCATGCCTGGCCCTTACTACTCTTCTGCCTTTGAACTGATACTTAGTATTGACTCTAAGTCAGAAGGTAAGGGTTTAAAAAAGAAAAAAAAATCATCCTTTGCTGAACACCAACCAATAAGCCAGTAGATATTGCTAGATAAGTCCATGAGTTGTTCCCAACTTGTACAGCTTTGATTGGCCCGAATAGAGAAGAAGGCTTCAGAGGGGCTTTGGTGGGGAAGATGCTTGGTTGGCCCTGGGATGCATTGCCCACAGACTTTGGGGCTGAGACTACTCTGGGAATTCCGTGAGAATCAGTCAGTTTGAACAAGAAAGTGCAGTGAGGGCAATAAAGGGCTTGTGGGAAGGTTCTGAGCATGCCTTGGATTAAAGCTAGTACATAGACTCCACTATGTATGAATCTGGTGATTTGTGATCAGGGGATGATGGGAGGTTAAAAGAACCCACCAGGGATTACATATTGCCAAGTCAGCCTATGAGAGGAGCTCATCTGACTCTCGGAGAGACCCTCGCTCTGATTCTTACTCTGTGGGGTGTGTGGTACCAGGCCCTTAATGGAAAGAGTCTGGCAAAGAAGCAGGCAGTGTATGGGGGGGGGGGCGGAAGGGGTGCTAAGAAAGGGCAGAAACTGTGTGGTTTTGGCTTCCTGCCCAGAGAAAGCAGCCTCATCAGAGATGACTCTTGACTCTCTTAGATTGTGAAGTGATGTCAACTGCAGTAGCATCACACATGGACAGTGGTTGCATTTTTCCCTCTTTTTTGAGGTTGTGGGGCTATCGAGGTGTTGAGTGCGAGTGGGTGGGTGGTTTCTCCCCTCTTCCATTCTAGCTAACCAATCATCAACCTTTCCTCCACCGAGAGAGTTGTGTTCCCAGCTAGTTCAGTTAGCACAATCTTCCCCAGGCTCCAACAAGGGCTAGCCCTGACCCTTCACCCTTCCCCACCCTTTCACCCCTAATCTGTGGGTTCAAGTTGTGCTTTGTTTTCAGCCCTTAGATCTCTGTAACACAGCTCGGACTCTGTTGCTGGCTGAGGAGCTTCTGCTTTATGAGGGGAGAAACAAAACTGCCAAGGTAAGATTCTTGGGTGAATTCTTAATCACCCTTTTTTCTCATTGCTAAACTTGGGGCCATCTTATTCTTTTCACCCCTAAAGACAGAGAAAAGAGGACAAACTAGAGACTAGCTCTGCTGAGAAGTTTGGGAGGAGGGAGAGATTGAGGTTATTGATGAATTGAAATACAAGCCCAACATTTGCTCTATGTTTATAGGTTCATAGGTTCTGACCATCTCATCCTTAGTAGCCAAGCAGTTATTTCCACTCGTTCTACACAACTTTCAGGATCGCTTCCAGCCAGCATAATTAGCGATACTTCTCTAAAAGGGAAGTCCCTAGAAGGCTATTGGGCCAGTGCCCCAGTGAGTTTCTTTCCTAGTTCCATTTCAGCCTCAGGTTCCTGACTTGATCTTGGCTACTAGAGTTAAAGCGTCTCCAGGAGCTCTTCTTACTAGGGAGCCTGCGAATCTGGGAATCATCTACCTGTGAGCCACTACTACATCATGTATTAAAACCTGAGCGTGGCTTTGCTGCTGGACCAACTAGACTCTCACCTCAGAATTAGAAATGGGCTTTAACCAGACTTTCTTTTGTAGAGAGAATCTATTGTTCTCTGTATTTCCTTTTGTGCCATTCGGGATGAAATAGACTAAGAAAAAAACACAGCAGATTCTATTCATCCAAATGAGTGCTGTTCCCTTTTAACTAGCTCCTTTGAAAGGAGGAACATTTATCAAATTGATGCTGCCATAAGAACTTAATCAAAACATTGTGGGGAGGGGGCAGCTGGGTAGCTCAGTGGATTGAGAGCCAGGCCTAGAAATGGGAGGTCTTGGGTTCAAATCTGGCCTCAGACACTTCCCAGCTGTGTGACCCTGGACTAGTCACTTATTCCCCATTGCCTAGCCCTTTCCACTCTTCTGCCTTGGAATCAATACACAGTATTGATTTTAAGAGAGAGGATAAAGGTAATTAAAAAACCAGAACATTCTGGGCAATCCTCTTTAGGAATGGCCTTTATGTGCTATAGAATACTGTTTTTTTGTTTTTTGTTTTTTCTTTTAGAATACTGTTTTGAATACCTTCAAGTGAAAGAAAATCTTTGAACTGTAGACTTGATTTTTGGAAATGACCAAAAATCAAGGCCTTTAGCCTCCAGGCTTTAGTTTCCTCATTTTAGAAAAAACTGAGCATCAGGTCTAGACAATCTTTAATGTATTTACCACCTCTACATTCTATGGTTTTATTATTCATTTGGAGCCGATTTGAGTGGATAATAAAGGTTTGGCCTGGGTTGTATTATCTTAGTTTAAAATGAGGTGTGTCAGGTTTACACTTTCTAACGCAGGAGTACAGAGATATTTGGGGAAAGTGGCAATGTCCAAGTAAGTGCACATCTTCTCTCCATCCCTTAAGGTGACTACTTTGAAGGACAACATTCATTTGAACGTTTCAGTTGTGTATAGAATCAGTAGATAAAGAGCTGGCCTTGAAGTGAGGATGATCCTAGTTCAAATCCCACCCCTGACACATAACTGGCCAGCTGTGTGACCCTGAGTAACTAGCTTAACTTCTCAGTGCTCTAGGCAAGTGGTGTCAAATTCAAATAGAAACCACCTTTACTAAGCCATATACAAGGATGCCTGCTTATTTATTTTATTAATTATATTTTAATCTGGCTGGGGGGCACTTGTGCTTGACACCCCTGTTCTAGGCAACTAAAAATTCCAGAGAAGACACTGACCTGCATTGGTAAAGGGAGTCCCCTCACCTGGGAGTCCCTTATACCAATGAAAACACAAGTCTATTCAGTCATTTAGTCTGTCACCAAGTATTAAATTCTTACTATGGGCTAGGCACTGTGTTAAGCTGAGGATACAGTGTTGTTTTTCACTCATTCTGTCATGTCCATCTCTTTATAACCTGTGAATAATAGCACACCTGTACTGTCCATGGGGTTTTCTTGGCAAAAATAATGAAGTGGTTTGCAATCTCCTCCTTCAGTGGATTAAGGCAAACAGGTTAAGTGACATGCCCAGGGTCATACAGCTAGTGTCTGAGCTCAGGTGTGAGCTCAGGTTTTCCTGACTCCAGGTCCAGTGTTCTGTCTACCGAGCCACCAACCCTCCTCTAGAGGATACAAAGGGAGTAAAAATATCTTCTCACAGGGAGCTTCCATTCCACTGGGGAAATTAGTAAATAACTAGGTACATACCAGATATTTGCAGTGTAGATGGAAGGCAGCCTTAGAGGGGAAGGCACTAGCAGCTTGGGAAACCAGGAAGGACCTCTTACAGAAGGTAAGATTTGAGTTGAGTCCCGAAGGAATCTAGGGAAAGCAAGAAGCCAAGGAAAAGAAAGAGATAATATGAAAAGATGATATGAAGCGTCTCCTGTGGTGACAGCCAACAGGAAATGAAGCCTGAGAAGTTAGGAAGTGGCCAGGTTAGGCAGTGTTTTGAATGCTCAATAGAAGAGTTTCTATTTGCTCCTGAGCACTTCCCTATTAGGCTTCAGGGGACGAGGACCTGCACCAGAGTCATGAGAGTGTCAGAGGAGAGAGGGGCAGAATCTATATAACAGATGTCTGTGAGTAAGCACAACAAGATTTGGCAAAAAATGAATATAGGGGAATGAGAATCAGTGATAATGCTTTAGTTGTGAGCCCAGGGGACTCCTTGATAGTAATAGGTCATCCTTGTCTCTTTCCCCATCACATATTGTTGGAAGGTACCTTAGAAATCAGTCTATCCTGAATATTTTACAGATGAGGAAACTGAAACTCGGAGAAAGGAAATTAATTACCCAAGGTTATGACCTTGAGTAAGTTAATATATTAAACATAATATAGCACATACATATATAATATATGATATATAATAATATAATTGGTGAGGCAATGATGGCGAACCTTTTAGAGACCGAGTGCCCAAACTGCCCTCATGCTGCATATGAGCCCTCTGCCTTACCCCAGACAGGGAAGGGAGGAAGTGCTCCCATTGGGCTGCTGGGCAGAGGGGTAAGTGTCTTCAGGGGTATGTGGAGAGGGGGAGGGGAGCAGCCCCCTCCAGCACATTCTAGCATGCATGCCACAAGTTTACCAACATGGACTTAGGTCTTCTGGTTCTTATGTCAGTGTTTTTCCTACTATCCTGATAATCTCATTACTTTATGGTAATTCCTTTGGAAAGGACTCTAACCTGGTATACCCTCAGAGACTATGATTATATCCAGAACTTCTTACTACACTGCCAGTCTAGTTATTTTATATTTATTACTTTAAAACCCCTCCAACATAATCATCAGAGTTGCTGAATTAATAAGTCCTTAAAGCTTAAATGAGATGTAAAATTTATGTTTAATATTAGTGAGTAGGAAATACATGGAGCCTATTGCTTAGGGAGGTTGCCCAAAATACAATAGCTTCAGGAAGACTTAAGAGAAATTTCTATATGATAAATTTGTAGCAGGATGTCACGTTAAAAGGTTGGGGTGTGGGGGCAGCTGCGTAACTCAGTGGATTTAGAGCCAGGCCTAGAGACAGGAGGTCCTAGGTTCAAATCTGGCCTCAGACACTTCCCAGCTGTATGACCCTGGGCAAGTCACTTAACCTCCATTGTCTAGCCCTTAACCGCTCTTCTGCCTTGGAACCTATTGGTCCCAAGACGGAAGGTAAGGGTTTTTATTTTTAAAAAAATAAAAGGTTGGGATGTTCTGGGTATGTCCCTCGGCTTTGAGGAGATTACTTTACAAAATTGTTTCTGAACTGAATTTAGTTGTTTAGGTCAATAAATGTTTTCTTCATGTAAGGATGTTGGGGAAAACAAGATATCCTAGCTCACTGTGATCCTTGGGAAAGGAGGCTGTGTTGAGGCAAACTTATAGTTTAGAGGCCTTGAAACATTGTGGTCCTTTTTCTTCCTTAGAGCTGGGCACTAGGGGGGGTTGAGGTTCTGTTATGCCCCTTCCTGGATCTTTTCTCAGAGGCCTTTTGGTGGGATTCCAAGTAAGACCAGCCAGATGAAAGTGAGATTAAGGGTCTGTCTGGACTTTACTTCTACAGTTTCACCCTCTGTGTCACCATCTCTAGACCTTTGCCAGCTCTCTCCTTTTCCCTGACCTGACCTTTGGGGAAATTCTTTATTCAGGCCTTAATCACTTCCTGTCTAGACTACACTGTGATTCCTGTTTTAACAGTTTTCTTAATACCATGCTTTTCCAATTTGGAGACTCTAGAGAGTTAGTAATTAACTTTGAGCTTTCCTCATCTCCCTGCTGTCTTTTCCCTATTTGTCATCCACTTTTGTACCTCTGTGACCTCTTTGATTAGTAGACATTGTTTTAACCTACCCCATTGATACACTTGATTGGTGCCTTGAGTTGAGAGAAAGGGAGAGGAAAGACTGAGGAGATTTATTTGTATAGGATTTTCTTTTTTTCTCATTGCACCAGTATCCAAAAGTAATTTCTTCTTGCCTTCTCCACTCTACCTCTTCTCCTAAATCTCTTTTTTGTACACATTTGGGTTGCCTTGCCTTTCATATTTCTCCTTCATTAATAGTATTCCTTCCTTCCTCACCCTTTCATTACTTCCTCTCACTTCATCTTGCCTTCCTCTTCATCTTTCCAGTTCTTTTGAAAGCAGTAATCACATGATTTTCTTTCTGGTAGGTCATACAGAGGCAGAAGGGTGGTATAGGTGTAAACACATTGGATTAGGGACCCTGGTTTTGAGTCCTAATTCTGTATTTCGTTAGTAAAGAGAGCTAGAGATCAGGAGGCCTGGATTGCAAGACTAAGGACCTCAGGTACCTGTGAATGGATTTCAGGGTTCTATGAAATTGGATGAGAAAAAATTTTTTGCATTTAGCTTTCACTGGCCCCTAACTGAAACTTACTGTTTCCTCCAATTATGAATGTGGGCAACAAACAACATTCTGAGAAGGAGCCCGTAGGTGTTACCAGAATGCTCAAGCGGACCTTGACTCAAAAACTCTAAGAACTAGATGTTAGAGAAAATGATCAGGACGCACAGAAAGGCCCTCCCAACTCCAGGCTTGGCTCTCCATCCACTCTACCACCTAGTGGTCCCTTCAATGCTTTTCTAGAAGTGATCTCGAAGGAATACTAGTTAAAGTTGTCATGGAGAGACTTCTGGTTGAGTTCTAGCTGCACAGCTCACAATCACAAGTAATAGGACGATCCTGTCCTGCAGGTCACTCTAACACTGAGCTGGAGGCATTTGATGGAAGCACCTTGCTGAGCCGTAGGCATGGCTTTTAGAGCCTAAGAGGGGGCCTTGTAAGCACTACATGGAATTAGGGGAGATTGGCCCTAAGGGGGAGTTAGAGGAACCAGAGATCGGTGACTTGCCCCTGGTTTTATAATTAGCGGGCCCGGGATCCAGAGGGGGAATGGCAAGCTCCTCACTTATTATTAGCCTGGGCCATGTCAGCAGCTTATAACGGCTTCAGGCAGAACAGGACAAGTCAGATTACGGCTCCATTCGTCCATTCAGCAAGTTAGCAATTCATTGGGTCCACATGAAGCACCTGCTATGTTCAGAGCATTGTATGAGGTGCTGAGGCGGGTACAAAGCGTAGACTCGATCTCTGTTCTCATGACTGCTAGGCCTTCTGAGCTTCTGCTTATTGGATAGTGCTATCCCTTGTGCCGAGTAGAAAGAGCTGGTTCCATTTTATTCTTCTCTGTCCAGGTGACCTTGTTTGTGTACTCTGACCTGCTGCTCCTCACCAAGGAGGATGAGCCTGGGCGATGCAATGTCCTGAGGAACCCGCTCTACCTCCAGAGTGTAAAACTGCAGGAAGGTAAGTGCTGGAGAAGGCCTCCACTTTATTCCCAGCTGCTCTAGGGGAGAGAGACTGAGAAAGAGACCGAGAGGGAGAGAAATGAAGGATGGGGGAGTGTGAAATAGGCTTCAAGTTCAAACTTTCCATCATACTCTGAGAACTTGAATCCAGCTGGGAGTATCTGTTCTGAGTTTAGTTTGGCGCCTGAGGTCTCTGTTGTAAAGAGGCTCAATTTCCTCTTTCAGATTATTAAAAAAAAAAACACCCCAAAGCAACAAACTTGTTTGAATAAGAGTGGCAAGAGATGGAAGGAAAATATCACCAAGTTAAATAATTCTGTTTTGATGACTGTTGCTACAGGAAAACTTCCTGGCTATTTGGTAGCCCATCCTGTATATTCAAGTCATTGGTTGTTTTTGCTCCTTGGATACATAGTGTGTGAAACTCTACTCATGCTTCTTTGAAGGAAAGTAGTCTTTCTTCCTCCTAGGACTTTCTTCTGCCCACTCGCCCTGGCACTTATACATCTGGTAGCAATGAGAGCACCGCTTTTGAAGTTCCCTGACGGATATAATATAGTTATCTGTTAAAACCAAGATTTAATGGAGGGTGAAGCCTCATTATATTTGGAATAGCCACTCCTTTCTTTCTTGGCCATAATTTCACTCAATCACTCAATCCCCAAATACCAAATAACCAAACATAGGCGTTGTCTTGCTAGGAGAACATTAGTTCTAGACAAAGGTACACCTTGACATGCAAGTTGGGGAGAATAGGAGACTTTTTCCTTAATATAGTTGAGTATAGTATGGTAACAAGGAATGATGGAGATGTTGAGGGTTTGGGGTTTTTTTTTTTTTTTTGGTTCCCTGAATGTAAGAAACTTTCATAGTCTCCTCTCAATTATTTACAAATTAATCATCAAAGGCAAAGGTTTTTAACCTGTGGTCCATGGGATTCTAAGAGGTAAGGGTCCATGAGCTTGGATTGGGGGAAAAAAAATTTGTCTTTATTTTCACTAACCTTTAACTGAAATTTAGCATTGCCTTCAATTGTGAATGAAGACAACAAATCACAGTAGTATTAGGTTTCACCAAATTGCCAATGGTGTGTATGTCACAAAAATGGTTAAAAACTCTGATCTAAGAAATCTGGAAGAATTGTTCAGAGGAGCGCCTTTCTTACTGGGAGAGAGAAAATGGATATGAAATACAAGCTAGTTAATTGGAAAGGCCATGTAATGTAATAGAGGCCAGAAGTTGAAGTTTAAGAGTTGTATTCTCATTTTAATTCTGCCATTAATGTGTTGTATAAATTTAAATGGCCATTTAACCTCTCTGGGCCTCAGTTTCTTCATCTGTAAAATGAAGAAGTTAGGATAAATGATCCTGTGCCCCCCCCCCCATCTAGTTCTTCTAATGTTTATAGACAATTGAGAGTCCCTTTTCTTAGCAAGGAAATGCAAATTTCCTTGTATCCTTCCCCTTCTCCATCCTACTCTCTTCTTGGGGACATCAGTTCTTTTCTGGTCTGTACCTCAGGAAGAAGGAAACTTTAGGACAAATAGTTTCCTTAGTTAATTATAGAGTTAGAAAAGAGCCTCTGACTTCCCACTTAAGATAGTCATTCATTGTAGTTACAGTATACATTTTTGGGGGGTTATATTTTGAGTTCCCTGTTGTCTCCCTCTTTACCTGCCCATGTTAGAGAAGACCAACATTTGATAAAAATATATATGTGGGGGACAGCTAGGTGGCTTAGTGGATTGAAAGCTAGGCCTAGAGATGGGAGGTCATAGGTTCATATCTGGCCTCATATACTTTTGAGCTGTGTGACTCTGGGCAAGTCACTTAACCCTCATTGCCCAAACCGTATCTCTCTTCTGCCTTGGAACAAAACAAACAAACAAACAAAAAATCAAACAACAAAAAACAAACAAACAAAATATATGTGTGTGTAACTATAAAATACATAATTCCATAATCAGTTCTTTTTTGGGGGATGGATAGTATTTTCCTTCACAAGTGTTTCAAAGTTGATTTTGAATATTATCATTATCATACTGGATCAAAATATGATAAATTAAGTGATCATACTCAAAATAAAGTTATTCAAACTATTGCTTTTACTATTTCCACATTCTCTTGGTTCTGCTCATTTCACTTTACATTATTTCATGCAAGTCTGTTTTTCTAAAACAGTTCTTTGTCACTACAAAGAAAGCTGCTTATGAGCATTTTAGAAAAGTTTCCTTTTCTCTATCACCTCAGGAAATAGACTTAATAGTGGTACTATTCGGTCAGAAGGTATATCATCAGTCTTATAATTCTTTGGAGCATAATTCCAAATTGTCCTCCAAAATGATTGAATTAGTTCACAATTCTACCAATTTCACCAACAGTGTCCCAACTTTCCCACATCTCCAACATTGTCACTTTCATCTTCTGACATTTTAAACAATCTGATAGTTGTGAGATGGTTTCTTGGAGTTGTTTTAATTTGCATTTCTCTAATTAATAATGATTTAGAGAATTTTTTAATATGACTGTAGATAGCTTTGATTTTTTTTCATCCCAAAGCTACCTGTTCATATCCTTTGACTATCAATGAGGGAGTGATTCATATTCTTATAAATTTGATTCAATTCTCTATGTATTTGAGATTATGAAATCTTTATCCAAGAAAATGACTATTAAAACTTTTCTCCAGTTTCTGCTTTCCTTCTAATTTATATTGGTTTTATTTGTATGAAACTGTTTTAATTTAATGTAATCAAAATTATCCATTTTGTATCACAGATTTTTTTTTCTCTTTTAAAATTCTTTTCTTAGTCATAAATCTGATAGGTAATATATTCCATGCTCTTCTAATTTACTTAATGATAGCCTTCTTTAAGCCTAGGTCACGTATCAATTTTGACCATATCTTGATTAAACAGTGTAAGATATTGGTCTATATCTAGTTTCTGCAAGACTGCTTTCTGGTTTTCTTGTTAATTTTTACCAAATAGTGGATTCTTATCTCAAAAATGTATCAAACATTAGATGACTATAATAATCTACTACTGTGTATTGTTTTCTTATTCTATTCCACCAAACCTCTATTCTATTTCTTAGCCAGTAGCAGATAATTTTTTTAAACCCCTTACCAACTTAGAATTAATACTATGTATTGGTTCAAAGGTAGAAGAGAGCAGTAAGGACTAGGCAATGGGTGTTATGTGACTTGCCTGGATTCACACAGCTAGGATGTGTGATCTAGGGGCTAGATTTGAGCCCAGGACTTCCAGGTCTCTAGACCTGGCTTTCAATCCACTGAGTCACTTAGCTGCTTCCAAGATAGTTTTGATAATTACCACCTTATGATGCAGTTTAATTTGCTCCTGGGTGGGAAAGAAAATGAATCATGTAAATATAGAAAAATATTTTAAAATAAAAATTTTTAAAAAGATTTGCTACCACTAGATCTCCCTCCTTTACATTTTTTCATTAATTCTTTTGCTATTCTTGACCTTTTGCTCTACCAAATGAATTTTGTTGCTATTTTTTCTAACTCAATAAAATAATATTTTGGTAGTTTAATTGGGATGGCATTGAATAAGTAGATTAGGTAGAATTGTCATTCTCATATATTGTCTCTGACCACCCATGAATAATTAATATTTCTCCAATTACTTAAATATGATTTTATTCTTATAAAAAGTATTTTATAATTATGTTCATGTAGTTTCTGAGTTTGTCTTGACAGGCGTACTCTTAAATAGTTTATATTGTCTAGGATTCTTTTATTTATTAAAAAAAATTTTTTTAAACCCTTACCTTTCATCTTAGAATCAATACTGTGTATTGGTTTTAAGGCAGAAGAGTGGTAAGGGTTAGGCAATGGGGGTTAAGTGACTAGCCCAAAGTCACATAGCTGGGAAGTGTCTGAGCCCAGATTTGAACCTAGGACCACATGTCTCTAGGCCAGGCTTTCAATCAACTGAACTACCCAGCTGCCCCCTCTAGGATTCTTTTAAATGCAATATCTCTTGTTATCTTTTCTTGCAGGACTTTTTTTGAGGGGATCTATAGAAATGGTGATGATTTATATGACTTTATTTTATATCCTGCTACTTCTCTAAAATTATTGTTTTAAATGACTTTTAGTTGAATCTCTGGGATTTTCCAAGTATACCATTATATTATCTACAAAAAAATTTTTTTAAATTTCCTCATTGCCTTTTCTGATTCCTATAATTTTTTCTTATTGCTATTGCTACCATTTCTATTACAATTTTGAACAATGGTAGCGATAATGAACATCCTTGTTTCATTCCTGATCCTGCTGAGAAAAATTTTAACTTATCCACATTATAGATAATGCTATTCAATGGTTTTAGGTAGAGGCTTCTTATCATTTTAAGGAGAAATCCATTTATACTTGTGCTTTCAAGTGTTTTTTAATAGGAATAAGTGTTGTGTTTTATCAAAAGCTTTTTCTGTATCCATTGATATAATCAGATGCTTTTTGTTGATTTTGTAATTGATATAATTAATTTTGATAACAGCTTCCCTTATATTGAACCAGTCCTCCATTCCTTGTATAAATCTTACTTAGTCACAATGTATAATCTTTGTGATAATTTCTGTAGTCTCCTAGCTAGTGTTTTATTTAGGATTTTTGCATCAATATTCATTAGTGAAATTTGTCTATCATTTATTTTCTCTATTTTTATTTTTCCTGGTTTAGATATTTGTACCATATTTGTTTCATAAAAATAATTTGTTAGGATTCCTCCTTTGCCTTGTAAATCCATCTAGTCCTGATGCCTTTTTCTTAAGAAGCTCATTTATGGGGGGTAGCTGGGTAGCTCAGTGGATTGAGAACCAGGCCTAGAGATGGGAGGTCCTAGGTTCAACTCTGGCCTCAGCCACTTCCTAGCTGTGTGACCCTGGGCAAGTCACTTGACCCCCATTGCCTAACCCTTACCGCTCTTCTGCCTTGGAGCCAATACACAGTATTGACTCCAAGACGGAAGGTAAGGGTTAAAAAAAAAAAAAGCTCATTTATGGCCTCTTCAATTTCTTCTATAAAAGGTTTATTCAGAGATTCTATTTCTTCTTCTGTTAATCTGGGCAGTTTACATTTTTGTAAATATTCTTCCATTTCAATGTATTGGCATATAACTGGGCAAAATAACTCCTAGTAATTGTTTTAATTTCATCTTCATTGGTGGTATATTCACCTTTTTCGTTTTTGTTTGATAGTCGATTAATCCAATGTTGAAATGAAACTGAATTGTGAAAGAACCTACCTGCAATCAGGGCAATCTTAGTTTTCTCAGTACTTTCTAACCAGGTACAGTATAAAATTTGAGTATCACAAAGCAGAATAGTAACCTGCTGTTGATCTGTCATGGATATCCCAGAGCAGATGAAGGACTCAATCACTATAAGGATGCAGAGAACCCTCCAAACTGAGGCCTTTAACACCATTCTTTGGAGTCCCGGTAGTCCTAGGAGAAGAAAAGAAAGGAAAATCAGAGTTTCTGTTATGGGGGCTTTTATACTGGGGACTGAATTGGTGAGGCATTTTGTTTATTCTGTAGTTAATGGAGCAAGAAATGACCACTGTGGGAGCTTGGTCACTAGAAGTTTGATAATCATTCATCTGGGAAACTCAGTCCTATACCTGTGGGGTTCCCCACTTCTCGGTTCCAAGAATGTATCATAGTGGGTTAGGTTTTGTTTGTAAGTTACAGAACTGAATCCAGTTGGCATAATTTATTTCTAGGCTCTGTTCCCATGCATTGAGTCTGATAGCAACTGGGATTGGATTTAGAAATTGGTCTAAATTCCCCTAGGGTAGAAGTTGTGGCGTGGGGTTACAACTTGATTCACCTCTATGACCAATCCGATTTAATAGACTTTTTTGTTTTTAAACCTTTACCTTCCATCTTGGAATCAATACTGTGTATTGGTTCTAAGGCAGAAGAGCGGTAAGGGCTAGGCAACAGGAGTTAAGTGACTTGCCCAGGGTCACTCAGCTAGGAAGTATCTGAGGCCAGATTTGAACCCAGGATCTCATGTCTCTAGGCCTGGCTCTCTATCCACTGAGCTACCCCAGCTGCCCCCCACCCCCCAGACTTAACAGACTTTAAAAAAAAACCCAAGTGGGATAATGTAGGTTCTGAAATAGCTGCTTAAAGTTCTCTTTAGTCTTTAGGGCTAGAATTGGGTTCAGGTTGGGTATGGAGGTGGTCTGTTGTAAATATCATACACCATCAATGGAATATCTGGTAATCATGTAAGGCCATAAGTGTTGAAAGGGAGGGTGGTAAGAGGGAAGAGGATTTCACACATTTGTGATGGAAGAAACACCTTCTGCAGGAGGAGAGGTTCTGTTTCCTCCAGTACATTCTAAATATGTTCAAGTGACCTTTGCATGTGTACCTTCTTTCTCTGGTTACAGACCACTTCCTTTTCCTATAGATAGAGGGGTAGGCAGACATAGGGTTTGGGGGGCTGCTTGCCTCAGAGACCTGTTTGTCAATCTATAGTGTGAGGCTGGGGGAACTAATACATTATTGTCTTATTGTGGCTAGAAGAACATTTTAGAATATGAAGAGTGTGTGTGTGTGTGTGTGTGTGTGTGTGTGTGTGTGTGTGTGCGCGTGCGTGCTTTGATTTGATCTTAATATGGTTTTGTGTGGGCAGATAACCCTGCCCCACTTTAGTGATTTCATTTAGCAGGCACTAGAAAAGTACCTCTTAGAGGGGATAGGGAGTAGTTGAAAGCTGAGGAAATGACTTGATGAAACTGACCATTTAGGTAGCACTTTATATTTCTCATATTTCTGTTCAGTCATTGGCCAGTACTACTGCCTGCCTCCCTCCTCCACATCTCCTGAGATAGGTACAGTAAGTCCAGAGGCTCTAGGAAGTTCAGTTCCTCCCATCTCCTTAAAAGCAAGTAGGTGAATGAGGAACCTGGCCCTAGAGTCTTAAATACCCTCTTCCCTTTTGCTCTGCTTCACCCCCAAGGATTGCTAATCTACCATGAGAAGGCTTTTAATTTTTAAGAGAAAGATTTTTCAACACAGAGCTGTGTCGGACTGGCAAAACATTCATTGGCAGAATCATCCCCAGATTTAATATTGCTCAAAATTAGGTTTTTCCTTCATTTCTCATTTTAAAAATTCAGTTCATTTTTTAAAAAATTGTTTTTATTTAGAACTAAATGAACACCAAATAAAATGGGCATTTTTATGTATGTAGAAGAACAGAAAAAAGAGGATTGTATTTGAAACTGCAGATACTTGCTTCACATTCTTTGTTCATCTTTATGTTTTCTTGGCCACCTTTCCATTCTCTGCATTTTTTTAAAAAAGGTGCCTCAAAAATCTTCTTTCTCCATCTCTTTTCCCTCTTACCTTCCTAAATTCTCCCTTCCATTAAAAAAGAAAGCAAGAACAAGAAATAAGTCCTTGTAACAAATCTCCATAGTTTGACAAAACATTCCTGCTTTTGACTGGGTCTTATTCAACTTCTTGAGTCTGTCACCGTCTTTCAAGAGTTAGGAAGCAAACTTAGTCACAGTTCTCTGGAATTGTAGTTGGTCCATTGCTCTGATCAGTGTTCTCAAGTCTTCCAAAGTTGCTTTTCTTTAAAATTTTAGTGTTATGGTATAATTTGTTCGGCTCACTTCACTTTGCCTTAGTTCAAGAGGGTCTTTTAAATTAAATTCATCAAGTGTTCGTTATACCTCTATTTTGTGCTAGAATTCATGCTCAGAACTGGGGAACAAAACTTAAAAAGGAAATGTACTTAAGGGCAGCTTAGTGGCACAGTGGATAGAGCATCCGGCCTGGAGTCTGGAGGACTCAGGTTAAAATCTAACCTCAGATGTTTCTTGGGCAAGTCACTTAACCCCAGCTGCCTAGTCCTCATCCTCTTCTTTCTCATAATTGATACAGACAGAAGGTAAGGGTTTAAAATAAAAAGGAATTTCTTGCCTTTCCTGTCATTTCCCAATATACTTCCCTTTATAGAATCCTCTGTAACAAAGAAAAACAGTTAAGCAAAGCAACTGCAATGGGTAGCCAATACATTTGTTTCCATAGTTCTCTAATGTCTTTCCCAAGATAGGGAAAGTGTTGTTCAATGTCTGTTCTTTGGGTTTCTGGCCAGGTCTTTGAAACAAATCTGTTTGACTGTCTTGTATTGTCATTTTCATTTTATGGTGCATATTCTTCTGGTTCGGCTTATTTGCTCTGTGTCATGTCATACCAGTTTTTTCACGTATCTCTTGATTTTCTCATGTTCTGGATTTCTTCCTGTGCAATAAGATTCGATTATATTATATGTGGCACTCCACAATCAGCAGGCACAACCGAGGTCAAATTGTCCATCTCTTTCAAAAACACTTGTAGAAAGTTCTGTTTGGTACAGCTGGACGTGATAAATGAGTAACCACACCCAGGCTCCTGGCGGGTAAGATGGAGATGGAGCTGTTCTTTCTCTCCTGGAGGGGAGGGGTGATGAGAGAGAGGGAAAGGAAATCCAGTGACCGAAGGTTTTAGTGGAGAGATTCATCTAATTGTTTTTCTCCTAAGTACACTTAGCCCTGCTGGCTATCAGGAAGGGTTAGGATTGCTTTTGCTCTTTCAGATGAACTGCTTTAAGGGAGGAATCTGGAAAAGAGTAAAAAGCACCTGGGGCTCCATGGACCTTGGAGCCATTTGTTACTTCAGTCTTCCCAGAGTTGGGCAAGTAAGCATTAGTCCAACCTGTCTGTCTCACTTGGCAAGCACTTTCTCCTGGACTTCGGAGTGGCTGAGCAGTACTGTAATGGGAACAGGCGGAGGACTGGCGCTAACAATTGAGACATCTCCGGTTCTCAGAGAGCCATTGTGACGTTTCCTGTCTCTGCAGTGCTCTACACCATTTGCTGGAGCAAATCTGTCTCACAATGCACTGTGTTCCTGTCTCTAAGGCCTGATGGAGCTGATCCCTGTTTCCCTGCCCCCACTTTTTCTATTCCCCCTCCTCCAATGCTTCTTCCTTGAATGGGGCCTCTATTCTCTTAAGACAGGGCTGGGAAATTTCCAGCTGTTTCTTTGGGGCTCCACCCATCCCGGGGGGAGGACATGTGTATGTGGGGAGAGGGGGCTCAAGCCTGGGAACTTGGCTCAAGTTCCAACCTTTGGGAATCTCTGAGGTAATGCCCATTATTTGTCCATCTCTTTCTCTTCTTCCAAGGTCAGGGTTTCCAAAGGATGGCCTAGGCTCCCCTCCTTGGGTCACTTCCTGGGATGAGGGTAGCAGAGAGCAAAGTCATCCTCCTCAATAAAATCGTGATCTTTTTTGTCAAATTGCTGTATAATACTAACATACAACTCACGTATAACTTATATATATATGTATATGTTTATATAATGAGTCATTCTTTGTCCATACAGGCCCGTAGAACACACAGAAATGTGTCCATTTGTCTTAAAAACACTGAAAACTTAAAAACTTAAACTTAAAAAAACTGAAAACAAATCCACAATAGCATACGTTACTTAAAATAAATGTCACTAAATGAATTTTAAAAGCAATTCCATAAAACAAGTGATTCTCTTAAAATACCATTGAATAGATTTTGATTTGTTTGTTAGAATTGCGTTAGTATAATTAGGGTTTTTCTTGGTTTATTTGTCAGAAGGCACTCTTAAGGTTTTCTTCCCAACCCTCTGTAAGTATTATTTATCTCTGTTTTACAGAGGAAGAAAATCAGGTCCCAAGAGGTTGTGCTTTGTGTATGGTCGCCCTGTTCGTGAGTGTCAGAGGTGGTATTTGAACACAGACCTCCTGATTCAAAGCTAGTGCCCTTTCCAGTATACCACGCTTTCTCTCCCTGTGGTGGATCCTAGTCCTAGGGAAGGACAAGAAGACATACTCCTACTCTCAAGCTGACCCCAGTCTGGTTGTGTCGTGGGAGGTAGTTAGTTAAAGGCGTATGAAAATAGTTAGAATTCAGGGAATTTTAAGTGTGAGTTGAAGAGGTCTAGAGCTGTGCCGTGGCATTCTAGGAGAGAGCACATGCTGCGGGCAGGGCGACTAGGGAAGCCCCGCACAGGAAGTGATTCGATTTTGATGGATGGAGACAAAGAAGGGTGCATCAGAGGCAGAAAGAGCATTCTGGAAATGGTGAGGAGCCTAGTGTCCATGGAGTGTAGCCTTCCTAGAAGGAAGGGGTGCGAGAGAGACGCAGGTTGGCAGCAGAGTATAAAGGGCCCAGCAGGCCAGGCTAGGCAATTTAAGGCCTATCCCGTGGTCTTAGGAAAGGCTTTTGAGCCGGTCTTCCATGAGAGTAAATAGTGCTGGAAAGCTAATTTGCAGTTGGATATACTGCTACAAATTGTGATTAGTGTTCTGCGTAAGACACATTCTCCTGGGTGGGCCAGCGCGTACAGGAAATCTAAAAGACAATTCAAAACGTTGTTTGGTGAAAACTCAGAGAGAAAGGAATCAGATAGTCTCCGCTGGTATTTTAATCCTGCTCTCGTGATTTATGTACCTCCATTCTCTAGAGCTATTTTTATCAAGTGAAGAGGACTCTTTATTTGAATTTAGAACATCCTCTCCCTCTTGGCCAGGCCTGCTGCCACCGTGATGTGCCCCCAGTGTGCCAGCCCTCCCTTTCTTGGATTCCTTTTTAACTCTACTCTGAATGGCTAGTCTCAGGCGTGGTAGGTGTGTTCCTGTTGCCTCCAAAGAGTCCCTTTGTGATCCTCAGTCTATCTTGCCTCTTATTTAATTTTAAAAAAAAACCCTTGCCTTTTCTCTTAGAATTGATAATTAAATAGCAGCTCCAAGGCAGAAGAAGGGTAAGAGCTAGGAAATGGGGGTTAAGTGACTTGCCCACAGTCACACAGCTAGGAAGTGTCTGAGGCAAGATTTGAACTCAGGACCTTCCAACTCTAGGTCTGACTCTCAGTCTACTGAGCCACCTAGTTGTCCCCACTTACTTAATTTTTAAGTCAGATCCTTAGAATTGGCTGTTCTAATAGCCACTCTCCAGTTGCCTTTTTTTCCCCTTCCCTACCTGCCATAGCTTGTCTCAGTCTCTTCTTTGGCCAGATTATGTCATTATGGACACATGCTTTACAGACTGTTGTATGGTGGTGGGCTTGTTCATTTGGTACATATAGTACTGTACCTCTAAAGATCTGGGCAGTTATCAGCTCTATATTTCACAGGCAATTGGGGGCATACTGCCTGCTGTAGGCTGTAGGAAAAATAGTGGCATCCTAGAGTGCCATCTAACACGAGTGTTTTTCTTTTTCCCTTTGAAGGTTTGCCAGAAGACTTGAAATTCTGTATTCTCTATTTGGCGGAGGTAAGTACTTTGAAGTTGGGGTCCTTGTCTTGAGTGGCAGGCTGTGGCCAGGGTGCCCTTTGCTCTTGAGTGACCGTGGGCTGGAGCAAGCCTTTGGCTTGCAGGAACTACATCCAGGCCGATCAATTCTGTTCCCCTGTTCCCACAGCACGTTAGGAGAGGCCATGTGCTTAGTGAAAAGGGGGGGCTGGCTGTGGAATCAAAAGATACCAGATCAAGTCCAGGCTGTGACTGTAGCTTTGTAGCACACATAGACAAAGTCTTTTCCCTTCTTGGAGCTTTCATTTCTTAACCTGCAAAATTGGGATAATAATGCTTGTGCTAATTTATAGAATTGTGCGAAAAGTACTTTGTTACATTAAAGAAAGCTATAGAAGTGTGAGCTCAGGAAAAGCTCTTAATCTCTCTGGTCCTTAGTTTTTATATTTTAAAAAACCCTTACCTTATGTCTTAGAGTCAATACTGTGTATTGATTCCAAGGCAGAAGAGCAGTAAAGGCTAGGCAATGGGGGTGAAGTGACTTGCCTAGGGTCACACAGCTAGGCAGTATCTGAGGCCAGATTTGAACCTAGGACTTCCTGTTTCTGGGCCTGATTCTCAATCCATTGAGCCCCCCAGCTGCCCCCCCAGTTTTTTTTAAATATAATAATCTTTGTCCTTGTTTCCATAACAGAAGTGATAAAAGGATAAATGATAAAGATATGAAAATATTTCAAAAGCACAATGCCAAGTATGTAGTAAGTGTTTTTAATAAATCCTGGTAGCTTGATGATTTTTCCTGGTCCTAGTTTTCAGCAAACTGGGTTGTTCTGGATTCTGTCAAGCATAAGAACTCTGTCTCTGCTGATGGGGGTAGAGCTTTACTTCCGCTTGCCACCACTAAAGCCAGTGACGCTGGGCCTTCTAGGCCTTCCTTGCCAGATCTTCCTCTGTTCTACAGATTTGGAGAGTCAAAGGCAGGGAGCTTAGGGTGTAATCAGTGAGCAGGTCGGGATTCCACCTCTGAAGTCCATTTTGGGATCCAAGATGCCGATGACAGTCCCGTGGCTCCAGCTGCAGACACCCAGCCACTGATTAGCAGAGCGGCCGGCCCGGGGCAGGGATGCCTAGTGTGTACAGAATCCCACTGAAAGCACCATCAGTAGCACTGAGGCCGCTTAGAGGGCCCAGTGGAGGCAGAAAGACCTGAATTCCAGTCTGCTCTCAGCTACTCGCTGGCTAGGTGATCCTGGCCAAGTCACTTAGCCTTCTTTTTAACCTAATCCACTAGACATGGAAATGACAAAGCACTCTAGTGTCTTCGCCCAGAAAACTTGGTGTCCGGTGTTGGCATGCTCTGGCCCATGGAGTCCCATGACAGACAGCAGTATTATCCTTTATTCGGAGGGGTGTGGGTGGGAGCGGAAGTGGGGGAAAGGGCTTGTGGCTCTCTTGCTGCTCTTTCCTGCAGCATTTCTCTGGTGGCCTTATTGTGCTCCTCTTACCCTCGGCGATCTTTGCTGGTACCAGTAAGGAAGGAAGATGCGGTTGTTAGTTATACCAGACCAATGCCGAGGGCACGGGAAGAATTCTTTTGGTCCTGGCTTAGATCTCCTAAAGGGTTTTGTATAATTTGTGCCTAGGCCTCCACTAACTTATATTTTTATAATACTTTAAGGTTTACAGAGCACTTTCCTCTCAATACTGTGAGATAAGCAGTACAAATATAATCCAGTGAAGTAACGTGCTATTTACAAACCTTTGAGTATTGTATAAATGTTAGCCACTATTAAAAAGTGTTACAAAACGACCAAATAAAATAATGTTTTAAAAAAAAAGAAAAAGAAAAAAAGCGTTACACAAGGAAACGGAGATTCAGCGAGGGAAATGACGTGCCCAAGCTCAAACGCTGGAACTAGAATTTAAACGCAGAGCTTTTCACTTCAAGTCCAGCTCTCTATAGTGCGTCTCTCAGACTCCAGGGCCGGGACTGTGAGGGGTCTCTCTGCCTTCCTGACTATTGAAGTAAGACAGAGGCTGCAGCATCCACGTCTGAGATAAGTTTATCTAGTCGGTAGGGAACATTTCAGCTGTGGGCAGTGACGGTGACATTCTGCGGGACTGGGCCGTGTGCCGTCAAGGCTATTCGGAGGAGATTGGGAGTGAGGTGGATTAGAGTGAGGGCTCGGGGTGGATGTCTCCCAAGTTGACTCCTTTTGGGGGCTACATTAAAAGGAAAAGAAATATACAAAGGCCAGAATGAATCTTTTAACTATACTCTGAATTAATCTGACTTTTCTAACAGTCACTAAACTTAAAAAAAAAAAGGAAAGTGACTGGAATGTTTTCAGAGATGAAAGATGAAAATGACTGGAGGGCTAGAACAAGGGTCCTTTGGGGAAAAAAATGGAAAAAATGGTGGTCCTTTAGCACAAATAACTAAGGAATTGCCATATTCTTCTACACTGAGGAGTTTCTGTGAGAGGATACTTATAAGTTGTGGTCTTTGTCAATGGGTGATGGAAGCACGTAGTATCCTTGCCAATGGAAGATGATATAGTAAAAAGAACATGGCCTGAAAGTCAGGAGACCCGAGTTCTTCTCCTGGTTCTGCCCTTCACTCAATGTGTGACTGAGCTATTGTATACTTCTCCTGCCTTCAGCTTCTGCTTCTGTAAAAGAAAAGGCTTTAACTAGATGATCTCTAAGGTCTCTTTAATGATGACAATAACTATTATTATGATTATAGCTAGCTGTTCTATCTTTCCTTATAGATGTTATTTCATTTGATCCTGACAGCAGTCCTATGAGGTACCTGCTATTATTGTCCACCCCCTCCCTCCCATTTTAATGAGGAAACAGAGGCCAAGAGAGCTTAAGTGACTTGCCCAGGGTCCCAGGGCTAATGTCTGAGGCAGAATTTGAACTCAGGTCTTCCTGACTCCCACACCAATAGCACTCTCTACCATAGACTTTTTCTAACTGTGCTTTTTAGCTTTAACATCTTTGATGCTAAGGGGAAAACTTCAAATTAAATGACGAGAGATTTTGGTTATGCAGAAGGAAAAAACTTCTTTAGGCTATAGTTAATAGCAATAGAATATAGCAGTGAGGAAGGGTGTGGAATCTCCCTGGAGAGCTCCCAGAGAATCGATTGCCATTCTTTGGGGGGAGTTTAAAGAATTACTTTCTTGATGACAGGCGATTAGACTAGGTGACCTCTCAAGGTCCCTTCCAGGTCTGAGATTCTGCAAGTCAAACTCCACTGGGTAGCATCTGAATAGAGACCCTTAATTTCTTTAATGGACAGGATTGAATTTTGCTGGGCTCAATTTGCTTTTCACAAAGAAAAACACTTTTGCTTGGGTCATTGATCTCTAGGGGCCTGTAGTCTGCCATTCTGCTAATGATTGATGAGTACATATTGGTTTTGGGGCCTTTTCCTTCACCGATGTGCAGAATTTCTTTGCTAATCTGACGCAGAGGGATTTAGGAATGGAAATTTTGTAGTGACCTAAGAATAATCTCTTTTCTCTTAATGGAATGGTAATGATAATGAAGGAGAGGGCTAGGATAGTGGGAAGGAGAAAAGAGGGGAGGAGAGAAAGGGGGGAGGAGTGGAGAAGGGAGAGGCAAGAAAGAAGAGGAGAGAGGGCAGAGAAAGGGGAAAGAAGGAGAGAGAGAATGGGGGGAAGGAGGGAGAGAGACATGGGAGAGAGAGATGAATCTTGCTTCTTTTGTAGTTCAGGATTTTCCAGGAAGAGTTTATATAAATGAATTACATTGAGAGCCCAGAAACCCACAGTTAAGCCAATAGAGTAGTTTCAAACTGTCAAACATCAGAATAGCTCTCAAGGAGTTTCCCTTCTTTTCTCTATCTTCTGGTAGGAAACTGGCTGGCAGCACCTTCCCCTTTAAGGTTCCTTTGTATATATCTTATGTATGTATACATATATGTATACCTACATATAAGTGTTACATACATTATATACAATATTCTATAAAATATATAGCATGTAAATTGTATATTATTACTATAATATCCCACATGCTATTATTTTTATCTCATATATTATTAACACAATTGTTATTAATTAGATTTATATATTGTATATGCATTATCTTCCTTTTAGACGATAAGATTCTTGAGTGAAGGGATTTGTTTTACTTTATCTTTGTATCTTCAGTACTAAGCATAATGCTTGGCACATAGTAGGTACTTAATAAATGCTTTTTTTAAACCCTTATTAAGTATTGGTTTCAAGGCAAAAGAGCAATAAGGGCTAAACAGTTTGAGGTTAAGTGACTTGCCCAGGGTCATAAAGCTAGGATGTATCTAAAGCCAGATTTAAACTCAGATCCTCCCATCTCCTGGCCAGGTGCTTTAAACACTGAGCTACCTAGCTGTCTCAATAAATGTTTATTGATTGATTGACTAATTATATATAGGAAAAATTAGAGGTTTCATCTGTCAAACAAATAAAACTATGTGTTAGAACAAAATATCAGATGCTACTTAGGTTGGTGGGAGGTCAAGATACAGTTTTTACCTAGACGAGAAACTGAGTCTCCTGAGCATACCCTTGATACCTGTGTCTTGACCTATTAGAGAAATATTGTTTAGCCATCACAGGCCCAGGGGATAGGCATAAATATATGCCCAGCTTTGGCATGCCATAATACATCTACATTCATTATAGTTGGCCAGGGAAGCAGTGGATGGATTTTGGGTTCCACCTCAGGGTTGATTAGTGCCCTGCATACCTATGGCAGCAAGATAGAAAACAAAAAGAAAGAAACAAAAAGAGACAGTGAGGTGGCACAGTGGATAGAGAGCCAGGTCCAGAGATGGGAGGTTCTAGGGTCAACTGTGACCTTAGATACTTCTTAGCTGTGTGACCCTGGGCAAGTCACTTCACCCCAACTGCTCTTCTGCCTTCTTGGAATCAATATTTAGTATTATTTCTATGACAGAAGGTGAGGGGTTAAAAAAAAAAACACAATCTCTTTCCTCAAGAAACAAAACAAAACAAACAAAAACTAAAACCTGGCAGCGCTTCAGATTGCAGGAAGATTGAAAGAGGATTTCAGTCTCTGATGAGCACCAGCCATGCAAGACAAGCCCCATGGGACAGTGGGGTATGGTCAGTATTGTTGTTCTGGTTTAAAACATACCAGGGCATTGCCTCATTTGCATAGTAATAAGAATGGGTCGCTCTTAAGCAATTTTAGAAAGAACTGATGAGGTTTAGGGTATGCTAGGAAGACTCTGAAAGGCAAGGGCTAGGAAGCAATCTTTCTGCTTTCCTTTAGATTAAAGGGCTGTTTCCAGCACAGACGTTCAGAAAATGGACAAAGTCCAAAGAAAGAAGAAAAAAAAAGATCAGAGCAATGAAAAGCACCCTTTCTCTGAGGAGCGATTACAGGAATGGGGCTTCCTGGTAGGAGAGAACAGAAAACTAAGGGGTAACTTGATTAGAGGGTTGTAGGAGACGTGTGGTTTCTTTGAGGAGAGGAGATTCCTTATAGTAGGAAAAAAGCACATTGAAAATTGGAGTCAGAAGATCTGAGCTGGATCCTGACTCCGCCACTTAATGGGAGTGTGACCCTGGGCACTACTTCCCCTCTGTGGGCCTTAGGAGCATTGGCTTCCATGCCCTCTAAGGTCCCCTCTGTCCGAAGCTATTTGACTATGTGGAGTATGTAGAGCTATGCTCTATCTTCACATTCTCTGTGGTCTCTCTTCCATGAAAGGCAGAACAAGAGGGAATTAGCTTAAATTAAAGCAAGAGATCTGGGTTGGCTATAAAGAAGAACTTCTTTGACTACCAAAGTGAAAAAATACTAGAATGTGTGATTAAAGGAAAGAAATCTTTGTCTCTAGAAACTTTAAAGGAGAGAACAGAGAGATATTCATTTCTAAAGGTCTAAGGCTAGGCTTGGTTATATTTTGGGAACCTTTGCAGCAATAGACCTTAGGTTTTGTCTACTCTTTTCAAGAGAGGCTGTAACAAAGTATGTGAAATAAAAATATATCAATGTAGCTATGATATTAGCCCTGGAGCCCAGTATTCAAAATGTAGCATGAACACGTTTTAAAAATAATTAGTGAAATTATATGAAAAGGGATAGGAGGTCCTAAAATTTGCAAGCACACACACACACACACACACACACACACACACACACACGGAGGCAACCAGTTAGGCTGAGGGTTTTGATATTCTTTTGTTTTGCTTCAGTATGTGTAAGAGGGGCAGTTTATTGAAGACTTGGGGATCTCTGCTTTAGAATTTAGACTCAGAGAGAGAAAGGAAAGACCCAGTTAAGTGAGTCATTAAAAGGGGAAGCCTGGGTGTAGCTTAGGCTTTTTCTTCTTTGAGAACTCTCCCCTGCTTCTAGCCAACATGAGTGTTCATAAGGGACACAGTTTGGAGAATATGGAGAAGGGAACATTTTGGCAGATAAGAAGGGGATACTAACATTCAAATGTCATCTGTCTTTGTAATATTTAAGGGTCGTCTCATGGCCCTTCCTTTGAGAGACTTCAAAGCATTGGGTCATGATGCTTGTAGAGATAAATGTGAGTGGGAAGTATAGGTCCTAAGTTTCTCTTATAGTTTCAGTCTCCTAGAGAGGGCAGTCTGCATAGTGGGGGAAACCCCGGAATTTAGAGTTAGAAGACCCAAAGTGGGAGTTTGAATCTCAACTTTGCCATTCAATAGTTATGTGACTCTAAGCAAGATTTTATAAACCACATCTGATTCTCAGTTTTCTCATATGTAAAATGGGCATAGTATTTGCACCATTTACTTCATAGACAATGCATTGTAAACTGAAAACATGACACCTTGGGCTCCTTTGACAATTTGGTGATGTCATCAGCCCCTTCTTAGAATAAAGTTTTTAAATGCATAAAGTTAAATTCATAGAATTACAAAAGAAACCAATTATATTGTAATACAAGTTATAGGCCCCAGGTTAAGAATTTCTCCTTTCACCAAACTTCTAACTTAAAATGAATTTTTGTTTGCTTTGTAGCATATTATGCATATTTTCCAAGTTTGTATGAATCTTGGTTTTTTCTAAATTTCCAAAATAAAAATATTTTCCTTTCAATAAACTACTTTCTTGACCCCCTTAATTAGATATTGATTTCCTTTTGATTTTTAGTGACTAATAAAATATCTCTCACTTGCAAAACTACACAGTAAAATATCTATCATAATAGATATTTTATATAATTATATAGATATAATGATATTATATGCAGTATAATATCATTTTGGCAATTATATGAAAATCAATAAAACATGGTGATTCACTTTGAAGTCTTTTAAATGCCTTTAATTCCATAATTTTGAATGAGATTCCTCCTCAAAAAATTATTGTTAATAATAAGTATCACCCATATTTATGTGTAAAGCCCCCTTTGGGATATCTCCTCCCATTTTGCACTTGAATTGACAGGTTGAGTCATGATGGCAGGTTTTAGAGCCCTTTGAAGAGCTGAGATTTTTCAAATACTTTTGTTTCTAGGTTCCCACTGGTAGACTCCTCATTAAAGTATGTATTAAGATGGTATATCAACACTAGCAGCTATCGAATATCGGCAGAAGTTTGGGTCTGGAATGCATTCTCCTATAGAAATAGTCTGTGGTATTCAGGAGCCAACTTGTGCCAGCTCAAGATTGCAGATGATTGAATTTTCAGTGTCGGCAGCTAGACCTCAGAAATCAGTGTTCAGGACTCAACTTACTATTTTGTTGATTGTCTAGATTAAAGATAGAGATGGAAAAATATTAATAATAGAGATTAAATTTAAAAGTGTGTCATGCCTATATTCCCCCTTCCCCAAGAACTAGTTGTTAAATGTTTACCAATATGCCCTTGCATCAAAGCCATGGGGAAACTGGGTACTGGGTGCAACTATGGTGAGATGTGTAGATAAAATAGGTCTGAGCTAAAGAGTACCTGAGGATCCTGGCCCTGGAAGTTCTTTCTCCCCTTTGGGGGGTCCTCACGACCTTTTGCTTAATGTTTGGTATTGATAATAGTAGAGTCTTTTGTTGCTCAGCTGAGCTGACTCTTGTTATGGAATGGCATCTCTGTTGGGTTGGTCAATGTGCTACTGGGCAAGGGTGCCTCTGTTGCTGCTGATTGTCCCTTTGATATACACATTCAGTTCTGACTCAGTAAACCCTGAGTTGTCAGTTCTTTCAGCTTCACAGTCCAGTAGAAGGCTTTTTTCATCACAACCTTATATTCTTATATATTTCTTGTATGGTCTAGTAGGATAAAATCTAAAACTGCTTAGCTATTAGAACAAAGTTTAGATTTAATTACTAATCTCCATTTGATTCTTAAATATTTCATTGAGAAGAATGACTATGTGTGGAATGATACCATATTTAATTATTTTAGAATTAAAGAATGAATTAATATTTTTATAAACCACTTAGTGTGAATTTATTTTTATATATTTATGGATCTTAAATTAGAATTTTAGTTAAAAAAGAAACAACTTTACTTGTGTGGATGAGAACTAAGAAAAAGGAACAAAATATCAAATTAGAGACTTTAGGTTAAATTTCAATTTGGGGCATCAATATAGATAGATATGAAAATTCCTATGGAAGATTTTTTTCTCTTAAAACTTCTTCTTCTTCTTCTTCTTCTTCTTCTTCTTCTTCTTCTTCTTCTTCTTCTTCTTCTTCTTCTTCTTCTTCTTCTTCTTCTTCTTCTTCTTCTTCTGCTGCTGCTGCTGCTGCTGCTGCTGCTGCTGCTGCTGCTGCTGCTGCTGCTGCTGCTGCTGCATGCACATTGTCCAAGCTTTATTGGGACAAATTGAACAACATAAAATTTTGCAAAGAACCATATCTTCTTATACCTTGTACCAGGGTTTTTGGCCACTGCTTGAACTTGTCTCTAATGATATGTCCAAAATCCTAGATATCTTGTCTTTTAATTTTTTTTCTCCTTAAGTTGTCCAAAAATTTCTCAGGGCTTTGTCTATGCCCCAAACAACTATATTTCCATCAACTTTTATTTTTTATAATTGTTGAGACCTTGGCATTGGCAATCTGTGCCATTTAGTTTCCTGTTCTGAAGTTAAAAACACATGTCTTTTAGTAGACCTGTGGAACAGCTGATTTGACCATTTCTTTTATCAATCTCTTTAAATGCTCAAAAAATTATACTTATCATTTCTTAGACAAAGAAATATGAAGTAATTTTTGTTGGCAGAAGGGTATGATTTTTTATGCGTTTTTGTTCAATAAAGCAATGGCAAAGCAGTTAAGTTTCTATTACATATGAGGCTCTTGTTTAGACATGGGAGATAGAAAGACAAAAGCATAATAATTCCCATCCATCCAGAGTTTATTTTGTAATGGGGAGAAGTATAGAGTTGTAGACAAAATACATACAAGAGAACAGCCCTGGTGAGGAAAGGCCACATGTATAGATAGCACTGGAGTTGAGTTTTGAAGGAAACCAAGGATTCCAAGAATAAGAAATAGAGAATTCATTGCAGGTATGAGGGATGGTTAGTGCAAAGACACAGAGATGGAATAAAGGAGTGAGAAAATCAGGAAGGTCAACTTGGTTTCACTTGAGAGTACAGGGAAAAAGTTGTGAATAGCTTTAATTATCAGACAGAGGAAATCCTAGAGGAAACAGCGACTACTGGAATTTATTAAATTGGGAGCAGGGGATTGTATGAAATAGAATTATACTTTTGTGAAATCTCTTTGGAGAATAGATGGGAATAGAAGACTGAATGCAGGAATGTTAAATAGGAGACCATTGTAGTAGTCCAAGTGAGAGGTGCTAAAGGTGGGAACCACAGTGGTTGTTATTTGAATTGAAAGAAGGAAGATCTATGTGAATGTGACACTTTCTTTGGAACTAATTCCCTAATACTCTCTCTCACTGGTGAGCCAGCTCCTCAAAGGGCGGCTTCTTTTCCCTTTTTAGATTCTAGGTATATTATCTGGGGTTTCTAGTATTGTTGCTCATAAGCCTCCTCCTGTGCGCCGCCTTATTGATTATCAGCTAGTAGCTCCAGTTTGCTCAAAGGAAAGGATATTTGCTTAGTAGAGCAGGAACAATAGTTACTCATCCTCAAAGTTTGGGACATAATTTCCCTCTGTACACACAAAGAAGGCCCTGGGAAGAGTGGGCTCAGTCTTAGAGTACAGAAGTAGTGAGGCATATGTGTAGAAACACAGCATGATCAAAGGGTAAATTCACACTTCGTCACCAGAAGTCCTTTTCCTCCTTCATGTAGCCTTCAAGTTGCCCATAGAGATAATTCTTTGCCAATTTCCAAGGACTGGTGCCTTGGCAGGGTATAACTGTCTGAAGATTGCTACTTGGTCACTTCCCAACCACTTTGGCTATTTCCACCACCTCTATTAGACTGCTACCTGACCTAAGCATCTCCCAAACTGTGACATGATTATCCAGGAGTTGGGAGATAAGAGAAAAGGAAAGAAACCATTTCTTTCCTCCAAACAATTCTGTTTTAGGAACACTGGCATGACTATGACCTGGTTTACTGTTTTAAACATAGATTCAGAGGTGTGCTTGATTCTTTAATCAATCACAAGATATTTCTTGTTTCCTGTCATTTATTTTTACCCAATGATCAAAGAACTTCATTCCCCTGAAACTGATCGAGAAGTTTTTCACTGCTGGTTTAGACTTTTGTTGTTTGATTAATTTGGTCATCCAATTTGGCCTTCTGTGATTACATTAATTTGAGTGGGAATTTCTACTCTCACAAATGTTGTGGAGGTTAGACATGGCAGATTTGGAGACTGATTAGATTATATAGAGTAAGGGAAAATGAGGAGTCAAAGATGACACCAAGGTTGCAAGATTTTCCAAAATAAGGATGTTCAGAAGATGAGTTGCTTTTGGGAGGAAAAAGAATTCTCTTTTTTTTTTTTTGACATGTTGAGTTTGAGACCATGCATGACTGGCGTGCAGAAGAGTAGATCTGAATATTTAAATCTGTGAGTCATCAGCATGGAGATGATAAATAAACCCATGGAAACTATTGAAGTCACCAAGGGATAAAAGTGTAAGAAAAAATAAAGAGGTCCTACAACAGAGCCTTGGAATATATTCAGAGTTATGGGATGTGATCTAGCAAAGGAGATTGAGGAATAGTCTTAACAGGTTATAGGAGAACTAGGAGAGAAAGCAGGTCAAATCCCTTTTCCATTTAACAACCACTCATTTCTCATTTGGCTACACCTGACACTGGGACTTCTCCAAGTTCTCCACCAAATCCTAGGAAGCTCTCTCAACTGCTCCCTCTTACCCCAATTTTGAGCTTTCTTTTGTTTGTTATCTTTCCCAATTAGATTGTAAGCTCCTTGAGGGCAGGGACTGTCTTATTTTTTCCTATTTACATCCCCAGCATTTAGCACAAGGCCTGGCACATAATAGGTTCTTAATAGATGTTTATTTATTGACTTACTAACTGAATACTTGAAGACAACTTTCATGTTCTCAAACAAGTCTTTTCTCTAGGCTAAACAACTTCAGTTCCTTCAACTGACTCTTATATGATTTGGATATCATATATATGATAAGGCCATCTAAATTGCTGTCTTCTCAAGCCTTGTCAGTGCCCTTCCTAAAATGTGGCACCCTGACCTGAACACTATTCCAGATATGGTCTTACCAGGGCCTAGCACAAAGGAATTATTGTTTCCTTATTTCTGGAAGCTATGCATCTATACCCAAGATCCCATTAGCTTTTTTTTGAATATCACATTTTATTACTGAATTATTTTTGTCACCCACTAAAACCCTCAGATCTTTTAGGGAGATAGTTATCCATACTTTTTCTACCCTATATTTGTGAAATTGATGTTTTTAGTAATGTTTCATTACATTCACATATGTGCTCAGATTTTTCTCAATCATTGAGCATATAGTTTGTTTTCATTTTTCAATAAGGACAAAACTATTATGAATACTTTTTGTATAGATGGGTCTTCTTGGAATATAATATTAGCATTGTATCCAAGAAGTGAATAATTTAATAACTTTCCTAACACAATTTCAAATTGTTTTCCAGATGAGTCGAGTTGATTCTTAGCTATACTAGCAGTAAAGCAGCCTATTTGTCTTTCCATACCCCTTCTAATAAGGGATTTTATCATCTTTTCCCATATTTGTTCATTGGATGATTGTGAGGTGGTTCTAATTTGAATTTTTATTAGTGATTTTGAACAATTTCCCAAATGTTATTAAATAGTTTGTATTTCTTCTTTTGAGAACATTTTGTTTATAGCTTATGATTTGGTCAAGATTATTTGTTTATCAAAACCGATATAACAATGAAATGTATTATACTGGACCTCTCTTGAATTAGGGTCATTTCCTTAATTCAATTAATGTTCCAGGTTTGACTCTTTTTTTTAATTAAAAAACAAACAAACAAACCCTTCCATCTTAGAATCAATACTATGTATTGGTTCCAAGGCAAAAGAGTGATAAGAGCTAGACAGTGAGGGTTAAGTAACTTGCCCAGGGTAACATAGCTAGGAAGTGTGTGAAGCCAAATTTGAACCCAGCACTGCCCATCTCTGGGCCTGACTTTCAGTCTACTGAGCCACCTAGCTGTGCACCCCACTCCCAGACCCTGTTTAACTTTAGCATATGAAATAACACTTAGGGGCAGTGGACCTGGAAGGTAGGGTCTTTAAATGGTCAGGAGGATCCCACATTAACACATAGCTGAGCAATCCTAGTTAAGTTTCCCTGAATTAGTAGTTCACATTTCAAATATTTGAAGATCCATCTTGGACGAGAGGATGGATAAACTCTCCAGGCTTCGCACTGAGATTTGAGGAAAGATATATTATTCTTATTGTGAGAGACCAGTGGAAATTTATCTAGCACCCCTTAAAAAAGGAATTGTGGTGCTAGAGGGCATTTGTGCATGAAACTATCAACAGCCCATCAGGCATCTCTGCACTTGCTCTTAAGCCTATTAGATCTTAATTGATTTTTCTTTTAGATGATTTGAACTTCTGCTACCTTCAGAGTCTAATCTGTAAGGAGCATGAGCACTACCCAGTAAATGATGCTACCCTCTCAACTTTTAGAAACCCTAGTGAATTTTGAAGAGTTGCATGAAATCCTGGCAGGCAATTTTCTAAGATGGGAACATCAGCTCCCAAGACAGAAATTGGGGAGGTTAGGTGTTAGGTTACATCCAGTCATCAGAGGATACCATGGAAGGCAAGAAGGATCCTGTCCTCTTCTGTGGTGCCCAACCCTCTTCATTGGGATCTACACTGTAGATTTCAAAAGCTTTGCCTCCCAGTCAGTTGCCACGAGATCCCTTTTTGTAATTGGTGAGGGTATCACAATTGATATTAGGAGCTTAACTGCATTCTGCTAGGGAAGCCTTGCTCTAGAAGAAGCTTGAGATACACAGTTCCTTGAGTTTGGATGGAGAGGTTTTCTTTTTGCTTTAAAAAAGAAACAACTATTATTTAGAATATGATTTTTTATGGGAAGTGAAATGGTACATTTGGAAAGATTAAAACTGAGAGTTATCTTCTAATGGATTAGATTACTCAAGACTTTGGTACTGAACCAACTCAGATCTCTTTTTTGAAGCATCTTCTGTTTATTTTGGACTCAAAATGGCAGGGCTTGAGAAGATGTCAAGATGTCCCCTAGACTTTCTTGTCATCTCCACTCCAATGGAGTCTTTTAGCCTAACTTTTCATCATGTTATTAATATAATAAATGCTTGAGGACCTGGGATCATATCCCGTCTCTGCTACTTGTTGTCTGTGTGACTTTGGGTAAGTCTCTTAACTGCTCTGGGCCTCAGTTTCCTCACCTGTAAAGTGAAGAGATTGGACTAGAGTTCATCTTAGGCCCCTTTCAGCTCTGAATCTATGATTATGTAATCATGGCCTTATAATGCTGACTTGATATTCAAGCTTTATAGGGGAAAGACATTTGTGATCTCTGCCAGTGTCTGTGACTCTGACACTGATTCTTCCACAGATTTTAAAGGCCTTTCTTTGCAACATCACATGAATGTCTCCAGGAGTCCTGGGGCTAAATTAGCCCTTGGACATCTAGATTTCATGTTTTGTCCAAAGTTCCATCAATCATTCACCATATATTGAGTAGCCATTCTGTGCTTAGCATTGTGCCCTGAGAAACACAAAGACTTTTATAACTTGTGAAAAGTGTTGTAATAATATCGGTGTTAAATATCAACTTAATAACAATATGTAGGTGACACAAGGTAAACAATAGCCTTACTTGAATAGAGCTTTACAGTTTATAAAATATTTTCATATGTTTTTTAAAACAGTTCTTACCTTCTGACTTGGAATTGATATTAAGTATTGAGACAGAAGAATGGTAAGGGGTAGGCAACTAGGGTTAGGTGCCGCGCACAGGGTCACACTGCTAGAAAAATCTGAGGCCAAATTTGAACCCAGGTCCTCTTGATTCTAGACCTGACACTCTATCCATTGTGCTACCTAGCTGTCCCCTTTCATATAGTTCTCATCTGTTCCTTACTGCAACCTATGAGTTAGATTATTAGATTATCCAATAGAACTCTTAGATAATCTAATAATTTATTAGAGTTTTATGGGTGAGGAAATGGAGAGCTGGAGAGGTTCAGTGATTTGCCTAAAGTCACACAGAGAGTAGTTGGGGGAAGTGAGACTAGAATGCTGGTTTTCTGTTCCCCAGTCCTGGACTTTCCACTGAGCAGGCTTCCAGAGCAGATACGTACGTAGGCAATGAATGCCCTTGGAGTTCAGAACCAAGAGAGCTCACTAGTGGGCTGGGGTGGGGCTAGCCTTCCATGACACTGGTACAAAATACCCTGGCACTTTTTCCTTCTTCAGATTTTGCTCCAGCAGCCTTCTCCATTGTGCTGCCTGTCACATGGTATGACCTCACTGACATTTGCTCTCTACCTCATTACACTGCTTTACTCTCTGGGGAACTGAAAAGCCCTCACACTCTTCTTCCCTCCCCCAGCCTTTCCTGGGGGGCTTGCCAGCTGGCCGCTGAACCAGTGAGCTTCCCGACTACCTCTCCCGGGCCTCTGTGTCAACCAAGATTAATGTGCATTTGTGGCTTTTAACAGACACTTGCTGCTCTCAGAGATGGGTGCAGGGTCTAGAATGCTTAGAACCAAATAGCAACGGGGCACTGGTGATGATCTCCTTTCTGTTTTCCCTGACGTCAGAAGGCGGAGTGCTTATTAACTTTGGAAGCATACTCACAAGAACAGAAGAAGAGGGTGTGTTGGTGCCTGTCCGAGAACATCTCCAAGCAGCCACAGCAGGCGGCAGCTGCATCAGAGAGCAAGGTAAGGATGCCTGACTGCACTTTGGCTCCGCTCTTTTACCTTTCACAGGGCAGTGCTACGATCTTGGTCACGGACTGGTAAGTACTTGATCTCAGTGTGGAGCCTTCTGAAACCAGGGCTTTGACGTGGTGGGAGAAATGAATCTCCGAGTCTTTGGGATTTCTTTACATCTGCCAAACCAGTCTCTGGCATAGATGCTTTTGTTGTTTTTTTCCCTTAAGTATTTTATTGGGCAGATGAAGTGGCTTTAGCTAGGCTTGCACAAGAAGTTTGCACTGCTTCCTAGTGGACCCGAGGTAGCAGGGGCAGTGTAGACATGGTAGGACAATTCTCTATCATTGATAGATTACTGGGGCAAAGTTTAAACTTGGCTGGGCTGATTCCCTCTGATCTCCACTCCCCCCACCCAAAGCATCCATTTTCTCTCTGCCATCAGTTACTGCATACTCATTCATTCAACAAATATTTATGAGGATCCTCAGAGAGGTATATTTTAATATGTAATATTAATCTAAGCCAAATGTAATTTGGAGAATAAATCTGTGGCAAAATAAATCACATGATGTGGGTCAAAGAGAAGCAGGAAAAAATGTGAGGATTAATGGTTTTTTTGGATTATCCTGGTTCATTTGATGATATGGATAATTACAATTGCATAGTAGATCAGATTTTTCTAGGGCGTTTGACTCAGAAAGGGTAGGGTGCTGGGTTAAAGCTTGGGCACCATAGGGGATGTTAACCTTGAAATACATAGCCCCTAGCCAAGTCTGTAGAATAGTGCTCTTTGTCCAAGGAGTGATGAGTCTCTCTTTCTGTCTCCTCTCAAGAGTAATATAGCGCTCCTCTTTCTGTCTATCTGACAGTATTTTACAATGTTACCTTTTTGGTATCAGGGTTTGAAGCCTTAAAAGAATGAGTCTCTATTGTAGGGAGTTTATGCAACAGCTAGTGGGCAGTGACGGGTCTTTTTTTTTCCTTTTTAACAGAAGTCTTCTGTGACAAGTTATCAGTCAGTGTAGGAAGCCAGAACCCTTAATTTCTTTTTTTTTTTCAGAGCCCTTATTTTCTAATATAGTTTATAATTCAAATTTCCCCACCAATCCTGGATTGTTCTTTTTTTATTGTTGTTTGGCCTATGACTATAAGAGGATTATTTTTTTCAGGCTGGAGAGAAAAAATTATCTTAACTGACATAACTCAAAGATCAGAGAACAACTTTCTCCTCCCTTCTCCTAAATCAGCCTGTTCTCATCTCTTTCAAAATGCAGTTACTAATTTTTAACTCACACTGAAGCTAGGAAGGCAAATGGACAGCAGAATTCAATTGTGTGAAGTATGAGACAAGATGGGCAAAAGCAGCTCCCTCTTCCCAGCTCCTCATCAACTTCTGTTGCCCCATTTCTAACAGACTGACCTCCTCGCCCCATTCTGAGCTGTTAGGTGCATATGGGAACAGACTTGTGGTAAGCGAAATGGGGGTATGATGAGAAGAATGTGGATGCTTGGCAGGAGGCCTTGCCTGGAAAATGACTATGGCTAGAGCTAGGAGGGTGGTAGAAAGAGATATTCTTGAACTTTGAGAGTTTCTGGTATAAAATGATAAAATCATAAAAACATTGGAAGGAGATCACGGTTCGGGTGTGACCTTAGGTGAGCCACTCCGTTTCTCTGGTCTTAGTTTCTCCATATATAACTTGAAGAAGTTGAATTAGGCAATTTGTAAGGCCCCTTCCAGTTCTAACAGTTTATGATTCTGTGCAATGTCTCTCCCACTTCAGCTGGCTCAGTTTCTTTCAGTGCAGGAATCCTTCCTACATCATCCCTGATAGGTGGCCAGAAACAACTACTTTAATACCTATAAAGGATTAGGACCTTACTGACTCGAATGATAGATATCCTGCCTATTTTGTTTGGAGGTAGTAGCTCTCTTTGTTAGTAAGTTCTTCACTGCATTGAAATCCATTTACCTGTAAAATCTGCCCATTGGTCCTAGTTCCTCCCTTTGGAGCCTTAGAGGATAGGTCTGTCTCTTCTACTCGATGGCCCATCAGATATTGAATGACGGTTATCATAGGGGGCCGGAAGGTGGTCGATGGAGAGTCAGGCTTGGAATTGGGAGGACCTGAATTCAAATCTGGCTCCAGATACTTCCTAGCTGTGTGATCCTGGGCAAGTCCCTTAATCCCCGTGCTTAGCCCATAATGCTCTATTGTTGTAGAACTGATACTTAGTATTGATTCTAAGACAGAAGTTAAGGGTTAAAAAATAAAAAGACATATTGATGGGAGATACGTGAGGAACAGAGAGAAGGCCACTTTGGCTGGATTATGCATTTCAGCATAGGGAATATATGTAATGAAGCTGTAAAAATGGGTTGGGTCAGGTTGTAAAGAACTTGTAAGAGTCAAATAGAGAAATTGATATTTTATCCAGGAGGCAATAAATAGCCATTGGAGTTCTTGAGTAAAAGAGTGACATGTTGGATCTTAAGGAAAATCGCTTTGGTAGCTTTGTAGATAGAGGATGTTTGGAGTGGGGAGAGAGAAGGCACAGAAATCAAGTATGAAGGCCTAAGTTAAGGCGATGTCTCTGTGAGTAAAGAGAAAGGAGTGTATATGAGAAATGTTACAGAAATAGAAGTGTTAAGGGTTGGCAAATGATTGGACATTTGGGGTAAGGATAACATTGAGATTACAATTATGGGAGCCTGGAAGAATGGCGGGGCCTTAAGCAGAAACTAGGAATTTGGTACAGAAGTGGGTTTGAGGGAATAGAAAATTAGTTCTGTTTTGGAACTGACTATTGAGTTTGAGATAAACCTAATTTGAAATGCTGAATAGTTAATGGTATGAAACTGGAACATAGGAAATAGACAAGGGACTAGATAGATACATCTTTGAAGCATCTGCACAAAGATGATAGGTAGGTGTCGGAATAGATGGAATGCCAGGCCTGGAGTCAGGAAGACTCATCTTCCTGAATTCAAATCTAGCCTCAGACTGTTGCTAGCCGTGTGACCCTGGACAAGTCACGTAATCTGTTGGTTTCACCTTTCTCATTTGTAAAAAGAGCTGGAGAAGGAAATGGCAAACCTCACCAGTATCTTTGCCAAGAAAATCCCAAACAGAGGTGCAAAGAATTGGACAGTACTGAAACAACTAAACAACAAACCTTCAGAAGCGTATTAAATCAATGAGAGAATGTAGAGAGATAGGAGGGTCTTATAGAGAGCTTTGGGGGACACCTATGGTTAGAGGGGATGCCATGGGTGATGAACCAGCAAAGGAGAATAAGGAACCACCATATTGATAGGAGTATCAGGAAAAAGTAATATCACAACAACCTAGAGAAGAGAGCATAACCAGGAGGGTGATCAACAGTGTTAGTTGTAGCAGAGGTCAATAAAGAGGAGAGGAGTAGGGAAAGACCATCAGATTTGGCAATTAAAAGATTATTGGTAACTTTGAGGATAGCAATTTCAACTGAGTGATTGGCAGAAGTCAAATTGTAAAGGGGTGATGAGAGGAAGTGAAATAGAGGGGACAGCTTTTTCTAGGAGTTTAAATGAGAAAGGGAGGGATGATAGGGATTCTAGCTTGAAGAGATGATAGGTCTAATGCAAGTTCTCTAAATATGGCAATCATTTGGGCATATTTGAAGACAGGAGGAAATGAACCATGTAGATAGGGAGAGTTTGAAGATGGGGGTTGGGAGAGTGATTGAGTTTGTGGTCTGGTGGAGAAGAGAGGGAGGGAATAGGATGAAGGTCATTAGTAGAGGGATTGGTTTTAAGGAGGAGTACTGTTTAATTGTTAGACTGGAGGAAAGAACAAGTGATAATGTCAGGGTTTTGAGAGATGAGGAGGAGGAGGAAAGAGGAAGTTCAAGCTAATGGTCTCAATTTCCTAAGTAAAATTAAGTCAGGGTCCTTAGCTGACAGGGTTAGAGGAAAAGAAAAAGCATGATAGATTTGAGAAGAGATTTAGAATTGCTTCTATAGGAAGAGGATATAGAATTTGGGAGGAATACAAAAGGTTACCATAGGAATTCCAAAGATCACTGTGGAAGGAATGGACAAAGTTGGAGTGGGACAAGGAAGAGGAAGAGTTGAAGAAGAAGGGAATGAATGAATAGGAGATGGAGGTTGGGGGTTATTTATTCCTAGGTAGCTGGTGATTTACACCAGGATAGGAAGATTAACAAATCATGGAAATTTGCTAGTTATTAGGATAGTAGCTGTGGTAGATGAATTAGAACACTTAGGCTTGAGAGTTCTGCCATAAGCTCTTGGTGGTTCCCCCCTTTCCTCCTCCCTCCCCCCATCATCCTTCTTTTTCTTTTTGTGACTCAACTTTAATATTTGAAACTGGACAAGATGATTGTTCAAGAAAGCAGTAGAACTCAGCTCTATCTTGTTGCCAAACCACTTGATTACCAAACAACTCAACCCTGTTTTAGATTAGCAGTCATTGTGATCCAGAATCTCCAAAAGAACAAAAATGAAAGGCTTCAGGTGAGAAGAGAAAAGCTTCCTGGTAAGTATTCTTTAAAGATCAAAAATAAAAGTGAACTACATCAGCTAAGTTAAAACAAACCAACCAACAGCCAACCCCCAAACCAAAAACCTCCTACCATGCTAAGAAGAGAGAAAAGCTCCCTTAGTTTGAAGGGGTTGGGTGGGGAAGCCTTTGGGTAGTCTGCCACATGATTTTAGAGATTAAAAAAAGAGAGAGGGGTGTGTGTGTGTGTGTGTGTGTGTGTGTGTGTGTGTGTGTGTGTGTGTGTGTGTGTGTGTGTGTGTGTAAAAGGACCTTAATGTAGTGAGAAAAAATAAAAAGTCCTGACTCCTCTCCTCCCTTGTCTTCATGGAAAAAGACCTCAACTAGATTATTCTACTAAAGGAAGGCAACCTTGGATTTAATTGAAGATTATAGAAGAGACCTCTCTTTCCTCTTTCTCCTCATCTAAAAGGCTTCAACTATAGGCTTATCACAAGAGAGGGAAACTTTAGTTTCCTAGTAAAGGAGAAGACATGTTGAAATCCTACCCTGAAGAAAGGGTCTGGCCTAAGAAAGACCTCTGGAGCAAAGGAAAAATCCTCAGCAACAAAAATAGGCAAACAAAAAATAATGAAAGATTTTTATGATGCCAGAGATGAATAAGACACAAACCCAAAAGAGAGTAACTCTGAAACATATAATCAAAACCTCAAAGTAAAAGGGGGAGAAAAAAAAAAAGCTTTCCTACAAGAAAATTTAGAATTTTTTGAAGAAATGATACAAGAATTAATTTTTTAAGTCTATTTAATTATTTTAGAATATTTTACCATGGTTACATGATTCATGTTCTTTCCCTTCCCTCCTCCCAACCCCCTCTCATAGCCAATGAGCAATTCCACTGGGTTTTACATGTGTCATTGATGATATAAGAATTTAAAAAAAGATCATAGAAGAAATGAAGTATAGAGAAATGACTTGGAAAAAGGATCAACTTAAAAGATGAGGTACAAAACCTTATCCTAGTGACAAACTCCTTAAAAATCAGAATTGGCCAAATAGAAATAAGTGATTCCAGGAAACAAGAATTCTTAAAAAGAGAATAAACAGAATCACAAAATGGAGGAAAATTTTAGGTATTTCATATAAAATAAAATGGACCTAGAAAAATAAATCAGGGAGAAATTGATTACTTAAGAATCACAGGACCCCCCAAAAAACTTCTTTTGAGTTCATATTTTAAGAAATCACTAAAGAGAGTTCATAGGCATATTAGAAAAAGAGGGCAATGTGAAATAGAGAGAGAAACCATTAACAATCTTCTAAAAGAAACATCAAAATGAAAATTCTCAGAAATTTCATTGTCAAAATTCAGAGTTTCAGATGAAAGAAAAAAATACTGCAAATAACCAGAAAGAATTCAAATCTTGAAGGACCACAACGGAAATTGCATAAGATTTTGCAGGTATTCCTGGTAAAGAAGTAGAGGATGTTGAATGAGGGATTCTAAAAGGCAAAAAAGACAAGAGTCTACTATCAAGAATAACTTCAACATTCAGTGAAAAAGAGGATTTTCCAATACTCCTGATGAAAAAAACTGGAGCAGAAAAGGAACATATCAAAATACAAATATAGGAGTCAAGAGAAAAATAAAAAGACAATACAAATAATCAGAAATGATTATAAATATAAACATGAACTATTTACATTCTAATTTAGGGGATTTTAAATGGGTTCTTTCAGAATCCTGATGTGATAGGGATCATAGATAGTCAATTGAGTCTGAAGAGTTATAAATTTATTTATGATTTGAAGATTCTGTGAGAAAAAATAAAAGGAGAGAAGGATACATTAGAGGAAATGGGGGAAAAGACAGAGAAATTTGTTAACACATATAATAATAGAGTAACACAAATAAAGTTATATATAAACATGGAAGGAGTAAGGGGCAACAGGTATCAGTTGAACTTTACTTTCCTACAAACAGGTCAAACCAGGACAAAACATGCACACAGAGTTTAGTTTAGAAATATGTACAGCTCAACAGGGCTATGGAGAATGCAGATAGGAACAAAAAGAGGGAAAAGAAGAGTAGAAGAGAAAGAATAGATTCAGGGAGAGAATAGCCAGAAAAACAAAATAAACCCTAAATCCAGAGAGAAGATAATAAAGAGAAGGTTTGAATGGGGGAAAGGGTAGTAACATGACATAAATAAAGAGCAAGTAATACTGAGAAGAAAACTTGTGAGCTAATAATATAGAAGGAAACAATTAGCTATCATAACTATGAATAAAAATCAATGACAGACTGTATGCAAGAAATACATTTGAAACAAAGACACAGTTTAAAATAAGAGATATGATCAAAATCTATTAATCCTCAGCTAAACACAAAAAAGCAGAGGAGTAATTATGATTTCAGACAAGGCAATGGCAAACATAAACTTAATTAAAAGAGATACTTTTTTCTGAAAGGTAATATAGGCAATGAATTGATACCTACCATGTATGTTCCAAATTGGCATAGCTTTTAAATGCTTAAGGAAAAGCCAAATAAATTAGTTAGAGAATTAAATAGTAAACTATAATGGTAGGAGACAATATACAGAAACTTTGGGGATGAAAAGGCAGTCAGAAAAATGTATATATATCTTGATAATTTTATTTAAAAAAGAAGGGACAGATTAGTGAATTGAGACTATAATCACATATGTTAGGAAATTAACACATGTTTAAAACCTCAGAATAGAAATCTTGAAAATCAAAGAAGAGATTAACAAAATTTAAAAGAAAAATATTGAATTTATAGATAAAACCAGGAGTTACTCTCCCCAATAAAATTGATAAATCATTAAAAAACTTCATTAGAAAGAGGAAAACCAAACTCCCAGAATCAAAAATAAAGAGAATTCACAACAAATGAAGAAGAAATAAAAGATATTATTAGAAACTATTTTGCCCAAATATGTGTGAATAAAACCAACAACTTTAACTGAAATAATGAATATTTTCAAAAATATAATATATATTAACTACACAAAATAGAACTTTTAACCCAGTTTCAGAGGAAGAAAATGAGCAAGCTGCAAATGAACTTCTAAAGAAAAGAATTGTAAGACCAGATGGATTCATGAGTGAATTACATCAGACATTCAAAGAACAGCTAATTTCAATTAATTATATATACTGCAAAAAGAAAAAAAAAGATACTATCAAATTCTTTTTAGACACAGATACAATCTTGTTAACATGAACCAGGGACAATCAAAACAGAAAAAAACTACCCATATCCTGAATGAACAGACATGTAAAAATTTAAATAAAATATTAACAAAGAGGCTAAAACAACACATTGCAAAAACCATACACAATGACCAGGTTAGATTTATACCAGGAATGCAGAACTGGTTTAATATTATGAAAAATTTAACTATATTAGTAATAAAATCAACAAAAGTCATATGACTATCAATAGATAAAGAAATCGCTTTAATAAAATTGAGCTTCAATGTTTTCTGGTCTGTCTTGCTGGACCATGGAATAATCATTTCCATTTTCCAGATTTTGAATGATGTGTGTTTGGGGGTTTGAATGAAGCTTCTGGATGTGTTAAACTGGCCACTTGCATTTTGCTGACTTTAGGAAACCCTCTGTTGCACCTTTTCTTATTCAACTTGATGCTGTTATGTGCTGCTTTGCCAAATACTAAGCCTACCAGGCCAAATAACAAATGTGATTGGGAGTGAACTCACAGCCATTTACAGCTGTTTGAAGATGCTCTGTGCAGGCATTTGTTTCCCAGGTTGACCCAATAAAGGAGAGAGTTTGAGGAGTAGATAAGTATAGGCTGGGGTGGGAGATTAGGAGCTTTCTGTTTTACAACAAAGAAATGATCTCTCCAATTTAATCCTGCTTGGGAAAACTGATTTTTGAATTACCTTTAAAGTTAAATATTTACCAATCTAACATCAAGGATGGATAGGTGTTCAGGGGGAAGATGCCACAGAATCATAATCAAAAGGAGTCAGTGAGATTCATGGAAAGAGCAGTGCAATCAGGGTTCTAATCACAACTTTCCATATCATAAACAGTGTGACTTTGGGTAGGCCACTTCCCTTAGCTTTAGTTTCCTCATCTTTAAGAAGGGATTGAATTAGATGGTCTCAGAGTTCTCTTCTAAATTTAAGATACCAGTAATGATTCTAAAATTAGAGTTAATAGGGTCTCCATAAATGTTTGGAGGCATTGCTTCAGAGTTTTAACAAATTGGCAATAAAATATACTGCCCTTTGGCAATGCTTAAAATGATTGATTTGATGAAGTGACCAAGCACATTATCTAGGGAGGCTACAAGACAGGAAGGCCAAGAGGGAAGCTCTATGTAAGGTTATTGTGCCCTGCCTGTTTTCCGATGGCTATAGGGTATCCTTCTTGCAATAGATTTTTATGCTGCTGTGATATGGGGGCCCCAGTTATGGCAACAGGTGTTCCTGGTTGTGGTGGAACAATTAGGTAGCTCTGGGACTCTTCCCTCAAGAGGCTTAATTCCTTTCCTCACCTTCCTACTTAGTACTTTGTTAAGGAGTTGAGTCTGCTTGATAGTTTGGAAGAAATTTTGTTTTTTTCTTCTTACTTGCATTTTTAATTCTGTTCCTATAGCCCTTTCTCTTCGTAGCTTTCTCCTTACTCCTCTAGACTCTGACAGTCCCTTTACCTTCTTCTAGGGAAATGACTTTTCTTTCTCTTCCCTTTCATAATTTTGATAAAACTCCCATATGTTCATGATGCTGTGGTCAATTTTTTTGAGAACAGAGGCATCAAACCTGTAGCCCCTCATCTCCCTGAGGGTGGCCCAAACCAGACTAAAATGTAGTTCCTGTCTGATTTTTTTTTTAACCCTTACCTTCCGTCTTGGAGTCAATACTGTGTATTGGCTCCAAGGCAGAAGAGTGGTAAGGGTAGGCAATGGGGGTCAAGTGACTTGCCCAGGGTCACACAGCTAGGAAGTGGCTGAGGCCGGATTTGAACCTAGGACCTCCCATCTCTAGGCCTGGCTCTCAATCCACTGAGCTACCTAGCTGCCTCCCCCTGTCTGATTTTAATGTATTGATGTATTAATGGAAAATGAACTATATAAATATGTATGGTTTTCTTAGTCAATATGTGGCCCATGGGGATCCTTATGTATGGTTTAGTGGCCCATTTCTTTTTGAGTTTGACACCACTGCTCTGGAATACCTTGCACAAAAATTGTTTCCTGCCCTCCATCAATTTAAGATCGAAGATAACTTGAACATAGAGAGATATTTGTTTTTGGACAATCACCAGATAGTTATTGTATTTTTGCTATGTAAGTTACTATTCTGGATACTATGGGAATTAGAAAAGAAATGTAACTTGGATGCTGCTTTTAAGAGCCTGATAGTCTAAAAGGAACCGATAAAATCTGAAGGCAGATTGAAGCATTCCATTTTTTCACTTTATTGTCTTCATGAGTTTTTTCCTAATATAAGTAATGTGTGCCTTCTTTCATGATATGATACATGGAAATATGTATTGCATGATAGCACATGCATCCTATATCACATTACCTGTAATCTCAGGAGGGGGGGAGGAAGGGAGAGAACATGGATCACAAAATATCAGAAAACAATTATTAAAAATTGCATTGATATGTTAAAAATAAATATTTTTATACATAGAAAAGAACCTCACAGCTTAGGAGATGACATATGAACATGAAAAGATAATTTATGCAGTAAAACTGTGTGTAATAACCATCAACTAAATTGGGAAGGATAATCAGTGCTTTAGAAGCTAAAAAGAGGAAAAAAGCAGAGATGGCCTCACAGAGGAAGCAAATTTTGAGCTGAACTTGGAAGGATAGGCCAGGATTTAGACAGGTAGAAAGAAGGAGAGAGGCCACTTTAGATAGGGAGGATGGCCTGAATAACAAGAGGCATTGACTAGGCAAAATCCAATTTAGTTGAAACAGAAAATGTATATAGAAGTGCTGGGAAGTAGATAACACTGGAAAGGTGGACTGTGACCAGATAATAGAGACCCTGGAATAAATGACAGGCAAAAGTATTTGGGTTTGCTCTTAGAGGCAACAGGGGTCTTTGAGAATATTTGGGCATGTCGAAAGTGGTGTTATAGAAAAATTAGTCTGGGAGATGACATTTATGAAGCCTGAACCCATATTGAGCAAGAATAAGAGGACATATCGCTCTGTGTTTTCCCTCTTGCACTGAATCGCTGTCCTTGAGAGTCTGGATAAAAGGGAAACTGAGGCTGCCTGATGTCAAAACAGGATACAGCAACCCAGAATACTAGGACTTGATTTCATTTCCTCCTGAACCAGTCTGACCGTAAAACATCATCATTCCCCTGGGGCAGCTAGGGAAGGGAAAATAGAGGATGTTAACTAATATATTACTACCCAGCTAGATGCTTCTGTTTGCTGTCTAGTAGCCTGACTAGTTATAAATATGTAGAAAATAGAGTTCAGCAAGAAAGATGAATTCAGATGGGTTGAAGTGAACTCACTGAAGTAGATAGAAAGCTAATTCCAGTTCTGTCTGGTTCCACAGAAACTCCACCCTCACAGCTCTTTCCAGCAGGAGGCAGCGCCAGCCAACTCAACCTGTGAAACTCAGCATAGAAGCTTTACGTCATCAGGACAAACTCTCATTGGATGATCAAACCCAAGAGCAGGACTCTGCTTCTAACAACTTGACCCTTTCTTGGGTACCCTCCACTTGAGTATCCTCCATTCCACAGTAACTTCATCTCAATGTGGAGGACTAAGATGGTGGCCTTGATGGCATGCAGGGCTATCCCAAGAGAGGGCCTCCAAGGGAGTGTGCGGATTGGTACCTGATGGTCCACAACAGAGGAGACTTAGAGGAGACTCAATGGAGCTCTTCCTGATGAGGAAAAAAATGAATAAAATTTCATCTGTCCTTCCTCATTCCCTGGAATACCTCCTTCTCCTTCAGAAGGGCAGGAAATGGCTTGAGGGACTTTATAACCCAGAATAGAATTAGCTTCTAGGAATTCTCCCATTTTCAGAAGGTGCTTGGACTTAGGCTTATGGAAAAAATGATGTAACCATTGAAGTTTGTAGGCTCAGGAATGAGGGATTTAGATTTCTGCATGGAAAGAAATTAAACATCTCTCCTTACCCAATTCCCATCAGTACAATCAACAGATGAGCAAGAGAGTTTTTGGAATTTTCCTTAAACCTTCCATACTTTGCCAAAGAATATGGTCACTGCCATAGGAGTTAGGATATATACTGAGTTATGTAGTTCAAGTGCATTTAGATTCTCTGAGCTGAGCCAACTGGTTTACTATGTTCATACCCAAGAGAGTGTGACATATCTTCAGGTCTTAGCAGAAAGTAATTTTTTCTCATTGCCTTAAAGATGGTTTTTGAAGCAATAAACTCCAAGTTATCTCATTGTGCTTAACGTGAATTTTAGAAAGGGAAAAATGGCAGCATTTGTAGAGTAGTTGAGGTCAAGAGATAGGTTTGGGGAACTCTTTTTTTGCTTCCTGTTGGATTAATTACTATGTGTGGGTTTATTACTCCACAGATTATAGATGTACTGCTAGACCTTAGTTTTCAGCCTTTGAGTTTGGAGGATGGCTTACTATATATGATGCATTTTAAAGAGTATTTGTCCATAATGGCTCCTGCCACCTTTCCAGCTGCTGCCATTTATCTTACTCAAAATAGTAACGAAACCTGTGGGAGCTGTTTATCATTAGTATTTCACCAGAAGTATCTGGCCAGATCTTAGAGGGAAGCCAGAGAGAAAATCTCTATGAGTCTCAGGGACTCAAGCACACAAACTATATGAGGCAGGTCATAAATCCTTGAATTCCAGATCAAATAAAGTGATTTTCCCACTTGTCATTTTGTCATCCCATTACATTTTCCCTGGCCCTCTCTGTATGATAGAGCATAACACTGGGGCCATGTTGTCCATCTCTTGTTGAATTCTACCTAGTTTTTTGCCTGGTTTCTTTTTACATTCTGGGCTGCTTTGCCCTTGTGAATTTGTATCATTGGTATATCTGCTGGAACCTCACACGCTGGAGAAAAGATTCCCCCTGGGAAAGAGCAAAGTGAATTGAATTAAGGTTCTTTCTCCATCCTTACCTGGGGGCCTGGAACCAGAAGAAAGGTGGAATCATGGGCTCAGGGAAGAAATTGAGGCCAGGCTTGAAATCTGTTCAGGGTTAATGCTGAGCTGCCCCAGGTGAATGACAGTTTGAACAACTCGAACCTCCATAGATGAATCGCCAGGATCTGTACAGACAATAAGATGCCCTTTGATTTAATTTTCTTCAGTTCAGAAATAACATTAAAAGGGAGGGAGAGAGAGAGACTCCGGAGAATTACATTTCTGGGAAGGCACTGAGCGGGCCACCTCACCCGTAACAACTCCTCCGCTTTTCAGTGGAGATGTCTTGAAGACTCTTTGTGATCATGAAGCAAAAGGCTTGGCCAGTAGGAGAAAGATGGGAGAATGTTCCAGGACCCCTAGATTTGCTGTCCTCGTTCCCTGCCACAGCTGAGCAGGAGGAATGAAGCTTTCTCACTGAGTTCAGCTTAGTTGGATCTTAGGATCAAAGAGTTAGAGTGGGAAGGCCCCTGAGAGCCCAGGGCCATTCTAGTACAATTCCCTCCCATTTGTTAGATGAGGTGCATGGGGACCAGTGAAGTTAAGTGACTCCCCAAAGTCAAATGGGGAAGGAGTAACTGAGGTGATATTTGAACTTGGATCTCCTCCAAATCCACTGCCTTCCCCCTGTACCATGCTGGGTGAGCAGAGAGGACACGAGAGGCTCCTTGACAAAGTGTAGGGGTCTAGCTGTTACAGTTGTGCATCAGTTTCTGTCAGACCCTCAATTTTCTTGCTGTTGACTGTGGTGCGCTACAGGGACCATTGCTGTTCTCTTTCAAAAAATCAATGAACCAATCTTGCTTCATTCACCGTGGAGGAGGAATGATGACCTGGTATCCTTTGTTCTTCATCATGGGCGTCTATCACAAATGTCCAGACGTGATATGTAATCTAACAAAATGGGTTGCATTTAAAATTCATAATCACAGCAACAAGCTCAATTGCCACTCTTCTCTATAAATCACTTTAAAGGCTCCATAGTGGCCTCTTCACTAGTTGGCTAATTGTCTTAGTTCAGTGCCCTCAATCTCAGTAGTTAAGATGAAGGGAGCCCGACCACTTATTGCTGAGAAGGCTGTTTGTGCCGTCTGAATACAAAGTGATCATTTTAGTCCTCGGCACTCTGTTATGCACTTTATAAGGTTTTCATGTATGACCAGATCCCCGGCGCTTCAGAATGTTACCTCTTTTGTAGATAGTAATGATCGCGTTATCTGTTGTTGCGTGTTTGCTCTGCTTCTGGGTAGATTTAACTTATATTTGTTGATGTCATTTATTTGTGTTTTTGTGGATGTTGAAAAACAAACCTGCCATTGGAGTTTCTTTGGCATATATGCAGAGAGACAGTAGTGCCTAGAGAGCTGGCCTGGCTATGGAGTGAAGACCACCTGGGCCTCTGACACATACTTGGTTTTGGAACCTTAGGAAAATCTTTACCTAAAGTCTCAGGACCTCAGGCAACTTTCTAAGGCTATAAGTCTCAGAGGGGCAGTTGATCTTTATTAGTAAAGAGAGTTTGCCCACCTGAAATCTCTTCTACCAATGAAATCACAATCCTGGACCTTGAAAAAAAAATCTTCAGCAGAAACAAAGGATGTCATTTACAGGAAGTGAATCAGGACTCTTTATTCTGAAAGGACAATTGCAAAGAACCGATTGATTAATTAATCAAGTATGTCATGAATCCGTGAAGGGAATGGTGGGGAAACATATGTCAGACTCACCAGATTCTGGAACATAAAGGAGAAGATCTCACTTGAAACTTGAAATAAATGAAGTTGGGGGGTGGGGCGCGGGGCGGGGAATAATCTAGATGTCCCAGTCTCAAGAAGTTCATTAATTAAAGTTCAAAATAAAAAATAACTTTTGAAAAGGTTTAAAGAAATTTGTGGATGATGGCTCCATAGTAGGCTTTTAAAGAACAAAGGATATTTGAGGTTCCTGTTATGGAAGATGAGCATGCTTTTCTCTCTGTTTCTCTCTAGGAAAGAGAATCCTGGTCCAGATGGGCAGGATTCTGATATTTCAATATTGACTAGAAGTAGGATAAAGGGTTCTGATATTGATTAGATGTAGGAAAAATGTCACATGTACGTGGCACTTAGCAGGAATCCCATAAAGGAGGCTTTTAAATAGAGCATCACTTAATGTGATGGAAAGTCCTCTGCTCTGCCCATTTTTTCTGCTTAGATTTCTCTTGTGAGACGTGGTTACCACTAGAGTTCTCAGAAGTGTTGCTAAATGACCAAGTAAAAGTCAATTGAATCAAACTGAATTTCAGATTTCCATCTAAGGAAGCAGACACGTTTTCCTAAAAAGCATTAAGTGCTGCTGGCATCCTCCTCTAGGGCTGTAGACAGAAAGTAAGGAACTAGAAGCATTGAAAGAAAGCCCTTTTATTCTGACAAACTTAGCTCTTATGGACTGCCCTAGCCTTCACACCTTTCCCATCCCAGTGCTTAGGAAAGAAGACGGAATGTGTGGAATTTAGGGTCAGTTCCAGATTTGTTCAGAAATATAATCTTAGGTAGAGTCCATTATTTCCCATTACTTTGATCCTGCCTTCAAATGCAGATGTCTTGTCACTTTCTTTGTAGTTCTAGAAAGAGAAAACTCTTTTCTTTTCCCCCCTTAATACCGCTTGCATCACTTTTCTATGCTTGATGGAAGTTCTACCTTCTAAAATGCCCCTGCAGTTCTCGGATCCCTAGGTTGGTGGAGTCTAGGGGCAGGAGTCCTCAGATGATTCATCTCAGAACCCACCTGGATGATTTGAAGCACTATTCGCTACCTTTCTTATAGGGTTTCTGATACTGGGTTGGGGTTTGGCCAAGAACCATCTCTATAGTCCTTCCTTATCATCCTCATTTCTGTGGGCATTTCCTTTTCATTCCCTAACTACCTAGTGACCTCAGGGCTTTGGGAAAAGAAAAATTAGCTGCTTTCCACCAATGTTTGGATAGAATTTGGTTCAGGTTCTTCATCAAGGTCATTAGTAACAAGTGTTTGAGAATGTGCTATAAAGAAGACTTTTAGAGGATAGACTAGACTCAGGCTCTCCGACTATATTCTAAAAAGACTCAGTAAGAACAGTCTGTTGTTGACACTGGTACAAGATTTGTTAGTGGGCAGGGACTAAACACAGATAAATTTGTATACTCGGTGTGTAGCCATAACATATATATATATATATATGCGCATTCATACTCTGCATAACATGTTGCCCTGACCAGCAAGATACAATTGACATTACGTTATTATTACAGTGTTATTAAATGCCACTATATAATCACTACATGCTGCTGTAACGTTATTTGACATATCTGTCCTTTATATCATTGTTCCTATGGAACTACTGGTAATATTATCTCATTTAACATAATATTTTTCCCAAGTAAGTTTGTTTTATTTTGGGGTGCTCAGGGAATAACTGAATAAAGTTATTTTTTATTATTCTAAATTGAATAACTATCAACAAAAACAAGCATTCCAATAAAATTGAACCCTGGATTGTCACCTTTTGGACTTATGGTACATTTTATATGTATGAAAGTGAGTTTATACACTACCTCCCCTTATCAACAACCAGCCCTCTGACACCAGTCGAGCAGTCCTGAACTGATGATATTTCCCACAATGGCCAATTCAGAGCTTCTGATCCAAGGGCTCTTCCCTATCATTTCTTTTTTTGCCTTATCAAGACACTATTTGCATGCATTTCTGATTTCTTCCCACTACTCCTTTCCCTCTTCCACTAATCATAGTTCCATAATTCTTTTGCTAATTTCACTCTCTTAAGTATATATTATATACATATATGTGTGTATGTATGTATGTATGTATGCTATGTATCTTCTCTCCCACCCTACCTCCATCTCTTTTATCTCTTGTATTTTTTCTTTTTGTTATTTTCTGGGGGGTAGCTGGGTGGCTCAGTGGATTGAAAATCAGGCCTAGGGACAGGTGGTCCTAGGTTCAAATGTGACCTCACTTCCTAGCTGTGTGACCTTGGGCAAGTCACTTGACCCCCATTGCCTAGCCCTTACCACTCTTCTGCCTTAGAACCAATATACACTATTAATTCTAAGACTTTAGAAGTTAAGGACTTAAAAGTTTATTTTCTGTCTTAGTAATAACTTTAAGACAGAAGGGCAAAGACTAGGCAAATGGGGATAAGTGACTTGTCCAGGGTCATACAGCTAAGGATATATCTTCTGTCTCTTGTTGAGGAAGATCTTTTTTGAATAATTTTTTTCTCCTTCTTTGTTCTATTTGTGACCTCTCTTCTTCCAGAACACCATAGCTGACTGATATAAATGAATGGTGTTAGGGGGCAGCTGGGCAGTTCAGTGGATTGAGAGTCAGGCCCAGAGACAGGAGGTCCTGGGTTCAAATCTGGTCTCAGACACTTCCCAGCTGTGTGACCCTGGGCAAGTCACTTAACCCCCATTGCCTAGCCTTACCACTCTTCTGCCTTGGAACCAATACATAGTATTGATTCCAAGACAGAAGGTAAGGGTTTTAATTTTAAAATAAAAATAAATACAATTTTAAAAAATGAATGGCGTTAGATGCTTATGTAAAGGAAAAAGAGAAGTCCTTCATTTTGTGGGTGAAATTAGATATTCAGTTAATTCAGCAAACAATTACGTATGCACTAAAGCTATTCAGTGCTAGGGATACAAAGTTGAAACATTATATATAGACCTTGTCCAAGACCAGCTCCCAGTAAGATGAATACAACTATGATAAAGGCAGAATGTTTTAAGAACATGTTGAAAATTATTGCCATTCTCTTATAAATAGCCTTTGAAAGTTCCCAGAAGTCCTTCAGAAAATTCTACAGCTACCTCTTGATCTTACCCTAGTTCTCAAGTACCAACAAAAACTTCAATGAAAGATATTTTTTATCATGTTTAATGATAACTATTACAATGGAGACAGATCACTGCAAATTAAATCAATTCAAAAACATTAAGTACCTACTAGGTATGAGGTGCTTGGTAAATAAATAGAAAAACTGAACCCTGCCTTCAAGGAGTTTAATATTTTAGGTGGTGGAGGAGGGGAGGTTACTGTCATGTTAGTCTTAGATAACTTAAAAGAAGGAAACTTGAGGAAGAAAAAGAACATTAACAAGCACAGGTTTGGATCGGGTGACACTTCAATGGAGTCTCAAAGGATAATAAAGATTTTAAAAGAACTAAAAAAGAAATACATGGTAGATGTGGGATGTGGCCTATGTGAAGTTTGACTAGATTGAGAGTATGTGAAAGGAAATTACATGAAATGAAGCTGGAAAGGTAGTCTGGAGTTAGATTGGGAGTGACTTCAATGACAGATGGATCTATTGTGCCCCAGAAGCAATAGAGAAACTAAACATTTGGAGGCAGAGAGGAGTGACATAGTGAGACCTGGACCTGAGAAAGAGGGGTAGAGGGCCTGAAGTACGATGGTGGTCCTGTGACTGGAGAGCGAGGGGATAGACTTGTGAGGTGTAGAGATAATGCTGTCTAGATTTGGCAACTAATTGGATCTGGGAAGCGAGACTGAGGGAATAGTCAAAGATCACACTCCAAGGTTATGAAAACTGAGTGACTGGGAGGATAAGGTGCCTTTAACAGAAATTGGGAAGTTTGAAGGAGCAATAGATTTAGATAAGATAATCAGTTCTGTTACAGATATCATGATTTTGAGACAAAACATCTAGGTGGCCATTTTGAGTTGGTGATATGGGATTTCAAGAGAGAGATTAGAAGGAGATAAAGATTTAGGAGTCCTCTACATAGAGATGATAATTAAGCCCTATAGAAACGGATGAGGTCTTTAAAGGAGAGAACTTAAAGCTCAGGACAGATCCTAGAGGTTATCCATGCTTAGGTTAGTGAGAAGGATAATTTAACAACAAAAGTCTAAAAAGGAATAGTTAAGCAGGCAGGAAATATGAAAGAAGAAATTAATGTCTAGGAGATGAGAGACACGTTTTCAGATAGTAAAGAAGAACCCAGCAGTTAGGGAGAGATTAAAAATGAGAGTAGAAAAGATCCAAAGATTTAGTTCCTGGAGGGGTTGGGGGATCCAGTCAGAGAAAGCAGTCATGGCTTATGGGACTCAGAGCATTGTGAACTATTTTGCCCCAGGGCTTGAGGCTTCACCACATTCTAAAAGGGCCAAACTTTATGGTCTTCAGGGCCTCACTGCAGGCTAGTGCCAGGACTTGGGACTTCAAGGGGTAGTTGTGGGGTGCTTTACTGCTTGCTTAAGCAGAGTCTCAGAATCTCAAAGTTGTCCTATGCTCAGACTTGGAATCTGGTGCAGTAGGTGAGAGGTGGCTGACTGGCACTCCTCTGTGTGCAGTTTTACTTCTGATTCCCCCTTATCCCATGAAAATGAACTTTTTCTGCCTATCTTTCAAGTTGTTTTCTGCAGGAAAGCCCCAGCACTATCTCCTTGTTGCTTTTGTGACTTCAGGAGTTTTGAGGTGCTATTTTAAGGTAGGTTTGGCAGGATTTTGAAAAAGGTTCCAATTTTCACTGCTACTAAGCCACTATCTTGGCTCTTAATCAGTACTGGAAAGAGAGAATATAGGTAGAGAAGAACAACTTTAGGGGAACACCCAAGGTTAAGAAATAAGACAAAGATGATAATTCAGCAAAGGATACTGATATGGTATGGCCAGGCAGGTAGATTATCATGAGAGAGCAGTATTACAAAAATTTAGAGAGTATTCAGAAGAAAAAGGTGGTGGAGCAATGGCAAATACCACAGAGAGGATGAAGCAAGGAGCATAGAACTGAGAAAAAAACAGTGGATTTAACAATTAAGATCATTGACAAATTTGGAAAGAAATTTCAGTTTAGTGATAAAGTAAAAAACCAGACTGCAAATTGCTAAGAAATGAATGAGAGGAAAAATAAGTGAGGGCAATGAGTATACATAGATTTTTCTAGGAATTTAGTTGTGAAATGGAGTAGAAATGTAGGATATTGGCTTGAGGAAACGATATGGTCAAGTAAAAGATTTTTTTTAAGGATGGAGAAGAGCTGGAGATATTTAAAGGCAAAAGAAAGTAGCTAGTAGGTAAGTAAAGAGGGAAGGGGGTAAGGATGCTTGTGGAGACAATTCAATAGAGAAGATGGGTGGGAATGAGATCAAGGATACAATTATAAGGGTTGATTTTGGCACTGAGAAAGATAGCCTTTTCATCAGAGATGAGTAAAAGTGAAAAGGACATCCATGATTTTAAGGAATTCTGAGGTGTATTAGAAGGAGAGAAGAGGGAACTAATAGTGAATGAAATATTTTCTCGGTAAAGTAAGAGATAAATTCCTTTTCTAAGAAGGATGGAAGGAAGAAGGGATTGATATGGGAGAATGGAGGAAAGAATAGAAATTTGAAACAGTTCCTGTGGGAAATATAATAGAGAAGGGGGAGTAAGAGGATTGCTTTGTATCATGAAGGCCTAGTTAAGACTAGAGTCCAGTGGCATGACCTTTTTCAATTCCATTCATCGACATTGGAGAACTAGAGAAGAAAGCTGGAGGAAATAATCTACAGATGAGGTCTGGTAAGGCATTAGGGAAGAAAGAATAAAGGGATCAGGGGTATGAAAGAAGATTTGAGGTGGTTAACTACCTATGGGGTCAAGATTGGGAGGGAGGAAAGGAAAGCCAGAATAGGGAGAGTCCCGAAGAGTAGAGAGGTCATGGTGAGAACAAATAAAAAATGACTTTTAGAGAAATAAGGCAAAGGGAATTATGAAATGGAATGGAATCGAAAGGAGAGGGAATAATGGAAGGCTATTATAGAATTTCAGAAATCTTAAACATGGGAGTGAAACACTTCTAGGTAAGGAGGAGATCAAGGTTGTGACTGTTACAGTGTGTGACTGAGGTGGAGTGAAGGAGTAGATCCTGAGAATTAAGATTAAGGAGCTGGGAGACTAAAATGTTTGAATGGGCATTTTGTCTAGGTACAAGTCTTCTAGGTTAAAAGCAGTGAGTAGGATAGAGGGCAAATCGTGAATCCTTTGCGAAAGAATGACCAATGCCTTTTTTTTCTCCCAGAGGAGTCATTTTTCCTTGGAAGGCCCCTCACCAAAGGCATTTCTTTCAAAAAGAAATGGAGGCTGGAGTTCAGGAGGCTTTATAAATATATAATAGACTTGCTCTATTTCCCATACTGGGGAGGGAGGAATCTCAGAGTACTAAGAAAGGGAGCCCTATATTCTTTTCCCGTGGGACAACCTGGAACCCCTGCTGTGTCAGAATAGAAAGGAACATCTTCTCCACAGCAGGGCTTGCCCCTTCCTACCTGCAAGGCATCTGCTTTCTACAAGGTGGTTTCAGGAGAAGAGGGTTTGGCTAGGCAGCAGATTGACCTTTGCTGAGCTAACTCAAGGATGAAGAAAGGAAAAGGGGAACTGGTAAATCCTTAAAAATGAAGACTTGAGGACAATAGGAGACTCAAGGAGGAAGTTAGGAAAGACAAGAAAAGGAAAGGAAATTGGCTGTGCCTATAGTACTTTAGAGCTGAGAATAAAAGCTTTGGATTTCAAGACCCAGGAGAGCTGGCCACGACTAGTAAGAAAGACAAAAGCCCAAGAAACTTGTACTTCTGGTATGTCTGAAGAACAGGGAAAATTTTGTAGTGATTTACACAGACTTCATGACATTTGACTTTCTGCCATGGACAAGTGATAATTATCTGTGTCCAAAAGACAGATTGATCTCCTTTTGAGAAGACAAAGTAAAGGGTCTTGAGGAACATCTCTTCAATCCCTGCTATCAGGAAGAATGTAGTGTTACTTAAAAAATTGAAAGAGTTTCTATGTAACCCCCCCCCCAAAAAAAAAGATTCCTAAAGACAGAAAAGACTTGGCTAGAGCAGGAGGATAGAAGATGGTGAGAAAAGAAAAAAGGAAAAAGAATATCTTGTAGAACACTCAGCAAGAGGGTGGAAATAGGTAAGTTTTGGAAACAGACCATAAGCTGGGGAATGATGGATCATACTATAGTCATCATTTGGATGGAGTTCATGCTCTGAAAAGCAGAGCACAAATCATAATTTCTTGTCTTGTTCTAATGATAACTTTATCCATCAAAAGATGGAAGAATTTGGAAAACTGCTATCCTGGATCAGAATTTTACCAAAAGGAATTGGGTGCTAAAGTAGGTATGAGGAGAAATAGAGGGGAAATCCATCACTTCATCTTAGAAATTTGAAAAAGGAGAGAAAATTGAGCCTAGTCTGGTATGCATGCAAGGTTATTGGAGAGAAGATTTCAAAAGATTCAGAGAAAGGATCCTCTGGATCCAAATTTGACCAAAGTCATACCAGGAGGGAAAGGAAGTTTTCAGGAATGAAATTCTGAAGACACAAAGAAAAATAATTCCAATGAGAGAGAGAGAAATGTGGAAGTGAATGGAAATTAAGCAACTTGGATTTTTGAAAAGATACATATAGAAGATGAAAGCAAAGGCAAGTAATGAAAGATGGATATAAAACAAGATATGGGCCTGAAGGAACAGCATCAGAACTAACTGGCAATATATGTAGATAGAATGAACCTCAAAGGAGACAACCTGATTGATTGATAGTGGCAGAGGGAGACTCTAGAAGTAGGAACAAGTGTATGCTAATTTATCCTCCAGAATCAGTTTTTTGGAGGATAGGCACAGGACAGTAGGTGATTCCCAGACTGGAAAGGTTAAGAAGGGACGTAGAGTTGTTTGGAAGAGAACCAGGTCCCTGTGACTGCCAAAAGATGGTAGGAGCACAAGATGAAGGAAAGTTTGTTAATGCCTGAACATTATAAGGGACACAATGAAAGAGGAAAAGCAAAACTAGATTGAGATTTGGGAAGGATAGGGCTGAGGTGAATGGGAAGCGTTAATAAGAGAGGGGATGATTTTTGTCATCTCACAGTGCTTTGCACAGAGTAAGTGCTTAATAAATGTTTCTTTTATTCAGGTATTCCCCACTGCCTTGTAGGGAGGTGGGATGGAGATGGGGGAGTACAATGCACATTTAAGGAATTTTAGATCTGAAAAGGACTTCAGAGAATGTTTAATCCAATGCCCTGATTTTACAATTGCTGAAGGCCTGGGATGGGGTGGGGGAGAGGTATGAATGACTTGTTCTAGATCACCACACAACTGGCTACAGCATTCCAGTACTCGTTCTCCTACACTTCATTGCCTGTGCCTGATAATTTTTGAGAACTTTGCCAGGTGTGTAGAAGGGACAAATAGTGTCACATAAATTTTTTACTTTCCTATCTCAGCAGTCCAGTATGTTGTCTTTGGGAAATTTAAGTCACTGCTTCAGGCTGTAATGGAAATAGCAAGAAATCAGCTAACAAATTTGGAAGAGCTGGCCTAGCTGACTGGTTTGCCTATAAATTCCTGGCTACTTTTGCTGGAGCAGAATGAATGGGCCCCTGATGAATCACCTGGGCTTTGACAAACATGGGACTAATGAAGAAGCACCCTGTGAAGTCTACCCTCAAAATAGCTTTCAAGCAAAGAACAATTCTAAGAAGGTGGGCCCCTGACTGGGAGGAGTAGCAGCTTCCCAATCCCACCCTGCCACTTTAGCTTAGATCATGGTCACTGTGTGCAGTCATTTGATCTGAACTATAACCTATCTCCTTTTTACTCCAAAGCTGTCCAGAAAGGACCTGGCAGGATGAAGGGGAAAAAATGGTCTTTTTTTTTTCTTTCCACAGAACATAGCGACATTTTTTCCCCCTGTTTTTTCTTCAGGGTTAATGCAGACTCCTCAGTGGGTCTTTTACTGACCCTGGACAAAGACAAGAGCCTGGGAATTCCAGGGGGCCGGAAGGGTAGACACTTCCTTTGAGTCGCCTTTCAGACTCCTAGTCCTCTGGCTAGTGTCCTTTTGGCCTTGACTTCTGCTCAATCCTCCTTCTCACTCTGTTCACTTCCTTTTGGAAATATTACTCCTCCCTAGATGAATCTTGGTTCATCTCTCCAGGCTTTAGGGTCAGGAGAGGGGGAAAGAAATTAATCTTTGATGGGATTAAGGTCTGATGAGAGCTCAGTGAGAAATCTGGTGGCCTTTCCTAGGCTTAAGAACTTCCTTTCCAGCTTTCTTGTTGCTCTTCACCTTTTGGAAGGAGGAGGGAAAAAAAAAACTGTTTCTCTTTCATTTTGCTGCTTACACAACAGGGTTTGGGGAGGTCAGACCTTGAAATTTGTAGTAACTGGATCAATACTAGTATCTAATGGTGATTTAGGCAACCATAAGCCCTACAGTCCTATCTGTTCAAGCCCACAAGCAAATCTGGACTGTCCTGATAAGGTGACAGTGAAACTATAAAGAGAGTGTAAGAATATTTCAGGTCAGCCTGCTTGGAAGAGAGAATGATGTGATTTGGTGAGTTCCTTAAGATTTTAGGGGGAATTAGCTCTTTGGGAGCGGGAGTCAATTTAGGGCACGTCCATCCAGATCAGAACAACATGATGATAAATTAGTGACGAACATCTTAGGTTTTTCTCACCCACAAATAGAAGTTAAGTACCAATAATGGTACTTTTGTTCTTTGAATCTCCCATGGCCTAGAATAGTATTTTATAGGGAATCACAGACTATTAGACCTGAAAAGAACTTTTGTGATTTGTCAAACTCTTATTTGATAGGAAATTGAGACCAAGGAGATTGTGGCTTACCTGAACTCGTATTGTAAGTTGGAGTTCTATGAATGTTTGTTGGTTGAAAGTTATATAGCAAAACAAAATGAATGTGGATAGTATGACCAAAGAAAAGCTTTGGTAGCAGCTTAGAGGCATATTCACCATTAATTTAGTATGGTACAAGTTGGGACAGCTAGGAGCCCTGGGACAGAATTAAAGGAAAACTCAAGCTGATTATCTGGCACATTTTCCTGGTGGTGATGAAGACAATTGGATTATGAAATGGGCTCCCCAGGGACCAGGGTGGAAATCTCATTAATTAGGAATTGAACACTAGCCCAGACTCTGCTGCAGAAGGTATTCTGTTGAAGCTGCAGAATTCTGTTCCCCGAAGCAGCATCAGGGTCAGCCTTCCTAAGGACCTGCCTGTATTAGCTTAAAGTAGACTAGGGAGTTTCATAGCCATGAAAAGCTTTTCTCTTTCACCTTCATTCTTTTTTTTTTAAACTATTACCTTTTGTCTTAGAATCAATACTAAGTTTCAGTTCCAAGGCAGAAGAGTAGTAGTAAGGGCTAAGCAATTGGAGTTAAATGACTTGCCCAGAGTCACATATAGGAAGTATCTAAGGTGATATTTGAATCCATGACCTCCTGTCTCAGGGCCTGGCTCTCTATCCACTGAGCCACCTAGCTGTCCCCACTCATTTTTATTCTTACCCCCTGAACATTTGGGCATATGAGTGTAGTTTTTACTCTGTGTTAGGTTGAGTTTCTTTCCTTTTATCCTTTTGCCTCAGTGGAGCATGGGGCACTTGTTTATTAAGATAAGCTAAATATGTTTTTGATATTTTATTTTTTCACCAATTACAGTTAAAAACAATTTCCAATGATTAAAAAAAATTTAAATCTTGAATTCTCTCCTTCCCTCCCCACCACCACCTAAGAAGGTAAACAATCTGATACAGACTTTGTAAAACAAAATTTCCTATATTCTTTTATGAAAGAAAACTCAACCCCCCCAAATTAATAAAGTGAAAAAAGTTTGCTATTATGTATATTTAGACTCCATCAGTTCTTTCTCCAGAAACATTTATAACATTTTTTAGTAGGAGTCCTTTGGGATTGTTTTGGATAGTTGCATTGCTGAGAATAGCTAAATTATTCACAGTTCTTCATCTTATGGTATTGCTGTAACTGTGTACAATGTTCTTCTGGTTCTGCTTATTTCACTCTGCATCAGTTCCTGTAAGTCTTTTCAGGTTTTTTTTGAGGTCCTCTTGCTCAGCATTTCTTATAGCACAATAGAATTCCATTACAATCATATAATATACCTTACTTAGCCATTCCATAGTTTATGGTTGTTCCCTCACTTTCTAATTCTTTGCTTTGGAATACAAACCTAATAATGATATTACTGAGTCAAAGGTTTTATGATCCTTTGGGCATAGAATCAAATTGCTCTCCAGAATGGTTGAACCAACTTACAACTCCCTCAATAGTGCATTAGTGTTTCAATTTTCCCATATCCCCTTCAAGTTGTGTCATTTTCCTTTTCTGTCATAATAGCCAATCTGATAAGTATAGGGTGGTATCTCAGAGTTGCTTTAATTTACACTTCTCTAATAATGATTTAGAACATTTTTTCATGGGATTATAGATAGTTTTTTACCTGTTCATATTGTTTAATTTGTCATTTGGGGAATGACTTGGATTCTTTATATATTAGATTCATTTCTCCATGTATTTGAGAAATGAGGCCTTAATTAGCAAGATGTGTAAAATTTTCCTACCACTATGATTATTGTGTATTACTCTATCCTATTCCCACCATGTTTATTCTTTTCTTTCTCCTATCCTGTCCATCCTCAAAAGTATTTAGAATGCCGCAGTCAGGGTCCAGCCCCACTCGAGACTCCAGGGTTCCTGACAGGTGGAGAATGATCAGCCAAAATAAATAAAATAAAATAAATAACAAACAGAAGACAGCTTAGTCATTACGGTCATGGGACTGCTTTGCATCTCCGAGCTGCTCCGCTTTCCCGATGTCTGATCTTTATTTTTATACCCATTCTCTTGGCATGCAGATACACAAAATCAAAGAGAGATAATTGGAAAAGTGATGCATTAACTTTTAACAAATCACTTGATTAACATTCTATATTTTTGTATTGTGATTACAGACAGAATACAAGATAAATGATTTCATCACAGGTGGCTTACTAGGGAGTTTGAGTTACTGATTTGTGTAACTGAGGTATATTGAAGCTTAGTGTACCTGTACTATACCTGTACATATTGTATGGGCCTCTATGATTGATTTGTGTGCTGACTTCATGAGAAAGTTTTGGGCTTGGTCTGTAGCTGCGTTTTTGCTGGGAATTATGTACCTAAGTAAAAGTTAACCCATGATAGTCTTTTTGGGATTGGGTTTGAGGGTCTGATCTTTTGGTGATGTTTTGGAGAATTAGGGTACATGTGTTTTGCTCTTGTATTATTTCTTTTGAGACTAGGGGAAATAATAATCATGTCAATTCATAGGTAAGGGGCATTGATGAAAGAAATCATGCAAGGGGGATAGAGTGGGCAGTCACACCTCGCCAAGGACCACTCTGTGGTCTCCCCAGCTACCATGAGTGACTCTGTCAAGGCGTCGTGGACTGATGGCCCCCAGCAGCTTCTGATCACTCCATCCCCCAATTTCCCCTCTTTTCTATCAGCATTCCTTCTTCTCTTATTCTCTTCTTCTCCTACTTTCCTATAGGATAAGATCTTTACCCAATTGACTGTGTATGTTATTTTTCCTTTGAGCCAATTCCTATGAGAGTAAAGTTCAAGTGCTCCCCTCTGCCTCCCCCATCTTCCCTGCTTTCATGCTTCTTTTTTATGTGAGATAATTTACTCCATTCTATTCCTATTTTCCCTGTTCTTTCAATGCATTGCTCTTTCTCACATCTTAATTTTATTTTTTTAGATATCAACCCATCATATTCAACTCATACCTTTGCCCTTTTTCTATGTATACTCCCTCTAACTGAACTAATAATGATAAAGTTCCTAGGAGTTAAAAGAATCCTCTTCCCACATAGGGGTGTAAACAATTTAACCTTACTTGAATGTCTTTTGATTCTCTTTCTTGTTTTACCTTTTTTTATGTTTCTCTTGAGTCTTATATTTGAGAGTCAAATTTCCCAAGCAGCCCTAATATTTTCATCAGGAATATTTGAAAGTTCTCTATTTCATTGAATGTCCATTTCCCCCTGAAAGATTATGCTCATTTTGCAGGGTAGGTGATTCTTGGTTGAAGACCTGGCTCCTTTGCCCTCTGGAATATCACATTCCCAGACCTCTACTCCTTTTTATGTAGAACTGCTAAATCTTGGGTTACCTTGTGTGGCTCCATGATATTTGAATTGTTTCTTTTTGGTTGTTTGTAATATTTTCTCCTTGTCTTGGTAGTTCTGGAATTTGACTATAATATTCCTAGGAGTTTTCATTTTGGGATTTTTCAGGAGGTGAACAGTGGATTCTTTTAATTCCTATTTTACTTTCTGATTCCAGAATATTAGGGTAGTTTTCCTTGGTAATTACTTGAAAGGTGATGTCTAGCCTCTTTTTTGACCATGGCTTTCAGGCAGTCTAGTAATTCTTAAGATCTCTCCTTGATCTATTTTCCACATCAGTTGTTTTTCCAATGAGATATTTCCCAAATTTCTTCTGTCTTTTCATCCCTTTGACATTGTTTTATTGTTTGTTGATTTCTAATAGTATCATTAGCTTCCATTTGCCCAATTCCAATTTTTAAGAAATTATTTTCTTGAGTAAGTTTTTGTACCTTTTCCAATGGACAATTCTATTTTTTTAAAAAAGTTCTTTTCCTCAGTGAATGCTTGTACCTCTTTTTCCATATGGCAAATTAGGCCTCCTTTTAAGGAGTTATTATCTTCAGTGCATTAAAAATATCTTTTTCCATTTGCCCAGTTATGCCTTTTTCTTCTCCTCATTGGATCTTTGTGCCTTTTTTACCAACCTTTCTTATTCCTTTTTCATTATTTTCCTCCATTATTCTAATTTCTCTTTTCCTCTACCTCTCTTATTTGATTTCTAAGATCCTTTTTGAACTCCTCCATTAATTCTTTTAGGGCTTGAGACCTATTTATATTTTTCGAGGGTCTTTGGATGAAATAATATTGACTTTGTTGTTTTCTTCTAAATTTGTGTTTTGTTCTTCTCTGTCACCAAAATAACTTCCTTTGTTGAGTTTTTTGTTGTTGTTGCTTGTTCATTTTCCAGCCTTCTTCTTGTCTTTTAACTTAAAACACACACACACACACACACACACACACACACACACACACACACACACACACCTAGTACAGATGGACTCCCCCAAGCTTTATGCAGCAACTTTGAGTTAGCTCTGGGGTTCTTTAAGTTTTCAATTCTCCAAAGGTGGTATGGACTAAAGAGAGGTGTGTTTAACACTTTTCTAGCCTATATTCTAGTCTGTGATCAGCCACAAGCACTCTTTTCCACCTTGGAACTGAGTTCCTACTCTTCTGCAATTACAAGAACTAATGTGGCTAATTGCTCTTCTTTCCCCTGGGATCATAACCCAAGACTATAACCTGGATCTGCATATGGGCAATGCAACAGAGTCTTGTACCCATAGCCAAATGGACCCCTAAAATCTCTTTTTGAACATTGGCCAACCTCCCTTTACTAAGCTGTACCTGAGAGCTCTGGAAGTCTTTGCTGCTGATTCAGTTCCCCCCCCTCCCCCAAGCCTGTGCTGGCTTGCCAAGGTGAGGTTTGCCTTGGCATGCTGGTTTGCACTCATCTTCCACTCTGGTTCTAGTCTTGTAGGTTTTTTTGGGCTAAAAAATTATTTCACCCCATCCTTTTGTGAGTTCTGCTATTCCCAAATTTGTTTTGAGGTAGTATGTATAGTTATTTGGAGAGTAATTTTGTAGAGGCCAAGGGACTCTGGATACCCACTCCACCATTTTGGCTCTGTGAAGAGCAAAATTTCCTTCATGGTAGTTTGCAGGAAAATTGTAGTAGCAAGATGGTAGAGAAATAGGAAAAAGGACAGCTTAGTTCTTTCTGCAGCATAATTCTTTCACAAAGATCTAGAAAATGTGCCAGATCAAGTCTTGATAGAGAAATTGAAAGAAAAAGTCACAATGAGTAATATTTCCAACATAAATCAGTATAAGGTGAGAGTAGAGAGTTCCATAGAAATGGGGAGAGAGTCTGACCAAGAGTGCCTCCTGGCCATAGGAACTACAAGAGAATCAAGGCCATGCAACAGGCCAGAAAAAGGTTATAGACCTATACAGAGGGACCGTGACCTTGAGTAGGATGTGGGAACAAGTCTCAGGTGGCAGCTCTGTCATTTATTACCCAATATGGGTCACAGATTCAGGGTGGACTGAGTAGGGGACTTATGCTCAGCAGATGATGGTATTTTAGGATAAGGTGGAGTCACCATAGTTGGAGTGTAGGTTATGTACTGAGCAAGAAGCAAGTTCAGAAACAGTAGTTGTGTGGCTATGACCTCAGGAGTGGAGCAGGGTCTCAGTTCCAGTCTCCAGTCTAACCAGAAGCCTGAAGTAGAATAATTCAGGCAGGAAGTCCAAACCAAAGAGGAGCCTAAAGAGCCATCCCTGTGAACCAGAAGAGCTTTATAGTTGCTAATTTCTAGATAGAGACTGAGCCTAGCAGTATTCTATTGGAATTTCCAACCGGGGTCAAGCCAACAAGAATGTTGTATAGACCCATGTCAGGGACTTGTAGAGCTTAGATGAGGGAGGCAGCAATTGGATTTTCCCTTGGATCACACCACTTTGGGAGCTTTGGTTACTCAAGTCGAATTCTATACAAACAAGGAGGAGGGGATGGAAGGAATGGGTATCACTTGAATCTCCTCATATGAATTGGTCAAAGAAGAGAAGAATATATTCAGATTTGTGTACAGAAATGCACTTTAACAGCAAAGAGGGAAAGAGAAAAGTAGAAATAAGAAGGAGAATAGATTAAAGGAGGGATTTGTCTAAGCAAAACAAATTCTTGACGAGGATGGGTTTCAAAGAGGGAATTAAAAGAAAATAGTGGAAAGATAAGAACTAGTATTGGGCTTTGGATGAGAGAGAAGAAGGAGGGGCAGGGATACAGAAGCAGAGCACTGGTGCTAAATTAATTTCTCTTTCATCATCCTCTTAATTCTAAATAAAGAGAAGGAAAAATATAAAAGAATAGGGTGGAGAGAAACAAAAATTAATAATCATACCCACAAATGTGAATGGTATGAACTCACCCATAAAATGGAAAAATAGCAGAATGGATTAGAAAGCATAATCCAATAATATGTTATTTAAAAGAAATATACTTGAGATAGCAGAATGCCCTACACAGTTCAAATAAGGGAATAGAGCAAAATTTATACTTCATTTGAAGTATAAAAAGGCAGGGGTAGTGATCATGATCTCAGTGAAAACAATAGAAAAATAGGCTTAAAAGAAATAAATAGGAAAACTACATTTTGCTGAAAGATACCATAGACAGTGAATATCAGTTTTCAACATAGATGTGCCAAATAGTATAGCATCAAAATACTTAAGGGAAAAGTTATATGAGTTACAGGGAGAAATAATCTATAATATTGGGGGACCTTAATTCACTCCTCTTAGATTCAGATTCAGACAAACAAACAAACCAAAAAAACCCCAAAACAAACAAACAAACAAAACCCAAACAAGTAAAGGGCTTGAATAGAATTTTAGAAAAGTTAGATATTATAAACCTCTTGAGATAACTGGATGAGAATAGAAAGGAAAAATTTCCAGCTGTGTGTAGTACCTTCATAAAAACTACCATTCTTTAGGGCATAAAAAAGTCTGCAAATACAATAATAAATATTAAGCATATATTTTTTGTGAACAACAATGCAATAAAAATATGTTCAACAAAGGGCCCCTTAAAACAAAAATTAAAATTGAATGGAGACCAAATAATTCTAAAGAATGGATGTGTCAAGTAATAAATCATAGAAACAATAATTTCATTAAATATAATGAAAATGGCGAGATGACATTTTTGGAATGCAGCCAAAGCAGTCCTTGAGGAAAATGTTATATCTAAACTCTTTCATCAATAAAAGAAAGAAAGGGAAGATTTCAAATTGGACAGGCAACTTAAAAAACCTGGGAAAATCAATTAAATTAAAAACTTCAATTAAACACTAAGATAAAAATCCTGAAAATTAAAGAAGAGATGAATAAAATTTAAATCCCCCCAAAATTGAATTAATAAAAATATTATGTATATTAAAATTAAAATAGTATATTAAAATACTATTTAAAAAAAGAAATAGACACATTATTAGCTAACTTTATTTTTTAAGAAAGAATAAAACCTAATTACTAGTATCAAAAATTTAAAAAGGAAAATTTACAACCCAAGAAGAAGAAATTAAATAAATTATGTGGAAATATTTTTCCAAATTATATACCAATCTAAGTGAAATAGATGTTTATTAAAACAAAATGCCCATATTAAAAGGACATGAAACAGAGGACTTAATCTAATCTCAGGAAGAAAAATTGAACAATCTATAAAAGAACTCCAAAAGGAAAAAAAAATCCAGGATCAAATGAGCCTAAAAGTGAAAACTATTAGACATTTTTTAAAAATTCCAATATTACATAAACTGAAAAAATTAGAAAATGAGAGATCCTCTAGAGTTCATTCTATGATACAAATTTGATCTTGATTCCAAAATCTGGGATCGTTTGAAACTGAGATTAAAAAAACAAACTGTAGACCAATATCCCTAATGAATATTGATGCAAAAATCTTAATTAAAAAATTAGCAAAGAAATTTCAGTAATATATCACCAGGTTGAATTTATGCTCGACTGCAGGACTGGTTCAATATTAGGAAAACTATAAGCATAATTGGCCATATTAATAAGAACAAAAAAATCACTTGACTACATCACTTGGTGCAGAAGGCTAAAACCACAGAAAGCATAGGAATCAATGAATATTTCCTGAATAGAAATAGTGTCTTTCTAAAACAAAGAACCATTGTCATGGGAATAAACTAAAGCCCTTTCTGAAAAGATGAGGGATAAAGCAAGGATGTGCATTATCAATTATGGTGCTAGCAATGCTAGCAAGAAGACATGGGAATAAGCATAGGAAAGAAGAAACAATTATTGCTTTTTTGCAGGTGATAGGATCTTTGCAGATAATCATTTACTTAAAGAATCCTAGAGGATTAATTAAAAAGACGAAGTGAAACATTTTCATCAAAGTTATAGGATATAAAACAAGTTCACGTAAATCATGACCATTTCTATATGACTCCCCCACCCCCCACCAAATTCTATCAGGAATAAACAAATCCCATTTTTAAAAACTACAGAAAATATAAAATAGGAGTCTACCTACCAACACTGGAACTACAGGAAATTACAAAATACTCTTTTCACAAAGAAAGATCTATATCACTGGAGAAATATTTGCTCATAGGGTGGGCATAGCCAATTTAATAAAAATGATAATTCAACTTATTCAAAACCATACCAATCAAACTACCAAAAGATTACTTTATAGAGCTAAAAAATAATAAATTTCACTTGGAGGAAAAAAGGTAAAAAATCTCAAAAGGAAAAAGTATATAGGAATGGAACTAACAGTACCAGACCTCAAATAATACTAAAGTAATCATCAAAGAGCTGGTACTAGCTAAGAAATAGAGAAGTTGATAAGTGGAATATACAGAAGCAAATGAGCACAGTAGCCTTATTTAGTCATTTTCAGTCATGTTTGAGTCTTCATGACTCCATTTGGGTTTTCTTAGCAGAGATATTGGAGTAGTTTGCCATTTCCTTCTCTAACTTGTTTTACAGATGAGGAACCAAGGCAAAGAGGGTTAAGTGGCTTGCCCAGGGTTACAAAGCTAGGAAGTATATGAGGCTGGATTTGAATTCAGGTCTTCTTGACTGTAGGCCAGGCATGGCCCCCTCTAGCTGCCCTCAGTAGCCTATTGTCTGATAAACCTAAAGATACTGGCCACTGAAGAAAGAACTCACTATTCAACAAAAACCATCAATAAAATTTGAAAGTGGTCGGCAAAAACTAGGTCTAGTTGACCAATGTCTCATACTCTATATACCAAGATAAGCTCCAAATGGGTTTGTGACTGGCATAAAGGATAACATCATAAGCAAATCAAAAGAATGAGGAAGAAGTTACCTGTCAGATTAGTGGATAGGGGGAATAATTAATTACCAAATGAAGAATGGGATGATCATAGAAAGTCAAATGAACAATTTGGATGATATAAAAGTTAGATTTTTTTTAAACCCTTACCTTCCTTCTTGGAATTAATGCTGTGTATTGACTCTAAGGCAGAAGAGTGGTAAGGGCTAGGCAATGGGTGTCAAATGACTTGTTCAAGGTCACACATCTGGGAAATGTCTGAGGTCAGATTTGAACCCAGAACCTCCTGTCTCTAGGCCTGACTCTCCATCCACTGAGCTACCCAGCTGCCCCCAAGAAGTTAGATGTTTTTGCACAAACAAAATTAATGCAGTTAAAAAAAGGGAAGCCAGTAAATGGAAAAAGATCTTTGAAGTAAATTTCTCTGATTAAGGTCTCATTTCTAAATATATAGGAAACTGATTCAAATGTACACAATTATGAGCCATTCTCTCATTGATAAATAGTCAAAAGAATTTGTACAGGTAGTTTTCAGAGGAAGAAATGTAAGCTTGATATCAGTAATTATATAGGAAAATGCTCCAAATCACTAATAATTAGATAAATACAAATTAAAGTAGCTGAGGTTCTACCTCACACCTACCAGATTGGCAAAACAATGAAAATGGCAAATACTTAAAGGCGAGATGGGAAAACAGGCACATTATTGCATTGTTGATGGAGCTGTGACCTGGTCTAGCCATTCTCGAATCCAATTTGGAGCTATGCCCAAAAAGCTATTAAGCTGTGTATGCTCTTTGTATGTCTATATTCCCAAAAGAGATCAAAGAGGAAAAGGACTCATATGCATATCAATATTTATAACAATTTTGTGATAATAAGGAATGGAAATTAAGGCAGTATATCAATCGGGGAGTGACTAAACAAGTTATGGTATATGAATGTGATGGAATGACGTGCCATAGGAACCGATAAAGGGTGTGTGTGTGTGTGTGTGTGTGTGTGTGTGTGTGTGTGTGTTTCAGAGAAATCTGGTAAGACTTGCATGAACTGATGCAGAGTGAAGAGAGAACAACCAGAAGAATAATTTATACAATGATAATAATGTTGTAAAGACAAATCAATTTTGAAAGTCGTAGGAGCTCTGATCAACATGAAGGCCAACCACAATTCCAGAGGACTTATGATGCAACAGGCTACCCACCTCCTGATAGAAAGATGATGAACTCAGTGCAGATGGATATATATATATATATAAATATAAATATATATATATATATATTGGGGGGGGCATGTCCAATGCAGAAATTTGTTTTGCTTGACAATATATATTTGTAAGAAGGAACTTTGTTTTTCTTGCTTCTTAGTGGGATGTAGGAAGAGGGAAAAAAGGCAGAGAATTTGTTTGAAAAAATTAATTAATAAAAATTAAAAAAAAAAAGTTGTAGTAGCAGTCTGTCTAACCAAGGCACACACTTGATTTCTAGGGAGTCTAAGTAAGCATATTCATTTACCCTAGGCTGGCATGCTTTAGACATTGTTGCAATCTTACCTCAAAGTTCTTTTCAGGATACTAGGAGAGCTATAAGCTCTCTTAGCATCTCAGCCTGGTAGAATTATAATCAATAGTTTGATTGTTACTCCTCTCCTGTGGCTGTGCATTAAATCCTTGGTCTTTCTGATATCCACAACCTACGTTTGCTTTTAGGAGCCTTTTGTATCCTAAGCTAGGGATAGGGAGGCCACATCACTCCCTATCCCTGATACTTTTATTTTTCCCTTTCCCTTTGCCAAATAGTAGGCTACTGGCTCTTAAGTGGAGACCAGGCACTTACTGCCCCATCCAACATCCTGGACATACTCAGGCAGCACCAACTTTGATATTGGTGGGTGTGATGGGGGAGACTTAAGTAGATGTGATTCCTGCCCTGGTAAAATGGGTTGTGCAGATGGATCCTGGATCAGTTCCATTTGGGAGTTGACTTTCTTATTCATGACCAGAAGATTGATCACAAGGTTATATCCTATCTTAACTCTTTCTAGTCACAGCCATCCTGTTCTCTGAGGTGAAATTGTGAATTTACCCCGTTTACAATCTTTTGGAGTTTTCCTATCATGGGGATGGATTTTGTACCAATCATCAAATATTTATTGGAGAGTGATAGTAATCAGCACTGGACCATTTACATGGTAATCTACCCCAAGTGTTTTTGCTTGACCCATATCATAGCTGTGCAATAGCTCCTGGGACTTAGGTGTGCAATCAGGCTGTGGAAGGGTCACATGCTGTTTGGGAAATCAAAACAATTGCCTGGTGTTCTGACTCTGAGCTATATCACTCTAGGTGACTGCTGTGTATGCCTTGGGTCTGAAGTAGGGAAGTGTTGATCATGCAGTGGCCAAAGCCCTGGCCCCGAGGGGCCTATATCCAGAGCTTGGGATTGGGATTTGTCATGAGCTTTTACCAGTAATCTGAGTTGTCAGAATTACTACACTCATTTGGAATCATGACAATAATATTTGTTCAGTTAATTCAGAAATCTCGTTGCAAATGCCTTCCAAGCTGGGCTGGGGCCCAGAAAAGGGAGGTATATTGTAACTTCTGCCTGTTTTACATTACCTTCATGTGTGTCCAGTTTGAAATGACACTGGACAGATGTTCTGATACTGGTTGGTTAGTTGTTATCCTTCGTTCTTGATGAGCTCCAAAATGACATCATTCTTGGTGATATCTTTTGACTTTTTTTATTTAAGTGAGGCAGAGTTGCACAAAGCCATCAACTCACTCTTCTATAGTCAACGAAGTCGTGTGACAGGACAAGAGTCAGGATGACTGGTGATGGCTAAGGATGCAATGGATGGCCTGTGTCTGACCATGGCCTAAGTGCAGTGCTTGCTTCTGCCACCTTTGTGGTGGTTGGAACAAATTATTTTCATCCACCCTTTCTGCTGGGGGAAGTCTTCACATGCCTGGGATAAATACTCCCCTAATTCACTAATGGGTTTAAAGACTGCTGGTTATCTTTAATCTGGTTTAGCCCCCCTGCCAACAGTTTACTGGATTATGACCCTCTGGACATGCTATACTTCTTGGAGCCACAGGTCAGAACTGGGTGGCAGGTAGACTGCAAAGGAGTCTGGAAAAGGCTTGGCAAGCTCTTACCCCAGAGGCAATAGGCAATAGGGATCTATCAACCTCTCTCTCTCTCTCTCTCCCTCTCTCTCTCTCTCTCTCTCTCTCTCTCTCTCTCTCTCTCTCCATATTTATATCTGTATCAATCTGTCTCCTCATTTTAAGATAATGATAATGATAGAGATTCACTAAATCACAGAATATTTGAGTTAGGAGGGACCCCAAAGGCCATTTGGCCCTGATTAAAAAATCTTTTGTACAATATAGAAGACATGTAGCCATCAGACCTTTGCTTGAAGACCTCCAGTGAAAAGGATCCTTTAACTTCTCAGCAGTCCATTACACTTTTATATAGGTCTAATGGTTAAGAAGTTTTTCTTAACATCAAATATCTCTCCTCCCCGTCTCTCTCCCTCCCCCTTCTTTTTCTCTCTCCCCATCTCTTTCCTCCCCTAATCTGCCCCCCCCTTTCTTCCTTCCTCCTATTTTTCCCTGTGTCTTTCTTCCTCTCTCTTTTTTCTTTCTTCTTTCCTCCCCACCACCCCCTCTCTAGCCCCACCAGGCTCCTAGTTTTGTCTCTAGGACCAAGCAGTATAAAACAATTATTTCTACCTATATTTTAAATCACCAAGATATTTCCATTTTGTCTTTATATTCTTTGTGGTACAATCCTAGTAGTGCTATAGATGGATCAAAGTGTATGTTAAGTTTGGTAACTTTATGGGCATAGTTCTAAATTGCTTTCCAAAATGCCTGGACCAGCAATTAATTCTTAGTCCCACCCACAGTGCACTAGTTTACCTGTTTTCCTAAAGCTTCTCCATTTGTCATTTTTAAAAAAATCATCTTTGTTGGTCTTAATATAGGTATGGGGTAGAATCTCAAAACTGCTTAATTTGCCTTTCTCTAATTATGGTGAATTGGAATATTTTTACATGATTGCTGATAGCTTAGATTTCTTTCTTTGAGAATTGCCTGTTCATATCTTTTGACCATATATCTATCTGTTGGGGAATGTTTTTTGACTTAGAAATTTGAATCAATTCCTTATATATCTTGGAAATGAAGCCTTTGTCAGAGAAATTTGTTGCAAATTTTCCTCTAGTTACTTGTTTCCTTTCTGATTTTTACTATAGAAATTTTTTTTAAAAGAGCATTTAAAATTTTATATAAACAAAATTGTCAATTTTTTCTAGTATGATCTGTTCCATCCATAGATCTGAACAATAATTTCTTCCTTACTTTTCTAATTTGTTGATGACGTGACCTTCTATATCTAGATTATGAAGATATTTGGAGCTTATCTTAGTTTATGGTGTTGAATAAACTTAACTTCTGTTAGATTGTTGCCTGGTTTTCCTAGCAGTTTTTGTAAAACAATGAGATCTTCCTCCAATTACTAAGGCCTTTGGGTTGATCAAACACTATGCTACAGTGTTCAAGTTAATACATTTCTACTAGATCATCCTCCAGGTTCCCTTTCCTTCCCTTTGCTTCTATTCCCAGGTTCCCAGGCTGCCCAGAATCTTATCTGGACTGCTTATACTGTTTGGATGAGTCAGAATTTCTTAACTCTATTCCCTCCAGGGAAATGGAGGACCACTAGGACTTGGCCATCTACCCTGAAAGCCATAAGGTTCTCCAGGACTTATCACTGAGAGAGTCCCTTGAGAACAAGGGTTATTTGACTTTTTCTATTTACATGGCTAGCATCTTGCTCTGTGTTCGACATATAGTAAGCACTTTCATTCATTTATTCCATTTGAAAGCTTGGAAAAAAAAGCCCAAAGCAAGTACCTTATAAATCCTTGTTGACCTGCTGATTGTACCTCTAGCCAAGGCCTGGGTTTGTGAAGTTGAAAGGAAGGATTGGGGCAATAGAACTTGAGTGATCAAATATCTTGTTGCTGGGGAGATTGCCCACTACTGTATCATCACTTGTGGCAAATGGCTTCCAAATTCCAAATATAACAGTGGAACAGAAATATCAGGTGCCTCTCTAAGAAAATACTCCAAGCCCAGTGATTAATAGGAATGTGAAGTGTTCTGGGGAAATTCCATGCTTCAGGATTAGGGTAGAATACCTAGGAGGGAGGCAAAACTTGAATTTTCCCTGAACTGGAATTCTTCCTTCCTTTGTCCACTGTCTGAATTAGATTCCAACTTTCATATCAATGGTTTTCTTTCCCTCAATCTTTCCTTCCTCTTGTTTCTCCATCTTTCACAGTGTTGCATACTTAGCCTAAGGTGCTTCAAAAACCAATCAATCAACTAACATTTATTATGTACTTATGATATGCCAGGTACTATGTTAAACTCTGGGATGCACAAAGAAGCAAAGGATAATTCTTGCCCTCAAAGAGCTTCCAATCTAATGGGGAGCCAGGATATAGATAAATGCAGCAGGGCTTCTTTATCTGTGATGGATTTGTTCCAAAACCTACGTGGATGGCTGAAACCATGGCTGTAAGAGAAAACTTGCATTTGGGGGGGAAATCACACATTTTATATATATATGGAGGAAAGTATGTATTCCTCTCCAAATATACATTTGTAGAATAATACACATATTGTGTTGTGCACATATTTCCCCTGTGTATCACAAAGTGATTTCAGGAAACGCAAATACAAAAATCAAGATAATTCTTTCATAGCATAATCATGAAGTATTCTAGTAAATATATATGTGCTCTGTCTTTGCTTTTGCCCCTTGGCTCAGTGTTCCAGGTTGTTTACTCCTCTCAACTCTTCCCTGCAAGTCCCCCCAGAAAAGTGAAAGTGAAAAAGAGAGGTGAAAGCAGAAGAGACCTCAGCAGGGGACAGTCTCCTGCAGGGGGACCCCTGGCATTCTAGTTACTGAAACCTCAGGCTTACCTTCTTGCTTCTCTGTCCCACTGGGTTGACTCTGGATGACTTTGGAAACGTTGGAAAATGGAAACACAGATAATGCACATATATGATGCTCATTATATAGAGCATAAGTAGGAAATAATCGAATAGAGGGAAGGCTTCCTGTAGGGGGCAGAATTTTAGTTGGGACATAAAGGAACCAGGGAGCTCAGTAGTCAGACTGGAGGAGGGAAAATGTTCCAAGCATGGAGGATAGTCAGAGAGAATGTCCAGAGCCAAGAGAGCCAAGCCAGAGTTTTGCTTGTTCATAGAACAATGAGGAGGTCAGTGTCACTGGACCAAGGAATATATGTTGGGGGAAAAGGTGTAGGAAGGCTGGAAAGGTAGGAAGGGCTTTAAATGCCAAACAGCTTTTTGTATTTGCTTCTGGAGGCAATAGGGAGCCAGTGGGGTACATTAAGTGGGGGATGATGTGATTAGACCTGCATTTTAGGAAAATTGCTTTGGTGGCTAAGTGAAAAATGGGTTGGAGTGAGGAGAGTCTTGAATCAGCAGACCTACCGGCAGGCTGATTCAGTAATCCAAGTATAAGGAGACGAGAGCCTGCACTACAGTAGTAGCACTGCCAGAAGAGAGGAGGGAATATATATATGAGATGTTGCAAAGGCAAAATGATAAATATTTGTTGACTGAATGAATGGCTTTTAAGTAATGAAGTGCCACCTTAGATGGAGGTGAGGGGATAGCTGGACCAGAAGACCTCTTTGAGGCCAAGATTCTGTGGCAGAAGATAACATCCCCACATAGGACTTGATCAGATCCAAGGATCTGACCAGTGGTAAAGAAGGACAAAGGGGCAGAGACAGGACTAAGGCCCAGAGCCCGTGGTCAATGGTAGGACAGTCTTTTGAGTTTCAAAGGCTATCCCAGAGTCAGCAGGCTTCACTAGGTGTCACCTCCTGTCCCTTTCTATCTTCTTTGTTGGTTATGGAAACAGAGCCAGCCTTGAGAGACAAAATGTCACAATAGAAAAAGAAGAGTTAAATTCGAGTTTAGAAGACCTGGTTCTGATCAAACTTTGCCGTTTACTACGTGTGACTTTGTGTAAAGTCACTTAAGCTTTTTGGGTCTCGGGTTGTCAGGGCTATAAAATGAAGATGTTAGTATAATGATTGCAGAGGTCCCTTTACACTCTTCCTCCATAATCGTATGATTTTTCTATTTCCACCACAAATTTGAGTTGTCTTAAGGGACTTGATGCTAACAATTTGAGTGGTAGGGGAGTAGGGAGTACTTAAGGATATTAGGGAGCTTACCAGGCCAGGGCCTGCCTTAATGGTAATACCATGAACATCTAATGTTACCTATTGAGTAGGGAGAAATCAGGGCATAGAAGAGGCTAGAAAGGCATTTAGCAGATACCACTTAGTCTATGAAGGAGGCTTTGGGAAAGACTTCACCCTGTAACACAACCAAGACTGAATAGAGATGGGGAGAGAGAGAACATTGCCTGCTCATTGGCTGATTGATTGTCATCTGGAGCCACGAGGATCATTGGAATTGGCTGGTTTCTGGCACAGACTTAACTTACTTAATTCACTGTTATTGAATAAAGAATAAAATATTGCTTTAGTGCAGGCACTGGGCTTGAGGAACAGCCTCTTCTACCAGTGAGTGGTCCAGCAGGAGCCTGCAGACATGCTGCTTCATCTTCTTCCATCTCTTATCAACCAGGTTGTGTCAGAGGAAGGAGCCCTGAATCCTTCCCCCAAGAAGGCAAGAGACCTTTGTCCCCTATTACCTACACGGGTAGGTTGTTGTTAGTGTGGTTGAAAGAGTTCTGGAGTTAAAGGACTTGAATTCAAATCCTGCCTTCTACTTTAACTACCTTTCTGACCTTGGGCAAGTCCTTTTAGTAGCCTTAGCTTCTATTTCCCTTGTTTATAAAATGAAGCCATTGAACTAGGCAACCTCTGAAGTCCCATTCAAGCTCTAGAAACATGCTCCTAATTATCTGGGGCCATAGTCTTGTCCAAGATTCTGTTGAGCTAATATCAGAAAAACACTGTTATAACTGCTCAATACCACCAGTCCAGTTTTCAATAAAGAAGCCTCATGTCCTAGAGGTTTGGCAGTAGTGGAGTAAGGTCAGAAATTTTTAGTTACTAGCTAATAAGCAAGTTCAAGGAACCTACCAGAACAGAAGCCTAAACATAATTCACTCAACTTTTTTTTTTAACCCTTCTACCATCTACCTTAGAAGAATACTATGTATTGGTTCCAAGGCAGAAGAGTGGTAAGGGGTGAGTCAATGGGGGTTCAGTGACTTGCCCAGGGTCACACAGCTGGGAAGTGTCTGAGGTCAGATTTGAACCTAGGACTTCCTGTCCCTAGGCCTGACTCTCCATTCACTGAGCCACCCAGCTGTCCTTCCCCACCCTGATTTTGGTTTTTTCACTTCTGAGTTTTTCCTTTCTGGGACTTCCTCCCAGAAGTCCCACTCACTCTGCCTCCCAAGTCAGGGGCAGAGATCTCACTCCCTGTATAGCCAACAGGCAACTGCCCCCAGGTGCTGAGAGAGACCTGAGCAAACCAGGAAGACTGGCAACTCTAATCCCATTCATGCTGGGCAGGGTGCCATAGCAGACTGCCTTCAAGAATGGGTCCATGCTAGGCCAATGCTAATTCACTTCTGGGCTTTGCAAATGATTTCTTTGTCTCTGCCTTCTAATGACAAGCCAGGGGATCAGTTCACATTTTCGAGCAACTAATGTATTTGAGGAAGCCTCCTGGGTAGTCTTAGCAAAGGTCAGTGTTTAGCTAAGTCTCTTTCTGTGTGAGAATAACACTGGGTTTAACACTAGGCTCATTTCTTCAGTAGAGATCTAAGTGAATAGATGACTGTAGATCTCAAGGAAAGTGCTTCTGTTTATTTTCATTGCAGCCAACACTCAGACAAACTCTGACTCTGGGCACCTTAATGGGTGTTTAATAGATAATTGCTAAATGGAATTGTGCTTACAGTGTAGCAGGTGAGGCCCAAGCTGGTATAGTCATTGCTTCAACCCAAGGTCTTTGGAAGAAACCACTTTGGGCCATTGTAGCTCCCCTTCTCTGCCTTCCCCACCCCAGAGGTTCCATTTAGCTGATGCTTTCCTTTAGAACACGAGTCCTATAGTATTAAACTGTGCTCTGAGGATGTTGAAAGGGCTATTCTGCCCCACCCCAGAGGTGGCTGCATCCTTTGTCTGGAATGAGTTCAGCATGTTCTGCCAATAAGATTGCTTAGGGCTGCGATGGCCCTGTGGGGGGTGGGGGGTGGGGGTGGGGGTGGTACAGCTGATAAGGATGTAGTTTATTGGATCTTCCTCACAGTGGCTTTACTTTGCCCTTTCTTTGTATTCTCTACCCAGGACCAGCAGAGCCTGTCTAGGATGAATAGAAATAGGGAATGGCTGAGTTGCTCAGTGGTTAGAGAGAGAGCCAGGCCCAGAGACTGGAGGTCCTGGGTTCAAATGTGGCCTCAGACACTTCCTAACTAGGTGATCCTGGGCAAGTCACATAACCCCCATTGCCCAGCCCTTGCTGTAGTTCTGCCTTAGAACCAACACCCAGCATTGATTCCAAGATGGAAGGTGAGGGTTTAAATGAAAACAAGGGTGCATAGGAATGTGGGAGCCTTAGCACTTCTGGTTAATTGTGTTCCAGGATGTTGAATGTGAGAAATGGGTGGATGCTGCTTTCTGTGGAACAGTGCCCTGAGCTGCCTGACAGCCAGGTCAATAGGAACTCCATAGCTAGCCCTTGGAGAGGATTTGGCGGGGCTCTGACATGGGGTCTGAAGCTGGGAAAACAGAAGCTGAGCCGGTGTTTATGAGGCTGGCAATTTGGGGAGTTCAGTTCCTCCCAGGTGTGGGAGGGGGGAGTGGGGTTCCCTAGCCATCCTCTGTGGCTCTTGGGACTAGATTAGGAAGAAGCAATGCAGAGCCTTGGCGATCTGGGAGCTACAGTAATTGCGAGGGAGAAAGGAGCCTCGGATTGAGGACTTGCTTCCACAGCTTTCAGATCCCCGTTTTCCCGGACAGAGACGGTGGAGTAGCAAATAGCAGAGTTTTCTATTTGTGGGAGCAACTAAGTCTCACTCATCTCTCACCTCCCCTTGCTCCAAGGGCAGGATGGGGTGCCTGTTTGGTGCCTGTTTGGAGAGGAAAAGGGAGGAGGAGGAGGAGGAGCAGCAAAGGTGACTCAAAGGTTCCCAGCCATGGATGGGTGTAGCAGAAAGCCGGCCTTTGGGGCTTTCCTTCTAGCAGCAGGTAATGGTCCCCCCGGGAAGTTGGGCAGTGCCATAAATAGGGCAGCTGACACAAAGGCACTCTGTCTGGGGAGAGCCTTTCACATGTCTCAGGCAGCCACTTGACGCGACCACTAATAAGTGCGGCAGCCCTGCTCGGAGCTGCCTGCCTGCCTGCCTGCCTGAGGATCCTGGGGCAGGCTGGCTCTGGGCGCTCATGCCGTTAGTTCCTGGAGACGCTGCCGTTGGAGAATTGTTGCAGCTGGGGCTGAGCCGCCTTAGCTCTTTGTGCTCGGGACTCGGCTCATTCCCGTCAGAGAGTGCTGGGTAGGTGCCTGGGGAGAGCCACTTACTCTCCATTCTATTCCAAGTGCTGCCTTTTAAAAATCTCCTCGAAGGCAGCCATTGATGCAGTGGTTGCGACCAGAGCGAATGGTGTGTATTGCTCGGGGATAGCTGGGTGTGGTGTGGGGCCATGGGGGGAGGGGGCAGGTGATGTGGAGGACAAGAGGGAAGGGGAGGGAGAGAGACGGAGAGAATGAGAATATGGGAGAAGAGGACGAAGAGGAGAAAAAAAGGATTGAAGCTCCAGGGAACCTGGGATTCTGTCTTAGTCCCCCCGGCTTTCCGAACCCTGCCTCTGAGTTACTGCCAGAAGGGTAATTTTTATATGGGGAGGAAAGGAGTCAGCATGGGTGGGAAATCTGTCCTGGGACCTGGGACTTGCGGCTGTAGGAAGCAACCGAGCAAACGGGTTTATTTGGTTAAAAGCAGCAGCTTTGAATGGAAAGTTGGGGTCCAGCTGGCAGTAAATAAGAGTATTTGTGGTTTCATCTGTGATGCTTTTGGTCGAGGATTTCAAACTGTTACAACTCTTTGTTTTGAGGGCATAAAGACTTCAGAGATTAGGCAATTTTAAGTATGTGAATGTGAATATATGTGATGACTTGACTGAACTATGGGCTGGCTTTCCACGGGAGGCTTTGCTTCTGTTGAAATGTATAATGAGCCACTTGTGAAGTGTTACGGTTGAGGGCAGCTTGTTCTGCACTCTGCACTCAGGGCCACTTGTGAAATACCCGCTTCCAAGACAGCTCTCTCTCTCCGTTTCATCTCAGAGCCTGACATTCCTAAGGGCTGCTCCAGACTGAGTTCTGCAAGGGGTGGGGCTGTCTCACCTAAGTTATACAGACTCAGGGACCCTGGAAAGAGAAAGGAGGCCAAAGAATACATTTCATCAAGCTGTTGCAAGATCAGGCTGACAGGGATGACTTCCTTTCTCCATGGCCCGGTGCCTGTCCTCTACAAAGAAAAAGGAAGTGATCAAGTCAAGCTCGAGAGTCTGAAAAGTCAGTCAGGGGAGCATTTGTCAGTTAATTTTCCAGTCATCCTCATAGTTCACATTTGATTTGAGTTGTGCTAAGGATGAGGGCAGCTCCCCTCCCTGCTCTCATAGGTTTTCCCTTGCCAAGTGACAGCAGAGAGAGCTGCCCAGATGTGGGGCAGCTTTTGAGAGGTGGCCAGCCAGTTGTCTGGCTGTCTGTTTTGGCCCTGTTGACACTCGATGGGTCTCCTCCTAACTGGAGGCAGTTGTTGGCTTTAGACTTTTAAGGAGAGCATGTTCCTGCAGGAAATGGAGAGACTTCAGAACCTAAGTGTCTACATAATTCCACCCAGAGCAGGCTTTCTATCATAATTATTTACAGAAGGAGGGGAGCCATTTTTAGGCAGGACAAGGAGCTGGGAGCTGAGAAATTCAGGTTCTTTATGGTGGGGGGAGGGAAGAGGGCCTCCTGAAGAGAATAAAATCCTTTATTATCCATTGTAAGACAGAAGAGCAGCAAGGGCTAGGCAGTCGAGATCAGGTGCCCTGCCCTGCCCTGCCACATTCTGTTCCTGAAGTGTCTGAGGCCAGATATGAATCCAGGTCCTCCCTGGTGTTCTTTCCACTGAGCTATCTCACTGCCCCTTCTGTGAGGTGTTTTTAATGTGTGAAAATATGTTGGTATGCCTGTATGGTTTCTTGGAGTCCAGCTGGAGTGAGTGTTCTTTGTTAGTAGCTCATCTTGTTATCTAACTCGGGTGACTGGGGCCCTGGGCTAGCCACTCTGTTCCCAGCCCTTGAGGGGAGGTCATACGGAGTACCTTCCCCGCTCAGATCTATTCGTCTCCGGGTGACATGTTTTTGAGGACTCAGTCTTGCTTTTGCTTACTGCTGTATCTCTAGCACGTAGCACAGCGCCTGGCACAGAGTAAGCGTTTTATATATGCTTGTGTTGGCTGACAGACTGAAGCCTTAGCCCCTGCCACAGTGAGGGTACTCCACTGGGGCTGATGAATGTTGATATTAAGTGGGAAATCTCCATCCTGCTTAGTGTTTTGTGAGGAGAGCCCCTGAGTGGCATTTGTCAGTTAATGATTTTGGCTAGGGATGTGAAGTGGAAAGGCAGGGGGCAGAGGGAAATTGGCTTCCTGGGGTGCCGAGTTGCAGATACTCTTGGCTGTGCCTCCTCAAAGCTGAGAATTGTCCACCTCTTACTTCTTCCATCAGAGAACATCAGTAACAATGCTCCCTAAAATAGACTGTCAGAGTTGGAAGGGACTTTAGGGATTTTTTTATCTCCTTTGTTTTACTAATAAGGAAACTGAGGCCTAGAGAAAAGAAGCCTGGCTTCAGATGAAAATTGAGCACCCTCTCATAGTTCTGTAAAGTTTACAAAGTTGTTTCCTCACAATAACCCAGTGAAAATATTTTGCAGTTAAGGTAACTGAGATCTAGACACATAGAGTAACTTGCAAGTGGTAAACAGGACCCTGTGTATACTGGAGCTGAGATTTAAATATGGGTTGTCTGACTACAGAGTTAGCATTCTTTCCTTTTTCTTAATTTTTTCTTCTATCTTAGGACTGATAAATTCTAAGGCAGAAGATCAGTAAGGGCTAGACAGTGGGAGTTAAATGATTTGTCCACGGTCACACAGCTAGGAAGCATCTGAGGCCAGATTTGAACCAGGATCTTCAGTCTCCAGGCCTGGCTCTCTATCCACTGAGCCATTTAGCTCCCCCTCCAAAACCATTTTTTTTTAAATTTTATTTTAAAATACTTTGCCATGTTTATATGATTCATTTTCTTTCTCTCCCCTCCCCCTTTCCAGAGCCGACAAACAATTCCACTGGGTTGTACAGATGTCTAAAACCATTTCTAATCTATCTCTAGTCCACCATTTCAAGACTGTCATCTATGACTCTCCTTCCCTGTCCCCAATCAGCCACCCTGGCCTTCTTGCTATTCCTGAACCCTTGGCTCTACTTCCTTTGTCCAAGCCTTTGTAACTCATGCTTAGAATGGAATTCTCTTCTTACCTCAGCCTCTCAGAATCTTGAGTTCCCTTCAAAACAACTTCAGTATGTCCATCATAGGGGAGATGAGGGTAAGTTATAAGTAGACGCTGGTATTTTTCTGGGAAAGGTGATAGATCTCTGAAGCAGAGATGATGGGGTAGAGTAGAAAAAATCCCGGCCTGGGAGTAGGGACACTTGAATCTCAGCTGTGCAGCTAATCAACCAATCAATAGGCATTTGGTAAGTGTTGGCATTAGGAGATGGAACAGTGGTTTGGCTGGACTGTAAAGGGCAGGAAGAAGAATGCAGAATAATTCTAGATCTGTGCCTTGGGAATAGTACCTTAGCAGCTGAATGGAGGAATAGGAAGTTCTTGCAATGGTTCAGGAGAAAGGTGGCAAGGGCTTGGACCAGGATGCTGGCCACATGAATGGAGAAATGAGAATGGATGCCAGAGATAGGAGGGGAAATCAATCAATGAGGTGTGGCAACTGATTGGATATGAGGGATGAGGAAAGGTGAGAAGTCTGAGTTGTGATGGTGATGGTGGAATATATTATATGTATCTGTAATGTGTCAGACCCCATGTTAAATATTTTTTATAAATATCTCATTTGATTCCCACAACAATCTTATGATATAGGGATTATTATCCCCATTTTTTCAGTTAAGGAAACTGAGGCAAACAGGGTTTAAGTGATTTGCCCAGGATCATATCTCTAGGAAGTGTTGGAGACTAGATTTGAACTCAGGTCTTCCTGACTCCACTGTATTAGGAAGGATGCTTCCTGTCTCCACAGAAATAGGGATATTAGGAAAGAGGGGATAAGAGTTGGTTTTGTGAGACAGAAAATGAGTTCTTTTGGGGCATTTAGTTTGAGATGTCTATGGGACTTTTAGTTGAAACTGTCCATTAGGTAGTTGTTGATGTGGGACTAGAGTTCAGAAGAAAGACTGAAGCTGGATATACAGATCTGGGAGTCATTTGTAGAGAGATGGTAATTAAATCTGTGGGAACTGATAAGACCACCAAAGCAAGAGTTTAGAGAAAGAAGAGAAAGGGTTCAATATGGAGCCCTGACATCTATCCACACTTAGGGGCTAGGGAATGGATGATGATCCACCACTGAGTTGCAGGTAGACAGAGAAGAGAACAAAGAGAGAAGAACAATGTCATGAAAACTGAGAGAAGAGTTTCCAAGGAAGAAATGACCCATACTATCAATGGCTGCAGAGAAGTTAACAAGTCTGAGGGCTGGGTAAACTCTACTGGATTTTGCAATTAAAAGATTATGAGTCAATCTAGAGAGAATGTTTTCATTTGGGCAATGAAGTTAGAAGCCCTATTACAAGGGAGAGGAAAGGAAATGGGCAATCAGGATACTCAGCTTATTTTTAGGAATTTGTCATGAAAGGTGGGAAGGATATAGGACAGTTGCTTGAGGAAGATAGCTACCACATAGGAAAAGGAGGGTAAAATGAGGATTTTTTAAAATTAGCTATTTGGGGGATGGCCAAGTGGCTCAGTAGAGAGCCAGGCTTAGAGACAGGAAGTCCTGAGTTCAAATTTGACCTTAGATACTTCCTAGTTGCATGACCCTAGGTAGATCATTTAACCCAGAGGATTCAAGTCATGTGCCCTTGCCTAGCCCTTACCCTTCTTCTTTCTGCTTTGGAACCAATACAAGATATTGATTCTAAGATGGAAGGTAAGGGTTAAAAAAAAGTATTTTAAAAAAAGTTACTTCATCTCCCTTGGTCTCAGTTTCCTTTTTTACAAAATAAGAAAATGGGGCTAGATGTTTTCTAAGATCCCTATAACATTCCATATTCTCAAATTCTTTTCAGCTTAAATAATCTATGAGTATCAGAATTTACTACAAATCCTCTCCTGTTCCTCTCACTGTAGTGATGTGGGTGGAAAATGTGGTACCTGTTGCAGATAAAAGTCTTATTTGTACATATCCAAGAATAAGTACCTAGTCTCTTCATTTTAGGTCCTTGGAGCCTGACAAATAGTTCTCATTGGAAATCCTTCTCCAGCTCTTATGAGAAAGCCCAAGTGGCCAGCAGTTTGTTGTTGTTTGTGAAGCTATGCTGTTTCTAAGATGTCATCACTCCAGAGAAAGCTATTATTCCTCCTAGGAATAAACAAGCTTGTTTACAGCTCAGTCCCAATGAGTTGGGAGAGGCTGGCGCCTCTCCCTGGGGTTGGGTCTGGGTGAGCTAGCTGCTTGCCTTGTTCCCCAGATCCAGCTTCTCCATAGGAAAAAAAAACTCTTCTTTGCGGGCAGAGTACAGCTGCAGTGGGCCTACTCCTAGGACAATTTCCATTCAGGGAGTGGCAGCAGATTCAAGCCATGTGCCAGGGCCTTTGGGGACAGAAGAACTCCCTAACAGAGTTCAGAGGAGATTTCCGGTAACAGTAGAGGGTGCTGGACCATTTGGAATGTGTGGATGGGAGGAGAGCACAATTTATCTTGTCCAGATGTCATTAAAGTCCTTCCCATGGCATTCTTCCCTTCTCCCTGAGACTGACCTTGCATGTTGCCTGGCACACAACTTCAGAGTCTGCCCTCCTTTGACATTCACTTTGGATATAGGTTATATATTCCAACAGTTCTTTCCTAAGTGAACTGTTTCCATTTTAGAGCACATTTTCCTTTAGCTGGTAAAGGGGGCAGCTGGGTGGCTAAGTGGATAGAGAGCCAGGCATGGAGATGGGAGGTCCTGGGTTCAGATGTGACCTCAGACCCTTCCTAGTTGTGTGACCCTGGATAAGTCACTTCACCCCAATTGCCTAGCCCTTACCACATAGTATTGATTCTAAGGTAGAAGGCAAGGGTTTAAAGAGAAAAAAGAAACACTGGTACATGGTGGTTAGGTACCTGAGCTAGTCTACAAAGACCTGTTTAACCCAAAATGTAGTTGAAATAGTATTAATGCTGGCCCTGAGCCATATGGAGCCCAAATCTTGAGAGAAAACTAGGTGTAGAATCCTGAACCAAGCAGCACTGAGGAGAAGGCTTGTTAACCCTTCTTGTATCATGGACCCCTTTGGCTGTCAGGTGAAGGCTATGGATCACCTCTCAGAAGAATATTTTTATTTATTTAAAAAACCCTCACTTTCTGTCTTAGTATTAATTCTAAGACAGAAAAGTAGCAAGAGCTAGGCCATAGTGGTTACGTGGTTACCCAAGGTCACCCAGCTACAAAGTGTCTAAGGCCATATTAGAAGCCAAGACCACCTCTCTCTAGGCCTGGTGCTCGATCCCTTGAGTTACTTAGCTGCCCCAATAATATTTTTAAAAACATAAAACAAAACACAAACTCTCAAAGGAAACAAAGGGTTAGTGAAAATAAAGATGTAACCTCCCCCCCCATCCAAATTCATGGATTCCCTTGGACCTTAAGTTGAGAATCTCTGACTTATACAAATAGTGGTTTGGGGGGTAGGGACTATTAATAAATTAGGTCTTAAGCTTTTATCTTTAGGAGTTGCTGATCTTTATCAGCTGAGAGAGTTAACCACACCAGGAGTTCACTGCCACAATTAAATTACTCTCTTTGACTGATAGGTAGAAACCCTGAATTCTAGATCACATTTTCTTGCTGGGTCTCAGCTTCTTGGTCTGTAAGATGAGAGTGTTGAAGCAGATCTGTAAGGTCTCCCACCTCCTCCAACATTTTGTGCTGTGATATTCTTTGTTCTACGGGTCTTTCCGTGACTCCGATGAGAGAATAAAGGATGGAAGGGTGCCAAAAAGCAACTTGTAACTTTGCCTTCTTCTACATGCTTTGTGCTGGCTTTGGATTTGGTGGTAGTGGAATGACCAGGGGACAGAGTCTAAAGCAGAATCTGGAGAAATTGCAAGTGACCAACCGGGGTTTTAAGCAATAAGCCCTTTCAGTTTGGGGCTGCAGGGCAGGAGGCTCACACTCTCCAGATGAAGGAAGCAGAGATGCTTATATAATGGGTCAGTAGAGATGTTAGGAGAGTGCTTCATAAAACCACCTTTGAATCTTTCCATACATATGTCTCTCCTAAGCCCATGTCACATGCTAGCAATGATGGGTCTCTTTCCTGTCTCTTCTACTTGATGCTAGGCTTCCTGAAGGCAGGGACTATCTCTGTTTTAGTTTATTTCCTGCAGCATCCAGGATCACAAGACCAGACACGTAAAGTTAGAAGGGAGCTAAAATATCATTAAATTCATCCCCCTTGTTTTATAGATGAGGAGACTGAGGCACAAAAAGATGGATTATCTCGTGTAAAGTGCTACTGATAGTAAGTGGTAAAGCCAGGCTTTGAATTTGGGCCCCCACTGACAAAACCAGCCTGCTTTCTTTCCACTGCCTCACTGTGGCCCAAACGTTTCCCCCAATCTGGAAGCTTCTCTAGCTCCTGCTGACCAAGCTTTAAACCCCTGCTTTGGGTATACCTCCTTTCTGTCTCTCCTTCCCACGACTGGCTCTGTGGAGTGAGGAGTGGGGACTGGAGGTGATAATAGTTCAGGGCCCTCTGCAGCCCTTTCCACTCCCCTTGATGAGCTGGGGTGATGCTGGTTTTCAGCCACCTGGAGTGGGAGGAGTTTCAGCCCTTGCCTTGAAGGTGCCTAAGTTCATTTGCTTCTGCTTTCCTGGAGTCAAAAGGACTAGTACTTCTGCTTCCTGTTCCCCAGGACTACAGAGAAGGTTTCTGCTTGGTGGCTGTGGTTATCAATAACGTCTGGCCCTCTGAGGGCAGGTACTAAGTGTGAGACTGAGTGTGCAAGGAGACCATGAGTCAGGCGTGAGTTTACAAGATCAGCCGTTGGGAACGCTATTGAGGTAGGGGCTCCTGTTGCTAGCCTTCCACTGAGGCCCCTTCATGAATGACATTCCCTCTCTTCTGGTTTCAGTCAATGAGCTGCCTAAAGGAGGGGAAGAAAAATGGAAATAGATTTCCCTTGTTTTTCCTCCTCAGAAAATCTTCTGTTTGAGTTTACTTATTCTGGAATTACCACGCTCTTGCCAAAGGGTCTTTGGCAAGTCCCTTCTCCCTTGCCCAATGCATCCATTTCCTCATTATGATTGCCATGATTTGAGCTCCTTAAACACTCCAGAAAAGCAGATGGTAGTGGTGTTCCCCCCCCCAAATATATAGAAAATTTGCTGGATTGTCATCTCTGCTGAGTACTTCTTTGTTGGGGTTTTGCTTATAAAGGAAGAGTGTGAGTGTGAGAAAGTAAGCGAAAGAGAGAGTTGCCACCTCATCTTGGTCAGTGACAGTAAGAGTCACATTACTCTTTTGTCTACCTGCTCTAATTTCCTACCTCTTGTGTTTTGATGCTGACTGTACACTCCTTCTTAAATGGCCTGTGTGTCCTGATAGAACTCAGATCTTTAGGTGTAAACCTGACCAAAAGGAGCTCTTGACCCAGTCCCTATCCTGATGTTTGGAGGGAATCTGAAAGGAGATCAAAGTTTACCTTTGGCAAGGAGTCAGTAAGAGTGCATTCTGGGCATGTGGCACTGAGAAATTCCCCTAAATTTAGAAGAGCTGTAGTTTTGCAATGCCTTTGTCATTCTCTATAGGGGAATCCCAAACAGAGGTATGGAAAGGGAGCAAAGGGGAATTACGTTCACCTCCCTGTTGCTTTGTAGAAATGTTGTAGAAGAGTCTTTCAGGAAAGGATCCTAAAGGAAATTTTTTTTCAGTGTTATAGCCTGGGAATCGGGATTCTAGTCCTGGTGTGGCCAATAATACTCTCTGTGCCCCTGGATAAGTCACTTAACTTTGGTGAGCCCTGGCTTTCTCATATCTAACACGGGAATGTTACTTAAACTACCTACTTCATGGCGTTCTTGTGAGGCAAGTACTTTGGAGACTCTTAAGTGTTTTACAAATGTAGACTATTGCTGCCTTTATTCGGAGAATAAGTCTGTTGTTACTCTGTGACCTTCTTTTGGAAAATTGTTCTTGACATACATCAGGAATGCCACAACTTCCCTTGCGGGTTTTAGTGGAAACGAGAATATGGGTGGGTAAATCCCACCTCTGGGATCCTGGAAATTCCTGCCTCAGACTGAGAGGGCTAATCTGCTGTGGTTCAGTGTCACATGTCAAGTTAGATACTGGGACTAGGAGAACCAGATAATGGCTGGGTCAGGGAGGGTAGGAATCCAACCAGAGCTTAAGACCCTGAAGCCAGTAGTCTGGATGCTGGGCAATCAAAACAATGGCCAGGGAATCTACAGAGACAAGAAGTGATGAGCCAGCCCAATATAAGGGTAACAGAGTAGGAGAAACAGCTACATCTGAGGTAAGGGGTCTAAAACTCAGGTGGTCAGGTCAGGTGAGTAAAGGGCACATGCAACTGATGCAATATAGGGAGAGATCTTAATACTGAAGTAAGAAAAGTATGGCTTTCTTATATACTTACTGCCAGGACAAGAAATAGTTTATGTGGATTGATGGCCAGGGCCTATATATATGTGTGTATACACCCACACACACATACATATATATGAAAATGATTGCATCTCATTTGATGAATTCTGTAGGTAGATCCCTAGGAACAATCTGTGGGACTGAAGCTATATCCTTTAGACTCAGGCACTCATCTCAGGCCAAGATGCCTAAGATGACCCTGATGAGGGGATCAAGAGCCCCAGTGATGACCTTAGGCTAGGTTGACCAAATTCAGCACCTATAGAACCTTATCTGGCCTGATGTTCTCTCCACAATTTCCCACTCCCATTTATTTGGTCTGCTGGCTCCATCTAGGAAGGTGCTAGTAAAATGTTTAACAATAGGCTCTCTGAAAAAGTATCACATTTTAAAATTTGATCTGCACTTTTAACATTTTCTCCAAGACTTTATTAAGTCAAGACAATTGATAAACAATAAATCAAACCCTGATTTGTGGTGTGGTGTATGAAAATTCAAGTTACCTTTCCCTGGCTGATAGGAGCTAGTTTCAGACCTCCTCTAGGCTTTTCCCTATACAAAATCTTCCCCTGCTCTGAGGTAATAGAATGTATTGGTGATATTTCTAGTAAATGGGAATTTATTGGTAAAGATTTTTTAATACTCTGTTGGGGGCAGCTATGTGGCTCAGTGGATAGAGAGTCAGGCCTTACAGACAGGAGGTCCTGGGTTCAAATTTGACTTCAGATACTTCCTACCTATATGATCTTGGGCAAGTCACTTAACCCCAGTTGCCTAGTCCTTCCTGCTCTTCTGTTTTAGAATTGATACTTAGTAGATTAGATACTTATATAGTTTAGATAGATAGTAGATTAGATCTATTGACTAGATACTTAGTATTGAGTCTAAGACAGAAGGTAAGGGTTTAAAAAAAAAATTACACTCTGCTTCCTGGAGGCAGGTATGAAGTGTGAATTTGGAGCTATGTGAAAAAAGGGGACGGTTGTCCTATTTCTCCCTTGGCAGTCTGGTTCCCTTGGGCACATTTGAGTTGGTCAGTGTTCCTATGTGCCATATTTGAGTCCTTCCTCAAATGTGAGGCTATGAGAGCTTTTTGCTTTAAGATGACACAAGTGCTGTTGGCAAATCTTTTGGAGGCTCCAGGGTCTTCTTCTGAAAGAGCCAGGTTAAACACACTAGAATCTGGGTAGTCTGTTTGTGAAAAGCTCTAGAAATGGCTTTCCCCAAACCATTCAAGTGCTGAAACCCCATCTTGGTCACTGCAGACTCAGAATGTAGATGCTGAGGAGATTGTTCATTTCACATTGTCCAATCCTAGAAGAGGAGGTAATACCATTTCCCCATGGTCACCTACAGAGGGATGAAGAAGTGAACTTCTAGTTGTGCTGTGCTGCCACAACTAATTTTTTAATGTCACAACCAGTTTTCCCAGCACTTAGTTGTTTTTTGTTTGTTTATCACAACAAATAAAGTTTGTTTGGAAACCTTGGGTCCAAATTTGCTGGAAGGGTTCTACCTTTTCAAATCTTCAATTATTCATTCATTCATTATATTCAGGATTTACTGATCACTTACTATTAATATTCCAAAACAGGTATCAGGTGTTTTATGGGTTAGAAAAGCAGAGCTTTCCCTTGCCCTCAAGGAATGTATAATCTAGAAATGACCTCACCAGGACCTCTAAGAACCCATCCTTTTATGGTTTCCCCTATCTCTGAAGGAGCTAATAATTTTGCCAAGTATCAGCTTTTAGACCAAGAAGTCATCCTTTTTCTGCTATTGTTTCCTCTGCCCCAACCTCTAGCCATATTCCAATATAATGCCCCAGTGCCTCAAGCAGCCTTTCAGAAAGCCAGATCCTGCTACTCCTCTTGTAGTCTGGGCAAGTCAAAAGGTAAATGGCAGCTCCTGAGAAGCTTTGTGCTAAAACCCTGGATTGAATTTTGGAGGGGATTTAATGAAATACTAAACTGAGCCTTCTTTAAAGAGACTGGTTCATTTCCTGCTCCTTTGTTATCTGATGTGGGCACAGGGCAGAATTAAATAAAGCTACAGCTAAGCCATGTTAAAAGATGGAAGAGATCTAGAAATCCTCTTGGAAGGATCTAGAGAGAAGGATCAGGTCTCTGAAAACACTAGGCTTAGAAAAGGCAGGAAGGCACCACCCAGTTTCTTCAAAAACCAGAATGGTTGGCTTTCTTGTTGGGCTCTCAAATCCTCTCCTCAAGGATCAGTAGAGGAATGGTATGCTCAGCTGAGCTGAGGCTGCTTTCTGCCCAGCTTCCTGCCAAGCAGGAGCAGTTATGCTTTCTAGAAGCCTCAGAGGGAAGGATTACCTTTGAGGAGTGAATTTAGAGGTCCTAGGACCTTTCCAGGGGCAAGTGGGATTATTTGTGATCCTTTTGAAAGTGCTTAGAACCCAAGGAAATGTTATCTCAGCCTGTTCTCTTTCCCCGAGGATTTCTTTGAGGTCCATAAGTACATATGCTGAAGAAGGCAGTCTGGTGCAGTAGAAAGAGCCCTGGGTTGGGAATCTAGAGAGTGAGACTTTAGACCAAATGGCTTCTAAGGTCCCTTTTCAGCCAGCATTGGCACGAAGTCAGCAGCTTCTAGCTACGGATTGAAGCAATCAATCAGAGAAGGGAAGTTCTGCCAGTAGTCATGTTGTCCTTCTCTGGACCCTTGGAAAAGATCAGGGGTTTCCAATCTTGGGCCAAGTGATTATCCTCTGGTCTTCTGGTGAGGTGCCCTTCTGGCAGCATGAAACTTCCAGGCAAAAACTCCATTGTTCCTATAGCTGAAAGGGTAGGCCAGTAACGAGAGGTAAGAGGAAGCCAGTGACCATGTGGTGTGCTACAGGGGAAGAGAGCCTTGGACTAGAAGGAAGTTACCTTGAGCAAGTCATTTTCTCTCTCCCTGGGCCTTAGCTTCATCTTCTAAAAAAATGAGCAGCTTGAACTTAGGTGACTTCTCATTCTACTATTCTGCCACTCTTAAATTGGCCCTTTGGCTAGGAAATCTCTCATAGAAATCCTCCCTGGTGAAACCAAGGAGAACCTGCCCCCTTGATGGAGGCTGGGGCGATTAGGAGGGAACTTCCCCTTTTCAGCATTGTTTGTTTTTGCTCTAATCTGCCAGTGGGAATGGTCTGAGCTGCCTGACTTGCATTTCTGGTTTTGTCACTGTGTTCTCCAGCCCCCCTGCCCACCCAGGCGTTGGCAAAAGAATCACTGAGCAGGGCACGTCAGGGCCACTCCTCCCGCCCCCCAACTCCACCCTAGGCCATACCAGAAAAGGGGAAATTGGAAGCTAGTCACTTCCCTGGAGAGCCAGACCTGGGGGTGCTGGTCCTTGGTGGTGACACTGGCTATGGATGAGAACCGCCTGGCTGCTTACCATCCTTTTTTTTTCTGCTGAGCCCAGTGAAGCAGGTAGAGAGTTGTCTGGAAGAGTGGAGATTGTTTTGCTGATGAACCCTTTTGGAGGGTGGGATGGCAAGCCGGGATTTGAAACCTGGAAGTGATGAGGTTGCTTCTCAGTAAGCAGCAGCTTCTCAGTCACATGTAAGAGTGGACAGGAATGCCTCAGCTCTGCTGCTGCCTCAGATCGCTTATTCAATGTGTCAGGGAGCAACCCTGCAGAGTTGAAGTCCAACCCTTCATTTCCAAGAATGGGCACTGCTCAGGGTGAGTGTGTGTGTGTGTGTGTGTGTTGGAGGGCTGCGGGGGAGGGGGGAATGGAGGGAGGTGAACGGAGGAAGGAAGGCAGAGTGAAATGGAGAGGAGAGGAGGAGCTAGATCAGAGACTCCAGTTCTCAGGAATTTGGTGGGATTTAGCTGTGGGGGAAGAGGTTCCATGAATTTTCCTGGCTCTGCATTTGGCCTCAGAAAGTTTCCTTCTGTCCAAAGTGCTATGGTGAGTATTATTTAAGAGGCTCTCATTAGGTTTTTACAAAATCCTGTGCAATCAGTAAATTGGTAGCACTGGGATTCAGAACTCAGATTTCCTTACTCCTGCTGCATTGCCTTTCCCACTAAACCGCAATGCTGAAATCCCAAGAACTTCTCAGGGGCAGAGTGTATCTGAGCAGAGGATGGAGACTGACCACTCAGAGCTGTGCCCCCAGGCCTCGGACAGAACATCCTCTCATAAAAGCAAGTGGATCACAATTCTCAAGGAGACAGTGTTAGAGTGGAGAAGTGGGGACCTCCCTGACTTTTGGGCTACCTGGCCTCATTCTGTAATGGGAACCTCACCACCAGGGTTTTCTAGAAGCCAGTTTGTTTTTTTCTTGCCAGTCAGTGTTTTGGCCATTGTTTATTAAGATGGGATTCTAGAACTTCCCCAACTCCCACCCTGGCCCCAGGTCTCAGCAAGGATTGAGCAGGAAAGGCATTATTCTAGTGTCTTCAAGCTTTGATCCAGAAATGACTAAGGGTACTTAGAAGACCCCAATCTGAAAAGTCCCTGTTTCTGAAAAGTCCCTGTCTCTGAAAAGCCCCTGTCTCTTTATGTTCCTGGGGTTAGGCAAAAAACCTCAGACTTTGGGGAAGTAGAATTGGTCTCCCTGGTTTGTTGACTGTGGGAACTGGTGTACAGAGGGCAAAGGTAAAATGAACATGCTGGCCCCTCTTTGCTCCCCTATGGGTCTGGTATAGTAGCATCTCTCCAGACATTAGTGCTGGCCTAATATATCCTTTAATTTACCATTTCTTGTTCCTTCTCTGCTGTCTCATGCAACGGCAATGCCACCGTGCTCTGCAAGGCTCAGTTGGAATCTGCCACGTGTGATGGGTGGATACACCGGAGTAGTCTTTGAGTGCTAAACCTTTGGTTATTTAATCTTGCTCCGGAAGAATCCGAAAAGCTTCCAGGCTTAGATTAGGCAGATCCTTTGTCTTTGTGGATCTAGCTTTGGTTTCTTGTCTTGACCTCTAGGTTTTTGCCTCCTCTGGGTTCTCTAGATATCTGGGTCCTCTTCAAGGGTAGGAAATCAGTCATCAGGTAACCAGTTGCCATCTGAAAAGTGAAGGTCTGGGTAATCTTTGAAAAATCTCTTTCAGTTAAAAATCCTATGGTCCTGTGGCCATCAGCCACAGGTATGTGAACCAAGACTTTTGAGACCTCTATGCAATATGATATTTCTTTGGCCTCATCTTTTTTATTTTCTTCTTTCAGATGCTTGAGACAGACGTGGATGAAAGAAGAAAGATGCCTTCTGAGGAGGAAGTACCCCCTTCTACTGAGGGGGGTGCTGGTGGGGCACCTGAGGAACCAGGGCCTCTTGAGAGTAATCCTTCCCAAAAGGAGATATTTTCAGGGGAGGCCACAAGCCTGGAAATGCCCCTGCCTGCTGAGGGGGTTGCCAATGAGGCATCTGAAGAACAAAGTCCTCCTGAGAACCACCCGTCCCAAGGGGAGGCACTTGCAGGAGAGGCCACGAACCTTGAGATGCCCCTGCCTGCTGAAGGGGTAACCAATGGGGCACCTGAAGAACTTGGGCCTCCTGCCAGTGACTGTCCTCAAGTGGAAGTGCCCACAGAAGAGGGTCCAGGCTCTAGGGCCTCTGCCTTAACTGACAAGCAGCCTTTTGTGATCCCCGAGGTCCGCCTGGATCCCACCTTCAGCCAGAGCTTAGGGGCTGAAGGGATAGAGCAGGATGGTATCCTCGATGAAGATGCTGAAGAGGAAGAAGAAGTAGAAGGTGAGGAGGGATATGAGGAAGAGGATGATGAAAGTGACGACAGCTACCTGGAACACAATGAGGCAAAGCGGTGCAGCATGATTGAGACATCAGCTACGGAAGGGACGTTCATGCTGACGGTGCAGAGTTCCCTGCGGCGTCGCACCCACAGTGAGGGAAGCCTCCTGCAGGAGACCAAGAGCCACTGCTTCACCTCAGATACCACCCTTAATTGCTCTGATGGCGAGGGCAAGAAGAGTGGCTGGGCCCTGGCCTCCCCCGGGACTGTGAAGAAAGACTTGGGCCGGAATGGGGGCTCCATGCACCATCTCTCTCTCTTCTTTACCGGACATAGAAAGGTAAGCGAAAATGCCTCCTGATTGGGGTGGGAAGGACATCCAGGACCTGGACTGAGGGCTTTGCTGAGCATGTGTTAGGGAAGACTTTCACTATTGGAAGAATCTTGTCCATCATCTGCTCCAATCTCATTTTGTAGGGGAAGAAACTGAGGCACAAAAAGTTTTAAGTGACTTGCCCAAATTCATGCAGGTAGTAAGGAATAGAGGCAGGATTAGAAACCTTGTTGAGGAACACAGACCTCCTTGGGAACAAGCCATCCCAAAGGGAGGCCACACACACACCCACCCAGAAGGCCCCTGCCTGCTGAGGGGGGGTGGCCAATGAAGAACCTGGGCCTCCTGCCAGTGACTGTCCTCAAGGCCCCTCCCTTAGCTGACAAGCGGCCCTTTGTGATACCCTGAGGCACACCTGGACCCTACCTTCAGCCAGAGCTTAGAGACAGAAGGGATAGAGCAGGAAGGTGTCTTAGATGAAGACGCTGAGGAAGAGGTTGCAACCTAGAGACCAGGAGAGGAGATGGGATTTATAAGAAAGTATAAAACAGTAGCCCTTGCTTTCATACATGGAGTTTATAACTTAGTTAAGCAAATGAAACACACTCACAAAATTAAATAACCAGTCATATAACAACATGAGAGATGTAACAAGGCAGCAGATGATAAATTCCAAATGTGTGGTAGAGAACACTGTAAGCATTCAGAGGAAGGTGATAGCCCTTGAATCTTTATGGTTTAGAGTGATGTGAGAAAGCTTCTTGAGGCAAGTGAGACTTGACCAGGATCTTGAAGGATAGGTAGGACTAGAGAAATAATGTGAATGGGGGAACAGAGGCAAAAATCTGCAAAGTGTGTTTGTTAAGAGGATGGTGAGTAGACTTTGGCTGGAGCAAAGGACATTAGGCTAGAGAGGTAGGGTGGGACTTTAGCAGGCTGAGGAAATTGGACTTGGAGCTGGTGATGGAGGAAGAGAAGGTTCTTTTTCTGGTCATCCTTATCTCAAGGAATAATTTCTTTAAGAGACTTTGAGGCTTACGTTCTATGGGCAGGTCAGATTTCAGTGAGTGAAGAAACTCCATCCTGTGCACCCTGAGCTTCAGACCTTCAGACCACTTTATTTTGGAAAATTAAATCTACATTTTATTGACATTCCCCGTGATACCTTCTCGTCCCTTCTTCAGAAACAAAGATGGAAAGCTAGCAAAACAGAGTGATGCATATTGGCCCTGAAGTCTTTCTGACTTGCCTGAGAGCAGAGTGGTCACCACTCTTTGATGAGTAGGACAGCTGATGCCCAGAGGGGGCCAGACACATACCTTGAGTCATAGTCATATAGGGGCTGGGCAGGGACTAGTAGAGCAACTTTCACATACCAGACATTTAAAACATGCTTGTTGAATTGAATTGGACAGTTAAGGTTAGAGCCCAGGCTTGGGGTGGATGGGGTCAATGCTTAAATGAATCCTTAAAGCATGTGGGCCCAAGGATATGTTGGATTTTCCGTTAAATCAAAGCATCAGAACATTGAAAACTCCTTAACAGGAGCAATGATAGGAGGGAAAACTTTCAGTAGGCTCCTCACCCCTGCCCTCTGGTGGAGAGAAGCTCCAACTTAGCTCCTGATCAGGGCTTTGGTCACTTTCTTTCATAGCCTGCAGTACTAGTTTTCCAGATCTCGACCTGCCTTCGAGTGAGCCTTGCTCAGAGGATGTTTGCCAGTTTAAAGTGGCAAATAGGTATGCCCTCCTTCAGAGGGATTCATACATTAAACTATTTCCTCCTTCCCCCCTTCCTTCTTTCCCCTCCTCTCCTCCAAAAATGGAGTCCTATTTCCTCAGTTTACATGACTTTAGCCAAGAAGTAAGCAGCCTGATTATCTTAGAACTTTAGAATGTTGGAGGTGGAAGGGACCTTAGAAATCATCCCATCCCAGGCCCTTCGTGTTGAAGAGGAGGAAACTGTGACCCAGAGATTGAGGCATGGAGTAATTGATTTATTCAAGGAAACGAACACAAAGTAAGTTAGGGAAAGAGTCAGGGCTAAAACTCCAGTTTCCTGATTCCTGGGCCTTCCTTCCTTCCTTCATGTCCAAATACTTACAGAAGTTAGTTCTCTTTGACTCTCAACCAAAGAAAATTTTCTAAGCCACCACTTCCAAAATAGATTTCCTAGACCTGCTCTTTCCTATGCAGAGAAAAAATTCTGTATCAATATTCTCCTTCCAAATGATCTCTCTTCCACATATTGTCCTTCATCAGGAGATCCTCCCTTGAGTAGAAGTGTGGTCTAGATTGTTATTATAAACAATAATAACAGTGAGTCAACAAACATTTGTTCTGTGCTTACCATGATCAAACACTGTGTGTACTGACTGCTGGACAGAGGAAGAAAAATGAAAACCTTGACTTTGCCTTCCCCAAGCTCACATGATAATGGGGGAGGAAACATGGAAATAATTATATGCATATGAGATCTATACAAAGTAAATGGAAGAGGGTTCTCCTAGAAAGGCTTTCTGCAGAAAGTAGGACTTGAGTCGAGTCTTGAAGAAAGTCAGAGAAGTTATTATTATTATTATTTTTTAACACATCTTTACCTTCTGTCTTAGTATCAGAAGAACAGTAAGGGCTAGGCCCTTGAGGTTAAGTGACTTGCCCAGGGTCACACAGCTAGAAAGAGTCAGAGCAGATTTAAACTTAGAATCCCAACTCTATTTAATCCTCTATCCATTGTGCTGCCTAGCTGCCCCCAGAGAAGCTAATATCAGCTAACATTTATGTAGTATTTCAAGGTCTGCAAAGCAATAATTTCTCATTTGATCCTCACAACAGCTTTTTGAGTTAGATGCTATAATTATTCACATTATGCAGATGAAGAAACAGGGGCCAAAAGAAATTAAATGATTTGCCCAGAGTCACGTAACTGGGAAATGTCTAAACCAATGTTTGAACTTAGGTCCTTCCAAATCCAGGCCAAAAGCTTAGTCCAGAATAATAATCTGTCTCTAAAAATGAACTTTATCAACATTTACTCCTGGGACATATTAGTAACAACAATTATTAGTCTAGGACTTCATACCCTATAGAGTGCTTCGTATACCTACTTTTCATTTGATTTTCACAACCCATACTATGAAGTAGATAGCACAAGGTTAGTGAATGAGGCTAAGTGCTTTGCCCAGAATCCAGTGCTAAGTAGTTGGGCCTGCCTCCAGTGCTCCTTCTTCCATACCACATCATCCCCCCATCTCCTCTCAGAGGGGATTGGGTAGCAAAAATAACTCACCCCCAAAAATACATTTTCTTTTTATTTATTTCTTAAAAAAATTTTTTTTTCTTAAACCCTTACCTTCTGTCTTAGAATCAATCGTGTGTTATTGATTTCAAGACTTGCCCAGGATTACACAGCTAGGAAGTGTCTGAGGCCAGATTTGAACCCAGGTCCTCCTGTCTCTAGGCCTGGCTCTCAATTAATGGAGTCACCCAGCTGCCCCCACCCCCAGCATTTTCTTTTTAGACTCTGTTTCCCTTTGGAATATCAACAGATGTTGGGGGTAGAGTTCCAGGCCTTTGGCATGTTCTGAGCTGTGTCCAGGCTGATTAGTTAGCCATTACTGACGATGCTGGACCATTACAATTTAAGAATACGTGGAGATGGAGGCAGCACAGTACCCTACGTGGCCTGTGTGGCTGGAATAAGGCGCAAATGAGGCTTATGTGCGTCTAGAGATGATAATCTGTGCTGTAATATTAGAAACCTGGCTTGTGGCTAAATGGAATGCTTTCCTGAGCGGGTACAAGCCTTTCCCAGGATAAATCCTTTGAAGTAGAGGGAGGGCTGAGCAAAGGCGGGCCCTGAATCTCCTCCATAAACTCTTGGTTTCACACCACCTCAGCACAAGCTTAGGATTTCTTTCCAATGCAATCGGTTTCTGGGGTGATCTTGGTCTTCAGCGACCATCTGTAGGGATCACGAGGGCAGAGAGGCTCCTTCAGCTTTGCCCAGTTTTAGCTCTGAAGATGTGGCTCATCCGCACCAGGTCTCCCAATATCCAGGGAGAGTGCCGTCTAGGAGTAGCTGTAGACGTATAAAGAGACCTAAGCATTTTATCCCATCTTCTTATTTGACTCATGAAGAAACAACACCTGGATTAGGAAATGACATGCCTACAAGCAGACATAGATTTATTTATTTTTAAAATTTTTCTTTTTAAATTCTTTACCTTCTGTCTTAGAATCGATATTAAGTATAGGTTTCAAGGCAGAAGAGCAGTAAGGGCTAGGCAAGTTGTGTTTAAGTGACTTGCCCAGAGTCATGAAGCTAGGAAGTATCTGACGCTGGATTTGAACCCTGGCCTTCCCATCTCCTGCAACTGGCTCTAACCAGTGAGCCACCTGGCTGCTCCTCGTAGTTTTAAACCTAGGTCCTGGGACTCCAGATTCAGTCTTTTCACCGCACCATGCTCTTCCTGCCACCCCTGCTTTGCAGCTTATCTTTTTTCCTTGCCTCTCTTTGCCTTGTCTAGATATCCGCTACTTCTCTGTTAGCTGTGCCCGGTGAAGCCGAGGCTTTAGCTCTTGTCCTTGTCAAGTGAAACCAATGAATGTTCAAGTGATCTTGTTTTTAATGGCAGTTAAACTATGCCAGTCAAACACTATAGTATCTCAGCTCCAAGGAAAGTCTGTTGTCAGGCAGCTTGGTAGCACAGTGGGCAGAGTACCAGGCCTGCAATCATGAAGACCTGGGTGCAAATTTGGACTTGGGCATCTCTGGCTACGTGACCCTGGCCAAATCTCTTCACTCCAATTGCCTGGTCCTTGCCGCGGTTCTGCCTTGGAATTGATACTAAGAAAGAAGGTAAGAGTTTAAAAAAAGAAAGACAATCCATTGCCAGGCTGACTCTAAGGATGAAAGTCACTCCTCTCCTTGGGCCTCGATGGGTTCCGTCCCTCCATGATCCCGCTTGCCTTTCTTTGGCTCTGCTGCTCTTGGATTTTTGCCCTCAGGAAGCTGACAACCCTGACCCAGGCTTCACTCCACGCCCCCAGTGATGGTGCTGTTCTTACTGACAAAACCTTTTCATGAGGCTGAGTCAGGGTATTTGGAAAAAAATTGTACTTGGTTTACTTCAATTTGATGTTGATTGAATTGAGAATCAGGCTTGCTGGGTTAATCCCTAGGCAAATGCCTTCCCTTCATGGTGCCTCGGTTTACCTTCCTATAAAATAGAGTAATAGATGGGTTTTTTCTTCTCAGGGTGCTTCCCTTTATTGCCCCCACCTCCATCATTCCTGGAGCTTGTCATGCCCATTTTGTGAAGAAAAAGATAGTTTGTTTGGGGGTCAGTTCTGGGCTCATGTCCGAATTACGACTAACCTCAATAAATCTATTCACTATCTACACACCGCGTGCGCCATACTGTGCTGAGCACTGAAACCTGCTGCACAGCCTTGAGAGCCAGTACCCGTCTGTCCTCAGGGCCTCGGTGTCCTCTTCTACAATAATCTCCAAGAGCTTTTCCAGTCCTGACTTTCAGGGACAGATTCGATGAGGCTGGGCCTCTTCGGGAGTCCCGAGGGTCTGCTTGGGGTGGTGGGTGGGTCCGACCATCCCAGCAGACAGCGGAGTCGAGACAAGTCCTGCCCAACAATGGAAGGAAGTTTCTTCCGACATTGGAGCTGCTTTGATTTCCCCCAGTCCGGTGGAGGGAGGAGGGAGTGGGAGGGGCCCAAGAGGACCATTGTGCGGGCCTGATAAACTGCGGAAACTCCAGGTTAGAATGGAAGGAAGCCCAGCGCCAGGCTGAGGGGCCAGGGGTGCTTGTTCCCACGGGCGGGGGTCGCGGGGGAGACTGGTATAGGAAGGCGGGCCCATGACCACAAATGGAGTGTGTGTGTCGTTACTCCTCAAAACTTGGGGGAAAGCAAAGGGAAGCTCAACAACCCGCACAGCCAAGTTCTGTGACAAACTATCAGCCCACCTCATTGGCAACCCAACGTGGCAGATGAAGCCCTGGCAGCCGGCCAATCCGCCCGCGTTTCCACCAACTATCCATACTGGCGCCCGCTGTGGGAAACACAAGAGCGGACACACTTCTTGCCTTGCCAAAGCTTCCAGTCTAGTTGAAGAGCTGATAAGGCTCCTTGTTTTTGTCCTTGCGGAGCAGCCCAGGATGGAGGCTGATCCATGCTAAACTGCGTGGTACTGTGTGTAAGAGACCACAGAAGGGAGGGGGCACCGGCCAGGCGAGCCCTTGGGTAGGAGGAGGAGCAGAAGCCGCAGGCCGCAGTGGGAAGGAAGGAATAGATAGGCGTTAGGAGCCGTGCCAGGACTGCGAAATGAGTGGCTTGGCTGGAAGGAGACAGGGAGAAAACCAAATCTGGAGCCAGAGTCCTTATTACCTGGGTGACCGCGAGCAAATCAGACACCCTCTTTGACTCTCACTTTCCTATCTGGAAAATAAGGGGTTGGATTTGAGGATCCCCAAAGGTACCTTCCAATTTTATTCTTTAAAACCCTCACCTTCTGTCTTAGAATCAATACTGTGTATTGGCTCCAAGGCAGAAGAGTGGTAAGGGCTAGGCCATGGGGGTCAAGTGACTTGCCCAGGGTCACACAGCTGGGAAGTATGTGAGATTTGAACCCAGGATCTCCTGTCTCCAGGCCTGGCTCTCCATTCACTGAGCCACCCAGCTGCCAAACTGGATACCTTCCCATTTTAAATCAATGATCCTGAGATCCTATAAACTTCTTGAGGAGAGCAAGATGCTGCTAGGTGGGGTAGGGCAGGGGCAACCATCATGAAATGAAAGCTGAAGGAAATGGCCAAGTACTGTTGTTGAATGCTTATAGCACTAGACTTTGAGGCAGGACCCCTGGTTCTAGTCCCTGCTTCTGTCACTAACATTATCATTAAGGTTAGAACAAGGATACACGTAGAGCCCAGTGGAACTGCTTGTTCCGTCCAGGAAAGAGCTGGAGGGGGATCATGAATCAAGTAGCCATGGGGAAAATAGTCTGAGGAAAAACAAAAAAACCACTAAGGTCAGAGTCTTGAGGATGACCAAAGCAATAACAAATAGGAAGGGGGTTTAAGACCCTTCCTCCAAGTCAGCCCTTGCTTTGCCGTCTTGGGCCCAGCTTCTGGCGCGGCAAATCGGAAGCCAGAGCCTCCTCCTGCCAGGAGTAGGGATAGCGCTCTGCCTGCTGAAGGTTGTTCCCTCCCCCTCCCCCCAGGCATGACCTCCTTGGCGCTTCCCCTTGGGCCCTCCAGGTGAGGGGCTGCCATGTTTTTGGACCCCCTGGGCTTCCTCTGTCCTAGCGATAACCTCGATGTAAACCAAACCTCTTCCTCTTTCCCTAGCTGAGCGGGGCTGAGGCAAGCTGTGACGAGGGTGCTGAGGCCTCTCAGAAGAGGAGCAAAAAACTGTAAGTCAGAAAGAACGGGGGCGCCTCTCCCAACTCCTCCCCTCCCCTCTGGGCTGGGGGCTGCTCTCCAGTTCACGGAGCTAGTTATCCGCAGCCCACCATAGGCCTGTCTGCCTTGGCGGTTGGGATAGAAAGTGCTTCCTGCTTCTTCCTATTGGACCCTGGAGAGATGTGTTTTGTTGCCTGGAATGTGGATCAAACAGCAGCACTTCTGTCTTGGGGGAAGACAAGGTGGATTTTTATATTTCTAGATGAAGCCTTAGAGGATCCTCAAACCTCATAGCATGCTCCACATGGCTTCCCCCAAGGCCAGCTCGGAGTGGCCAGTTTTGCTGGGAGCCACCTTGGGCAAATTACTTCCCCCTTTTATATCTTGGCTTTCTTATCTGCCTACAGAAGTAGTTTGACTCCTGGCCCAGGGGACAGAGTAGTGGACTGGGAGTCGGGAGGTCTGGGTTCCAATGCAAACCTTTTACCACTATATCAATGTGAGACTTTGTCTCAGTCACTTCCCCTTCCTGGACCTCAGTTTCTTCATCTGCAAAATGCGGGTGTTGGACTGGGTTACTGAAGTTATTTCCAGCTCTAAAGTGATGTGATTTCATTTCAACAGGCATCTCTTAAATGCCTACCCTGTGAGGCCCTGGAGATACAAATACCGACACAACACAGGCTTTGATGTCAAGGGACTTACAGCCTAGTGGAGAGCGGTGAATGAGGACAGGGATTTATTGTCTTGAACCAAAAGAGAATGAAGCAGATGATACCAAGTCATGTGAAAAATTTGAGAAGAGAAAGCTATCTTTCACCTAGGGGTATCCGGGAAGGCTTCAGGGAGGAGGAGGGGGGATCTGATTTGATTCCAAAGGAAGGCATTTTAACGTGTGGGGAGATGGGGGTGCATTCTAGGCGTGGGAGATGCTGCGAGTGAACGCGTGGAGATGGGTAAGGAGAGAGTGAGAGCAGGCGATGGGGCGTAGCAGAGTTGGCAAGAAAACAATATGTGAAATGTGAGGGTGTGAGGGGAGGACGAGAAGAATAGCTCGAGGCCAAGTTGTAGAGGACGAGGACGGAGAATGCCAAGGATGAGAATGTCTAATTGAGTTGATAGGCTGTAGGTCGTGAGAGAGGAGGACTGGCACCACGGTATCGCGTTGGGAATACGACTTTGGTTAAGACTGGAGGCCGGGAAATGGGAGAGGAGGATATTCTGGGGTGAGAGAGTGGCTAGAGGACTGCAAGGTCACAAGCCTGGGAGACTGGGAGGTGCCATTGGAAGAAACAAGAAAGAGCTGGTGAGCACAGGCGTAGACAGTTTCCGTTTATGCTGGGGGGCCTGAGGACAGACTGGAGGAAGGAAGGAGAGGGAGAAGGGAGACAGGCAGAGGCAGGCGTTGGGAGTCATCTGCATAGAAATGGAGGATTTGGAGATAGACGAGACCATCTAATTCAACCCCCTCATTTCACAGAGTAGGAAATCAAGACCCAAGAGCTGAAGTGACTAGTGTGAGGTAGTTAGCAGCAGAGCGGAGCTTCACCCCCCCCCCCCCCCCCGACTTTGGATCCAATGTGTGCTCTTTCCGTTTTCCACCAGCCCTTGCTGCTTCTGTATCTGCCCTCTGGAACTCTCACCTGTCTGGTAATAGGACCAACTATTTTTAGTGTCTCTTTTAAGCTGATTCATAGGCAATATCCAGCTTATAATATGCCATTTCAGAGGCAGCAGGGTCAGAAGTTTGTCTTTTTTGCCGACATAGAGAAGTTAGGAGGCTTGGCTAGGAACCTTACATAGGCTGCTACAGACGGGCAACTTAAAAATGGGAGCTTCTCCCTTTGGCTTTGTGGTAGGTATTGGGGCTCTGGCCCATTTCCTAGAAGTAGAGGGAACAGTGGCTGCTGTCAAGGCTCCATTCCAGTCTGTCACCACTTTTTTCAAATTTCTCCGGCAAGCATTGGTCATTTTTGAGTTATAACCATAGAGAGATCTGGTACAATGCCTCATGCATAAAGGCACTTAAGAAATTTTTTTTTTTTTGCTGTTAAAGCCTGTAGGATGAAAGAACTCTCCATCATCCTAGAGTAGCTGTCAGTTAATCATGAAGCAGTTGTTTTTGTTTTTTTTTTAAACCCTGACCTTCCATCTTAGAACCAATGCTGAGTATTGGTTCCAAGGCAGAAGAGTGGTAAGGGCTAAGCAATGGAGGTTAAGTGACTTGCCCAGGGTCATACAGCTAGGAAGTATCTGAGGTTAGATTTGAAACTAGAACCTCCCTCTTCAGTTCTGATTCTATCCACTCAGCCGCACTGCTGCCCATCAAGAAACAGTTTTGAAGCACTTGTTTCATGCCAAGCTGGGGATCCAAAGAAATGTAAAAGACATCCCTGATCTCAAGGAGCTCACAGTCTAATGGAGAGACCACATACAAACAGCTATGTACAAACAAAATCTCTCTAGGTAAATTAGAAATAATCATCAGAGAAGAAAGCCCTATCACAGAGAGGAATTGGTAGAGGCTTTTTGTAGAAGGCGGGATTTTGGCTAGAACTTGAAGAAAGCCAGGAAGCTAGAGAATAGAGGATGGACCAATGAAGACACAGAGCCAGGAGATGTTAGAGGACCAACAAGGAGGCTGGTGTCCTTCACTGAGTCTAAAAGAGATGGAGAGAAAGAAAGTGTGTATGCATAAGAAGACTGGAAAGGTAGGCGGGGGTGGGGGGCTTTGAATGCCAGTAGAGAATTTATTTGATTCTGGAAGCAATTAGGGATCCACCAGAGCTTATTGCATGGGGGTGGGAGAGGCTTTGGGAGGACCAGTTGGGAGAGTGGGCTGGAGTGCAGAGAGACTAGAGGCAGGCAGACCCACCTGCAGGCTATTCCAGCGGTCCGAGTGTGAGGTGATGAGGGCTTACATCCAAGAAAAGGGAGAAGAAACATATATTTGTGCCTTTGTTCTCTGTTAATATTATATAATTGTGGGATGAATTTATCCCTTCCCTCGTGACAATTTTATATATTGGTCCTTTATGTGTAACCAATTAGATTATCTTAAAGTTTAGGAGATTCAAAACACCAGGTTGGTGATGATACCAAAGGAGAGAAGTGTTCTATGCAAGAGTGTAAAGATGTCAAGATGTCAAGGACAGGCCTTGGCAACAGTTTGGGTATGGAGGGCAAGAGAGGGTGAAGAGCAGAGGATGACTCCTAGGTGCTAAGCCTGGCTAACTGGTAAGATGAAGGTATACTCAATTGTAAGAGCTAAGAATAGCTAACATTTACATATCACCTACTATGTGCCAGGCTCTGTGCTAAACACTTTAGAATTGTTATTATTTTTGAACCCTGACCTTCCATCTTAGATGGCTCCAAGACAGATGAGTGGTAAGGGCTAGGCAATGGGGGTCAAGTGAATAGACTCACCCAGGGTCACCCAGCTGGGAAGTGTCCGAGGCCAGATTGGAACCCAGGACCTCCCATCTCTGTGCGTAACTCTCAATCCACGGAGCCATCCAGCTGCCCCCCCTTTACAATTATTATTTTATTGAATCATCACAACAACCCTGGGAGATAAGTGTGCTCTTATTCTCATTTTACAGATGAGGAAACTGAGGTAAACAGGTGGTAAGTGTCAAGAATTTGATCTGAATTCAAATCTTCCTAGCTCCAGGCCTGGAACTCTATCCATTTCACCACCTGGCTGCCCCAGCAATAGAGAAAGCTAATGAATTCCGTTTGATTGGGACATGCTGAGTTGAAGATGTCCAATCGGCAGTTGGAGATGGGAGACTTGAGGGCAGCAGAGAGATTAGGGCTGGAAAAGGAGACGGGAGAATCATGAACTTAGAGCCGGTGATTGAATCCATGGGAGCTGAGGAGGTCACCCAAGTGAGAGAAGGGAGGGACAGGGCTGTCAGTCTACCTGTAGATGTCCTGAGATTTGCCGGCTTTCTTGCCCTTTTAGCCTTTCTTACATCCGGGACGCTGGTTGCTGGCCCATTATTTCTGTCTGATTCCTGTGCGTGTCTCCTTCCCGGGCAGAGGGGATAGCATGATTCTGTAATTCCCCGGGCTAACGGCCTCTTATCATTCAGACACTTCTTGAAATGGCATCTGTTCCAAAAAGCTTTCCCCATTTAACTTCGAGAACAGCGGAAATTCCCATGACGTACAACTCCCATGAGTCTTCGGTCCTCAAGGTATTAGATTTCATCCTTTGCTTATTGCATCGTGGAGATACTTATACCTTTAAAAATATCTTCATGTTAGGAGGATTAGCGGGTAAATTCTAGGACATTTGCTGGGCATTGAGGTGTACCGAGACAGCTCTGAACATGACGATGCCTCAGAATCTCGGTTTCTTCATTTGTGGAATGGGAGGGATTGAACCAGATCGTCTCCAAATCTCTCATTTCCAGAAGTCTGTGAAAGAGCCAAATAAAGCTTTGCATTGTGCAGAGTCGAGATTCCCTGATGTTTCACCCAGAGATTCTTAAAACATCAACTAGGAGGCGTTCTATCATGATGGAGAGAGCCCAGGGTGAGCAGGCTTGGGAGGCTTCTTCTTAGTCAGCCTGGCACTCCTCAGACCTGGGATGTGGTAGGAATCACTTCACTTGCCTGGGCCTCATTTTTCTTACCTTTAAAATCCGGAGATGGAACTAAACAATGTTTAAGGTCTCCTTTAGCTTGATTAGGCAGCCAGGTGGTGCACTAGGCCTGGAATCAGGAAGACCTGAGTTCAAATCTGAACTCAGACACTTATTGGCTATGAGACCCTGGGAAAGTCACTTCAACCTATTTGCCTCAATTTCCTCATTTGGAAAATGAGCTGGAAGGGGAAGTGACAAAACTGCTCGAATATCTTTGGCAAGAAAGCCCCCAAGGGAGCATCTGGGTGGCCCAGTGGATGGGGAACCAGGCCTAGCGATGGAAGGTCCTGGGTTCAAACCTGGCCTCAGACACTTCCTAGCTGTGTGACCCTGGGCAAGTCACTTAGCCTCTATTGCCTAACCTTTACTGCTCTTCTGCCTTAGAACCAAGACACAGTGTTGATTCTAAGATGGAAGGTGAGGGTTTAAAAGCAAAACAAAACCCTTCTTTTTTCATATCAACTCTTGGGCAGAAGAGCTAAAGGGATGCTGAGGAAGTTCCATTTCTGGCCGACAGTCTTTTTTCACCCCAACACATTTAATCTTTTGTCTGTCTCAGTTTCCTCAGCTATAAAATGGGGGTGCATTTTTAATGTTTTTTTTTTTTAATTTTTAAATATTTTCCCATGGTTCCATGATTCATGTTCTTTCCCTCCCCTTTTCCCTCTCCCCTCCCAGAGCTGACAAGCAGTTTCCCTGGGTTATACATGTATTATCACTTAATACCTTTTTCCATATTATTCATTTTGGTAATCTTTTAAAAACCAAAACCCCACATCCCATACCATATAAACAAATAATCGATCATCTGTTTTTCTTCTGTGTTTCTACTCCCACAGTTCTTCCTCTGGATGTGGATGGTGTTCTTTCTCCTAAGTCCCTCAGAATTGTCCTGGGTCCTTGCATCGCTGCTAGTTGCTCAATTGATTATATAAAATGGGAGTAATTCTAGCACGGACCTCTCAGGTGATTGTGAGGACCAAGTGAGATAATAACTGTAAATCACTTAGCACAGTGCCTGGTACAGACTAGGTTAAGCTTGAGATGTGCTTGTTTCCTCCTTTCCTTCCAAAACCTGTTCTTTGCTCAAGGCCCTCCATTCCGCTCTGTTCTACTAGTCCTCACTTTATTCACTTTGTGTTTTTGAGTGTGGCATAGTGCAGAAAGAGTTGGCCTCAGAGTCAGGAAGACCTGGTTCAAGTTGTACCTTGGGCACACATTGATTATGTGACTCTGGGCAAGTCACTAAACTTACCCAACTGTTCTCAGGGCTCTTTAAACTACCCCTTGAAATCCTTCCACAGACCCTGTTCTGTGGACCCCAGATTAAGGAGCCCATCCAGGGGGCAGCTGGGTAGCTCAGTGGATTGAGAGCCAGGCCTAGAGACGGGAGATCCTAGATTCAAATCTGGCCTCAGACACTTCCCAGCTGTGTGACCCTGGGCAAGTCACTTAACCCCCATTGCCTAGCCCTTACCTCTCTTCACAATACTACACAGTATTGATTCTAAGATGGAAGGTGAGGGTTTAAAAAAAAACTGCTCCCTAATTCAGTCTTAAAGAGCCCTGAGAACAGCTGGGTAAGTTTAGTGACTTGCCCAGGTCCATACATCATAAATAATTCTAGCTAGCATTGTAAGGTTTGCAAAACTCTTTATAAATGTTATCTCCTTGTATCCTCATTACACCCCTGGGAGGTAGGTGCTAACATTTCCATTTTATAGATGAGGAAACTCAGGCTAATCAATTGAGAGGTGGAGTTTGAACTTTGCTTTTTCATTTTTCTTTGCTGAATCATTTTGTTCTCTTGCTCACTCTAAGTATGACTGTTGCCTGGGCTTCTATCCTAGGCCCTTTTTTCTTTCTACTCATTCTCTTTTGGGGAGCTCATCTGCTTTCATTATTAATCTATCTGGTTCTAGTCTCTTCTTAGAATGCATGCAGTAATGTAGATTGGGAGTCAGAAGACCCAAGTTCAAATCCTGCCCCTGACTTTTCACCATCTGTGTCACTTGACCTTTTTTAGCCTCAGTTTCCTTACCTGTAAAAAGTAGTATTTACCTCATTGGGTTATTTATTATGAGACTCAAATGAGATAATACATGTAAAGTACATTGTAAGTTTTAAAGCACCATATATCAGTTATTATTATTTATTATTATAACTCTAATCCTGCATCACCAGCTTTCTGCTGATCTCCATCGAGATATTCCTATCAGTTCTTAAAATCAATATGTCTAAAATGAAATTCACTATTTTAATCCAGGATTTCCATATTTCTTCTACCAAAGGACATCACCATCTTCTTATATTCAGTTGATCAGTTAACATTTATTAAGCACCTGCTATGGACCAGGCACTGTGCTAAATGCTGGGGATACAAAAAGGCAAAAAAATGATTCCTGTCCTCAAGGAGCTTACAATTTAATAGGGAAGACCACATGCAAAGCAAACAGGATAAATGGGGGAGGGGAGAGAGAGAGAGAGAGAGAGAGAGAGAGAGAGAGAGAGAGAGAGAGAGAGAGAGAGAGAGAATGCACTGAAATTAAGGGGTCAGGGAAGGCTTCCTGTAGAAGATGAGATCATAGAGGGGACTTCCAGGAAACTAGGGAGGTTAGTAGTAGGAGAGGCAGGAGAGGGTTCCAGGCACAGGAGACGGTGAAAGAAAATTCCAGGAACCTAGATATGGACTGTCTTTGTTCATGGAACAGCCAGGATTCTGACATTACTCTTGACTCTTCTCTCTCCTGCACCTTCCACATCTGGCCAGTTTCCATTTCTGAGATACTACCTCTATACCCTTCTCTCTCTCTTTTTTTTTCAATCAGTAAATCTTTATTTTCACTTATTCCTACCCCAACTGAAAAGATACACCCTCCTCTTAAAATTCCTAGCCTAATGACTCCCTCCTCCACAGAGAGAGATGCCATAAGATGTAAAATGAAGCATGAATTTCCACACTTGGCACATTTATTTGCTACAAGTCAGGATTATACTGCTGGAAGGGGGCAAGGGAAGGAGGACTTATTGGAGAGTTAAAGTGATGTAAATAAAAGAGAATTAATAAAACATTAAAAAAAAAACTCTAAACTTCAAGGCTCAGCTTTGGTGCCATGTCCTATGGAAAATCTTTCCCAATGCCTCTTCATTGTTAAATAGTTTTCTCCTCATTATTTTTTATGCACTTATCTTTGTGAATGTTATTTCCTTCAGTAGAATGTAAGTTTTGTGGCGGGGAGAGTCCCTTTGTTTTTGTTTTGTCTCTTTCTCCTTGTACTGTGAAGCCCCATGATCAATGTAAGCACTTACTAAATGTTTACTCACTTCAGCTGGAGGCAGTGGTGTAGACTTTTGGTTCTGGAAGCTTAGGAGTAAAAAGAGGAAAGAGAGAGCTAAAAAGCCTGGCAGGTGAAGGGAACAGGCCTAGGGGCTGCAAATGACCTGGGTAGTTTTGTGGGCTAAAGGGAGAGACTCAGTAGGGAGAAAAATGAAAGATTCTTGGAAGAGAAGGGATGCTTGATGGAGGTTGGTCACTTGGAAGACAGGTGGAGAAATTAGAACAAAGAATCTTCCCCTCATATGAGACTAGATAGTAGGAAGAAAGAAAATGTGTAGGAATATGGAAGAGAAAAGCTGACAGAATCTGGGTTAGATAATCTTGGTTTTCTCAGATGAGGTGAGGAAGTGACTCTACTAATTCTATGGTATTCTTAAAGTTCCCAGGCTTAGCTTCAATGTAATTCTGGCCCTATTCCCAACCAGCAAAGAGACACAAGCTTGCTCCTAGTTTGTGAGCCACTGTGTCAGGGATTTGTGATACAATGTGAGCCTTCCTGGCTGAAGATAAGCCAAGAATATCAGCTTGGCAGAATGGAGCCATCTTTGGATTTGGAGTTATAGAAGCTGAGGTTCAAATTCTGATTCAGCTCCTTTGGCATCAGCAATCATTGATTAAGTGCTTTGTGCCAGGCACTGTGCTAAGTGCTAGAGATAAAAGAGAGAGAAAGACTGTCCCTGCCCTCAGGGGGATCACCTTCAAACAAGGAGTCAGCATGCACCCAGCTATATACGTACCAGGATGTACATAGATTAAATATGGTATATACTCTATGCATTAGATAATACTATATGTAACATAGAATAATCCAGTATAATGTAATAGAAATCTCAGAGAGAAAGCACTAGCAGTGGGGATGTGGAGAAGGGAAGGACAAGGGATTCAGGAGAAGCTTCTTTTTTAAACCCTTACCTTCCATCTTAGAGTCAATACTATGTATTGGTTCTAAGCAGAAGAGTGGTAAAGGCTCAGCAATGGGGATCAAGTGACTTGCCCAGGATCACACAGCTGGAAAGTATTTGAGTCCAGATTTGAACCCATCTCTAGGCCTGGCTCTCAATCCACTGAGATACCCAGCTGTCCCAGGAGAAACTTTTTGCAAAATCTGAAGTTTGAGTCTTGAGGGGGAATCCAGTAGGTTGGAAGTGAAGAGGGAGAGCAGGAGTATGCTGGGAAATATTTAACAACTGGCTATCTGAAAAGCATGACACACTTTTAAGCTCCATCTATATTATTAACATTTTCTCCATCTCAAGTCAGATTAGGCAATGAATACTATATCAAGGCCAAATTTGTATTGTTTCCCGATTTTCAAGATCTAAATGCTCTCACTGAAAATATGATGACTCTGTCTCCTTGAAGCTGGTTCCAGCAGCCCTCTGAAAGAGCATTACAGCCATCTGGAACAGAAAGGCATGGAGTAGAGAGACAGACTGCCCTGTTTGAGGAACAAGAAAACTAGCATTGTTGGATTGATCATACATGGAAGGGACTAAAGTGTATTCAGAAGCCTGGGAAGATAGGAAGGGATCATGTTGTGAAGGACTTTAAAAGCTGAACAGAGGTTTGTATATTTGATCTTGGAGGTAACAGGGAGCTGCTGAAGGTTATCAAGTGTGTGTGTCGGGGCAGGGCGTAGGTAAATATGACCAGAACTGGTCCTTTTCATGAGTCACTTTGGAAGCTGAGCAGAGGATAGGCTGGAGTTGGGGGGTCCCCAGTGGCAGGGAGATCTGCCAAAAGAGTCCAGTTGTGAGGTGATGAAGGTCTATATGTGGGTGTCAGTTGTGTGAGTAGGGAGGGGAACATGGGTATGGAAGAGATATTTGAAGGTAGAAATGATGTGGTGACAGGTTGGATATGTGGGGTTAGTGCAAGTGAGGGGTCAAAGATGTCACTGAGTAGGCTAACCTGGGGAACTAGCAAGATGGTTACTGATGATAATAATGGGAGAAAATTCAGGAGGGAAGAGAGTTTGGGGAAAAGATAATGAGTTGAATTTAAGATGTCTATAAGACATTCAGTTTGAGAAGTCCAATAGCTAGTTGTTGATGTGAGAGTAGTCTTAGGAGAGAGAGATCAGGGCTGGATAAATAGATCTGAGAATGATCTGCAGAGAGTGATAATTGAATCCATGTGAGACAGTATTTATAGAGGAGAAGAAGACCAAAGACAGAGCCATGGGGCCTGTGGTTATTAGTGGGCATGACACAAATGAAGATGGAGCATAAGAAACTGAAAAAGAGGGATTAAAGAGGAGGAGAACCAGGAGAGAGCAGGGTCATGAAATCCTAGAGAGGAAAAAGTATCTGAGAGGGGAGAGTATAATAGGGGAGGGATAGCATAATTAGATTGAGAAATATCCATTGAATTGGACAATTAAGAGGTTAGTAAATGATCCAGGACAATTCTGAGGGACTTATGAGAAAGAACGCTATCCACAATTCAGAGAAAGAACTGTGGGAGCAGAAACACAGAAGAAAAACAGCTGCTTAATCACATGGGTCGATGGGGATATGATTGGAAATGCAGACTCACCTTGGTGCAAATATCAATAATATGGAAATAGATCTTGATCAGTGACACATATAAAACCCAGTGGAACTGCACATCAGCTGGGGGTGGGTGGGAAGGGGAGGGAAAGAGTATGAATCTTGTAACCATGGAAAATGTTCTAAATTAATAAAATTTTCCAGACTTAAAAAACAAATAAATAGGAAAAAAGGGGGGATCATTAGTAACTTTGGAGAGGGGCAGGCTCAGTGGAATGACAAGGTGGGAAGCCAGGGTTCAGGGGAGAGGGAGGGAAGAGGAAGAGGCACTGATTGTAGAAAGCTTTCTCATAACTCGTGGCCTTAAGCAAATCACTTAACATCTCTGGTCCTCAGTTTTGTTACATGTAAAGTGAAAGAATTAGCAGAGATGATTCCAGGACCTCATCCAGCTCTAAACCTTATGACAGGAGGGAGCACTGTAATCACACTGTACAGTGGAGAGTTATGGACTGGAGTGCCAGATTTGAAACCCAGCTAAGCCCCTTCCTTGTATGAACTTGGGCTTTGTATGACTCAGTTTCCTCATCCATAAAGTGAGGGAATTAGAAGAAATGACCTCAAGGTCCATTTCTACTCTAGAGCTATGACCCATGATGCTGTTAGAGCTTTGTGTGAACTAGAAATGATGGAAAAATCGGTTATAATATCCTCAATATTGCCAGCAGGTGGAGCTGTAGGACCAAAGGCTCATCTCGGTTATTGTCTTAAGTGCCTTGACTCCCTTCTCTCCCCTTCCAATTCTGTCCCCCCACATAATGAGTTTTAATGTAGCTGTTAATTAACTGGAGCTTCGCAGTCATAATATTTGCAGAAAACACGCTGGACGTTCCCGCACTGAGGGGACCGTTATCAGATTTTCTCCTCCGTGTTCCTCTAACCTACTCTTGAAGATTAAATTATGGAAAAACTAGGCTAAAGTCTAGGGGGCTGGGTGACCCTGGAGTTGGTGTGTGGGAGAAGGCTGACCCTTAATGCCCCTGCCTTGCAGGCAGTTAGCAAGAGACCTTCCCAATCTGGCCCTAGGGAGCCTTGGGACCAAGTGCCCTCCCATTGGCTGGCTGCAGGGGCTTGGTTGCCGGCAGCCTCCTTGGACTATTTATTGTGCTGGGAGCCCATTGCCTTCAGCACAGCGCCTGGCCTCACTGCTTTCTACTGACTGCCTTCTCCCCAATGTACCACACCATGGTTGACTTTTCTGAAAGGTATCTGGAAAGGTAGGACCTTGATTTTTGATTTTACAGCTGTGAACTAAGCCAGATGTGGGAGGGACAAGAGAGGAAGAAACTGGGGTTTGGAGTGGTTTTCCTGAAGGGCGCCCCACAGAGAGGATTTCTAGGACTTTACCTTCTTAACCTAAGGTTGGGGAAAGCTTGGCAGCCTTTATTGGAGCCTGGATTGGGGGACTACACTATTTCCCTATACTTTTTTGCTAGAAGATGCCCCGGGTTCCAATCTCTTCCTGTTCTCTCCAGGTCCTCCTCCCTGGTTCCCCAGTTTTCTACAAAGATTGGGGGAGATTCTCCTAGCATGTACAGCCTGGAACGATTTGGATTTTCCAGGAGGGGAAAAAACATACAACTCGAATCCATATGATGTTTAACTATTTACGAATTGGGACAATGTCATAGATTTCCCTCCCCACTCCCCTTTTCTTTGGGGGGAAAAAACCTTGCTAAAACACCTCCCTTTATTTTTTGTAGAGATGGGGGCTCTGGTATGGACTTGTTTATTTAGTGTTTGGTTTTTCCAAACTGCTTTTTTTCCCTCCATTTTTCATTATATATGAGGGGGGTTACACTCTGAGGAAAACTATATTTAAAAACGAAGATAATATAAATATATATAAACTTTAAATTTAAAGTAAAAAAAACGAACAGCTCTGAAAATTCAGTGTCTTAAACCCCAAAAAAAGATTTTAATTACGTTAAAGAAAATGTGGATGTGTAAAATCTAGTGAGCACAAGGGGCTTAGAATTTCCTAGGTTACCCTCTTGCCACTACCATCGATATTTGTATGGGTTTTTTTTTTGTTTTGTTTTTTTTTAATTGGGAGGAGAACCATGGCATTTCTCAAAGACATGCATTGGCCAGATGTGGACTTGGAAAGAAGGCAGCTAGGTAGCCATGGTTGGCTATAGAGGCAACTTGATGTAGGGGGAAAGGATGGAGTTACCAGAGGAGCAAGCCAATGGAGAATATACATTGATTGTTCATGGGTTAGGGAGTTGATCTTTAATGTCATGTTTTTACATTAGAGAATAACTAACTGCTCCCCTTGTCTGACCTAATATCTGACCTGGGAATTCAAAGCCCTTTACCCCATTAATCCTTTCCTCTTAGAGCTAGAAAGTTCCTAGAGAGAACTCTGGAAGTAGAGGCCCAAGAAGAGAAAGTGATTTTACTGGACAAATTAATAGAAGACTAGGAAACAGAAGTCTCCCAGAGTCCCAGAGACTCCTACAAGCTCACTGTCCTTGCTCTAGACCCCTTCCAGGGATCCTAATACTTTCACTTAGTAGGAAAGCACAGGAAACCTGGCAAAGAGGAGATTGTATGGGCAATAGATTGAGTGCTGGGCCTCAAGATTCACCTTCCTGAGTTCAAGTATGACCTCAGGCATTTTACAGCTGTGTGATCCTGGACAATTAACTTAATCCTGTTTGCCTCAGTTTCCTTATCTGTCAATTGAGCTGGAGAAGGAAATGGCAAACCATTCCAGTATCTTTGCCAAGAAAATCCCAAATAGGGTTACAAAGCATCAGAAACAACTGAAAATGATGGAAAACATCAAAGAGGTGTGAAAGCAGTGGACCAGAGAGAGGGAGTCTTGTTTCCTATTAGAGGCAGGCACAGTGAGAGTATAAAACAGGCCTGCTGGGGGTGGGGTGGGGTCGATGGGCTGCTGTCTTTCTATTGACTTCCATTTAGTGCCACTATGACCTTAGGCACAATAGGCTTACTCCCTTTGGTTTTCAGTTACTTCATCTGGAAAATGAGTGGATTATATGAAGTGGCTTCTTAAGGTCTCTTTTCAGCTTTGGATCTATGATTTTATAAGCCCTCTTGCCTACTCTGCCCCACTCTCAACAAACAACCTAGAGGACTTGAGATTTTGCTGGCTGAATTCCCACTTTAGAAGCAAAAAGATCTAGCTCTGCCCTACTTGGGGGGTGAGAAGAATAAGAAAAGGAATGTCACCTGTCACCTATCTGAGGCAAAATGATGGGAGGGACACTGGCCAGGGCTAAGAGTCAAGAGACACTTAGTGCTAGCATCTCCTGGCTGCCCGAAGGCTTCTTGTGCTCCAGGGGGAAGGTCAGCAGGATATTCCCACTTCTATCTAGAAGCCCAGAACAACGGAGTCGAGTCTTAATTATCCAGGGGCTAGTGCTCCAGAGAATGAATTATTCCAGGCCCATTCCTGTTTTTCTTTGCTCCAAGACGAGCATAATTCTTGGTCAGTAGTCCTGAGGAGGGTAAGGGGTCAATTAATCATTTATTTCTCACTCTGGACCCCTCCCTAACAAAACCCCCTCATAACAAATGTGAATATCACTGCCTCTCTTACCTTCCACTTGAGGCTGATCAAGGGATAGGAGAAAGTAGCCAGCCAGAGTTGTCCAGTAACTGCTTATATTTTGAGTGGAGAAAGAGGAGAGATTTGGATTCACAACTGACAGGAGTTTGGGGAATTGTCAGTAGTATCTGGGTGTATATAATCTGTATGTGTGTGTGTGAGAGAGAGAGACGGTGTGATCTCCAAGTCCCATTAATTTTGATAGGAAAAATACTAGTAGGAAAAAGTATGATTTTAGGGATGTCAGTTTCTGGTGGGGGTTGGATTAGATGACTTCACTCTAACATTGTAATACTTTGCCCAGGGTTAAAGAAGCAAACTGGCTAGTTAGGGGTTTCTAGAATCTCCAGACCTGAATTCCCTCCTTGGGATGAAGTTCAATCCCTACCTCCTTTCTCCCATTGGAGCCCAGTGTCTGAAGATAAACGGCAGGAGAGATAGATGCTCACTCCCCTTCCTAAGGCACTGGCCCACTCCCTACCCTAATGAGTGTTTTCTACATTTTGATTAGAGCTTTTCTAGCCCATGTTATTTCCCTGGGTTGGCACTGCTTGGGCTCGGTTCCAAGTGCCAGGCTCCTTCAAAAGCATGCTTCTGTGGGCCAAGGCAGCTGGGGCACACCTCCAGCAGTGCCCAAAGTCTAGTTTTCTGCTTTGAGCCAATATGGCTTGGTTGCCTTGTTTGTTAATTTTGCACCTTTGTGCATGGGCATGGCTGGATCCTGGGATTCTTCCAGTCCTGCTGATTGAAACCAGAGCCCAGAGGGACCAGAGTTGTCAGACAGATGCCTATATCCAGCACCCATCTCTTGGCACTGCCTGAGTTTGGCCAATCCCCTAATCCTGAGTGCCAAGATTTGGGGAAGGGAGTGAGGTCTGGGGGGAGTAGGATTAATGAGGATGGGCTATTTTAACCCCTTCCCTGCCAGCTAGTTTTACACTGCTCTCCTCCCTGAAGGGCCCCCCAGCCTTGAAATCTGTCATCCTTTTTCCCAAATGACATTCTGGGGGGAAAGTGCTAAAAATGAGCCTGTTCTAAAAATAACCATTACTGCCATCCTGGCAGGACGTGTTGATGCCCATCCCTGGTATTTGCTGACTTATTTTCTTTCTCCCTTCCCTTGCTGTCATGGCAACTGAGGAGGCCTGGTCACAAATAGCTCAGAGCAGCTTCCTGCCTCAGCCCCATGGAGGGGTTGGAGTGTGGGGGCCGGGCCTCAGTGGATGCCGGCCAGCCCAGTTGAAGACACATGCCTCTTTCACTAGCTGTTAGGCTTGGCTTGTATTTTTTCTGTTCATTTGCTTTCCCAGCCCCTCCTACTTCCTGACTCCTCCTGTCTGAATACCAGCTTCAGCCTCTGCTCAGAGCCCAGACATAGAATTCCTGCTTCTCTGAGTGGACACTGGCCCAGGCTGGTTCCTGCTTGGTTCCCCGGGCTAAGTTTTCTGTGGGGGGCATTCCTGGTCTGTCCAGGCCTGGGGGCAGGGTGGTGGAAGGAGCCTTGGGTGGGGGAGTTTGCTCCTTCTCCACCGAAGTGTCCGTCCAGATTGGCCCAACTTGATTCCAGATCCATGCCCTTCTTCCGAGACCTGTCCAAGCCAGGGCCTCTTGAGTTCCACTCGGAGATGCTCCTGAGCATGTACCAAACCCGGAATGGGAACCTTCAGCGTAGACACACAATGAAAGAGTACGTACGTACGGCTGAACCTACCTGCCGGGCACCAAGACACTTTTGGACGGCGGGTCCTGGCCCTCACTTCTGCCCGTAGCTGCTTGCTTTTGTCTTTTTTCTCGAGGCTAAAGACTTCTGTCTCTTTTCTCTCTCAGGGCCAAAGATATGAAGAACAGACTGGGGATTTTCCGGAGAAGAAATGACTCTCCCGGGGGCAACGGGGCTGGCAAGACGGACAAAGGGATGAAATCCCTGAAGTGAGTTCTTCCCTGGATCCTCCCCTGCTTCCTCTTCTCTTCCCCATCTCCTGCCTCAGGACCCTTACCATCATATTGGACCCGAGCTCCTTTTGGATGATCCCTCCCCCAAATAGTGAGGACGAAGACCGGAAAAAGGCACCTTTGCCAGCTATAGCCAGCTGTTTCCCCCGCAGTCCAGGGATCTAGGCTCTATTGTTTCCTATGGCCCCTTCACCCTGTGGTAGGAGAGCAGTCGGAAGACTTGGCTGGTTAACTTTGAGCGTCTACTGAGAAGGCTCAGCCCCAGGCAAGGGGCACAGCTCCCATCACGCTGATGTTCCTGGATGGGCGCAGCTGCTGCTGTGGCTTATTAGCCAGCAGAGGCAGCTTGTAGCATTCGCCTTGGCTCACGTCATCTCTCTCCTGTTTGTTGGCAGGCCCACCTCTGAGGAGGCACTCAAATGGGGGGAGTCTCTGGAGAAACTACTGTTGCACAAATGTAAGTGTGTGTATCATCAGGTCCCCCCAGCCCCCTCTCCTACCTCCTTTCCTGTCTTTGTTGGCCACGGATCCTGGGCTACATTCTTCCCTTTAGAGTTTATGAGAGAGGGATTCTGTTTTCTGGGCAGACCCAGGCCCAGGCTTGCTCTTCTCTCAGCATAGAAGCTAGATGCCCCACGGGAATGTCTGGAATGTTTACCCCCCTAACTCCTAGTCACTTTCTAGCCCTTATCCTCCTCCTCCAAGGGGTCCTCCCTCTCAGTCCTTCCTTGGGTACCAGGAGGAAGCTGCAGAAATATTTCACGTGGAAGGGCCATGATGAATATCAGACCCCAACACACCCTCCTGTTCCAAAGGGGACTGAGATTTATCTGCTTCTCTGAGGTCCTGACAGAGAGAGGCTTGGGGGTGGGGTGGGGGGAAGAAATCTTTTTCACTGTACCTTTGTACCCACATCAGCCAGGCATTGAGCCAGGATGAGTTCCTCCCACAGCCAGCAAGAGGCAGATAAGAGAGGGCAGCATTGAGGACAGGGACTATTTTTGTCTTTGAATAGCCAATATTTGGAATAGTGCCTTGTATAGTAGGTTTAATAGACTAAATAAATGTTTCTTGGACTGAATTGAGTCTTATAGTTCTATAGTTCAGTGTCAAAGAACTGGAAAGGATCTTGAAGAGCATCTCATCCAACTCCTTCATTTGATTGAAAAGTTTATTAGGGTGAATTCACTTGTCCATGGTCATGCAATGAGGTGGTAGCAGAGATGGCCTTGAAACACAAGTGTCCTAACCCCTAGCCCTGTGAGCTTCCGGAGCAGGCCCTGTGTGAAACCCGTGGGGATGCTGGGGGGGTGTTCCAGCCCCCTCCTCCTGGGCGTGTGCCGGCCCGAGAGGGATCCAGGTAACCCGGGATCTGTCTTCTGACAGACGGACTCGCAGTGTTCCGTGCCTTCCTCCGGACAGAGTTCAGCGAAGAGAATCTGGAATTTTGGCTGGCATGTGAGGACTTCAAGAAAGTCAAGTCCCAATCTAAGATGGCATCCAAGGCGAAGAAGATCTTTGCAGAGTATATTGCCATCCAGGCGTGTAAAGAGGTAACTCACCCCTTTATGTTCCCTAGCTGGTGTCACTAAGTAGTTACGTGAAAACAACAGGAGGCAAAAGGACGGCTATCAGAACAATATCATGAATGGAAGCCGATCAGCCCATTTCATGCTTGGGATCTCACAACTGCAAGGCAGGATTGGATTCTTCTTGTAGAAGGTGCTTGTCGGGGCAGAGCCACATAGGAGTGGGCCTGGCTTCATTCTGGGACTTTCATTTGCTGTGTTTCCCCAGCACCTGGCACACTCACTGTAGGCTCTTAATCATGCCCTTCCTATGGGATTGAACCTTCCAGGACTCGGATCATGTTCTTGGAGCCTCTGATGCCGTTAGCTCCTTCTTAAAGACCCCTCTCTTCACTGTACTGGTTAAGGACGAGGGGAGGGATCAGCAAGGAGGTTCAGTGGGTTGAGAACCAGGCCTAGACAGATAGGATTCAGATACTTAAAAACATTTTTTTTGTTAATTAAAAAGAAATTCCTTATTTTTGTAATAAGAGTATAACTTTTTAAAAATCCTTACCTTCTGTCTTAGAATTAATACTGTAAGGTAAGGTAAGGGCTAGGCAATGGAGGTTAAGTGACTTGCCCAGGGTCACACCGATAGGAAGTGTCTGAGGCCACATTTGAACCTAGGACCTCCTGTCTCTGGGCCCAGCTCTCAATCCACTGAGCCACCTAGTTTCCCCCTAGAGTAATCTTTTAAAACCAAAACTAAATGATATACCCATATTAACAAGTGATCAATATGTTTTCTTCTGTATTTCTAGTCCCATAGTTCAGATACTTTTTAGCTGTGTGACCCTGGGCAAGTCACTTAACCCAAATTGTCTAGCCACTCTTTTGCCTTGGAGCCATACTTAGTATCAATTCTAAGACAGAAAGTGAGAGAGATTGAGTTACTGCCTCCTAACAGATGGGAGACTAGATGTGACATGGCTGGAGGACATCCTTATTTATGGGTTAGCACCAGAGGGCTTGGAAGAGGATTAAACAAGTCATTCTGGGGGTGATTATGCCCATTCACCCAGGTGCAGATAGGAGGTGCCAGAGATGATTCTAGGCTGGGCTTGGCCAACACTGCAGTGTGCCAGGCCAGGCCGCCTGCCCTGATGCCGGTCTTCCTGCCACTTTCCAGGCCTGGAGCTTGACCTTGCATCTGCTTCTCCTCCCAGGTGAACCTGGACTCCTACACACGGGAGCACACCAAGGAAAACCTGCAGAATGTCACCAGGGCCTGCTTTGACCTGGCCCAGAAGCGCATCTACGGGCTCATGGAGAAGGACTCCTATCCGCGATTCCTCCGATCAGAGCTCTACTTAGACCTCATTAACCAGAAGAAGCCGAGCTCTCCGTTGTAGGGGGCTTCCCCCTCCCCTCCCCTGGGGCAGCCCGGGGAGAGACGAATGTTTACACTCAGCTGGCCCAGCAGGGGACCTGCCCTCTCCCTCCCCACCCTCCTGAGGTTGGCCGAGAGAATGGGCCATTCTGTTGCCTGGGACTCCTCCAAGCCATATCTCTGTTGGACTGGCTCGTGGACATACGACAAGCCTGAGGCCTGGCCTCTGAGAGTCCCTGGGGACTTGTGAAGCCAGTGGGCTGGCGCCATGTGCATTGGCACCCCGCCCCACCCCAGTGCCGCTCTCCGGTACGACGATGCTGCCCCCGGGATTGGGCCTGTGAGTGTGGCACGTGTGAAGGGCTTTGGTACAGGCTGAGAGGTTCTTCTTGTCCAGGCAGGTGTGAAGCTGGGGGGACAGGGGACCAACCAGTACAGGAACCTTACCTCTACTTTCTGAGCTCCACCAGGCGTGGGCGAGCCCCTGGAAGAACCGGGGAGCACAAAGGGGAGGGGTGTGCCCCAGCAGGTGCTCAGGTGACATCCTGTAGGTTTTGGCCTCCAGGGGCCATCTCTTGGGGCCCTGGTGCTCAGTGCCCTGATATCCCCCCACCTTGGGCCCTGGCCTCAGGATTTTATTTATTTCAACACTGTAGCCGAATGCTTGATGCATTGTTCTGTAATAGGAAATCCTTGCCTCTTTATTTTCTTAATTTACAAGTGCAATATTTTAAATAAGTTTCGTGGGAAGCTACAGAGCAGAATGACCGTTCTATTTTAAGAAGGTGTACACACTTTTATAAGTTGGGGAGGGAGGGAGGGTTGGTTTTAGCCCAGGGACCCCGGCAGCAGGCAGCTGGGGTCCCTGGATGTACATATCGTTTGTTTGTTGAAAATCTCAAGTTCAGTGATATGAACAAAGAGCCGTGCAAGCCTGACTCTCGGGCCAGAGGGACAGTAACTCCGAAAGGGGCCACCGGGCTCTGGACAGCACATTCGGTCCCTTCGAGCTAGTTCTGTGGCTCCCAAGCCATCCGCGCAGCCAGGTGATGGAATGAATAAAAGGTCTGTGTGACTTCTATTACTGGTCGCTCTCTTTTTTTCTCTAGCTGGTCACCTATGGGGATTATTAACCCTTTCGTTTTCTTGAGGATCCTTCAGAAAGCTGGAAGGGACCTGAGGCACTACCCCATGAGGAAACTGAGGCCCCGAGAGGGAAAGAAAAGGAGTGACTTGCATAAGGTCCTACAACAAGTGAGGGACGGAACGGAGGTCTGGGCATGGTGGGAGACTAAGAAGGCTGGACCCAGACGCTGGTTCAGAATACCAACCCCAGTCCCACTTCTCACTGCAAGCCTCCTGTGCGTGTCTTTAGCCACAGCCCTGAATATCTTCGACAGAGTGAAAGGCTTGGCCTATGACGTGTGGCCCTGAAAGTCCTCCCAGGTCCAACCCTGTAAAGCCAGGATCTCCTGGTTCAGTGTGGGATGGGACACAGCTCTCCAGGAAGCTGGGCCTCAGGCGTCCTAGACAGGCCCTTCCCTCTAGGGAGCAGCCTCTTGTCCAGGCCCTGTGGATGGGACCACCCAGGGCAGGAGGCCCTCCTCATCCTTGTAACCCTATGGGGTAATGGGGGCCCAGTAGCCACCTCCCAGCCTGTGGAGCTAGCCTGCATTCCTCCTCTGTTGTCTAGTGGGAGTCCTGGACCTGTTATCTGGGCTGAAAGCACTGAAACTTGGTGGGTTGGATTTTTTTTTTCCCTTTGCTGCAGTGCCCTGCAGTGAGACCCTTAGATTCTTACTTAATCTTTTCCTTTTCCCCATTCCTATTCCTTTCCTTCCATCTATTACTCAATCCTCCCACTTCTTCCACCTGATCTCTTCCAGGAAAATTTTCTAGGCTTTGGCATAGAAATTTCAGAGACCAAGATCTTGAGAACAGAGAACTTACATGGTCTGCCAGTAGACACCAGTGCTCAGAAACTTCTAGTACGCTCCATGGCTGGGGGGCTGGAGACCCCCTTTAACTTCTCTTCAGGGACTAGAGACCTTTTTTTTGTCCTGGACCTGACCCCAGTTCCAAGGTTAGGAAGCCACCAACAGAGGAACCATTGCTGGAGTCCCTTCCTAGCTCTGTTCCCCCGGGGTTGCCCATCGGAGAACAATCCAACAAGCATATTAAATCAGCTCCTATGTGCAAGGCACTGGGGTGTGCAAAGACAATGAAAAATAATCCCTGCTTATTTTCTTTGGGGGGTATCCCCAGCACCTAGCACAGTGCCTGGTGTAAAATTAGTTGCTGAGCTGAAGTTTGTAGGCAGAGGAGGTGATTATGTGCTCAGACCCCTCACACTCCCTGCTTCTGGGCCTGAATCCATGTCAGGGGTGGGAGTGTGTGTGGGGGGCAGAACAGGGAGTCTAGAACTTGGAATACCTGCATGGTCTTGGTTCCCAGCTGCTAGTGATTGAAGGAAAACAGTTCTCAGGTGAGATGATGTTCCTTGGCCCATACAGGGAGCCAGCAGGTAGCATTGCTTGATCCAATGCTCTAATCCAGTCTTTGCCAGAAAGCCCCTCCTGGAAACTTTGGGAAGGGAATGTAGACAGAAGGCAAGGAGACAGTAGACAGGAGAGCTATAGAAATTTACACAGAACTTCTGGAGAATTCTGGATAGGCAATTCTCCGGATGTTAGTCCCCACAGAACTTGGAATTCTGGGATGTTAGAGCTGGAAGGGCACTTACAGATCCCCTAGAAGAAGCGCTTCATTTTACCACGCAGAAACTGAGGCCGCAGAGGTCCCGAGGTCACCCAGTCAGTGGCAGAGCTGTGAACAGAACCCAGGCCTCGGCCTGTTAATTCCCCCACTGCATCATGATGCCACTTACCACTCATGATAGATTTATACCTTAGAGGTTGGGAACAAAGCAATAGCACTCAGCATCTAACAGGAACCAGGGTGGGATTAATGGAACTGGGGCAGCTGGCTTCAATGAAATTGAATTCTGACTGCTTCGGCTTTCTATTCCCTTTGGGGTTTGTTTCCATGGGAACCCAAAGGTCAATCATGGATGGGCAGGGTGGGGGCTGGGAGTGGGCAAGGGGAAGCCCCCTTTGAATGAGTTTGCAGAAGGCAGATACTGCATTCTCTAAGCTCAGTGAAGGGAAGAGCAGGTCTCATTACTTGTTTGAGGACACGCAGCTCCACAGTTTTATTAGGAAAAAGGAAACGCAGATTATAGATTATAGCAGATTTAGAGAGGCAGCTTTTCAATTCCAGAAGGCAGTGTGGCCCAGCAGAAAGAGTACTGGATTGGGAGTTGGGAAGCATTACTTATAACTCCAAATTCTGTTCACTTAGCTGTGACTCTCTGGATCGTTTCCTTATCTGTAAAATGGGAGTATTGCTGCTTCACGTGCCTTACAGTCCTTCACTCACCTCTGTGTTACAGTAGACACTCGGAAAGCACTTCATCCTTAGGTAGGGCTCTGCAAATGTTAGGCACTGTTGTGGCCATGATGCCTAAGCCTGGGTATGGAAGGCTGCCTCTCTGCCCCTTCGCTCTCTGCAAGCCTTCCAGAAAGGTGAGAGTATTAACAATTAATGAGAGAAAAGGTGGAGAAGTGTAGAGCTTGGAATATCAACGAGTTTCTGTTTTACTCTAGGGTCTAACTCTGTCCATGTGGGAAATAATTGAGTTGTCCTCAGGCTGGTCTCGGGGTCTCATCTGCTGCTTTCGATAGCCACGTGGGCGACGGCATGGTTATTGACAACTTTGTAGTTATTTACGAGGTCATCGTTCTCTTTGTGGCAAAGTCCATTCATCCATCTCAGGTCTCCTGCCCTCCACCTACACAGCTGATGCAATGGAGGATCACAGGAGGGGAGAAGGGAGGACTGCAATGGATAGGGAGCCCCGGCTGTATTATCTAGGACATGCTTTCTACTCATTGAGATGTCTCATTCTGAGATTCTCTGGTTCTGTGTTCCAAAGCATCTTCCATTCTTGGCATTCTAGGTTGGGTTTTATGACGCCTTCCAGCTAGTCTGTGTTTCTTCCAGTCTCAGAGTTCTTAGGATTCTTTGGGGTGGGTGAGGATATTCCAGGTCCGGCCCAGTGGGCACTGACCCGGCTTTGGGCATTGTTCTCCCAGGGTTCTACCCTCACTTCATGCCATTCTCCAGCCACATGTGTCAGTATAAACATCAGGTCTGCCCTTCCTATCTCTTCCCTCCCCATCCATGCGAGGCTTAGCTCTGACTTCTCTTTCCTCCCAGAAATCCCACTTGGAGGCAGGGACCTCACCTCTGCTCGGCGTCAGCCACCTGCACAATGATCTTGGCTTGATTCCTTCCGAATCAAGCACAGGGAGAGTCTTTAGAGCCCACCTGGCTTTCATTCTTGCCTCAGGGACATTGACATCAGATGATCCCTTGGTGTACAAACGCTGCTGGCTCTCCCTCTGGTTTATCCTTCATGCCCCAACCTTCCTTCTCTCCCCATTCCCTTCATTAGCTCAAACTAACCCATCAGCCTCTGCTTTCTCTCTTTAATGCCTCGGGCCCCAGATGGCCTCTTGGACAATGCTGGAATGGGGAGGGGGAAGGGGGAGGGAAAGGGGTTAAAAATAGTCCACCAGAGACAAGTGTATAGGGCACTTGTTCTGTTTTCTTCTTCCTTCCCCCTTCATCTCTTTCCTCAAGATGGCTCTTTCAATCAAAATTGTTCAGTTTTCTGCATCAACTTGGAGTTTGGATTTTTGTTTCTTGGTTTTTTGAAATCACTGCTGCCACAGATATGTGGGGATGATGGAGCAAGGAGACATGGGTTCTAATTCTAGCTTTGCAATTGAATTACTGTGATGTTGGATAAAATTAGCCCCCTCAAGAGGGGCAGCTAAGTGGCTTAGTAGATTGAGAACCAGGCCTAGATATGGGAGATTCTAGGTTCAAATCTGAGCTCAAATACTTCCTGGTTGTGTGACCTTGGGCAAGTCACTTGACCCCCCCTTGCCTAGAGCCCTTACTGCTCTTCTTCTGCCTTGGGACCAATACACTGTATTGATTCTAAGACAAAAAGTTTAAAAAAAAAAACAAAAAAAGCATTAGCCCCCTCTGGGCTAAGGTGAAGGAGCTGAGCTCTGAGACCTCTTCTAGCTTCAATATCCAAGTTGCATATTGGTGTGAAATCAATATAGACCAGTAGTGGGGTGTGGCTGTCAAAAAAACTAATTCCATATCTGGCTGCATTAATAGAAGTCCAGCAGCATTTGCCTGAGAGGTGATGGTCCCATTGGTCTGGTAAAGTCCTCTGAGTGAGGAGTGAGCATCATGTCCATTTCTGGCTGTCGAATTTCAGGAAGAACATTGATTGATAAGATGGAGAATATTCAAGGGAGGTCCACCAGGATGGAGAGGGATCTTAAAACCATATCATTTAAATCTGGCCTCAGACACTTCCCAGCTGTGTGACCCTGGGCAAGTCACTTGACCCCCATTGCCTAACCCTTACCACTCTTCTGCCTTGAAGTCAGCACACAGTATTGATTCTGAGTTTAAAAAAAGAAACTAAAAAATATATCATACCAGGATAAGTTGAAGGAACTAAGGTTGTTGAGAAATCTTTATTAACAGAAAGGGAGAGTTGGTGGGTTCAGATATGTGAAAATTTGTCCTGTGGAAGAGAGAGTCAATGTGTTCAGGATGGCCCTGGAGAGTAAGGAACACAGGGGCCAATGGATGGAATTACAGAGATGGGGAGAGGAAGGAAAAAGGAATTAGAGGGAAGGCAGAGATTTTAGCTCCTAACTTTTTAGAGGGAAACAGTTTAGTTCTTAAAATCTCCTCCGAGATGGAACTTGCTCTTTGGAGAAATGGTGCATTCCCTATTACTGAAGGTTTCCAGGGGAGGCTAGCTGATTGCTTGTCAGGGAGGGTGTAGACAGGATTCATGTTTTGGGTAGAGGTTGGATGAGATCATATCTGACCGACCCTCCCCCCCAACTCTGCAATTCTCTGATTCCATCAATTTAGTGCTGTTTCAGGCTATTTTTAACCACTGGGGGCTCTGGGCTACTCAAAGAAAATAAGGAAAGTCTGAGAAATGGAAAAAAAAATGAACCTCTCTGAAAGCACTCCTTATTTAAAGACCCTGCATTAATTCTATATTGCTGTGCTGGGAGGTAGCTGCCATGCCACCAGGACTGTACTTCTCATTGCAACTGGAGGAAGGGAGAGGACTGATATCCCCTGGTCCCAACACTGGCTTTAAAGAATGCTCTCCCAAAAGACCCTGTTAAATCAAAGTAGGTTTCCCGGAAGGTGGGCATGCAATAATGTCTTGTTAAATTGGAATCCTAGAGTTGATTGGGTTATGTTGCCTTGGACATCAGCTTCTCCTATGAGTAAGTTGGGAGGGGGCAGTTTCGGGACTCAGTGGATCAAAAGCCAGGCTTGGAGATGGGAGGTCCTGACCAGAGTTCAAATATGGCTTCAAGACCGTCCTAGCTGTGTGACCCTGGGCAAGTCATTTAACCCCCATTTCTATTCTTCTGCCTTAAAAATCAATAATATACAGTATTGATTCTAAAACAGAAGGGAAGGGCTTAAAAAAAAGATTAAGTTGGGAGGGTGATTTAAATGAAAAGATTTTAGAATTTGAAGAGATCTTAGTCAATAAACAATTATTGAGCACCTACTATGAGCTGTGGAAGGGAATTCTTTATTCCCTTTGTCTATTTTGAATTAATCAACCAAAAACTTAAACACCCTTACTTAACAATAAGTAAACACCCCTGCTTAACACAAATAATTTACTTGGAGAGCTCCACCCTTTTAACTCAGTCAGAAATTTGTGATTACTTTGATAAGAGTTTATATCCTCAAAGGATGAGAGTTGGATCCTACAGATACTGCCCCACATGGACAGTGCTAGGCAATTTGGAAGCTGTGATTGGCCCCTGTGAAGTAAAGTCCTGAACTTCCTTTCCAAGGGGTCTTCAGCTTGAATCTTCGATTTGGAGCTTTGACTGGTGACTTACCTCTTGGAGGTGGCTTTGGACTTGGGACCTGGGTTTTTGGACTGCTTCTGGGAGGACTGCTCCTAGATCTTCTCCTTTGGACTTCATCTTGGGTGAATGAGTAGCTGGCCTCCCCTTCTTAGCTTCTGAAGAGATTAGTTCTGGAAAGGCCTCCTTCTCCTGGAGGAGGCTGCATTGGAGGAACCCTTATATAAGATACCACCTGGTCCTCTGCCTTAGGGTTAACAAGCCCTGAGGGACTGAGCCAGACACTGGAGCAACATTTAGTGTGATAAGATTAGACATTTTCTCTACCCTTTTTTTTACATTTCTCTACTTTCACTCTTTCCACCTCTTTGTGTAAGTAATTAAATTTTATGATTGGACTAAATATATAAGAATTTAAAGATAATACTGTGGTTGCCAATTTAAAAATATTATAGCTCAAGCCAAAATAACTTTTAGCTAGTTTTATTTACAAGGAGATAGAAAAAGTGAAAGTAGAGGAATGTAAAAGAGGGTAGAGAAAATGTCTAGCCTATCACCCTAATGTTGCTCCAGTCCCTGACTCAACCCAGGCAGGGCTCATTAACCCCTCAGTTGAAGGACTAGGTGGTGAATTAAGCAAGAGTTCAAGCCACATGGACCTCCTCCAAGAAGGGGAGGCCTCTCTGGAACTAATCTCTCCAAAAGTCAGGAAAGGAGGGTCAGCTTGCTGAAGCCTCAAAGTGAGAAGATCCAGGAGCAATCTTGCCAGAAGCAGTCCAAGATCCAGAGTCCCAGGTCCAAGTCATTAGCTCCAAGACTCAGTCCCAGTTCAAGATCCTCCAACCTGAAAATTCAGGATGAAAAGACCTCTTGCAGAGGAAGTTCATTATCTTTTATATTCCTTGTTTATGTCCCTTCCTCCACTTTATAGGAACCAAATTTGCTTAGCACTGCCCAGGCCAGGTGGTCAGTCATTTCTGAGTTGTTACCCACTTTAGCAAGTGCCTTTCAAACCTCCCCCTACTTAGTGTTAAGTAGGGGTGTCTGCGCTTTTATTTTTATTAAATTTAAAAGTAGGCAAAGGGAGAATGAATCCCATCTTCACATTTATAAATAAAAGCTACTAAAAGTCACTTGACTTGAGCTATAATATTTTTCTAATCAGCGACCACAATATTACTTTAGAATTCTCATATTTTAGTCAAACCCCTAAATTTAATTCCTTACAGTGCCAGGCCCTGACTAATGAACTCTAGCCCAATCCCCTTAATTTATAAATAATGAAATCATCTTGGGCCTTGAGACTTTTTTGTTTGTTTGTTTTTTGTCCCTGATCAATGAGAGAACTTTGTTTTGCCCTAATCTACATGTTTGTAACAAGAGGATTTGTTTTTCTTGTTTTCTGGGTGGGGGGCTTGGAGGGAGGAAAGAAGAGAAAATGAATAATTTTTTTAAAAGAAACCAAAGAGGGAAAGTGACTTGGCCCAGGTCACAAAGGGAAGAAATATGAAACTCCAGAGGCTGGGGGCTGGGTTGCCCAGTGGAACTAACATCTCTGCCAAAGTCAGGGCAGCAGTTCTTGCTATGGGCTGAAGTTGGCTTCTGACCTTCCAGGGACAGATAAGGGAGCAAGAACCAAACAACAGTGGCCACTGGGGTTATTTTTAGCCAGGGGAGAGCCCAGTTTCCAGCACTCCTGGCCTCTGGGCAGAATGGCTGTCCCTGAAAGCCCAAGGGAGAACAATGACTGCACTGAATGTTCTGGGGGCCTGACATCCCAGAGGCAGAAAGGAATAATCCTGTGAGGAGTAGCCTGCTCAGAGACAGTTCAAAGGAAAGGCCAATTTTCTGCAGCCTGGACTCTGATGCTTTCGGGGAGGCAGGGGGAGGGGAGCATGAGGGAGTTTCCAGATGACTTTGCAGGAAGGTTTCTGTTCCGCACTTTGTCCCTGGATTTCCTGCAACTGTGGGAGCCTTGAAGGCCCAGGTGCTGGTCTAGCCTCTGGGTAGCTGGATCAGGAATGAGGAGAGTTGGTGGGTGAGTGGTACGGTAGGGCTGGTGACCACAGGCTGTCCTGAACTCAAATTCAAACATGGGTTCTCCAGATTGGAGTGCTCTTGTCTTAAAGTGTAGCTTGTCTCAGGGAGCAGCTGGGTGGTTCAGTGGACAGAAAGCCAGGATTAGAGATGGGAGGTCCTGGGTTCAAATATGGCATCAGACACTTCCCAGCTGTGTGACCCTGGGCAAGTCACTTAATCCCTAGCCCTTACCACTCTTCTGCCTTGGAACCAATACACAGTATTGATTCCAAGATGGAAGGTAAGAGTTAAAAAAAAAAAAGATTTAACTTGTCTCAGAGCTAAGACCCAAGCTCCATATATGTCCCTAGTGTTAAGACCCTTCCCCCCACCTCTCTCTCTCTCTCTCTCTCTCTCTCTCTCTCTCTCTCTCTCTCTCTCACTCTCTCTCTCCCCACCTAATGATAAATGATATTCTCCCATCTAGCTGAAATTCCTTCACCCATATTTCCACAGCCCTATCCCTTATAGTGTAGTGGAAAGAGAATTGGCCTGGGAGTTGGGAGACCTGGGTTTTAAGTCCTAGCTCAGCCGTTAACCTGATGTCACCTTAGGCAAGTCTCCTATCTTTTATGTGTTTATAGGGGCTACTGTCAAAAAAATTCCAAGTTGGGTTCAATGGGTCCCTAAGGGCAGCTAGGTGGCAAATAGAGTACAGAGCTTAGAATCAGAAAGACTTATCTTCCTGAATTCAAATCCAGACCTGGATACATGTTCCCAGGCACAATTTCTTCTCTGAGGATGGCACAGACCAGGGGACACCCTCAAGCTTGGTTCCAGACCTGACCAGATAGGACTCAACTGGGAACAGGTTGGTTAAAAGAAAACAAAGAGGAAGGGGGGATACAAGACCTCCATTCTTGACTTAATGATAGCCATTTTGTTATCTTGGTTGACCCTGTCCCATTCTCCTGTGGGTCTTTTTGACTCTGCTTGTAACTATAGAGTAGAGCTCTGTGACCCTGGGCAAGTCACTTAACCCTGTTTGCCTCTGTTTTCTCATCTGTAAAATGAGCAGGAGAAGGAAATGGCAAGTCACTTGAGGATCTCTGCCAAGAAAACCTCAACTGGAGTCACCAAGAGTTAAACACGCCTGAAAATGACTGAATGCTAACAAGGTGTCCTTGATTTCTAACATGAGAGGACTGGCCTTTGAGGTTCTTTCTAGTGTCAAATCTAATATCCAAGGATCATAAGATCATCCTGTCATGTCACCAGTATCGTGGATAAGCACGGCTGCCTTGAGTCCTGCTTAGGCAAACAAGCGGGTATATTGGCCCCAAGAGAGGGATCCTCCGATATTAGTCAGAAAGGCTAAAGTTCCTGTCACCAGTCACTGGAGCGAGGCCAGGAATATTGCTAGCCTCTCCACAACTCTCCCTCCCCAGCCCTTCTCTGGGGAAGTGCCTCTTAATGCTTTCTAGAAACTGCCTGGGGATGGGATGGTGGTAGGGCTCCAGGTTCCCTTTCCTTTGAGGTTGCTTGGTGAGAAGAGACTTCCTCATTGAAGCTAAAGTTTGGCTGCTGCGGTCGAGGGTGCCTATATGCAGAGTTGATGACTCCCAACAAACATAGCATCCCTTCCCTTGGGTCCAAGATCCCTAAACTCAACTGATAGTTTTCCTATTCTCTGGTGCTCGGTCAGTCCCCTCTATGATAAATTGGGCAATGAAGGAAGGAGGACCAAGAGGAACAGACTTTGAATTCCAGCCACAGAGTCCAGAGGAACCCTTCCCACACCTACCCACCTCAAATTGCACAGGACAAAATTGATGGCAAGGCTAGGAAATAATCCTAGGTCTCTGACCATCCACTCTAGCGTTCTTCCTACTACAACCTGCTGCCTCCCTCAAGTGTCCCAGATTGTTCTATAAGGCTTAGTTTTTAAGTTCTTTAAGGGAAAGGTTCATATCTTGTTGGAGCACCCAGCTGGGGGGTGGGAGGGGACTGGCTGGCATTTATATAGTGATGAAGGCTTGCAAAGTACATTGTATACATTACTATCTCATTTGCCCCTCACAACAGCCGTGTAAGGTAGGCAATATTATTTCCATTTTACAGAAGAGGAAACCAAGATCTAAAGAACTTAACTGACTTGGCCATGGTCGTACTAATAGGAAAATTTTTCCCATTCTGAATCCAAAACTTTATCCATTCTATCCATGTTCTTTCTCTACTCAAATGATTGTTATCTGGTTGATGAGTAAAAAAAAATGTAAGTCATTAACACCAGCATAATACCAAAATGAGAATGCTGGATGGGGAGTAAGGAGACTTGGGTTCTAATCCTAGCTCTCTGTCTCCCCTCTCTCAATTTGACTATAGATAAACCTCACCCTCATGAATATCAGTTTCCTCATTTGTAAAATGAGGAACTGGGTGAGATGGTCCCTAAAGTCCTGTCCAACTTTAACCTTCTATGCTGTAAGGCAATGATGGTGAATCTATGGCATGGGTGCCAAAGATGGCACTCATAGTGCACTCTGTGGACATTTGGCCACCTTCCCCCTCCCCCAGAATTGGTTATTAGAAAGGCAGAGGGACTTGTGGGGAGCTTCTCCCCTCCTCCTCTCCATCCTACCTGATGACATTTTTTCATATCCCTGCCCCTCTGCCCAGCAGCCAATGGGAGTGCATAGAGGGTAAGGTGGGCGGCTCACAGGCAGCAGAGCTGGAGAGGAGCAGAGCATTCAGGTCACTCCCCTCCCCCTCTCTACACTCCCTGAGGACATTCCTCAGTTCACCTGCCCCTCCACTCAGCAGCCCAATGGGAGTTCTTCCTTCCTCCCCTGTGTGGGGTAAGGGGGGGACAGGGTATACCCAGCATGTGGGGTGGGGGCAGGGCCTGGCACTCCATCTCTAAAAGTTTCACCATAACTGTTCTAAGGTCTCTTCTAGTTCTAACATTTTATGAGTTTTTACTTCCAAGATCTCTGTTGATTCTTCATCATTCTTTACATTTCCTAATTGTTTTAGTTGGGGCAGCTAGTGGTACAGTGAAAAGAGTGCTGGGCCTGGAGAGAGAAACACCTGAATTCAAATCCAGCCTCAGATACTTATTAGCTGTGTGACCCCTGGCAAGTCACTTAAACCCAGTTTGCCTCAGTTTCATCATTTGTCAAATGAGCTGGAGAAGGAAATGGCAAACTACTCCAGTATCTCTGACTAGAAAACTCCAAATGGGGTCAGGAAGAGTCAGATTCAACTGAAACAACTGAACATCATTGTTTTAGTACCAGAGACATTCACCTTGGGGTCAAAACCATATGGCCAACACTTTCATGGGTTTCATACATGGCCATCTATTCTTGCTGCTGTTTGCATTATCTCATAAACTTCCATCAAAGTGTCATTTTGCCAAGAAAAGTTCGCTCTTGGGCATCTACCCTAAAGAGAATGTGGATGGAAAATTGGTGAGAAACCACATTTTGGGTCATTGCTGTTGAGACAGGGAAAAAAAAGATACTCTAAAAATATGCATAGCTTTTTTTTGGGCCTCTGTTCAATCAAAACCAGCTGTAGTCATATGACCTCCTCACATGGGCCTCTTTTAAGGCCTTCCATATGCTCCAGCCAAATTGTGGATTGAGAGAAAACAATAATAGTGAAGCCTCAAAGTGGGTACTGGGTCAAGTTATTCCCAGTGAAGTCCATTGAGCAAACTGTTGGCCTTTGGAACCAGAGTCCCCTGATTGTGCCAACTCCATAGAAAATAGCTCCCTGTTTACTTGCTGGGGTCATGTGGATACAGGGCCAACCAAATCATTGGATGACCTTGGGCAAGTCATACCCTTCTCTAGATCTCAGTTTCCACCTCTGTAAAATGAAGAGGGTGGGCTCAATCACATGAATACTTAGATTTTCTGGCAGCCTCTATTTCTCTGTTAAACTTTGAAGGATGGAGCAGATCATAGGATTTAGTGATCTAGTCTAATCTCCTCATTTTATAGGTGAAGAAACTGAGGCACAAAAGAGTTTATGTTATTGGCTTCAAGGTACAAAGGTGCTTAAGTTCCAAAATCAAGAATTGAACCCACACTTTTCTGATTTCAAATCTAATACTCTCTTCAATCAATCAAGTATATGTATTAAGTGCCTACTATGTGAAAGGCCCTGGAGATACAAGTATGATAAACAGAATAATTCCTACTCACAAAGAGCTTATGTTCTTTTTTTAAAAGAAAATTTGAAACTTTTAGTTTAAATTCAAAAAGAAATTTAAACAATTTTAAAGCATTTATTATTATCTTCCCCCCCTACCTTTGATCTCTTTGGGATACTTGTCCTAGTTGTAGTATTGCTGGGTCAAAGGGCATGCACAGCTTTATGACCCTTTGGATATGACAAGGTTCCAAATGGCTCTTGAAAATGGTAAGGGCTTACATTCTTAAGGGGGAGACATACAAGTACATAAATAAATCTAAATTAAATGCAAAGTAGTTAGATGCGAGGGCATTAGCAATTGAGAGGATCAAGAAAGGCTTTCCTGAATGACAATCAAATCTAAGGTCCTGTCTATGACTATAAAACCCATGACATCTTGGGTCTATGGTATAGAGAGCAGTGATGGTGAACCTTTTAGAGACTGAGTGCCCAAACTATAACCCTTATACTACACATAAGCCACCTGCCTTACACCAGACATGGGAGGGAAGAAGTGCTGGGCAGAGAGGAGCAGGTGATGAGATAAATGTCCTCAGGTGCACATACAGAACAGGAAGGGAACAACCCCCTCTGGCATGCTTCAGCATGTGTGCCATAGGTTTGCCAACACAGGGATAGACTATGATGGAGGCAAGCCACTCTCCTGGTTTTATTTTCCCCTCCTTTTATGCACCTATAACAACTCTGTGACTGCCTTTCCCATCACTAATGAATAGACAAATGCTAACAGAGCTATGTAGCTGTTTAGAGAAGCCTTACACTAAATATTTTATATCTGTGACATAGCACAGCTTGGGACTTGGCCTCTTGGGTATTTGTTTGACTAGCCTGATGTAACCCAGATACCCAGATGAAGAGCTAGTTTTGAGTCTCTCCCTTACTGTGTGTCTTTGGAGAAAGTATTTGTCCTCTCTGGGCCCTCACATCCTATTTTTAACATGAAACTTCGTATTTCCCTAAGTTTATCTAATAGGGATTCCCTCAAGGAATCCCTTGTATTGTGTGTGTGTGTGTGTGTGTGTGTGTATGTGTGTGTGTGTGTGTGTGTGTGTGTGCACACGTTTTCCTTGTTCTCTAAAGTCTGGGAGGATACCAGGCTCCAGGCTCCAGAAGTTTCCATGGATGCTGTCCTCCCAGCTGTCCTTCTCCCCGGGGAGCTTCCTTCATGGAGGCAGAGGGATGTAGAGGACATATTACTGGATCTGGATTCTGAGGGAGCTGGGTTCATGACCCCAATTTGCTTCTTATGCACTCTGTGACCATAGGCAAATATGTCTCTGGGCCTCCATTTCCTTGTTTGTGAAAGGAGGGGGTGATATTTTGTGGGCCGGGAAACTAATGGAACTGTTAACAACCCAAAAGAACCCCCAAGCTCTAATACCACCCAAACCACTTAGTTGCCATGAGGGAAGAGCTGGGGGGTGGGGGGGATTTGGAGAATAGTTTGGCTTGACTTTGCCTCCAGGGGGAATGATCTGGGACTTAGCTGTGGGCCCCCTCCATGGGCAGGGAGCATATAAAGACAAATCTAGGATTCTGGTCTTGGAATTTTTTATTTCTATCTTTAAGAAGTTTTATTGCTTACTCAAGGTGTTGTTTTTCCCCCAATTCCAAACTACCTCCTCAAACCCAACCCTTTCTTGTGACAAAGTTTAAATATAGCCCAACTGACAGAGGGACCATGTCCAGAAGCGTATATACTCTTACACACCTGTAGCCCCCCCCTCCCATTTTCCTGAGAGGAGAGATAGATATTTCATATCAGTCCTTCAGGTCCAAGATTAGTTTTTATTTTGAGCTCAGCCATCTCTTGGCTTTGTAGTAGTCACTGTGCAAGGACAGCTAGGTGGCACAGTGGATAGAGCTACAGGCCTCGAGTCTGAGAGACTCATCGTCTGATGTGCTCCTGGGCAAGTCACTTAACCCTGTTTGCCTCAGTTTCCTCATCTGTAAAATGGGCTGGAGAAGGAAATGGCAAACCACTCCAGTATCATTGCCAAGAAAGCCCCAAACGGGGTCATGGAGACACTTCCAAACAGCAACAATAATAGTCATTGTGATTGCTATTTGCTGGGTTCTGCGTTTTTAGCTGTCGGTATCTCTTCAATCGATCCACAAATACCGAAGGACCTGCTATATGCCAGGCACCATCTATGCAGTGGTGCAGTTGCTTTGACGGCCTTGTGGATTGCTTCTACATGGGGGTTACCTAATATGTTTTTATTAAAGAAATTGCATATCCTAACCTCCAGGCTCCGAGTTGTCCATTATGGTGGAGTCTCAACTGGGACATCAGACTCGATGGTCCCCGAGGCCCTTTGAGCTCTAAATCTCTCTCTTGACACTCTTCCATGAAACGGAGGACTTCGCAATCCTTTGTTTTTCGCATGTTCCAGCTCTTTGCTGGAAGGAGAGCTGTGATTCCCCCTGACCTGGGGGCGAGGCAGGGCTCAGTGGCTGCCAGATGTGCCGGGTGCCCTCAGAAGACACCATGTCAAGTTGGGCCAGGACAGAGAAACCCTTGTGTTCCCAGAGATAACAAGAAATGGATAAAGCAAACATTCCTGGTTGTCTCCAGCTTGGGGAAGGTGGGTCCCCAGGGTTGAGTAAAGCCTCAAAAACAACTTGCTTTCCTCTAGCGTCCAACACTCCATGTCTGTGACCGAGTGAGGGAAAACCACTAGACTTCTCAAGACTTCATTTTCCTCATCCATAAAATGGGAAAAATAAGCTGTTGTGCGAAACACTTTGTGAACTAGAAGGTGCTACAGAAATAGGATTTATTATCATTTTGCCCTTTCTTTTCCGATTCCTTTGCCCCCTAACATCAAAGAAGAGGAAGCTGTTGAGAGGATGGGGCCACTGTGGAAAAGAAAGAAAGTAGATATTAATAATATGTAGTGTTGCTGGCTAAACCAGAAGGAAAAGGGAGACTCATTTGGTATTCTAGTAGTCTTTGAGGGCTGGGAATGAGATTAGAGTCTGGGTGTTTAATCTGCCTTTGGCCAGGCTCATAGTGGGTGGAAAAACTTGGAAAGCTGGGAAAATTGCCAATCCATCAGGTTAGCTTTATTCCTCATTATTGTGGTCCCTGACCCTGGTCTCTAGAAAGTAAGTGGAGGGGCAGCTGGGTAGCTCAGTGGATGGAGAGCCAGGCCTAGAGATGGGAGGTCTTGGGTTCAAATCTGGTCTCAGACACTTCCTAGCTGGGTGATCCTGGGCAAGTCACTTAACCCCCATTACCTAACTCTTGCCACTCTTCTGCCTTGGAACCAATATACAGTATGGATCCTAAAATGGAAGGTAAGGGAAAGAAAGATAGAAAGAAAGAAAGAAAGAAAGAGAGAGAGAGAGAGAGAGAGAGAGAGAGAGAGAGAGAGAGAGAGAGAGAGAGAGAGAGAAAGGAGGAAAGAAAGAGAGAGAAAGTAATTGGAGTCCTGGCTCTGCGGCTAATTCACCGTGAGATCTCAGTTAGTCACTTCCTCCTCTGGGCCTCAGTTTCCTCATCTGTAAAATGATGATGATCATCCAGGGAGATAACTGGAGTATTTCAGGTCCCCCTCTCCCTCTATACCCAGCTCCCCTTGAGACAATAAGTGGTAGAGTTTGGAAACCATAAGCTGCTCTGTGAACACAGCCCTACGGCTATTGTTAGCCCACTGGACATCAGGTTTTCCATCTGTAAAATGAGGGAGATTAAGGTCCCTTCTGCCAGCTCTAGTTCCCGGATCTCGTGATTTGGGGGGGAGGGGGGATGGAATGAGGAGCTCAGCCCCATCTTGCACGGGAGGCCCAGGGCAGGCACTGGCAGTCCTGGCTTTGCTAGGGAGTGGAGGCCAGGGAGGCCAGAACTGGGAGGTCCTGGTGTTCCCCTTGTTGCCTTGGGAGAGGGGCATGGGAGTGGGTGGGTCCCTGACAAGTGCCTGTCCCGTGGCTGTGCCCTGGCGCCAGAACAGAGAATGTCCGGCTGGGGGAGTAGCCTCCTTGGGAGAGCCTTCTTCACCGGCCTCTGGGACTCCCATGGCATCTGGCTCCGACGGCCAAATTGCATGTGCTCTGCCAGGCCGCGAGCCAGGGCTGCCCGGGCTGAATCACGGTTTCCTGCTTTCTGTTTCCAGGCTCGGCTTTTCCTTTCTCCCTTCTCCTGGCCAGCAATATCAACTGCTTGGCTCTCCCCTCTGGAAGAACGCTGGACCCCTACCGCTGGCCTCCGCAAGTCTTCCCAGGCTTTGGCTCAGGGGGATGCTTGGTGGCTCCCTCAGATCTCCTCTCCATAACTGGGTCAGGGCTCTGTGGCAGACGGGGGCAGAGGAGGCAGGTCAGCATCACGCCACAGCCCAGGGGAGAGACTGGGGGACTGCGGCTGCTCCTGCCTGCTATCCCCCATGAGTTCAATGATAGTCGGTCTTGTTGTGTTGTTCAGTCTGTCAGAGTCTTCCTGACCTCATGGACCGCCCTGTCTTTAGGGTTTTCTTGGCAACGAGGCAAGCTCTGCCATTTCCTTCTCGGGTGGATTAAGGCAAATAGAAGTTAAGCAACTTGCTCAGGGTCCCACGGCGAGTAAGCGGCTGAGGCTAGATTTGAACCCATGTCTTCTTGACTCAAGGCCCCATTCTATCCACAGAGATGTTAAAGAACTCACCCAAGATCACACTGCTAGTACATGTTTGAGGCTGGATTTGAATTCAGATCTTCCTGACTCCAAGTCCAGCACTCTATCCACTGAGCCATCTTTCAACTGAGTCAATCTAATATTCATTAAACACCAATTATTTGGGGGCAATTATTTGGGTAGCTCAGTGGATGGAGAGCCAGGCCCAGAGATAGGAGGTCCTGGGTTCAAATCCAGCCTCCGATACTTCCTAGCTGTGTGACCCTGGACAAGTCACTTATCCCCCATTGATTAACTCTTACCACTCTTCTGCCTTAGAACCAATTCCCAGTATTGATTCTAAGATGAGGGTTTAAAAAAAAAAAGCACCAATTATTTGCCAGGTTTATTATTATTATTATTATTATTATTATTATTAAGGACAGTTGGCATCAGAGACTAGCTTCAGACTTAGCAAGGCCTGGGTTTGAGTTCAGCCTCTGATTCACATGGCTGGGTGACTTTTTTTTTAATTGAAAATTTTTATTTAATTAATTAATTTAGAACATTTTCCCATGGTTCCATGATTCATGTTCTTTCCCTCCCCTCCTCCCACTCCCCTCCCAGAGCCAATGCACAATTTCCCTGGGTTTTACATGTGTCATTGATCAAGATCCATTTCCATATTCTTGATAATTGCACCAGGGTGATCGCTGAGAGTCTACGTCCTGGCTGGGTGACTTTGAGCAAGTCCTTTCACCTCCTCCTGCTCCAGGAGAATCTCTAAGACTACTCGCTGCAGAGCCTCTGAATCCATTGGTCCAGGCCGACTCAAAAAATGTCTTAAGGGAATTTTAAGCTTTAATAGAGTATAGGGGGCAGGTGGGTGGCACACTGGCTAGGCGCTTGGACAAATCACTTAACCCTAATGGCCTAGAGAACCGAAGGTACGGGTTTTAGAAGACAACTCACTTATAGCTTGAAGCTTTAAGACCTAATGATTTAATAATCCTGCACCAAGACTTTGGGGACATCCGTCTTAAGGAAACGAGCCCTTCCCTATCTGCCAGGCCCTTCCTGGGGATACGGATGCAACGTCCGGCTAATCCCTGATCTCGAGGACTTCATAATCTTCCGAGGTAATACAACCTGTTCTCAGAGAATCCTAATGGCTGCCAAAAATGGTAATTAACCCTGAAGTCACAAGACTGGCAATCGCTGGATTTCTTAGTAAGAAAAAGAACAATAAGAGAGAACTATAGAAAGGAGGTGAAGAATTTCCTAGCCACTCATCCAGAGCCCAACAACTCAGTGTCTGTCTCCAAATCTCAGCCTCAGCACCAGCACCCCACCCGGCCTCCTGCTGGGTCTCATCTTATGAATCCTTACTGCGCCCTCTCTTACATCACTTCCCAGAAACCAATCCCAGTTCTGCGATTAGCCTGGCATCACCCAGGGGGCAGTGTCTGTGGGATCAATTCCCTGGTTGATGATTGACCCAAATTAAAAAAAAAAATGGAAGAGAAGTCTAAATCCCTGATTGATCAAATCAAAATACAAATTCCCTTCTCACAGAATAAATGCAAAATCAGTAAAAAATGATTCGCAAGTTGGTCGCTCACAATGAGCAGCAGCTAGAGTGCCAGGCCTGGAGCCAGAAAGACTCCTCTTCCTGAATTCAAATTTGGCCTCAGACCCCTTACTAGCTGTGGGACCTTGGGCAAGTCACTTCCTCCTAGTGCCTTGGTTTCCACATCTGTAAAATAAATTGGAGAAGGAAACGGCAAACCACTCTAGTATCTTTGCCAAGAAAACCCTAATTGGGGTCACAAGGAGCCCCAAAGGACTGAAAAACAACTCAACAACACTCACCATGAGGGGAATCAGGAAGGGCATCTCGAAGGAGGTGAACCACTAACCTGCAGTCATGCTAGCTTGCAGAATGCAAAGATAGCCTCTGAGCAGCCAAAGGGACCATCACAGCATTCATGAATTGGAATTTCCTCTCTAAGCTTCAGTTTCTTCATTTGTGAAATGGGACAAATAATTTTTGCCCTGTCTATTTTGAGGACTTTTGTAAAGATCAAATGAGATTACGTTTCATTCATACATTCATTCATTCATTCATTTGTTCATTCATTAAATATCTGTCAAACTTCTGCTGTATTGAGCACTGAAAAGAAGTACAAAGTCTGGCTAAGACATGGCCTCTGTCCTAGGCCTGGTTTGCTGGATGGATCACAGATTTAGAGTGAATGGTACCTCAGAGGCATCTACTGCAACTCTATCATTTTACAGTTAAAGAAACTGAGGCCTAGGGAGGTCATGTGACTTGGCCCAAGTCTTGCTTTGGTATATTTTGGTATGTGTTCAGGCATAATTACTGGTTAGGAAAGTGTTTTGAAAACTGTGAAGCTCTTTATGAGCAATAAAAGTCTCTCATTTGAAACTAGAGACTATTTTGAAAGCAGCAGAGGTGAAATTTAAACTCTGAACAGAAGGTTTGCTGAATAAATGTATAGTGCCAATAAGGGAGAAAAGGAGGGAAAAAAAACATTGACCTTAAATCCTATAAGCTTTAGAGCTCCAAAGGACTAAAGTTATTCAGTCCATCTTGTCATTTGACAATTCTGTCCTTCAAATTTTTCTGGAGAAGTTTGTCAAGATCTCTCCTTTTGTCTTTGGGGCACCATAGTGAGAAGAGTTCTGGGCCTGGAGTCAGGAAGATCTGAGTTCAAATTTGACCTCAGATACTTACTAGTTGTATGACTCTGGGCAAGTCACTTCACCCTGTTTGCTTCAGTTTATTTATCTGTGAAATGGGCTGGAGAAGGAAATGGCAAACCACACCACCCCATGCAAGAAGTTTTGGCACAAAAATTCAGAAGCTGAACAAGATCCTACAGGGAAGAGAAACCTAAACCCAATTCTGAGTCTAGGCTTTAAGACTCAGACATGTGGAGGAGTAACTAGGTAGCACAGTGGATACAGGGTCAGACCTGGAATCTGGAGGTCCTGGATTTAAATGTAGCCTCAAATACTTCTAGCTGTGTGACCCTGGGCAAGTCACTTAACCCCCATTGCCCAGACCTTGCTGCTCTTCTATCTTAGAATTTTTATTAAAACAGAAGGTAAGGGTTATTTAAAAATATATATTCAGGCAGGTGGCTGTTGCTTCCCAATCATTCATTTCTAAGCCTCCAAGTCTCTTTGTGAGAATTAAAGATGCTGGCAAACAAAGACAGTTAAGATGGTAGAGTAGGAGTGGGAGTGATGGAAAGGGATTTCTTTTCCGGTTTCATCCTTGTTTACTCAGCAAATAGCCCTGGACCACTCTTCCCTTTCCTGTTTCAGTTTCCCAACCTCTAAAATGGACAGATAATTCCTGTTTCCTCATTACCTCATGGGCCAGAGACCTATCCTAGAGCAAGGGTAGTGAGGACACCCAGACCCTCAAGCAGAACTCCAAGAAGGCTGCTCAGAGAGCCAGAGGGTAGCTGCTGGGAACTCTCCAGACCACCCCCTTCTCTTCCTTTCTGTCTCTCCCTCACCCCTACTTTCTCCTCTCTCTCTCTCTCTTCTCTCTCTTCTCTCTCTCTCTCTCTCTCTCTCTCTCTCTTTCTCTCTCTCTCTCTCTCTCTCTCTCTCTCTTTCTTTCTTTCTTTCTTTCTTTCTTTCTTTCTTTCTTTCTTTCTTTCTTTCTTTCTTTCTTTCTTTCTTTCTTTCTTTCTTTCTTTCTTTCTTTCTTTCTTTCTTTCTTTCTTTCTTTCTTTCTTTCTTTCTTTCTTTCTTTCTTTCTTTCTTTCTTTCTTTCTTTCTTTCTTTCTTTCTTTCTCTTTCTCCTTTCTCTCATTCTCCCCCTTTTCCCTCCTTTCTCTATTCTCTCAGTCTCTTCCCCTCTCACTCTTTTTCTCTTTCCCTCTTTCTCTCCATCCCTCTTTTCTCATTCTTTCCCTCTCTCGCTCTTTCTTTCTGTCCCTCACTCCTTTCTTTCCACTCTCCCTCTTCCTCTTTTTCCCTCCCTCCCCTCTCTCTATCCCTTTTTCTCTCTTTTTGCTTCTCTTTCTTCCTGTTTCTCTTTCTCCTTCTTCCTCTCTTCCTTTCCACTCACTTTCTCTCTCTGTCCCTCCCCTACTCCCTCTTTTTCACATTTCTCTCTCCTTTCTTTCAGTGTCCCTCTTTATTTTCCCTTTTTCCTGTCCCTCTCTCCAACTTTTTCTTTTCTTTCTCCTTTTCTCTCTCCTTCCCCTCTTTCCTTCTCTAACTCTCTCCCCACTCTCTTTTCTTCTTTTTCTCTCCTTTCCTTTCCTTCTTTCCCTTCCCTTCCCTTCTCTTCTCTCTCTCTCCTCTCTATCTCCTTCCCCCCATCTCTGTCTCTGTCTCTCTCCCCATCTGTCTTTCTCCCCCTCTTCTCTGTCTCTCCTCTCTCTTTCTCTTTCCTTTTCTCTCTCCCTCCCTCTCTCTCTTTCTCTCTTCTCTCTCTCTCCCTCTCTTCCTCCCTCCTGCTCCCCCCTTGTGACTAGAGTCCACTCTTCCCTGCCCCCTGCTTCTTTTTCTCGCTTCCCCCCCCTGCTTCTCTTTCTCCTCCCCCATCCCCCTATCTGTCTCACTCTCTGTGGCTAGAGTCACTTCCCTCTCTCCTCTTGGGGTTTGCTCAGCAACACCAGGCATGCATTTTTACAAACTGATGTCATCTTGCAGATAATGGTTTTTCCATCCCTTCTGAAAGAAAGAGCTCAGGCTTCTGTGGACTCCTCTGTAGCAGCCTAAGGAATGAACCTTAAGGCTTATCCCAACAGCAGAAGGGTCTCTGGAAACCCTCTGTCCAGGGAACTCTGCTAACACTGAACTTAGGATCCCCATCTCAGTTTGCTTTGTTAAGCTAGCCTTTCATTCAGCCAACACCTCATAGGATCAGAGGACTTAGAGTCAGAAGGGATCTGGGTTCAAATTCTAGCCCTGCCACTTAATAATGCCAGTGCAACAGTGGGTCAGGTATTTAACCTCCCATGGGCCTCAGTTTCTTCAACTGTAAAATGAGAGGAGTCGAACTAAATGCTCTCACTTGGTTCTAAATCTGTGATTCTAGACCAGCTCTCTTTTTTCAGATTAGGAAACTGAGGCCAGAGACAGTAAGTGATTTTTTGAAGGTCAGACAGGGACTAGGGAGTTGAACTGGGGATTTTAACTTAGAGCCTCTTTTTAGATATTTCCTCATGACTCCAGGCTGCATTTCTCCTGAGAAACCACTGAGGTCTTTTGCTAGAAAGCACAGGGGACAGTTGAGGAAAGGAAGATGCAGTTTGGGCCCTCCAGGAATTCTTAACCTAATAGAGAAGTTAAGACATACGCACACATAACCACACTCCATCAGTCATTTAGAACATGTTGTGTTATGTGAGGGATGAGTGATATTGGAGTTTAGAGTGAGGGAGAGATCTTTGTGGGCTAGGGTAGTCAGGGAAGGCTTCCTGGAGAAGGTGGGAATTAATCTGGGACTTGAAGAATATAGGAGTTGGAGAGAGGAGTTGGGACAAGAATGGGAAGGAAATTCCAGGGAAGGGGGGAAATGTCAGACAATGACATGGAGTTTGGAAAGAATAAAATATATTCAAGGGATAGTGAATAGGCCTGTGTCACTGTGAAAGGCTTTGGACTCAGGGAGGTGGTTTGACCCTTGGGTACAACCCAGCCAACAATGGAGCAAGGGGTTCAGTCAGAAGTCTTGCTGACTATGGCAAGGGGGCAAAATGAGCACTCAGGCTTGGGAAGGGTGGGAGGCAGAGAGGGGTCCTTCTAACCCAACTAAGAAACATTCCTTGCACTGCCCAGTTTCCTTAGAACAAAACCACACATATTTATTTTCTGGGGGAAACACACACACACACACACACACATTCCCACATTTGCAATACATTCCCAGGGCCATCTAGAAAAAATAAAAACTGGACTTAGAAAGCTTGGCTTTTGGTGTTTCCAGGGCTGTAACCCAGGGAGCTTGGCTTGCTGCTGGAGGAGGCCAAACATCAGAGCAGGGAAAGTTGGAGATGGTCTTTTCCAGTTCCTTAGCCATGGGGCCCCACATCTCCGGAAAGCGGGAGGCTTGAAGCAGTCTCCTATGCCAGGGGTCCATCCCTGCACACTCTTATTTCCTGGAGGTGCCTGAGCATGGGAGATGAGTGCATGAGAATCGTGGTCCTGAGAGCAGGATCCCCCTTTCTGCAGTAAAATCATCAAAGACTCAGTTGAGGACCCTGAAAGCATATTAGCCCCTTGAGTACAAAGCTGAGGTCAGGAGGGACACAGCCATTTTTAGGAACTGACGCCATTTATAATGGGTGATGATTGATTTTCATATATTTCTATTGCGGCATCTCATTGATCCCATGACACCATGAGGAGGTTGAACTAATCCCTTCTGAGAATTTTCCAGTTATTCCTTTAGTCAAAACATGTTCTGTCTTCTCCAGTGACGTTGGAAATCTTTCCAGATTTCACTGCTAACATTTCCTTACTTTTTTAAACAGCACCCTAGACAAAAGAATTAGCCTAGTTTGTGGAAAGAATGCTGGTTTGAAAATCAAAGGATCTGGATTATAATCTTGTGTCTAGCATCATTTTATTAGTTGTGAGACCCTGGGTGTGTCATTTCTCTTCTCTGATCCTCAGCTTCCTTACTTGCAAACTGGGAGTAATATTCCTTTTATTACCTACCTCATGGGGTTCATAAAAGCATAGATTTAAACCTGGAAGAGACCATCTGGTCTGGTGATTCTTCACTTTTTTGGCATTATGGATTCCTTTGATAGTCTAGTGAAGCCTTTGAAACCCATTATAGATCATTTAAAGACCCTTCATAGAATATGAGAAAAAAAAATTTAAAGGAAGGAAATGCTAAATTTCAATGACTCTTTGGGGTTTTCTCGGCAAAGAGACTAGAGAGATTTGCCCTTTCCTTCTCTAGCTCATTCTTACAGATGAGGAAACAGAAAAACAGAATTAAGTGACTTGCCCAGTCTCACATAGCTAATAAGCGTCTGAGGCTAGATGGGAACTCAGGAAGCTGAGTCGTCCTGATTCCAGGCCCATTGTCCATCTAGTTGATATATACACATATGTTTATATGTGTATATGTATATACATACATTATCTATATCTATATTTATATTTATTTATTTTGCTCATCCAAGTTCCCCTTGGGGGTATAAGAGTTAAATTAATGTCCAATACTTCAAGTATTATTTTGATAAAGTTTATTATCTGACAAAATAGAACCATGTGACCTGCTCCACCAAACCAGCAACACAGGAAAGAAAGAGGGTTAAATACCAAACTCCACCCAATTTATCTTCTGTCTACATCATCACATAATGACAGGAAGTGAGTGGGATCCTGGGTAATGTAGTTCTAAGGTACAAGATTTCTAATTACACAGGGGTCAGGTTAAGAATATATTCTACCTTCCTCATTTTACAGAGAAGAAAGCTGAATGAGAAAGTAAATGAATGAATAAATGAAAAACATTTACTTAGCTCTAAATACATTGCAATGACTGTGCTAAGAACTAGGGATACAAATACAAAAGTGGGGCAATACCAATTGTCAAGGAGTACAATTACATTCTAATGGGAGAAACAACCTGTATAGGGAAGTGGATGTCAGGCAAGGAAATTAAGGTCTGGGAAGTTAGGCTAGGACACTGACATGCCCTTTTCGGAGGCAAAGGGGGCCATGATTTGATTACAATTCTCAAAACAAGAGGGAGAAGGGAGAGAAGAGATGAGAAGAGGGGCCACACTCTCGACAGGATGGAGAATGACTGGGAAAATAAAGAGAAGGCATACTAGGAAGTACAAACTGAGAGACTTAGCATGGTAGTGTCTGATAGTCTGGTTTGGAGGGTAAAACTGTAGAAGCAATGGCAATAGAAAGGTAGAGGGGGCAGCTGGGTAGCTCAGTGGATTGAGAGCCAGGTCTAGAGATGGGAGGTCCTAGGTTCAAAAAATCTGGCCTCATACACTTCCCAGCTGTGCGACCCTGGGCAAGTCACTTGACCCCCATTGCCTAGCCCTTATCACTCTTCTGACTTGGAACCAACACACAGTATTGACTCCAAGATGGAAGGTAAGGGTTTAAAAAAAAAGAAAGAAAGAAAGGTAGAAATTGGAGGACAGCTGGGTGGCTCAGTGGATTGAGAGTCAGGCCTAGAGACAGGAGGTCCTGGGTTCAAATGTGGCCTCAGACACTTCCTAGCTATGTGACCCTGGGCAAGTCACATGACCCCCATTGCCTAGCCCTTACCACTCACTCTTCTGTCTTGGAACCAACACACAGTATTGATTTCAAGATAGAAGGTAAGGGTTTTAAAAAAAAAGAAAGGTGGAAATGAGCTCCTAGCTGAGGCCCTGAGAAATTAAGTGATGCCTAAACTCATTCAGGTTTTGAGCAACCTTAAGGGTCCTAGATTTAAACTTAGGTTTTCTGACTGTCAATCCAGCACTAGTAAATAAAACAAAACAAACCGCATCCAAAACACATTTATTAAGTAGTTTCTATGTACAAGCATTGTGCTGAAGAAAGAAAAAAGAAACACAGTCCCCATCCTCAAAGAGTTTATAGTCTCCTAGTACCCTGCCAAAGTGTTACCTAGAAAAAGCACTGACTAAACCACTGTTTCCAAGAAAATCTGGTATTTTGAAGGGATTATTTTCCTTCTTAAAATAATCCCTTGAGATGCCTCTTTTTCTCATCATCTAGCCATTTTTTAACTTCTTTCTTTTTAAAAATTAACTTGATATTTTTTTTTGGCTAATGAAAATTCACTTTCTCTCTCTCCTACCTCTTTCATTCCCAACTGAAAAAAGGCAGGAAAAGAAAATCCTTGTAACAAATATGCATAGAGGCTACTAGCTGGCTCAGTAGTTTAGAATTTAAAATAGTTGTAGACATAAACTGTAAGAGTTAAAATGGTTGAGGTCATAAACTGTAGTGAGTAAAATAGTGGAAGATATAAATTATAGTAGATATAAGAGTGGGTGAGTAAATTGTGACCGCAGAAAATATGTTTCACTACAGTGTCTTGGTTTTAAATCAAATATAAGGTGGTTGCCAGGGAAATATTCCCAATTATGAATATACCCAAGTCAACTGGGTTTTATAGAGAATTTAATTAATAATACAATGAGTAATCAAAGAAAGAGAGAGAGAGAGTAAGAAAGGAATAAGTATGAAGGGCCTTAAGCCAACATGGCCTAGACCTGAGTCTTAAGAGAGAGAGATCAATCAGTCAGTCTTTTATCACTCATCACAAGGTCTGTCTAAGCAAGGATTCTAGTGACAGTCTCCTCAGAGAGAATTCCAGCCAGAGTCCTCCTCAAAGAGCCTTCCAGCCAGAGACTGTTTCAAAGGGCCTCTCTCAAGAGCCTCCAGAGGGACAGAGTCCCCTCAGAGGAGCTCCAGTGAGACCTCCTTAGAGATTGTCCTCCAAGAGCTTCCCTTCTCCAGAGCCTCTCTCAAGAGATCTCCAAAAGGATTTCTCATAAGAGATCTTCCTCAAAAGGATTGTCTTTCAAGAGATTCTGCTTCTTCTTATATAGGGGGTTTTCTCCTATGTCACCTCCCCTAAGTTCTTCCATCTCCAGTCACAGTAGACGTTTTCCAAGGGACAGCCCATTCTGAATTCACTGCTGAGTCAACTAATCCCTTTAGTAAGTTTGAACCAGAAAAACTTCTGAATAAGTTTTCACCTCTTTGCTCCTGGCAAGTTTACAAGTTGCCTGACCTTTAATAGGTACTTAGCACCTCATTGTATTAATTCTAAAAATAGGCATGGCTTAAAGAACTTTTTGCCTCATTATAAGTATGGGTTAAAGTACTTTCATTGTTTAGCAAGGAGTTCTCTCCCCCAAAGCACTCCCAAGTAGGGGTGGAGCAGAGGCCCTCCCATTTCTGATCCAAGTAGAGTTCTCACATCCAAATGTGGAATGTTCCCAGTAGGGAATTGTTCCATTTGAGAATTCCCCAATGTGGAAATTTTTAACATTCATAAGTCTGAGAAATTTCAAGATTCACAGTAGATAGAGTCTAATAACTGGAGTCAGGAAGGCTTCAATCTGGTTTTGGAAGTTCTGGTTCAGGAAGGTTCAAATCTGACCTCAGACTTCAAGCTGTATGACCCAGGAAAGTCATATAACTTCTATTTGCCTCAGTTTCCTTATCTATAAAATAGGGATAATAAAAGTACCTACCTCCCAGAGTTGTGAAGACCAAATGAAACAGCATTTGTACAACTCTGAAAATCTTACGATTTTGTCATTTTATAGATTATCTATGATAGTCAAGCAAAACAAATTTCCACATTGGCCATATCTAACAAATGCATATGTCTCCTTCTGCACCCCAAGTTCATCACCTCTCTGTTGGGATGTGGTAGCATGCTTCAACATGGGTTTCCTAGAATTGTGACTGGTCATTGAACCGATCAGAGTTCTTAAAAAGTTGTTGTCAACTTTATTATATAGCTGTCTTTAAATAGATTGTTTTCTAATTCTGCTTACCTCACTCTGCATCAGTTCACACAAGTCCTCAGGATTCTCTGAAACTCCCCCTTCCTCATTTCCTACAGCACAATAGTCTATCCCACTCATAGATCACACGTATCCAGCATGCTTGACTTCATGCCATACTTCCTCCCCAGGGTGGTTGGAAAGAGAGCTCTGTGGAAATATTGAACTGCTGGAGAAATGAGTTATTATTCTTGCTCTCATCTTACCATTATCCTTTGTCTTTCCTTGATGACTCAGTGCCATTATGATGAGTGTACAAGCTTTGAAAGTTGCCAGAAGATCCTAGTTCATTCATAAGAGGCAAGGACTGGAGAGAGATTAGAGATGAATATAGAGAATACAGTCATCTGTAGAGATAATTGAATCCATGGAAGCCAATTAGATCACCAAGAAAAAAGAATAGAGAGAGAAATAAATAATTACTCTCTGCATACAGTATCTATATCTATATAGAAGTAAGTAGTAAGGTGAAAGAAAACTGGAACTGGTAAAGAGGCTCTAGGTTAGGAAGGGCTTTGAATGCCAAGCAGAAAAAGATGGTGCAGGATAGGGCCTTGGCATAAACCTACAGTTAGGGGAAGGCATGAATGGTGATCAGAGCAACTAAGACTAAGAAGGAAGAAAGCGAAGTAGAACTGATGAGAGCAGTCATGAAAACCCAAGAAGAAGGAAGTATTCGAGGGGAAGGGGTAGTCAACTGTGTGAAATGCTGTGTCTAGATCAAGTAGGATGATGCCTGAGAACAGTCAGTTAGGACCCATCAGTGACTCTTGGAGAGAAGAATTTCAGCTTATCGGTGGGTCCACTGACAGATGACAAGGGGTTGAGAAATGAGCCGGAGGGAAGACAGTGGATATAAAGACTTTGTTTTTTTTTCCCTAGGAATGGTCTAGGATTATTATAACTTGAGGAGAATGGCCAGGTTTATTGTTGTTTTTTTTGTTTTTCTTTTAGGATGAGGGAGATTTTTAAAGGTTGAGGGAAGATTTCTACAGGCAGAAAGGAGCCAAAGGATAAAGACAGATGCAAGATTAAAGGTGGTAGTGGTAGGGGTGGGGGGGCATGATAAAAGGGAATGGAATGATGTCAATTCCCAGAGGAGACACAGGTCAGGAGATGGATGGCATGAGGGAAGGGGCTGGCCTTGGTAAGAAGAGGGACCTCTTCTTCCTCAGTCTTCCTTTGGGCATCAGATTTTTTCTGTTCAACCCCGGAGGGCAGTTGGGGGTGGGGTGGGGTGAAGAATAGCAAAGAGACAAATTTAGGCTTACCATGAGGAAAAACTAACATAATTCTAGCTGTCCCTGCCAGTGAAGCTGGTTCTGTGTGCTGGGCCTTAGTTTTGCGTTATCTCATCCTTTATATAGGTCACTTGCCTGGGAGAAAGAGAGAGGACAAAGTCAGTCTCTCTTCCCACAGATGAGTCTATTCAGACCTGACTTGGTTTTCTTCATTTTTGTTTTCTAGCTGTGTTCTCCATAAGGGGGCCCACCTTTCAAACCAATGCCCCAGGAGCCAGGCCTTGGGCTCATCCCTCACTCTTGAAGGCGTGTGTCAGAAAGAGTCCTTCAGGTGTCCTGGGTGGCTCTAGTGACGTCCCATCCCATTGCTTCTTTGTCTGGCCTATTTCTCCCATCATCCCGTGCTGCAAAGGGTCATTGTCCTGAGAGCACACCAATCTGAGGGGAGATGCTGAGTCTGGGCTGGTCACCAGCTAAATAAGCCTGTTTGCCTGCTGCTTGCTTTATTTCCTGACTCTCCGGTGACCAGGGATGCCTTGTTAAGGAGATTGCTGCGATTTGAGAAAAACTTTGCCACTAAATAGCTATCCCTCTGCCTGGTATGCTACCCTAGAAGTCTAATTTTAGGGGTTTAATCTTCTAGATCCAAACCCCTTGTGAAGAGCCAGGTACTCTTGGAATGGCAAATCTTAAATGATCAGCCCAAACTTCCTTATAGCAGACAGGCAGGCAGGTAAGAACAGTCTTAGAACTGGACTTGGACACTCCTGGGTCTGTATTTCAAAGAGATTATAAAAAAGGGGAGAGGACCTGCTTGTACAAAAATATTATAGCAGTTCTTTATGTGGTGGCAAAGACTTGGAAACTGAGGGGGTGTCCATCGGTTGGGAAATGGCTGAACAAATTGTGGTACATGATGGTGATGGAATACTATTGTGCTGTAAGAAACAATAAGCAGGATGATTTCGGAAAAAGCTGGAAAGATCTGCAGGAATGGATGCAGAGTGAAATAAGCAGAACCAAGGGAACATTGCACATAGTAATAGCAGCATTGTATGATGATCACCTGTGAAAACTTGGTTCCTCTCAGCAATGCAATGTGGGATAATCCTGAAAGGTTTATGACTGGAAATGCTCTCCCCCTTGTGACAAGGAAATCACTTTAAAAGACTGATATATATTAATTTAAGGTCGCCAAGGAATTCAGCTATGTAATTCCTAAATGAAAACTCAAGTCAGCCGTCAGCCTTTTATAGAGTTTAATTACAAACAGGAGGAAGAAAGGAATTAGAGAGAGAGACAGAGAGAGAGAGAAAGGGGAGAGAAGGGAATAGGGCTTAAATACCCCCTCTGTTTAGGCTGGGCCAAAAGGCCCAAGCCCTTAGATAGCTGAGGCAAAGAAAAGAGATCAGTCCCTATCACTCACGTGACCAAAATGGAGAAACAGTCTCAAGGGCCTCCACCTCCAGCTTCCTTCAGAGCAAGCTTCTCAGAGCACCTCTCCAACCACTCAGACCCAAAACTCTCCAACCCACCCTTCAGTCCTCAGACCCCTCTCTCTTTAAGGAAACCATCCAAGTTCCCTCCCCTCAGTTCTCACATCTACCAATCACTGTCCATCATTTTCCCTCTGCCAATGGTGGCTCTAGCTTAACCCAGGACCGCCCAGAGGTCTGTGGCTTTGCACATGTCTGTTGGAGGTCATATTCTCAAATAATTAAATCTTGATCTTTTGCTACAGCCCTTCCTAAATCCTGTTACCCTGAGTAGGGTAGAGATTGGAATAATTAAATTTTGATCTATGCTGCAGCCCTTCCTAAATCCTGTTAGGACTGAGTAGGGTGGAGATTGCAATTTCCAAGACTTGGTTCTGTCATTCCAAGTATCTCCATTGTATCAATTCTAAAATCAATCATGACTCAAAGAAATTCCTGTTCTATGCTTAAGCATAGGTCAAAGTCCTTTCCATTGTTCAGCAAAAGGTTTCTGTCCTAAAGTAATCTTAAGAAGGGAGGAGGAGGAACCTCCCATGCCAATGGGGTTCACATTCCAATAGCCAAGACCCACTATCAATAGGAAATTTTTCAAGTATGAAATTTCCCAATGGTGAAATTTCAAACATTTATAAGTCTAAGAAATTTTAAGGTTTACACCCTCCAGAGAAAGAACTGGTGGACTGGGATGGATGCACGTCAAAGTCTACTATCTTTCACATCAGTGTACTGAGGGGCTTATTTGGGGGTTTTGGTTTTGTATGACTTTCCTCTTACAACAATGACCAATATGGAAATGTGTTTTGCATGATAACTTAAAAAACCAAACAAACCACAACTGGATTCAGAGCAGGTACTGTAAAGAGTAAAGAATTTTAGGTCAATCCACATAAAACTAATTCACTTAATGTTCATTTCTATGACTGGTTCCTTTAAAGTCAAATATCTTAGCCTAATTATGCATGGATTCCTATGATTTGGGGCATTACTGTGACCCACAAAATAGATAGCTTTAATGAGAAATAACATGTTTATCAGTCAATAATGTGACAAGGAAATCACTTTAAAAGACTGATATATAGCAATTTAAGGTCGCCAAGGAATTCAGCTATGTAATTCCTAAATGAAAACTCAAGTCAGCAGTCAACCTTTTATGGAGTTTAATTACAAACAGGAGGAAGAAAGGTATTAGAGAGAGAGAGAGAGAGAGAGAGAGAGAGAGAGAGAGAGAGAGAGAGATAAAGGGGAGAGAAGGGAATAGGGCTTAAATACCCCCTCTGTTTAGGCTGGGCCAAAAGGCCCAAGCCCTTAGATAGCTGAGGCAAAGAAAAGAGATCAGTCCCTATCACTCACGTGACCAAAATGGAGAAACAGTCTCAAGGGCCTCCACCTCCAGCTTCCTTCAGAGCAAGCTTCTCAGAGCACAACCTCTCCAACCAACCACCCCAGTCCTCAGACCCCGCTATCTTTAAGGAAACCATCTAATTTCCCTCCCCTCAGTTCTCACATCTACCAATCACTGTCCATGTCTTCCCTGTGCCAATGGTGGCTCTACCTTAACCCAGGACCACCCAGAGGTCTGTGGCTTTGCACTTGTCTGTTGAAGGTCATATTCTCAAATAATTAAATCTTGATCCTTTGCTGTAGCCCTTCCTAAATCCTGTTACCCTGAGTAGGGTGGAGATTGGAATAATTAAATTTTGATCTATGCTGCAGCCCTTCCTAAATCCTGTTACCCTGAGTAGGGTGGAGATTGGAATAATTAAATTTTGATCTATGCTGCAGCCCTTTCCATTGTCAGCAAAAGGTTTCTGTCCTAAAGTAATCTTAAGAAGGGAGGAGGAGGAACCTCCCTTGCCAATGGGGTTCACATTCCAATAGAGTTCCCACTATAAGTATGAAATTTTCCAAGTATGAAATTTCCAACATTTATAAGTCTAAGAAATTTTAAGGTTTATAATAAAAAACAAACATTTATTAAGCACCTACTATGTGCCAGTTGCCATGCTAAGTTCTGGGGATAAAAAAAAAAAAAGCCAAGACGCAGCCCTCAAGGAGCTTATGGTCAATGGGGAGATAACATGCAAACCAATATTTACAAAACAAGCTCTATATAGGATAAAACAGGAGATAATGAACCGAGGGAAAGCACTAGAATTAAGAGGGGGTGGGGAAGGCTTCCTGTAGAAGGTATCATTTTAGATGGGATTTAAGGAAGTCAGAGAGGTCTAGAGTTAGAAAAAGAGGAAGAGCATTTCAGTCAGGGGACAGCCAAAAAAATGCCCAGTGCTGAGAGATGGAATGTCTTTTTCATGGAACAGCCCAGAGGCTAGTGTCACTGTATCAATGGGTAAGTGGTAAGAAAGTGTAAGAAAACTGGAATGCCAAACAGAGCAAATTGTATTGGATAATGACTAACAAGCTAGCTGCTGAATCAGGGACACCTGGGTTCAAGTCTCTGCCAAAGACACAAATGGACAGGGTTGCTCCTGGCATGTTAACCTCTCAGGGTAAAGGGAAACTAAGATTAGAGCAAGTGCTGACCGAGATGGGGAGAGGGAATTCCATAAAATCCCAGTTCTGATCCCCATCTCTGACCACCACTGTCAAAAAATAGGTAGAACCTAAAAACAGGTAAAATGTCGTCATCATCATCATCATCTTCAATAAAAGTTTAAAATAGGGTTGGGCAAATTGTTCGAATGCCAATCTAGATCCTTGCCCTTAACAAACTCTGGCTACATCCTCTCCCCTGCAGAGACATTCCCATCAGCTCAGAGATTTTGAACTCTACACTTGTGGTGTGTTCTCTGAACCTTTGGTGGGGACTTGGGAAGCTGCCAACCCTAGGGCTAAAAATACAGCTCTTGTGAACGGAGTGAGCTCTAAGACTTCTTGTATCCTGTCATTAGTGGTTACACCAAGATGGAACTGGGGCTTCTCCACGCCCTGATGCCCCGTGCATTTCTACCATTCCAGCTTGCGGGAAACACTCACAGTGCGGTGATGGCGGCCATGATGGTGGTGGTGGTTGTTGTTTAAGCCCTTAGTGATACCCACAATTCCAAAACAAACTTCTTGAACCTCTTAGGTGCAACAGGAATAGGCACACCTGGTAGAATCCCCGGAAGAGCAATTGTGGCCTTGGTGGATTTGTTGGCTTCCTCAATGGCCTGTAGGCATGTCTGTCTCCTCAGGGCCAAGAGGACACAGCTGTTCAGGATGTAGGAGTGTCATACCTGGCTGTGAGAGATGGAAGAGACAGGTCTGTAATTCAGGACCCGAAGAAACAAAACAGGGGGAAAGGAATGGTGTATAGGAGGAACAAATCTTAAAGAAAGTAGGCTTATCTGGATAATTTGTTGGAGCTAAATAAAGATTGAAATGATGATGTTTGGGGCAGTTAGATGAATGGAGAGCCAGGCTTGGAACAAATCTGGCTTCAGACACTTTCTGGGCAAGTCATATAACCTCAATTGCCTAGTCCTTAGCACCCTTCTGCCTTGTCATAGACACTTAATATCGATTCTCAGACAGAAGATAAAATTTTTTGCTTTTTTTTTTTTAAATGGCAATATATAATGTACATAGTGTTCTGGGACTCTTTTCAATAACTCACTCCCTAGGCCTCTAGGATTCTGAAGCCCAGGTTGTAAATCACTAATATAATCTGATTTCCTTATTTTGTAGTTGAGGAAACTGAGACACAAAAGGGAAATGTGACTTGTTTAAGGTCACACAGTGATCTTATTCTCTCCCTAGATCAGGACTTCTTAATCTTTTGCATGTATGTATGTCAGACTCTCTTAGGCAGTCTGATGAAATCTGTGTAAAGTGGGAAATTAGTGTGTTATTCTCACTACCTGGGAATTGCCCTAGGAGTCCCAGGCTGATGGTCTTAGATTCTGAAGGACTCCTGGCTAAATTTTAAGTACCAATCTTGAGTACCCTTTTTTTTTTAAAGTTTATTTATTTAAGTAATTAATTTAGAATATTTTTCCATGGTTATATGATTCATGTTCTTTCCCTCTTCTCCTCCCACCCCCCTCCCATAGCCAACAAGCAAGTCCACTGGGTTTTACGTGTGTCATTGATCAAGACCTATTTCTATATTATTCTATTTGTATTAGAGTGATCATTTAAAGTCTACATTCCCAATCATATCACCATCGACCCATGTGGTCAAGCAGTTGTTTTTCTTTGGTGTTTCCACTCCCACAGTTCTTCCTCTGGATATGGATAGCGTTCTTTCTCATACATCCCTCAGAATTGTCCTGGATCATTGCATTGCTGCTAGTAGAGAAGTCCATTACATTTGATTGTACCACAGTGTATCAGTCTCTGTGTACAATGTTCTCCTGGTTCTGCTCCTCTCACTCTGCATTACTTCCTGGGGGTTGTTCCATTGAGTACCTGTCTGTTTTAGAAGACTCTCCTATTGTATCTTTGTATTTGGATTATTGAAGCTTCTAACAGGAGGTCAAACCCAATGTCTTGACTGATCCTCTCATCAGCCCCTTCTAGATAATCCAGTCCCAAACCACTCCCCTCTTAACTCCATGGTCATTCCTATAAAATACTGATTTGCTTGGATATATCCATTGTGAAGCGATTCTCCAATTTCTTGAAGATGTTAATAAGCTTGAATGTGTTCATTGTAATTGTAAAGCTATTCAACATTCTGTCTCCAACTGTGGTAAAAATATTATAATCCCTTCAGGAAGTCTTGATTGCATCAGGATTCCCCTATAAGTAAGATTTTTCTGTGAATTATTGGGAATTTGTCTTGGGTCAATAACTTGAGGCAGTGCCCCACATTTTCTCTGTAACCCCTTGGGGCATCAGTTTTAGATCATCTGTCTTGGGTCCTCAATTTGAGACAATACTTTTCCCCCACCATCTCTCTCTCTCTCTCTCTCTTAAACTAAAGCCTTATATTTTAAACGATTGACATTCATGGTCATATATATTTCTCAGAAAGTGGTAAAGGAGGGTGAAATTTGAAATTTCCAAGGTCCCCTCAATTTCTACCCCACACAAATCTATGGATCTCTTCTAGGAATGATGCTTTCAAATGCATAAGAAACCAATTATGTTGAAATCTAGGGCAGGTAGGTTGGCTCAATGAGTAGAGAACCAGGTCTAGAGATAGGAGATCCTGGGTTCAAATCTGCCCTCTATTATAAAAATAGTAAAAAAAAAAAAGTGTATATTAATTTAAGAACCCTTAAGTCTAGTTAAGTTTTGCAGTCCCTGAAAATTAAACTATAGTCATTTCAAACACATGAGACTACAGCCTGAGATTCTGGGAAGACATTACAGTGGTGGGCAGTTTATTTAAGGTAGCAATCATGTTATCCACCTTTTTGAATACCTTCCCTAGAAACTCTCATCCCTCCAAAAAGTGCACAGTGGTGTATAAAACTTTTTTAGTGATGTCCTCAAGTCCACAATCCTTTGAGGGGGTCTAGTCCTCCCACACCTGGACAGTCATTTATTTGCCTCTGACCACACCACAGTACAACCTGTCCTGGTATTTCAAGACTACTAGATTAGAAAGGCTAGCCTTCCCCGCCCCCAACAAAAAAAAAAGAAATAAAATTAAAAACATCCCTGAAGATTCCCCACAAATGTAACTCATGACCCAGAATGAAAGTTCTGTGTTTACAGGTTCTTGGGTTCAGTCTTGGTTTCCCTCGGAATCACACTCTGGCTTGTGTCCTTACTCAGGGTTTCCCCTGGGAACATTAGAATTTGGCTTGTGCCTATGTTTCTATGACAAAAAAGAAAAGGGCCTTCTGTTCCCATGTGAGCACAGGCTAATAAAACAGACTATTTTTAACCTAAGAGAAAATCCAAGAGACTCTCACCCTAGCCCATAAACAGTAAAGGCAGTTTGTCTTCCCTTTCCAGTACCTCTTACCTCCCTCAGGGTCTTTTATAGTGTTGTAGACATTTAGAACTACCCTGAGGTTTCCCCTTCCCCAAGGGGGAGGCTTGTTGAAGAACTGATCCCTATTTTTGATATAGCACAGTCCACCTAACTCAAAGCCAGCGAGAGAAGGTGTCCAGGTTTGCTGCTCCATTTTGCAGTTCTCATTAGCTGCATCTTGGCTCTGACTCATGCTCTGACCAGGAGCTCCTCTGGTTTCTTCATTGGGCACTGATTCTCTAATGTTTGTGGTTCCTTGGAGAGGTCATACAATTCCTTGGTGCACAGGGTTCCCTGGAGGGCTTCCCTCTAGGGAAGTGTCTAACCAGCTTTTCTAGATCATCTTACTTCCCTGTTCTTGTTCTGTTTCCCTGATCTCTAGCATCTCCTTTAAAGGCCACATCCAAGGATGTAGCCTGCATGTATGAATCAACCCATCTGGGGCAGCTGGGTGGCTCACTGGGTAGAGAGCCAGGCCTAGAGATGTGATGTCTTGAGTTCCAATTTGACCTCAGACAATTCCTAGTTGTATAGCCCTGGGCAAGTCATTTAACCCCTATTGCCTGTCTTACCACTCTTCTGCCTTGGAGCTATAAGGATAGAGGGATAAGGGATAAGGGAAAATGCAAAAGTTGTCTCTAAAAGGGAGCAAGGAGAATTTAGCCATAAACCCTGGGAAAAGATTCTAGAAGGAGAGGATACTGCAGAAGAGGATTTGGGGAGTTAACTGAGTTAACTGACATCACACAACTGTCCTGTCTCTGAGCTGGAAGGGTGAACGTCTGCTCCATCAGCTCCTGTAACCTGACTCGTCTCATGGAGAAACTTGGTGGGTTTGGGCTTGGAAGATACTTAGGAGGACATCTGGGTTTCCCTGCAGGGCTGTGGCAACTTGGCTAAGGTAGACCAAAGGGTTTAACATCTGGGACTTTGGGTTTTTTACCTAAAAAGCCAACCCCAGGCTTGGGAAAGGACACAGTCCACTTGTGAGTCCATCTTCACTAGCTCTTTTGGAGCCAATTAAGTTAGTTGATTAACAATCTAAGATACTGAGTATAGATAGTTAGTCAGCTGGTTTTGGGGGGTTAGATAAGATCAGGGAGCTGATAAGAAGGATTCAAGATCAGAAGAGCTTTCTTGTGAGAGGAACATAGGAAGTGGGTGGAGATAGAACTTTTTTGAGTCAGGGACATATTGGATCTTAACTATCACTTCCCTAGCCTATTAAGGTTATTTGCTTATTAAAGCAAAATAAGCTTGTGTTTTCATATAGTCTCAAGGGGTTTCTGCTTCACTGGCCCTGGGAAGGTCCCTAGGTGGGTTTTTCATCACCAGTCCATCTGGGTCCTTCTCTATCCATGTATCTCCTTTTGGAGGTACATTTCTTTTTCAGAACCAGTACTCCGTATTGATTCTAAGATGGAAGGTGAGGTTTAAAAGGAAAATCAATCATCCTCCATGTGGCATCAACCCAGGACCCCAGAAGGAGCTAAACTCATAAGGGGAATTTCACAGTTTACTTGGGAGATATCATTAATGCCACATAAAACTCTCCATCAGGGGGTTGACGGGTACTATGACTGGACATAGCATGTTACAGATGGGATAGTCCAGAAATGGAAAGTCTAGAGAAGGACTTCTTCAAGGTCCCACAGTGGTAGCATCAGGAGTTTCTAAGTCTCTTGACTCCCAGGCCAGTGTTTTCCCCTCTGTTCTTCCATTGCTTCCTTCATGGAACAAAGAATCACAGAAAATAAAATTTGGGTATAGGATGTGATGAAATAAAATTGTGCTATAAACAATGAAGACATTGGAAGTCAAAGAGACATAGGAAAGGCCTGTATGAACTCATGCAGAGTGATATAATAACACCACAAAAACAATTTTGAAAGTTCTAAGAACTCTGACTAACCCCATAACCATCCATGATTCCAGAGGAACAATAACTAAGCAGACTCTCTACCTTCTGACAGAGAGGTGATGGATTCAGAGTGAAGAATGAAGCATTAGTTTTTTGAATATAGCCAATGATAGAATTTAATTTGTTTGACTATGCATATTTATTACAAGGAATTTATTTTTCTTTCTTTTTCCCTTCTCACAATGGTATGGGATAGGGAGAGGGAGAAAAAAGTAGATTTCTGTTCATTTAAAAAATAAAACTGAGGGGGCAGCTGGGTAGCTCAATGGATTGAGAGTCAGGCCTAGAGATGGGAGGTCCTAGGTTCAAATCTGGCCTCAGACACTTCCCAGTTGTGTGACCCTGAGCAAGTCATTTAACGCCCATTGCCTAGCCCTTACCACTCTTCTGCCTTAGAGTCAATACACAGCATTAATTCAAAGACAGAAGGTAAGCTTTTAAAAATAAATAAATAAAACAAAACTTAAAACAAGAAAGAATTTGAAGTTGGAATGGGCCTCAGCGTCTAGTTAGTCCAATCCTTACACTAAAAGAGCCTCCTTTATGGTGTACTCAAAAAGTAATTAATTAACCAATCTCTGTTTAATAGTCTCCAAGGAGAGAGAAAATGTAGGATAACATACAGTAAAGTTAACATTGTAGTTTTTGGAATGTGAATTTCTTTCATAATTCTTTATGTAAAGTCCAACTTACATTTGTGAATTTACATAAAGTGAGACATGACCACATACTAATTTGTTTTATATAAAATAAATATAACTTTGAAAATTAAAATATAAAGAGGGGATAATTGAAATTGTAATTGGAGAAGATGAGAAGGGTTGGATTGAAGGTACATGTAGAGAAGTTGGCCTTGGCAAGCAGGATGGTTAGTTCTTTGTCAGAGACTGAGGAGTGAGGAAGGTAGAGCAGTCTCCATCCGTGGTTTGGTTTGAGCTGGAAAATTGGACTGAGTGAGCCTCAAAGGAGAAAAGATCCTTGAGCAGTGGAGATACATGGAGAGTCTGGAAGGAGCAGTGTCCAGGCTGTGAGCGGAAGTATGGAAGTGCAGGCTAGGAGGGCAGGATATGCAGTGTTGTCAGGGGGAGCCAGGGCTCAGTGACAGCTAATAGATGGGAAAGAGCATCCAAGAAAGAAGTTCAAGATAAAAGGGAGGTTTTTTGTTTTTATTATGGAATGAGAGTTCCAGAGGGCCCTGGGAAAGGGGTGGTAGGATTGGAGTTGGATGTAGGGAGGGTAAGGTAGATTGAGGAGAATGAGGATGAAAGACTGAGAGTCGCAATTAAGCTGCTCCTCCTATATGGCCAGTAATTGATTTATATGGTTATATGGAAAGAGAAAGGAGGAGCCAAAGGAGCAGAGGTGGATGGCAGATAAATGGTTGAGCTAATGTTTTCCAAGTGTTGCTACAAAGAACACTAGGCTGGGGCTGGGTTCAGCCTGGTTTGTGGATGCAGATGTTCCTACTTCTCAAGGTGGCTGGGAGAGAGAGCAGGAGTGGTGGAAAGATGGTAGGTGGTGATCCAACCTTCTCCTTTGATTTGGCCAAGCCTAGGTTGCTTCTGCTTCTTTGTCTGAATGGCAAAGTGAGTAGGTAGGGCAGTGAGTGGTGGTTCTATTATCACCTAGGACTGGATCTGGATTCAAATTCAACCTGCTGTTGCAGCTGCACTTCACTTGGGGGCTTGGAAGGATATCTCCCTATTCCTGGTAGCTATGTCCCTAGGGTTTTTTTGGCTATCACATCGTGATGATTCATCAGTCCATTAAACCCCCCCAGACCCTTTTCAGAATAATTGCCATATACCAACCCTTTCCTCATCTTATACTTGTGAAGTAAATTTTTTCATACTCAAGCGCTAGACTTGACATTCATCCCTATTGAATTTCATCTCATTACATTCATCCTAGTGCTTCATCTGCCAAGAGATCTTGACTCATTCATCTACTGTGATAGTCATCTCTCCTAGCTTTGTGTCATTTGCATATCTGAAGAGTACTCATATGTTTTTATCCAGGTCAATGATAAAAAAAAAAAGTCAAACAGCACAGGGCCAAGCACAGATCCCTGGGATATCCCACTGGAGACCTCCTGCCATGTTGATCTTGAACCACTCAAAGTCCTGAGTCCAGGCATCTGACCATTTCTGAATTTATCTGATTGCCTTGTCATCTAATTTCTACTGAAATTTGACTTGAGCTATTATATTTTTAATTCAGTGATCATAGTATTATCTTAAAATTCTCATATATTTAGTCCAACCATAAAATGTAATGATTTGTTCTTGATATAGTCATACTAGTAGCCAGCATCCTTTTGTAACCACAGCTTCCCTTTCCAGATGCTCATCACCCATTTCTAGGCTTTTGCTAGTAGTCTAAGTCAAACTCACTGGTTTATATTTTGAAGACTCCGTTTTCTTTTTTGGAAATTGTGACATTTGCCCTCTTCCTTTTTTCTCAGGATCTTGATAAATCTTACTCTATGATGGAGTCCCTTTATGAGGGCAGGAGTTTGGGGTAGAGCAAAATACTTCAAGTGAGGTACCCGGCTCTTTGAGGAAGGAGAGCGTCTCAGGAGTATGTATATTGTTTGTAAGTTCTGTTGCTTTTATCCTGCATTATTTCATGCCTTTTCATGTTTATCCTCTATATCACACCTTGGGCACCTCCTCTCACTTGTAGGACCTACAGAAAAATTGCCCAAGGCACAAAATACTCTATAGGTCTGGATCCACTCAAATATACAACCAATGAGACCCCACTGATATATTTATTTCTTTCCTAGTCAGCCAGACAGAACACTTTAAAGCAAAGGGATTTAATGATGTAGCATAGTAAGAAAATAATAATGAATAGTAGCCCTCTAAATCTGGGGCACACTTCCAAAATACATATTGTATCAATGAGAAGGTGGACATATAAAGGGATCATGCATTGTATTGCACACCTAGAAAACATGACTATAGTATATACAAAGATGATCGACTTAAGCCTTGGATGCCTTAGGCCCACAGATGTTTTTTGGTAATGTTATCACTCTGCTCTCCCTGGACCTGATTTCTTTCCTGGGAATTGCCATCGCTAAACCTGTACCTAGCTGTTACATCATGCCTCTTTTCCTTCCACTTTCTTTCTCTTGGGCTTTCCTGTTAAGGGAGTCACAACACTGGTCTCATGTGATGCCTGTCTTATTCCTCTATTCCTTTCCCGAGTAATGCTTGTTTTCATCTCATTTGTATTGACTGCTATAGTTCCTAGAAAGCATCTTCCTGGAAATGGGAGCCTAATTACTCTTTAATCATAGTCAGAGTCTATGAGCTACTATATCCTGCAAACAAAAGCCAGGAAGAGGCTAAAATTAAGACTATCCTTTTAGCTCCTATGTCAAGGGTTTTGATCCCAGTTCTTTGTCACAGACAATTACTTGACTTAGGGTTAGGAACTCCCAGGATTCTCTCTGGTTTGATGATTTTGACTCAGAATAACAGGTAAAAGAAACAGAAAAGGTCATTGTGCCAAGTGGGTTTTTGGGGAAACCCCAAGTGCCTCTGTCCCTTGAAAACTTGCCTTAAGGGAAGTCCCAGACTGATCTTATCTCTGACTGAACAATAAACCTTAAAGTACTTAATGATCCCAGGTGGGATTAGTAGATGAATCTTAAGTACCTTTTTTGTTGTTGTTGTTTTGGAAGACCTCTCCCAAATTAGGTTTAGAACAACATTTTACACCCTATACCAAGATTAACTCAGAGTAGGTAAATGACTTAAATATAAAGAGGGAAATAATGAACACAGAATAGTATTTTTGTCAGATCTATGGGAAAGGAAGGAATTTGAGACCAAATAGGAGAGATAGAGAACACTACAAAATGTAAAATGAATAGTTTTGATTATATTTGATTGATTATTTGATTGATTATATTTGATTATATTAAATTAAAAAGTTTCTGTACAAACAAAACCAATGCAACCAAAATTAGAATGGAAGCAGCAAATTGGGAAAAAAATGTATAACAAAAACCTGTGATAAGTCTCATTTCTCAAATGTCAAATTTCTCAAAAGCTTATGCTAAGTCAATTGTACAAAAAAAAAATCAAGTCACTCAATTGACAAGTGGTCAAGGAACATGAATAGACAGTTTTCAGATAAAGAAATCAAAACTATTAATAAGCACATGAAAAAGTGCTCTAAATCTCTCATAATTAGAGAAATGCAAATCAATACAATGCTGAGGTACCACCTCACACTTAGCAGATTGGTCAATATGATGATAAAGGAAAATAATAAATGTTGGAGGGGATGTAGGAAAATTGGAACACTAATACACTGCTGGTGGAGTTGTGAATTGACCCAATCATTCTGGAAGACAATCTGAAATTATGTGCAAGGGCTTTAAAAGACTGCCTGCTTTTTGATACAGCCATATCACTGATGGGTTTGTATCCCAAAGAGATAATAGGGAAAAACACTTGTACAAAAATATTCATGGCAGTGCTCTTTGTGGTGGCAAAAAATTGGAAAATGAGGAGGTGTCCCTCGATTGGGGAATGGCTGAACAAATTGTGGTATATGATGGTGATGGAATTCTATTGTGCTGTAAGGATTAATAATCTGGAGGCTTTCCATAAGAACTAGGAGAACCTCAATGAACTGATGCAGAGTGAAATGAGCAGAACCAAAAGAACATTGTACACAGAAAGTAAAACATTGTGGAACAATCCAGTGTAATGAACTTTGCTACTAGTAGCAGTGCAACAAGCAGGGACACTCCTGAAGGACTTATGTAAAAGAATGCTAGCCACATTGAGAAAAAGAACTATGGGAGTAGAAGCGCAAAACATATGACAACTCTTATCACATGTATATGTGGGGATGTGATTTGGGGTTTAGGGTTTAAAAAATTGCTCCATAGCAAAAATTATTAATATGGAAATAGGTATCAAGTGATAACATTTGTACAGGGAGGGAATAGGTGAGGAAAAGAAAATGAATCATGTAAACATGGAAAAATATTTTTTTCAAAAAATTGATTAATTAAAACAAAGTCAGTCAATCATACTTCCCTGTCCTTAGTTCCCCAAAAGGTATATAAAACCCCATGTTCTATTATTCTTTGGAGAATCATCTTTGCAGGTGCATTCTCCCATAGGCACTGTCCCAGAGCCCCTAGAGCTTTGGCTCTGTGTGGTATTCAGCACTTGGCTCTGGATGGCAGCTTGTCTCTTATCCTGATTAAAGATTTGGTTTTTCTGATCATTTAGTGGTTCTGTGTTTTTTCCAAGTTGATAATTGTTTTCTGCTCACCTAGACTAACTTTCTGTTTTTACTATCTCTTTAGTGGCAAAAAAGCCTATAGCTTTTGTATTGTATTTTGGTCTGTGGAAAATCTGTTTCTCTTCATATTATTTTGGAAAGTGTAATAATAGAAATTGGCATGCATATAATGCTATAGGTATTAACATCCCTATTTTACAGAGGAGAAAACTGAAGGTCATCAAGATTTGTGACCCATCTGGAGTAGCACAATGTTGAAGTGGAAATCCAGAAATCCAGATGTTCCTGGATGCATTTACCACACTCACTATTGACTATGCCAAGAAGTACTCTCTAGTATGCCATTATATTGATGATACAGTGCTGGGGGCCATCAGTCCACGATGCCTTGACAGAGTCACTTGTGGTAGCTGGGGAGACCACAGAGTGGTCCTTGGCGAGGTGTGACCGCCCACTCTATCCCCCTTGCATGATTTCTTTCATCAATGCCCCTTACCTATGAATTGACACGATTATTATTCCTCCTAGTCTCAAAAGAAATAATGCAAGAGCAAAACACATGTACCCTTATTCCCCAAAACATCACCAAAAGACCAGACCCTTAAACCCAATCCCAAAAAGACTATCATGGGTTAACTTTTACTTAGGTACATAATTCCCAGCAAAACCACAGCTACAGGCCAAGCCCAAAACTTTCTCATGAAGCCAGCACGCAAATCAATCATAAGGCCCATACAATATGTACAGGTACAGTACAGGTACACTAAGCTTCAATATGCCTCAGTGACTCAATTACCCAAATCAGTAACTCAAACTCCGTAGTACACCACCTGTGATGAAATAATTTATCTTATATTCTGTCTGTAATCACAGTACAAAAATATAGAATGTTAATCAAGTGATTTGTTAAAAGTTAATGTATTACTTTCCCAATTATCTCTCTAATTTTGTGTATCTGCATGCCAAGAATATGGATATAAAATAAATCCCAAGCCTGGGAATGTCAGAGCAGCTGAGATGCAAAGCAGTCCCATGGCCATAATGATTAAGCTGTCTTCCCTTTGTTATTTATTTTATGTTATTTATTTTGACTGATCATTCACCACAACCCTGGAGTCAAGAGTGGGGGTGGACCCTGACTGAGGCAATACAGCATCATTCATTCATTCTTATTGAAAACACTGTATTTGGTGTGGAGAGAGCTAGGGACTTGGAGTCAAGAATACTTGTATTAAAATCTTGTATTTGATACCATCTGTATGACTGTGGGTAAGTGATTTAACTTTTATTGGTCTCAGTTTCCTCATCTATGAAATGGGCATAATAGCATTGTGAGGCTCAAAATAGTTCCTATATATGAAGCGCCAGCTAAAGTTATTCCCCAGCTGATGAACTTTATAGTTGGTTTCCTGGTTGGATTATTTTTTGGGGGGCATGACAGATAAAACAGCTGTGTACATTTTTATGCAGAAATGTCTTTTCTTTCTTTTAATGACATCCTGTAAAATATAGACTCGAATCCCATCTCCCCTAAATTTTAATCTTTACAATCCTTAGGGCATAAGACCTAGCCGAGGGCAAAAGATTGGATGAGTTTTGCAGCTCCTGCTATATACTGACATCTGTTTATCTCAGTCTACAGTCCTGTCAATAATATATCTGGGGGTCTGCTTCCACCCAACTCTAGTAACAGTGAACTTGATCACTTTTAGTAATTTTGGGGGGTGTCTATTTAAATGACTTAAAAGGGAGGGGGAAGTGTAATGGAAAATTCTTTTAACATGCATTTCTATGACTAATTATTAGAGAACCTGTTCAATTTTTAAAATATATGTAATTTTTCAAGTGGTTATTATGAATTTGTGTTCTTCCTTCATATCTGTTAACAGTTAACCTGGAATCTAGAAGCCCCCAAACTTGTAGTCTAGTAAGATTCCATGACCCCCAGTTTAGTTAGCTTGAAGGTGAAAGCCCCAGGTTTGACCTTGTCACTTGAGAGTTTCTCCCAGAGGGAAAGTCCAACTTCAGGAGTCTCAGGCTAATAATAGACCTTAAAGGAGTTTAGGTGGGAGTAGCTAATCCCACCAGATGTTAAGCATCTCTTTTGTCCCAGTGGTTTCTCCTCTTAGACCAAAGTCCTTTCCCTTTTGTGTCCATTGTAAAGCATCAGCCCCTCACTGTTATTCCTGTGTGGGACTCCTCATTTTCCCTTGTTACCATTGTAAAGCCAATCAACTCTCCCCCTCATCCTCAGTTCCTGTGTTCCCCTAGAAAGGTATTTAAGCTTCCCACTTTAATGGCTCCTTGGAGTTGTCAATCCAGCTCTGTTGACTTTCCCAGGGGTCAGTGACCAGAACAACCAGAGTTCAATCCTCTGCGTGGAGGCCTAATTTAGCACTGAAGCCCCTTTCCTTCATCAAAGACTGGTTTTTCTGACTATTTAATAGTTCTGTTTTTTCCCAGTCAACACATTCTTTGGATAGATATGTGCATATATTTATTTATGCATATGTGGGTATATATATATATTTATATATAGTATTTTCCCATTGGGAAATGAGTATTGCTTTTATAGATCTGGATGTCAGATTTAAAGTAGTCATATTTACCACAAAGATCCTCCCACTCTGCTTATTTTCTATTTATTTTGGAAACACTGCCTTTCATCTAGTAGAAATCTTCCCCCTATAATCCTATCCCCCATGACTTCTCCCATTTCTGGTGATCATTAGTGTGATTAATGTAAAGAGCATCAAGTTTGAAGTCAGGGGGTCTGGGCTCTGGCTCTGTGATCCCTGACAAGATACTTCCCCCTCTGAGTCTTATTTTCCCCATCTGTAAAATGAAAGGGCTAAATGAGGTTATCACAATGTCCCTTTCAGTTCTACATTTGGGAATCTACTGGGCCAGATTGAATTCCATTTCCCTCTTTGTCACCTTCTTTCTAGAACGCTGGCTTACAGTTCTTCCAGCAGCAGGGAAACTGGGAGCACATCATCAGGGGCATTCCATGTCCATAATCTCTCTGTTGCTATTTTTAAATGATTGATGCTGGGAAAAACAATTGTCTAAATACTTAAGCAATCCAAAGTAAACCATCCAAGTGTTATTTCTGCACTAGATGGCAGATCCCCAAGACTTCCTTTCCTTTCCACCTTACCCCTTCCTTCTCATCCCCAAACCCACTGCCCCAAGTTGCTACCAATTTGAATCAGTCCATGGAATATTTATTAAGCACTAACTACATGCAAGGCACTGTGCTAGGTATAGGGGATACAAAGATAAAATGAGAAATAGTCCCAAGCCCTTAGAAGGCATCACGGTTCAGAAGGAAACATACTGGAAATGATAGGATTTATGCCTAAATCCTGATGCCAATCACTTGTTACTTATATGACTTTGGCAAACCACTTGCCTGTTCGGGGCCCCACTTTCCTCATTTATAAAATAAGGGAATCGGATTAGGTGACTTCCAAGATCCCTTTCAGTTCTAAATTGGAAATAATTCTTTTTTTAGATGTCATTGATATTTTACTTTTATATTATAAACATTTATAGACCACTGCCTTGCCCCACCCAGAGTGCTCTTATACTACAACACCTCAAAAGTTTCAAAGTACACCCTCTTTAACTACTATTAAGAAAATAAGACCAGGGAGAACTATCATTTAAAAGGTGGAGGGAGAGAGGGAGGAAAAGGGGAGGAGTAGAGACAAACAGACAGACAGATAGAGAGACACATGTGGGGGCACTGCCTCAAGTCATTGACCTAAAATAACTGCCCAAAAATTCACAGAAAAATCCCTTAATTAAAGGCGAATCCTGATACAACCAAGCCTCCTTGAAGGGATTATAACATTTTTACAAAGGTTGGAGACCAATGTTGAATAGCTTTGCAATGGACACATTCAAGCATTGAAACATATTATTTAATTTATTTATTCATTAAAAATCTTCTATCTTAGAATCGATATTGTATATTGGTTCCAAGGCAGAAAAATGGTAAGGGCTAGGCAATTGGGGTTAAGTGACTTGGCCAAGTTCACACAGTTAGGAAGTGTCTGAGGTCAGATTTGAACCTGGGACCTCTCATCTCTAGGGCTGGTTCTCAGTCCACTGAGTTAGCCAGCTGGCCACCAATGATCTGGAAGTTGGAGACTTCCATTGGGGAAAGTCTTTACATACTTGAGATAGACACTCCTCTTACTCACCAATGGATTTGTAGCCCATTTGTTACCCTCAAGCTGCCAAGATGGTTTGCAAGGGTGCAGCCACTGTCCATGCTACAGCTTCTTGGAGCCACAAGTGAGACTTTAGTGCCAGGTGGACACCCAAGGCAGATGAAAAAGGTTCAGCAATTCCTCAAACCAGAGGTGCTGGCCCTCCTTGAACACCCATACATGTATATATGCATTTATGTGCATATCATTTCTGCACCTTAACTATATCTCCTCTCTGTCATGACAGATTAGTATGTTCCATCATTGATCATTTGAAATCATGAATGGTCATTGTAGGATCCTAGTTCTTAGATCTTTCAAAGTTGTTTTGAAGTGTTGTTATTATGGTCAAAATTGTCATTTTGATTTTGTTCATTTCACTCTTCACTAGCTCATAAAAATCTTCAAAATTGTTTATTTAAAAAATTGCTCGGGGGCAGCTGGGTGGCTCAGTGGATTGAGAGTCAGGCCTAGAGACGGGAGGTCCAAGGTTCAAATCTGGCCTCAGACACTTCCCAGCTGTGTGACCCTGGGCAAGTCACTTGATCCTCATTGCCTAGCCCTTACCACTCTTCTGCCTTAGAGCCAATACACAGTATTGCTCTTTTACTGCCTACCCTTTGATCCAGCCATAGCACTGCTGGGTTTGTACTCCAAAGAGATAATAAGGAAAAAGACCTGTACAAGAATATTCATAGCTGCACTCTTTGTGGTGGCAGAAAATTGGAAAATGAGGGGATGTCCTTCAATTGGGGAATGACTGAACAAATTGTGGTATCTGTTGGTGATGGAATACTATTGTGCTCAAAGGAATAATAAAGTGGAGGAATTCCATGGAGACTGGAATAATGCAGAGTGAGAGGAGCAGAACCAGGAGAACATTGTACACAGAAACTGATACACTGTGGTACAATCAAATGTAAGGGACTTCTCTACTAGCAGCAATACAACAAGCCGGGACAATTCTGAGGGACTTAAGAGAAGGAATGCTATCCACATTCAGAGAACCAACTGTGAGAGTAGAAACACAGAAGAAAAACAACTGTTTGATCACATGGTTCAATGGGGATACGATTGGGGTTATAAACCCTAAATGATCACCTTGGTGCAAATATCAATAATATGGAAATGGGTCTTGATCAATGACACATGTAAAACCCAGTGGACTTGCTCATTGGTTATGGGAGATGGTTGGGGGGATGGGAGGAAAACAACATGATTTTTGTAATCTTGGAAAAATACTCTAAATTAGTCAATTAAATAAAATTTAAAAAAAATAAAAAAATTGTTAATTTTAAATTAATGTCAAGTAAAAGTTGTACTTCTGATTTTGTTTACTTTGTGCATCAGTTCATATAAATTCTTCTACATCTCTTTGAAATCATCTACTTCCTTATTTCTTATATAATAATATATTCTTTCATATTCATCACAATTTATTTAGCTGTAACTCAAATCTATGATTTTCCTGGGGAATATTACATACAAACACATGATTATCTGAGGAGGAAGGATGGAGCTAAAGGGCTCAGGAAAGGCTTCCAAAGGGAGATGACACATGAGCTGAGCCTTATAGGAAGTAAAGGAGTCGTCCAGGAGGCAGAGGTGAGAAGAGAATGCCTTCCAAGCATAGTGCTCTTTGAAAAGGAAGGAAGTACAGCTAACAGCAACTCCGTCAGTTTTCTGGAATGTTGAACGAGTGACATTTGTGCAAAAAGCCTGGGAAAGCAAATGGGACCAAGATTGTTAAGGCTTTTAAATGCAAAGCAGAGGTTTATCCTATAGGTAATAGGGAGCTGCTGAAGCTTCATGAGCAGGTCACAAGTCAGACACAGTCAGACTTAAGTTTCAGGAAAATTATTTTGGTATCTGTGGAGAATGGATTAGAAAGAAGAAACTAGAAATCTGGAATACAATTAGGTTGTGGAGCTATTTTTTTTTCAGACATGTCTAACTCTTTGTGACCCAATTTGGGGTTTTCTTGGCAGAGATACTGGAGTGGTTTGCCTTTTTCTTCTCTCTATTATTTGACAGATGAGGAAACTCAGGCAAATAGGGTGAAGTGATTTGCCCAGGGTCACACAACTAACAAGTGTTTGAAGTCAAATTTGAACTCAAGATAAGTCTTTCTTACTCTAGGTCTGACACTATCCCCTGTGCTACCTAGCTGTCCCTGTACAATTATCTGCCAATTCAATAGAAAAGAAGAGAGGTAACAAAGGGCGAGAGCTGGGGTGAGGGCCATGTGAAGACAAATCCCAGAATTGTTGTGGAGACAGAATCAACAAGAAATTGTCAGCTGATTGGCTATGGGGGCAAGTGGATGGGACAGACCCAACCACTTCAATGAGCAACAGTATTTTAAAAGCAGATTTTTATTTTTATATCACCTAGTTTTTCCCTTCCCAGAAAGTAATCCCTTATGACAGTCAGCTGGGTTTCTGGGAACCCCAAGGTTGCCCCAGTCCCCTGAGAACTCACCCCCTGGAAGTCACAGACTAACCCTTTCAGACTGAACAGTAGACCTTAAAGTACTTAATGATCCCAGTTTAGGTGGGATTAGTAGATATATTAGTAGATACCCTTTCTGTTTTAGAAGTTTTTTCCATCATATGAGAGTCCTTTCCCCTTTTGTGTCCATTGTAAAGCATCATCTGTTGATCCTGTCTTGAACTTCTCATTTCCTTGTAGCCATTGAAAAGCCAATCAATCCTACTTCTCTGTCCTCAGTTCTCCAAAAGGTATTTAAGTTTCCAAGTTCTCTTGTTCTTTGGAGAATCATCTGGCCTGAGATTCTTCCACAGATACTGTCCTCAGACTCCCAGGGTTTCCACTCTGTGCAGTATTTCAAGCTTGGCTCTGTGTGGTGGCTGAATTGTCTCTTTCCTGATTAAAGAGTTGGCTTTGTTGACTACTTTAGTAGTTCTGTGTTTTTCCAGGTTGACATGACAAAGAACTTAAAAAAAAAAAGAAAAAGAAAAGGATGAATAAAAACTCTAGCAAAACCAAGCAGTACGTCGAACAGTCCTACATTACAATGTGTCATTCTATGCCAAGTTCCCAATTTCCAAAGGAGTGGATGGAGGTAGCTCATCTTTCTTCTTTGGGATCCTGCTTATTTTATTTTGTTATTTTTACTTTTTTTCTTTTCAATTACATGTAGAAATAATGTTTGACTTTTTACAATTCAAATTCTCTCCCTCCTTCCTTCTTTCCCCAGGTGCTAAATAGGCTGATATATACAGGTTATACCACTGCTGTCATGCAATATACATGCCATGACAGAAGACCATATCACACATACAATCAAAACTTGAAGGAAAGAAAGTAGAAGTTGGTGATATACTTCTGATTGCTTCCTGGTTCCCTTGTGGTCTTTTTCTGCCTCTGTTTATTTTAGGGATATTCCCAAACTCCTCAATTTCCTTATCATTTCTTTAATTAAATTTTAATTTTAATTAATTAATTAAATTTTAATTAAAATATTGATTTGCTTGGATGTATCCACTTTGAAGCTATTCTCTAGTTTCTTGAATATATTAATTTACTTGAATGTGTCCATTGTAAAGCCATTAAAGGTTCTGTCTCCAATCTCTTGAAATGTTAAGCCTACTTGGGTGGGAGGGTCTCTGGAAATACTGGAGGATATTGTTGGTAAGGAGGGGAAGTCAGTCTGTCCCCTGACGCCTCAGGGGCAGACATGGCTAGATCTCTCTCTGTAACTCTTTTGGGGGGCTTCTGCTTTGGGTCAATGATGAGGCAGTGCCCCCACATTTCTCTCTCTCAGTAAAGAATTATATTTTAAGTGATGGATTTCCCAGTCATATTTTTTTTAAAAATAGTGGTTAAGGTGGGTATACTATGAAATTTTCAAGGTCCCCTCAATTTCCACTTCACACACTATCTTACTTCTGGTTCAAGGCTACCGTGAAATCATCAGCAGCAGAAGTATCCTTGCTCCCTGGATCGAACTAAGCCACTTACCAAGCTTCTCCAAGTCTGCAGCCTTCCTTAGTGTTTTGTCTTCTGCTGCATCCAATTCATATCTCCTTAGAACCACAGAGTCAGGAAATGTTAGAGCTGAGAAGATGCTCAGAGGCAAGGGTTCCCTAGGGCCAGCCCTTGCTGGCTTTGGAGATGGATTGTTTAATTTACACTTTGGAAATCTGCAATTACTATAAATCAGGATTTGATTTATTGTTTTGTTGATTATCTAGACTAAAGGAAGTATTAATAATTCAGATAGAACTTAGATGTGTGGGAATACATTTCTCCCCAGAGAACCTGGTTGTTAAACATTTATCATCAGACCCATGCATTGCTTTATAAATATTGCTGGGGTGGGGGTGCAGCTAGGTGGCCCAGTGAATAGAGAGCCAAGCATAGAGAGGGGAGGTCCTGGGTTCAAATATGAGCTCAGACCCCAGGTAAGTCACTTAATTCCCATTGCCTCACCCTTACCACTCTTCTGTCTTGGAATCAATTCTTAGTATTGATTCTAAGACAAAGGTAAGGGGTTTAAATAAATAAATAAGTATTGCTTGAATACAGTGGGAGTGTAGTAGGCAGCTTAAGGAATGAACCCACTACCAGACTAGAGATCTAGTGAGATAATAATAATAATAATAATAATAATAATACTAACAAAAACTGGAATTTATGTAGCTCTTTAAGGTTTGCAAGTCTTTATACCCATTATCTCATTTTGAGCCTCACAACATCCCTGCTTAGAGATAACCTCACCTGACTTTATCCTATTACAGATTGGGAAATTGAGGGCAAGTGACTTCCCCAAGGTCACAAAACTAGTTGATGGTAGAGTTGGATCTGGAACCCTGATCTCCTGGCTTGCAGTTTAGTGCTTTTTATTTTTTCTATCCACAGGCCTCTGTCCTTGATATGCACAGCCACCTGTATAAATATGCTGGGGGGGGGGGGGGATAGCCAAAGGAAGGCAGGCCACCTACCCTTTCCACTCCTCCCAAAGCCCCTGATGAGAATGGCCCTGATGGGAGAGAACGTGGAAGTCAGGCCACTTAGATAATGTAAGCCATCTGCTGTGAAGCGGGTAGGGTAGGGGTGGGGTGGATTTTGCTCGGATGGGGCTGCAGTGTTCCTGGAGCAAATTCATGGGCAAACTCCAAAGGCTGGAGCAATCAGAAGGGGCTGGAAGTGTCAAGTCCAAGGGGAAATGAATGAAGGCTGAGCAGCTGCGAGGGAGTGGAGCTCCTCCAGCTGGTGACCTCAGATTGCAATCCCCCCTAGAGGGAGGAAGGCTATTTTTGGAAAAGGAGGCCGAGTTCAGGACCACCCAGCCTACTGCTATGTGAGTCTGTCTAGGTCCAGAGTTTTCTGATGGTGCAAATCCCCCCAGACATGTCTTAATCCTGGCCAGCTCCTTGTCACCCGCTTCTTCTCTTGGGCCTCATGGGACCTTCTGTCTGCTCCATCCCAGAGGCCAGATGGCTGCTTCTGCCCAGATTCTGCCTCCCAGGCATAACAGAGCACAATCTCATGAACTCCCAGGCACAGAGTTGTACAACAAGAGGGGACCTTGGGACCATCTAGCCCAGCCCTCCGCTTTTATGGAGGTGGAACTGAATCCCAGAGAGGGGAAGTGATAAGATCACACAGCCATGGTTCACCCTGGCTGGTACCCTGGGGCTCCTGGCTCTCCGGACAGGGCCCTTTCCGCTACCCTTCTCTGCTCTACAATTTCCCTTCCTGTTCCTGAATAACACACAGCCCATGGGAGGTTTTCTGGGGCCAAAAGGGAAGATGTGGGGGGCGGGGGGGCGGGGGAATAGCAAACAGGCCGAACTAAATTCAGCCAAAAGCATTTGTTTTGTTGTTGTTCAGGCATTTCCGACTCTCCATGACCCCATTTGGGGTTTTCTTGGCAAAAATACTAGAGTGATTTGCCATTTTCTTCTCCAGCTCTTTTTCCAGATGAGGAAACTGAGGCAAACAGGATTAAATTACTTGCCTATGGTCACACAGCTAGTAACTGTCTGAGGAGGCTAGATTTGAACTCAAGAAAATGAGTCTTCCTGACCCCAGGTCCAGCACCTGTCTACTGCAACACCTAGGAGCCCAAACATTTACTGATTTACTAATTTACTAATCACCCACATCCAAGGGATACAAATTCAAAAGTGAAACAATCCTTGCCTTTCTTGGTCATTCTTAACTCTAGTGCCTTTCCTCTTTGGATTATTTCTGATTCATCTTGTTCTTAATCTGTTTGTATTTAGTTGTTGGCATATCATCTTCCCTTTTAAACTGTGAGCTGCTTGTGAGCCAAGGTTTGTTGTCTCTTACCACTGTGCCACCTAGCTGTCTTATTTGGCATGAAGTAGGTGCTTTAAAAATGTTTGCTGAGGGGGAGAGCCAAGCCTAGAGATGGGAGGTCCTGGGTTCAAATTTGACCTCAGATACTTCCTAGCTGTGTGACCCTGGGCAAGTCACTTGACCCCCATTGCCTAACCCTTACCGCTCTTCTGCCTTGGAGCCAATACACAGTATTGACTCCAAGATGGAAGGTAAGGGCTTAAAAAATTAATAAATAAAAACCAAAAATGTTTGCTGCCCAGTTGACCAAAGGAGCCTATATTTTATTGAGGAAGCAGCAAATACATATACATATACAAAAGTCCACACCAAATAAATGCAAGGTAAATTTGGGGAGGTGATAGGATTGGAGGATTAGAAAAAAAGGCCACTTGTAGAAGGTGGAACTTAAGCTGAATTTATTTTTATTTTTATTGTTGGGCAAAACGTACTTCTGTATTGGTCACAGTTGTAAGAGCACACTCATACATAACCAAAACCCCAAAATAAAACCAAAGATACACTGATGTGAAAGACGACTCCACCAGTTCTCTCTCTGGAGGTGGAGAGAACATTCCCTGTCATAAGTCTTTCAGTTTGTCCCAGATCAGTGCATTGCTGAGAGCAGCCAAGTTTTCACAGGTGATCATCATCCAATATTGCTGCTACTGGATATAATGTTCTCCTGGTTCTGCTTCATTCTGTAGCAGTTCCTGCAGACCTTTCCAGCTTTTTCTGAAATCATCCTGCTTATCATTTTTTACAGCACAGTAGTATTCCATCACCAACATGTACTGTAACAGTTAAAATTTAGTTTTTCTGCTAAAAGTATTATATATTTAGAGGTTTATTAAAGATTAAGAAATAAAGAAAATACGAATATAGAAAGCATTTGGCTAGGAGGGCGGAAAGGCCCATTCAATTTCACTCATTACATCTTGGGAGACCCGTGTCCTTGGAAACAGAAGCAGGGAGAGAGAGAGAAGAAGGCGGAGTCAGTTTAAAAACCCCTCTCTCCTCACAGTCCAGGTGATGACCTCACCTGGGATTATGGGGAACCCTGGGAGCTACCAAGAACTCCTGGGAATTGAAGTCCGGGGTTCAAATCTCCATTTTTACAGTAGCACAATTTGTTCAGCCATTCCCCAGTTGATGGACATCACGTCAATTTCCAAATCTTTGCCACAAAAATTGCTGCTGTACGTATTTTTGTACAAGTAGAGCCTTTCTCCTTTTTTTATGATCTCTTTGGGATATACACGCAATAGTGGCATTACCAGATCAAAAGCTATGCCCAGTTTTGTAGCCCTTTGGGCATAGTTCCATATTTATAATGTGCATATACGCATGTATATATAACTTTCTTACTATTAAAAAGTTTATTTTTAAAATTTTGCTATTTTATTTTATATAAATTCATATATTACTAAAACCCATCCCATCTAACTATATATTGGTTCCGAGGCAAAAGAGCAGTAAGGCACTGGAGATTAAATGATTTATCCAGGGTCATTCAGCTAAGAAGTGTCAGAGGGCAGATTGAACCCAGGACCTTCTGTCTCTAGGCCTGATTCTCAAAGCACTGAGCCACCTAGCCGATTCCAGGGGTTATGTGTGTGTGTGTGTGTGTGTGTGTGCGTGTGTATTTTTAAATTTAGTATATTTTTCCATGGTTACATGATTCATGATCCCCCCCTTTTCCACCCTCTCCCAGAGCTGACAAGCAATTCCACTGGGTTATACTTGTATTATTGTTTAAAACTTATTTCTATGTTATTCATATTTGCAATAGAGTGATCAAAACCCCAATCATATACCTATTGAACTACATGAGGGATCATATGTTTTTTCTTCTGTGTTTCTACTCCCACAGCTCTTTCTCTGGATGGGGATATGTATATATTCTTTTTTTAATAGAAAATTTTTTATTTTTATTTTTCATTATTTATTTAATTAATTACATAATTTAATTAGTAATTAATTAATTAAAATTATTTTCCCATGTTATATGTTCAAGTCCTTTCCATCCCTTCCTCCCAACCCCCCCTCCCATTATATATTGTGAAGATTAAATTAAATCTCTCCCTGATTGTGAAGATTAAATTAACTTCCCTGCCCATTTTAGATTTAATCACCAAAATTATAAACACCCTACTTACAATTGAGTGGGGAGGTCTGTGACCCATGTGTGCAATAGTGGGTGATGAATCAGAATCAACTGACTGCCCCCTGGGCAATCCTAAGCAAGGCTTTAGACTATGATTTGTCCATGTAAAAAAGTGGAGGAAAGCACAAGAAGTGATGCAAAAGAAAGTGTCTTTAAAAGGGAGTTACAACTTCCTGTGGAGGGGATTTCTTATGAGATTCATCTGAGATTTGTGAGAGAACTTCAACTTCTTCTGGAGTTCTGAATTTGAGTTGGAGGCTGGTGAAGAATCTGCTGACAGGACTGGAGACTGACAGGTGGTGAGTAAAAAGAGCTGACTCCTTTCCTGAATTTTCTAAAGAGACTAGCCTCAGGGAGAGACCTATCCTCTTGAGAGAGGCTTCCTGCATCCTCAGGTCCTGGGCTCAAGGCCAAGGCCCCTCCGGCTAAGGACTAAACTCCCCTGCCTGGGTTGAGCCAGCGGTTGGAGCAAAATACTTAGGAGCTTAGGCTAGATATCTTACCCTAGCCTCTCTTGATTTCCTACTTCACTCTTTTTTATATTTTGTAAATAAATTGTTAAATAAATCTGTTTTTGGAATTTTTTAAATTCTTGGCCACCCTAATTTTGAATAATCCAGCCCAACCTTTTTATAACTAGTCCCTTTTCTCCTTTACCCTATTCTAAAAAAAAGAATATTACTTTGGCAGCAGTGTGAAGAATGGGTAGGAGAGCAGAGAGACTTGTGTCAGGGAGATTAATTAGGAAGTCATTGCAATAGCCCCAATGGGAAGGGATAAGGGTTTACAGTAGAATAGTTGGCCAGATACTATGGAGGTAAAATCAACAAGACTTGATGCATTGATTGGTCATGGAGAGGGGGGATGATCTCTCCTAGTGGAGTGAGGAGAGGAGGATGACTCTAAGGATGGGAACCTGGTTGACTAGAAGGGTGGTGGTGATGCCCTCAACAGAAACAGTTCAGATACGGTGACAGGATGTAGGAAAGGGCTCAGAGCAGAGCTTGTTTTTGGAAGGTCACCAGAGTCAGGGATGCTTTCTTTTTTCAGCTTCTCTCTTTACTTCCTCAGTACCTCATCCATTTGTTTTCTTAGAAGGGACCCATCTGATAAGACTCTCCACCACCACTGCTCCCCCTCAACATCTGTCGTTGCTAAGAACAGTGGGCATGGGAAAGAGCTTTTGGCACTCACTTACGTGACCTTGGGCACATCCCCCATCTGTTAAAGGAGAGGGTCAGCTCCCTTCCATCTCTGACCTCCCATGTTCATGCTGATATCCAGGGAAAGGGCTGACGTTAACTGGTCCTAGAGGTTGCTTTGCTTCTCAGTGATTTTCCCCACACTAAGCTGTTCTGTTTCCTGTGGAGACCTGATCTGTGTCCATGACATAAATCTGTGTTAGAACAAGTGGCGTTCTGGTATACCTTGCTCTGTTGACTGGTAGAGGGGAGAGGATGCTGTCCTCAGAAGAAGGAAGCCAGGGTTACAGTTACATTTATTATCTGTGTAATCATGACAATCAATCAATCAAATGTATTAAATGTTGGGGACTGTGCTAAGATCTAGAGAAAGAAAAAGTTCTAAAAGAGTCCCTGCCCTCAAGAAACTTATAATCTAATGGACAGTTTGCAGTCCAATGATAAGCCACGTATTCTCTCTGAGCCTCAGTTTTCCTCATCTGTAATTGGGGGATAAATAATTCTCAACCTACCTGCATCATAGAGTTGCTGCAAGTATCAAATGAAGAACATATGTAAATAGAGATTGGCATTAGACTTGTGATTTCATTGCTAGAAGAATTTCACTTTACTAAAGCAGGGTGGGTGCCTGCCCTGTGATTTTTAGGCTCAGAGAGTTGTCTTTCCATTTCCATTTTAAAAAACCCTTACCTTCATCTTGGAATCAATACAGTGTATTGGTTCCAAGGGAGAAGAGTGGAAAGGGCTAGGTAATGGGGGTTTAAGGGATTTGACCTGAGTCACACAGCTAGGAAGTGTCTGAGGCCAGACTTGAACCTAGGACCTCCCATCTCTACGCCTGGTTCTCCATCCACTGAGCTACCCAGCTGCCTCCATTTCTATTTGAGTTTAATACCATTCATTCATTCATTTAGAGTACTGTGAGTGACCTATCCAGTGTCACACTGCCAGGATGTTTCAGAAATAGGCCTTGAACCCAGATCTTCATGACTCACAAGCTAACTCTCTATCCACTACACCACACTGTCTGATGTTTATGCAATGCAACATGTCAGATTATTATGAAAGTTGGTATCCGAAGGACCATACCAGCTAAGTATGGAGAGACTCACTCCTGTTGGTTGGCCTTAAGGTCATAAATTCTTTTTAAGTCTTTACTTCTGTTCTAGTAACAATTCTAAGACAGAAGAGTGGTGAGAGTTAAACAATCAGTGCTAAGTGACTTGCCCAGGGTCATATACCTAAGAAGTAGCTGAGACCAGATTTGAATACTGGTTCTCCCATCTTCAGGCCTGCACTCTATTCTCAGTGCTACCTAGTTGCCCCCAAGGTGATAACTTCTTAAACCACAGTAACTCATGAAAGAACCCTTTCTACAGGTCTTCATTCCTGAACATGGCAGAACTGGGACCCAACAGAATGAAGAATCCTGTGGTTTGTCTTTTTTCTCTCCCTCCCTCCCTCCCTCCCTCCCTCTTTCCTTCCTTCCTTCCTTCCCTTCCTTCCTTCCTTCCTTCCTTCCTTCCTTCCTTCCTTCCTTCCTTCATCTTCCTTCCTTCCTTCCTTCCTTCCTTCCTTCTCCTTCCTTCCTTCCTTCCTTCCTTCCTTCCTTTCTTTCTTTCTTTCTTTCTTTCTTTCTTTCTTTCTTTCTTTCTTTCTTTCTTTCTTTCTTTCTTTCTTTCTTTCTTTCTTTCTTTCTTTCTTTCTTTCTTTCTTTCTTTCTTTCTTTCTTTCTTTCTTTCTTTCTTTCTTTCTTTCTTTCTTTCTTTCTTTCTTTCGCAGAACTGCTTTCCCCCCTCTTTCTTTTTATTCTTTGTTAGGAAAGGAGGAGAGAAGGATATATTAGGAAAAGAAGGTGATGTAAAAACAAAGGACATGAAAAAAAATTAAAATAAAAAACACTTATGTTGATTTACTTTGTTTTAAACAAAACTAGACTCATGGAATCTCAGTATGGAAAGGCCCCTTAGTCTGCCCGTTAGGTAAGTCACTCTGCTTCTAAATTTATGATTCCATGTCCCAAGAGAGAGATCTTGATTCCATTTGGCAAACATTTCTTCACCACTTATGTGCTAAGAAGCACCTATCATGTGCCAGGTGCTCTGTTAGGTACATGGGATACAAAAACCAAGATGAAAAATAGCCCCTGCTCCTCCTTGCCTGCCCCCTTCCCCAAACCCCTCTCTAAAAGGTAATCTGGGTTCTGTTCAAACCTGGGTGACCCAGGAGAGATGCTCCAGGCATAAACTGTCAGAACGAGAAGGGACTTTAGAGGGCATTAAGTCCTCTCAGACCATTCATTTTGCAAAGGGGAAGATTGAGGCTCAGAGGACTTAGATGATTTGCTCAGGGGGCAGAGCCAACCATCCTTTGGGCCTCTGGCTAGGGCTGACTGTGGCTTTATGATGGAGGAAACAAGCATTAGAAGCAGATGATTTATGTGCTTGAACTGGATTGAGCTGATGGTTTGGAAGTGGGTCCTTAAGACAACAACAAGAAGAATTTCACTTATCTGGCCTTCTAATGGGTTTGCCTGACCTCACCAGCACTCCAGCAGCTGAGTTCTCCTTAGATTGACATGAACGTCCTTCGCCTTCATCTCCTGGCTTTGTGCCCTGCACCATTTATTTGGTGTCCATCTCTCAAAGTCACTTGTTAGTTGTGGTCTGGTCCATACTTCTTCCCTCCTTCCCTCCTCACCACCTCAAGTTCTAGTAGTGTCGGAGCTTCCTCCTGGAATGAGGAATCTGGGCCATTGTTAGCTGAGACAACATCTGGAAGAGAATCAGAAATCTTGAGTTAGGATGTCTGGGTGGACTGTTGAGTTTGGTTTGCTGTTGGTGAAACATTGTTAGCTTGGCTCTGGCAGTCTCTTGAACCATGACACAGCCTTCACCAAGAAGTGTCTTCATTACTGGGATGGATCAACAATGTTTGGCTGAAATTTCCCCTAGAAAGCCAGCAGCTTCCACAGTTCCACATTTATCTGAAACCAAATTCCCGGGAGACTCCAGGGTGAAGGTTGGTCCTCTCTGCAAGCACTTAGTCACCCTCTGGGGAGAGTCATTATCTAGGATGGTCTCTCTTCCCTCTTTTGTCAGCTGTTTCCCTCTTGTCTCTTATCTCTTCCTCTCTCTCTATCTCTCCCTTTTCTCTCTCTCTTTCCCTCTCTTTCTCTCTCTCTCTCCTCCCCCCCCCCCTCCTAAAAACCTTTGTCTTCCATCTTAGAATCAATAGTGTATATTTGTTTTAGGTCAGAAGAGCACTAAGAGCTAGGTAATAGGGGTTAAGTGATTTGCCCAGGGTCACACAGCTAGGATGTATCTGAAGCTAGATTTGAACCCAGACCCTTTGGTCTCTAGGCTTGACTCTCACTCTCTACTGAACCACCTAGATGCCTCCTATCCCCTCCTCTCTTAGGCCCTCAAGGAACCTTGTGTCCTCTGCCTCTCTAAACCTCTTTGCTGGGTCCTTCTTCCTACTCTTACCCCCAATAGAAGTGGGTGACATCAGCACCTCCCATGGCTCTCAGGAACTGAGCTCATGTAGTTGGTTACAAAAGAACAATTTGCAGACTCCCATGAAAGGAAGCGGTCAGGGCTAACAAGGAAAGCCTATAGATGCTGGAAAAGGGGAATCCCAGACTATTCAAAAGGTTAAGCCTTTCCTCCCTCCAGGACTGGAACTAATGTTTCATTTCCCCAGAGTAACAGAGAGCAGATGACTCTAGGGTGGGATGAAGGGAATAGTAATGTCAGAGACTCTGAAAAATCTGCCCAAGGGGGCTTTCCTGGCTCAGTGGGAATTTTTCTGGTTGCTCAGCCTCCAGGGAGTCGCCTGCCTCAAGGAAGATGGGAGATCTCCAGCACTTCTCTTGTCTTTGGTCATACCGTCTAACCTGAGCTTTACAATGGGTTTCCTTAGGCAGATTAGTGTACCAAGAGCAGGACACCTGGCCTCTCCCCTTATGCTTCCATTTACTAGCTGTGTGACTGTGGGCAAGTCATTTCCCCTCTTATGGCTTCTTACATGGTGAGATCTAGTATCCTTAGCTATAATATATTCAGGATATCACCAATTCTCTATCCAGCCAAGTTTGCAACTCCTGTGTTATCCTCAATTCCTCACTCCCAGTCATTTGTTGAATCTTGTCATTTCTGTCTCCACAACATCTCTTGCTTCCATACCCTTGTCTCTACTGTTTCAGGCCCTCAGCACTTCTATGGACTTTTGTGATAACCTCTGAATTGGTCTCCCAATTCTCCCTCTAATCCATCCTCCACATGGCTACCAAAGTGATTCTCCTAATTAGTCAGGTCTGGCCAAGTCACTCTTTCCTGCTTGCTGAACCCCATTCAAAGCTCTTTCAACCCTGACCCTAACTTCTCCTTCTGGGCATCGAGGTATTACAGTGGATAGAGTACCAGACCTGGAGTAAGAAAAGTCTGAGTTCCAATCTGTCCTCAGATATTTACTAGCTATGTGACCCTGAGAAATCATTTAACTCTGTTTGCCTCAGTTTCTTCGTCTGTAAAATGAGCCGGAGAAGGAAATGACAAACCACTCCAGCATTTCTGCCAAGAAAACCCTAACTGGGATCACAGAATTTTGGACGTGTTGAATTGACTAAACAACAACAATTTCCCCTTTTAGCCTTTTTTATACAGTATTTCCCTTCAGGTGCCCAATGTTCCCACCAAACAGGACTTTGCCACATTCCACTTCCCATCTCTCTGACTGGCTATTCCCCAATCTGGAAACATCTGGGACCTTCCTCCCTCCTCTCCCTTACTTAGGTCCCTCATTCCCTTTCAGACCTATGTCAAGCTTCACATTCTATCAGAAGCTTTTCCTGATCCCGCCAGGGTAGTGGCCTCTGCCTTCCTCAAAGATGCCTACTTATTTAGTTTCTCTTTGTATTTGTATGTGTTGTCTCACCTGATAAAATGTAACATCCTTGAGGGTAGGAACTGTTTTCTTTGTATCTTTGGTACCAGCACATAGACCAGGTACCTGAATGCTTGCTATTTAATTGAAGGAGTTGGACTAGATAACCTCTAAGCTTCCTTCTAACTCTAAACCCACGATCCTAAGGCATTTTACCACTGTGGCCTCAGTTTCCTCATCTGTACAATGAGGGGGTTGACCTCTAAGGTCTCAGTCTGCTCTAAGGCTATGTTCCTAATTCACTTCTAGGCTCTCAGCTCTGGTTTCCTTGTCTAAAAATAAAAACCTAGAATGCTGGCCTTTTCTAGTTTTTTCTTTCCTAGATGTTTTGATTCTCTGGGTCTAAATCCCTGCAGACGGTAAGCCTCTCCATCTCGGTCCATCAGTGGCCAAGGTGATGGTGGTTTGGGGCAGCGGTAGAAGAGTCTAGAGGTCCATCTGACTCGGGCCCTGGAAATTCTCCAAGCTGCCTGGGGCTGTGAGACCATGTCCCTAAATGGCCATGCAATAAGCACTAGTTGAAATAAAACAATTTCAGGCAACAATTAGCCAGCGGGGGCTCCCCCCTAGGAATGCTTCCTCCAGTCTAGGAAGCATGAGTTCACAGAGGCCAGAGAGCAGCTGTTTTCTACGTTGTCTTCCCAAACACCAAGTAAAAAGCCCTGGACTGGGTAGACAATGTGAGGTAGGGGCTGTAAGAATGTGGGGCCCCTTTTTTCCGGGGGAGGACAGAGGGGAACATTGATTGAACAGGGTTTCTGAGACTGTTGTTCTGTGGAACACTGGTGTCTTCCATGGTATGCAGAGGGGCTGTGAAAGAATATTTCCAAGACAGCAATATTTTCCCCTGTCAAAATATGAAATATGAAATTATGTACGTACTCAAAGTACTTATTATGTGTGATGATCTTTCTGGTATGAAAAGCCTAAATTTATTCTGTTTTCCTTTAAAATTTCGTTAACTCCTCCTTCCCCTTAATCTTGGAAATATTAATAGAATTTCGAGCTAGATACCATTTCAGTTTTCAGGGAGAAATATGATTTTTCTAATAGTAATGACATTTTAAGATAAGACAGATCTACAATCTCATATCATATATAAAGAAACTAAAGCCTTAGGGAGATTGAGTGACTTATCCAAGGCCACTAGGCTAGTAAGCAGGAGAGCTCTGAGTTTAAACCTGTGTCTTCCAAGCGGATGCCAGTTTGTTTTCAGCACCCAACACTGACTTCATCCTTCCAGTGCCTGGGATGGCATTTAGAGTCTCATAATATATTTAAAGCCCCAAAACATTCCATGAGCTGCTTAGTTTGGGCAATAATAAATCAAAATGGTATCAAGGGGAGTTAAGATGCTATTCACTGAGGACTAACTATGTGCATAGTACAGTGCTTGGTGCAATGGGAAAAATATAATCAGTATATATAATCACTGCTCTCATGCAACTTATGCCTTTACCAGGGAGAGAATACACTCCCTTAAGAGCTAAGTAGAGGGGGCAACTGGAAGGCTCAGTGGATTGAGAGCCAGGCCTAGAGTTGAGATGTCCTGGGTTTGGATTTGGCCTCAGGCACTTCCCAGCTGTGTGACCCTGGGCAAGTCACTTGACCTCCATTGCCTAGCCCTTACTGCTCTTCTGCCTTGGACCAATACACAGTATTGATTCCAAGATGGAAGGTAAGGGTTTTCTTTTACTAAAAAAAAAAAAAAAGAGAGAGAGAGCTAATTAGAAGATGGGAGGTCCTGGGTTTAAATCTGGCCTGGGTCTGGTCTCCTCACTTCTCTGGGACACAGTGCCACCCCCATGGAAGGAGCAGGGTGATCCCATGACTCCTTCCACCTCTCCACAGTTCAAGTTTCTGTGAAACTGTCTCCGGCTCAGGGAAGCAGAGCCAGGCAGCCAAGCAGGGTCTGGCACCAACCACATCGGGATCAAGTTCCCCTTCCTTGGGCTAGGAGCAATATAAACACAGGGAAGAAACCACGTCTCTCTTTCTCTCCCACAAATTATAAGATTCCTAAACCAGAGTTACCCTGCTTCATTCTCTAATCTAATCTGTCTCCAGCTCCGCCGCAGAGTCCCACTCCATCGTCTCTCTCCTGGGACCCTAGGGACCGTGGAAGGAGGGTGAGGGGTGGGGGAAATGGCAGGAAGCCAGCTCTTGGGGCCCAGTGTGCCAGCTCCTCTTCTGTTCATTGAAAGCTATGGCCGGACCTTCTTGAGCTGCAGAGAAGAAGCACTTGAAAAACTTGGTCCAGGAGCAGCTAGATGGATAGAGAGCCAGGCCCAAAAATGGGAGGTTCTGGGTTCAAATGTGACCTCAGAAACTTCCTAACTATGTGTCTGGACAAGTCACTTAAACGCAATTGTCCAGCTCTTACTGCTCTTCTGCCTTGGAACCAATACTTAGTATTGATTCTAGGACAGAAATTAAGAGTTAAATTTGTATAACCCAGTAGAATTGCTTGTCAGTTCTGGGAGAGGGGAGAGAAGAGGGGAGGAAAAGAAAATAAATCATATGAACATGGAAAAATACTTAAGATAATAAAAATCAAAGTAACCTAAAAAAAAAAAAGTTGAGTTAAACACACACACACACAAACCCTAAGCCATTGAGCCCATATAAAATAGTGGGAACCATTGAGTCACTTTCAATTTTCATCTATTAATTATCCAGGTCTCTTTACAACCTCCCTCTGTTTTCATTATTTCTCCAAATCACCTATAAGTATATTAAATAGACCTGGGACAGAGGAATCTACCAATTGTCTTCTACCCCAAATCCTTTCTTTGATCTCTTGCCCTTCCTTTCGGCTTGTCCTCAAAGCAGTTTCTCTCCTTGCTCACCAATTTTTTTTTAAACCCTTACCTTGATTTTTAGAATCAATACTGTGTATTGCTTCCAAGGCAGAAGAGCAGTAAGGGCTGGGCCATGGGGGTTAAGTGACTTGCACAGAGCCACATAGCTGGGAAGTGTCTGAGGTCAAATTTGAACCCAGGATCTCCCATCTCTGGGCCTGATTGTCAAACCATTGAGCCACCCAGCTCCCCTGCTTGCTGATTTCTTCATCCTTCCTTAGAAAATAAAATAAAAAGGGAAAATAATCTGAAGAAGTAGAGGGGAAATCTAACCTGTCTCCTATATCTCATAATCAATACCAAAGTTCTTCAGAGAGACCTTTAGAGTGTCCTTGTCTCATTTCTTCTGAACTCTGTATAGAGGCCAGAAGGAAGCTACAGTAAGTATGATTAGGGATTTTGAAGTCCTGGGCAAGAAGACCTTCTTTTCATCTCTGCTTCTGCTTGAAGGAAGGGGCTCAGAAGAGAAAGACAAATTTGGGCTGCAAAGAACTGAAAAGTGGATTTGAGTTTCTTGATCATAGCTTAGAATGTCAGAATGGTGCGCTATTAGCCAGGGACAGAATATAACTAATGCTAGCTGGAATCTTATGAGCTTGCTCAAGATGATTTTAAATTGGAAATGAAATAGACATAGCCTTTCATGCTATACTTTAATCAAGATGGAGAGATATGGACTAAGGTGAATTAAAAAATGGTAAAATGGCTGAATACAACCCAGAGTTACTAATATATGTACGGCAACTTGGGGTGGTCTCTAGTAGAGTACTCCAGGACATTCTGCCTTTGACCTTCTGTTGTTCAATATTTGAATGAGTGATTTAGATAAGGGCTTCAATGATATGTTTCTCAAATTTACACACAATAAAAAAACAAGGGGGGAAGGATGATAGAGTATGGGTTAAATCTAATCACTTGGAGTTCAGGGAAATTAAATGTAAAGTCCTGTACTTTGGTTCAAAAATTCAACTGCATGAATGCAAGATAGAAAAACATCCAGATAAGAGTTCACATGAAAAAAGAGGGATTTCAGTGGATAGTGTCAACTTGGAATCTAGAAACCCCGATTTTGAGGTCTTGAGAACCCCAAGTTTGTAGCAGCCATGAGGTCTGCTTAACCATTTCACATAAGAATTTCTCCCAGAGGGAAATCCCAACTTCACAAATTCAGGACTAACAAGAGACCTTAAAGTAGTTTAGGTAGAGCTAGCTGGAATCCCATCAGGTGTTAAGTACCCTTTTTGGTCCCAGTAGTTTCTCCCTTTGTGTCAAAGTCCTTTATCAAGGTAGCCCAGCCCTTGGATGGATCATTCCCTTTTGTGTCCAGTGCAAAGCATCAGCTTCTCCATGATAATCCTGTCTAGGCCTCCTCATCTTCTTTGTAGCCATTGTAAAGCCAATCAACTATACTCAGTTCCTTGGTTCCTCTAAAAAGTAAATAAGCTTCCCAAATTCTTTCATTCTTTGGAGCTGTCAATCTAGGTGAATGATTCTCCCAGGGGTCAGTGGTTAGAGCAGCCAGAGTCTCAGGACTCTGTGTGGTTATGTAGTGTGCAGCTCTGCATGGAGGCCTTGAGGAATTATGCTGAACCCCTCTCCTTAATTAAAGAAGTGGTTTTCCTGGCTATTTAAAAGTTCTGTGTTTTTCCCAATTAAACAACAGGTAGCTTGATGAGTCAACAGCATGTTGGATCCAAGTGGATCTTAGATTAATTACTGCCATTTACAGTTTTAAGATTTAAGAAGCACTTTTAGATACGTTATTTTACTTGAGCTCTACAACAAAGCTGTGAGGTAGGCAGCATAAATATAATAATCTTGATTTTTACATTGAAAAAAAACTAAAGATGCTAGCCATTTTAATGGGTAGGAGGTGCTAGAAGAAGGGAGATCATAAAAAAAAAAAAACTTTATAAATTTTTTAAAAGAAAAAATAAAGCTCAGGGAAATGAAGTGATTTGCCCATAGTAAGTACTGGAGTTGAACCCTGATCCATTCCTTTTGCTATATTGTTTTGCAGATGGTAAAACCTGTTGTCTTCTGCCTTTATTAGATCACATCCAGAAAATTCTTTGGGGTTCTAGACACCACATTTCAGAGATGTTGTGGTAAAGATGTGTCCCTTTAGTCACCTGCCTTTGGGTGTGCTTCAGCTTGCTCATGTTCTTCTTCTTTTTTTAAACTCTTATTTTCCTTCTTAGAATCCATACAATGTATTGGTTTCAAGGTAGAAGAGTGGTAAGGGCTAGGTAATGGGGGTTAAGTGACTTGCCCAGGGTCACACAGGTAGGAAGTGTCTGAGGTCAGATTTGAACCCAGGACCTCCTGAGGAACCCAGCTGCTCCTCTTCCCCACTCCCCCGTTCATGTTATTTCTAAAATTTTGTCTGTGCTATATGAAGATGGAGCGAGGATGAGATCTCTTTGGAAAGAGGGAGTCATCTGGTTTTAATTATTCAAAACTTGTTCTCAACATTGTCATTGGGAAATAGCTCCTGTGGAGAAGGAGTCAGGCCATTCCCACCAATTACCTTTTACAGGGCAGATAAGTCAGCCTGGCTGAAGCAGCAAGGCACTCTAAAAGAAATCCTAGAGACAGCATGTGCCAGGGATGTTGATCCACTGCCAGCACTTCTACCTCCGTCTCCCCTCACACCCGGATGGGGCCAGTCCAGAATGTAGAGCCCAAGAACCCTGGTGACAGAAGCTTCCAGCCCAGTGCCTACAGGCATCTTTCCATCCCCTGCAGAGATGACGCCTCACAATAGCTTTTGAAGGTGCCACAGCCGCAGCTTCTACCTCTATCCAAGAATGAAGTGGATAGTCGGGATAGCAGATGCTCAAAGACCTGAGATACTGACTCTGCCCTTACAGACCTGTATGACCTTGGGTGGGTCACTTCACCTATATGAACCTCAGTTTTCTTTAAAATGAAGGAATGAAAGATGGTAATTCCAACAATGATGGAAACACATTGAGCTATACATAAGGAAACATATTGGAATAAATGGAAATAATGATCCAAGAAACCGAACACTAAATTGTCATTATAAGGACAAAGCTTGACCCTGGAGAAGAGAAAAAAATTCTAGTTGTTCCCACCCCCTTCTTTGGCAGAGGTGGGGCGCTAAGAGTGTGAGACACTCTATATACTGTCAGGCTTGGCAGATGCTTTGGTTAGTTCTGCTAATCTGTTCTTCTTTCCCTCTCTGGGGGGGAGGCCCACTCAGACTAGAGTGCCCGAGCCAATGGGGTGGGGTGCCCCAGAGGCTGACCTCGTTCTGGGACAGTTTATGCTAACTTCCTCGTTGGCCTCCCTGCTAAAAATAGTTGAGGAAGAGGAAAGTTGGGGTAGGGTGGGGGTTTTGGCTTAGAATAGACTGGCCTAGAATATCTTGACTGGAGATATTCAGGGCCCGGACTGGGGGTTGTGGGGAAGGGATTGACCTTGAGAAGGCCCTCAGTAACAGCTGGCCAAGCCAGGCTTCAAAAGGCATCTGCGATTTCTCTCCTCTAGCAAAGTAAAAGAGGGGATGATGGGTAGTAAAAATAGTAATAAAAATGGATTGATTGGAACAATGCCCATGCTACTAGGTATCAGGACCACCAACAGGTATGTTATGGAGGAGTTGGGAAAATGGGGACATACTCTCCTGCCTCTTGTCAACAGAGAGAGAGAATTCATTCGCAGGCCTCCCCTCTCAAGCAACTCAGTGTTGATGGAGAAAAACTGGGGGCTTCTATCCAAATCCACCCCCACCCGCAAGAGATGCTCAAAAGGCAGAGATGTTAGTTCTGCCATTAATTCTGTATGACCTAGGGTGAGGAGCTACACCTCTATGGAATTCAGTTTGCTTATTTTTTAAATGAAGGAATTAAAACCATGTAAATGAAAGCACAAAATAACAAATAAAATCTCCTTTCTTTGTAGAAGCTGGACCTACACTTATGGAACATTGCATATGATGGCATATGAGTTTTCCTGAACTGCTTCTGTCTCTCTCTCCTTTCCTTTTCTCCTCTCTTTCCCTATACCTCCTTTCCTCTGTTAAGATTAAAATTTTGGGGTAAACTGATAGAGGTAGAAATTTGATTCTCTCTGCAAGGAGTATTATTTTTATGAGTTTTATTAAAGGTCAAGGGTTAAAGAAAATACAAGCAAGAGAAGCATGTGCTAGGTGGGCCATGAGGCCCATCCAAATTTCACTCACATCATGAGATATGTCTGTTTGCCAGCGGAGACAGGAAGAGAAGAGAGCTAAAACCCTTTCCAATCAGGTTAAATACCCCTTCTCAATCTCAGCCCAGGTGAGAATTCAGTGATATTACAAAGCATTCTGGGGAAGTGGAGCAAGGACTTCTGGGGATTGAAGTCCTGGATTCAAGTCTCCATTTTTTATACCTCTCACTCTCTTTGCTCTCTCTGTCTCTCTCTCCTCTCTCTTTTTGTCTCTCTTTCTGTCTGTCTCTGTCTCTTCTTTCTCTCCCTCTTTGCCACTCTTTATCTCTCTCTGTTATAAAGCATAGTTTCTTGAGTAGAGAAGGGAGGATAGATATATTTGGGTATGAAAGTGATGTGTAAACAAAAGGCATAAATACTAATTTAAACCTTTTAAAAATAAAATAAAATGAACAGCTTAAATGAAATGATTTCTAAGGCACCTTCCTGCTAGTAGGTAGCATGGTTTTAAGTCCTAGAGGGCCTTGAAGGTCAGGCAGAGAAATGCAGAGTAGGTTAGAGAGAAAATGGGGATCTCTGTGAAGGCTCTTGAGCAGAGGAATGAATGAACTGGGATCTTGGTCTGACATTCTTTATCAATCATACACAACTCATGAGGAAGGCATTATGTGGAATGAGAAATTAGTGTGTTATTCTCAAGTTATTGAGAGCTATTAATACCTCTAAAAAGTTAGTAAAAGCTGGCCCATTCCCTCCACTACCCCCCCAATCCTTACAAAGACTTTAAAACCTTAAGAGAGTTTGTCTGGGAAGGCTGATGGCCTGAAATTACCCAATGATCAAATCTTAAGTACCAATCTTGAATACACTTTTGTCATAGAGGTCTCTTCTATTAAATCTGGAGGCTTCTTCCAAGTCCCCTCCAGATAATCCAAACCTGACTTCTTCCTCTCTTTGTATAATATTCTGCTCTTTTATTTCTAGACTAAAACCTTTGTCCCAAACTTTGACTATTTCTTTAAAATATTGATTTGCTTAGACGTATACTACATACTACAGTAAAGCTATTCTTCAATTTCTTGAAGATGTTAATTAACTTGAATGTGTCTATTATAAAACCATTCAACTGTCTCCAAACTCTTGAAATGTTAAGTTTAGTTGGGAGTGTCTCTGGAAAAACCAGAGGATATTTTTGTAGCAGACTTTATCAAATGCTAGTCAGTCTGTCCCCTGGGGCCTTGGAGGCAGACATGGACATATCTCTCTCTCTGTAACTCTTTGGGGGCATTTGTCTTGGGTCAATGGGTCAATGACTTGAGACAGATCCCCCATTTCTTTCTCAATAAAGTGTTACAGCCATCCCTTGCTATATCATGGTTCACTTATCACAGCTTCACTGTATCACATGTTTTTAAAAAATATATATCTAATTCTATTTTGCCACATTGTGGGATTTTATCAATGAATACCATATTATACACAATGGAAATGCAGTGTGCCACTACCACTTGCACAAGTTTGCCAATGTGAAATTGTACATGGCACACTATTGGCTGATGGGATGAAAAGTGGCCAACCACAGCACTGTGGTTCTAAATATCTTGGGTGCTGATTGGTTCAGTGACTGTAGCATTGATTTTCCTTGTCTTGTGTAGTGTTGCTCCATAGTGTTGTGTTTTTGTGAAGTTTTCATAAAAGTTTGAATTTATTTCAAGCCCTATGCCACCCAAACATTCTGTGCCTTCTAAGACTTCTGGTAGTGAACGCCACTACTTTATGTATTTTCATCTATTGTGGGGATCTCTGGAATGTAACTCCCGCAATAGGTGAGGGATCACTGTATATTTTAAGTGATGGATTTTAGTTTAATAGTGGTTAAAGAGAGTGAACTTTGGAATTTTCAAGAGTCCCCTCAATTTTCACTCCACATAGCATCACCAACATTGTCAAAAGCAAATTCTAGAAAACATTTTATACCCATCTTACTTGGTCCTCCTAACATCTCATGGAGTAGATAGTGCAAGTATAGCTATACCCATTTTTAAATGAGGAAACTGAAACTTAGAGGGATCAATTAAGTAAGTAAGCCAGGAGGCTGTTAGGAGGTAAGGCTGAGTAAGAATGGGTTTTGTTCCTTTATAACATCCATTCTATGGGGATTCTGGTCAATCTGAGTTGCAGAGATCTAGTGGGTGATGGATGGGATGTGTGCTTATTGTCACATCGGTCAGTAATTGGAAAATGGGTGAGATTTTGTAAACAAATTATAAAATGGGGCATATGTAAGCATAGCCTCCACTAAGTATGAAATGAAACCCATCACTGATGCCATCTCCAGGTGGCAAGTGATTAGGGCTGAGAGGTTTGTTTATTAGGGATGTGCTGGCAGGAGGACAGTGACCACATTTGCACAGGACTCTCCCTCCCAGTTTCTGGTCCATTGAGGTTGAGAAATAGGAATCAGAGCTTGAAATGAAGAGCTCTTCTGGCCAGCTGCTTCCTGACTTAGGGGATGCTTTGGGGTAGTTGGTGGGTGACTCAGGATGGTTCACACAGACTCTCCAGACATCAGGCAGCTGCAATGGAGACCCAAGAGCCTTGGGTCTGGAGGTGGGGAGGCAGAGCTGGGTTTTAATAATAACTCCACTCCTAACTAACTGTGACCTTGAGCAAAAGGATCATAGTATACAGAAAGAATACAGGGGTAGAGGTAGGGGGCAGCTAGATGGCTTGGTGGATTGAGAACAGGGTTAGAGATGGGAGGTCCAGGGTTCAAATTTGGCCTCAGATACTTCCTAACTGTGTGACCCTGGGCAAGTCACTCAACTCTCAGTACCTACAGCTTAACTCTCTTCTTCCTTAGAACCGATACACAATATTGATTCTAAGTCAGAAGGTAAGTGTTTTTGTTTTTTTTTTTTAAGAGTATTGGATTTGGAATCAGAGGATCTGGATTTGAATCCTGGTTCTGCCTGGATCTGCTATGAAGTTTTGGGCAAGTTAGTCAACCTTTCTGTGCCTCAGTTTTTTCTCTCCCCCTCCTGCCCCCCCTATAAAATGAGGTGTTGGATTAGATGACACCTAAGGTTCCTTCTAGCTTTTGGTTTATGACTATGATCTTGTGGCCTCTCTGGCACTCTGTAAAATGAGAGGCGTGGAATGGATATCACTAAGATTACTTTTGAGCAGCCTGGTGGCACAGTGGATAGAGTGCCAGGTCTGGCATCAGAAAGATCTTTGTTCAAATCTGGCCTCAGAAACTTTCTGGCTATATGATCCTGAGCAAGTCATTTAACTCTCTTAGCCTCAGTTTTCTCATCTGTAAAATGAGTTGGAAAAGGAAATAGAAAATCACTCTAATATCTTTGCTAGGAAAACCCCAAATGGGGCGACAAAGAATCAGTGAGAATGACTAAACAATAAAAAAGATTCCTTCTAGTTAGAAATATTGTAATACACTGAAACTCCTCAGACATGATGCCTGGCAATGTGAGGTCCAGAGCAGTTTCTTCTCAGTCTCTCCACCTGACTGAGAATGGGTTGGATTGCCACAGCCCAGCAGATGAGTCAGATGCTTTATTCCATGTACCGTTAGAAGATAACACTAGGACAAATGGAAGAGAGTTACGGGGGACTCGATTTCCCTCGGGGAAAACTCTTCTAACAGCCAAACCTGCCCAGCCATGTCATGGGCAGCCTTGAAAGACTGGAAGGTTTAGAGGAGAGATTGAATGGCCACTAGTCAGAGAGGCTGTAAGGGGTTCCTGCATGGAGTGGGAAGACTGTTGGATGGCACGAAAGATCCCTTTGGTTTCTCTATTCTGTTTTGGGCTCCCTTCTGTTTTATGTTTGAAGGTGTCTTCCACCTCTGACGTTCAGTGTTCTAAGGGCCTCGACATTCTGTCATGTTCTATGATGTCTTTCAGTGCTAACGTTCTGTCTTAGGTCCCTTCCAGTGCTGACATTCTATGGTTTAAGCTCTTTTCCAGGTCTACTATGCCGGTTCTCTGGGTTCTTCTCGCTCTGGAATTTTGTATTAAAGTCCTTTCCAGCCTGACATTCTCTGTTCTAAGGGCTTTTCGGACTCTGATCCTCCATACTCTGAACTCCTAGCCAGCTCCAAAGGTCTATAATAAAAAAAGGAACCTTCCAGTTTAGTTATTTTCTGATTCCATGTGCCAGTGGGCTGGGCAGAGGGAGGTTAAGTGCATTACTACCCAGTTTTGCTGGAAGCTATTAAGAGCAGCCTGGAAGAGAATCTAGGTCAATTTAGAACCAGTTTAACTGGTCTAATCCATAGGTTTGCTGTCCCCTTTCCCCCAAGCATTAATCTCCCACCATGCAAACACATTTTTTAAAAGCCAGGAAGAGACTGAGTGATGTGGGGGTCCTTGATGTGCGTCACATTTGTTGGCAAACCTGTTAATGTGCCAGGCTTAATTAGAGCCTCCCTAATGGGTCTCCCTGTTGAGGGTGGAAATTATCTACCCTCTGCTGCATTAGGGATTGAGAGGGAGGGAATGAATCACTGCTGGTTGCACGGTAACCAGCCCTAGTCCCACTTGCCTCCCTCAGATCCTGGTGTGTTCCTTTGCTCTCCTTAATGGGCATAGTTTCAGTGAGGATGATGAGTCTTGGAGGAGTCAGTGAGGGTCACCTGCCATCCTGCCCATGTCGATGCTCCCTTTAGCATCCTGACCGTCCAGTGCCATTTGCATCTCATTTCTCCCCATCCCAACACGAATTGGGAATCTTTGTTCTGCCTGACTATAGCAGTGGGTACGGAGTGGGGAATCTGGGGGGCTAAGCTGGACCCGGAGCAGGAAGTAAAGGAGAACCACTAAAGACTTGTAATCAAAGAAGGGCCATAGGAAAGAGCTCTCCTCTCTCTTGTTGCAGTTGGTTGAAAAGAGTTCCAGACATTCTGAATTAAATCACCTGGAGTCTATTGGTTTGTCTATGCAGTGAATGCCAAAAGATGCCCAAAGCCTCTTGGGTATCGACACCGCAGACCTGTTGTTTCTCTGATAAAGCAGCAAGGGCCGACAGACCCTTCCCACTTTGCATGAGTTCCTACTCCAGAGTGACTCAATTGCTTGTCTTCTCTCTCAGCCCTTGAAGAGCTGCCATTGCCAAGGTGGGGGCTGGACTCAGATTAATTAAGAAGCCCAGCAGGCATCTGGTTGCTATTTATAGTGGCTGCATCTAACTGTTTCCTGCAGCTCTGGGTTTTATGGGCACTCATCTGAAAGGAATGGTATTTAGCTTTCTGTAATGCACTGTGCTGCCGTTAACAGGGCATGGCTAATTGGGACATCCAGCTCTCCTGTTTGGCAAGAAACGGTATTCCAGGTCTTGGGGCAGAATCCTTAAGACACAGTGTGCTGGACAAAAAAGGGCACTCATGTCCTGCCTCTGCCTCTACTACTCCCTCTGATTCCTCCCTCCCTAGGCTTCAGTTTTCTATAGGCTAGATGATCTATCCAGTAAGTCAGGCAGTTACCAAACATTTATTAAGTGTACTGGGCACTGTGCTAAGCTCTTGGGATCCAGCTGTGACATTCTGTGTCCTTGGCTCCATGGGATCATAGGCTTAGAAGGGACCTTTTGTTGTTTTTCAGCCATTTTAGTGGTTTCCAACTCTTCCTGACCCTATTTGGAGTTTTCTTGATAGATATTGGAGTGCTTTGCTATTTCCTTCTCCAGCTCATTTTACAGATGAGGAAACTGAGTCAAACAGGGTTAATTGACTTATCCAGGGTCACACAGCTAGGAAGTGCCTGAGGCCAGATTTGGACTCAGGAAGATGATTCTTCCTGCCTCCAGGTCCAGCATTATCCACTGCTTCATTTAGCTGCCCAAAAGGGATTTATTTAGAGGCTATCTAGTCGACACCCTTATTTTAGCTGAGGAAACTGAAGCCCAGAAAAATTAAATTATTTGACCAAGGTCACATAGGATATAAGTGGGATTCAAACCCAAGTCCTTTGAGTCCAAATGCAAGGCACCACGTTGCCTCCAACATTCTATGTTCTAAAGTCCTCTTGTTGTGGGGAGCTATAGGTGAGCCCCTGGAGTTTGGGATGGGTACCTTTTGCAAGAATACAAGACTTCATAACTAGAAATAAAAAGAGAAATTTTTAAACTTAGAAGTCATGTTAAAATTTGGTTAGGAAATCAGCATAGATGGAAAAACTGCTTCCTCAAAGTAACAAATTCTGTGGGTTTTATACTCTCTTTACAGCAGGTGCTTTGCTACGTGACTTGAGGAGGGTAAGAATTCAGGCAAAAGCAGGGAGGGGGGTTGGTGTTAGGGCTTGGCTGGGCCTAGTTTAGGGGGCAAGTAGATGTTCTAGATTATAATCAATGGGATCAGGACATTACCAGAACATGCATATCTATGTCCATCTCAAAACCTAGGGGAGAATCCAAGGGAGATAATTCTCTCAGGGGTCTTTCTCATCATTAGCCTTTGAAGTTCCTGGGTTACCCTTTCCTCAGCATTAACAAGGAATGCAAGGAAGCAAAGAAAATTTCCTTCTTACAGTTTGACCTGAAATGCCTCTATAATTTGGGGGTACAGAGTCCCATGCCACTCTTTGTGCTAACGTTCAAGGCCCTCTTCAGCTCTAACGTGCTATGTAGCACGTTTTAAGCTCTAATGCAGTATATTTTAAGGTCTTTTCCAATTCAGTCTATATTTTAAAATGCCTTCCAGTTTGAACATTCTAAATTCTAGGTGCCTTCCGGCTCTAACTACCTCTGAGCTTCTGTGACTAAGGATTTCCCCCCACTGGTTTGTCATCCATTGCTCCATCCTGGAAGCTACTCAAAGAGATTCATTCCTGTGGAGGTGGCTATCCCACATGGAACCCTGTTCTTTAAGCCTAGCTTCTGTGTAAAGAATAATTAGGTACTTAGCCATGTGGAGCTGCCAGTCACTCTTCTCCTGGTGGGGCACGGTGGGTGCTTAGCTCAAAATGACTCAGTATGCTTGGGTACTTCTTACAGCAAGCAGAGCCAGCACGATGCATTCCTCATCTAGTTAGAGTTCCAGAACTTGTAGTCTTACTTTGGATTATTCCATCTTGAATCCACTCAGATAGGGCTAGACAGTGTCCAGACATCTCTTGCCCATTAGCTAACGTTCTTCCTTTCTCCTAGAATGGCTTCTTCCACTTCATCTCTATTTATTCAGTTTCTCCCTATATTTCAAGACGGAGCATCAAGGCAGGCCATTCCCTCCATTATTTGGCCTCTCCCGATTTCCCAGGGCACAAATGATCACTCCCTTCTTCAAACTGACAAAGCCTTTTGTACTATTCTTACGACCAGACATCCCTATGTCTCTGTCTCGTCAGATCAGAGCAGTTAGATCTTCCTCCTTCACTTGGAGACTTGATCCTTCCCTCCAGTCTTCTCTGTGATCCAGAACTGCATGGCGGCAATAGAGCCATCAGTCAGAGCCAGCTGTTCCCAGTGCCACCAAAAGGTCATTTTGCCATTTTTTTCTGACCCTCTTACTGCCTCTGGGCTGAAAGCTCCCCAGGCTGCTGCTGCAGCGGCAGCTGTTGCCATCACCATGTGTTGGGGTTCTGCACAGACCTCCACTCCAATGGAGTCATAGACTTCTCCCACTGACCTCTTAAGTTTTCTTAGGCCAGAAAAATGTCCAACCCTGATTTTTCATTAGCTCTGTTGCTCCAAAATTGTATTTGAGTCATTATTTTTTTTTGGTTATTTTTGTCTGGGTTATACATGTATTATCATGCAAAACATATTTCCAAATTATTCATTTTTAAGTGAATAATCTTATAAAACCCAAACCCCCAAACACCTACCCAAATAATCAAGTGATAAATCATGTTTCTACTCCAACAGGCCTTTCTCTGGAGGCGGGGAGCATTCTTTTTCATAAGTCCTGAGGTATTATTTTAAAGTTGTTTGGAGAAAAATGTTGGGAGAGTTCAGCTGGCTGGCTGCCCTTAATCTGCCATCTTGGCTCTGACTCCAATAGCTAATGTTTCTATAGTGCTTACTTTTATGCAGGTCCTATGCTAACTCTTTACAATTATCATCTCCTTTGATCTTCATAACAACCCTGGGAAATGGGTACGATTATTACCCTCATTTTACAGGTGAGGAAACTGAGGCAAACAGTAACTAAATAACTTACCCAGGGACACAAAGCTGGAAATGTCTTAGGTCAGATTTGAACTCAGATTTTCCTGACTTCAGGCCCCAGGATTCTATCCACTAAGCCGCTGAGCCCTCACCGTTTCCCTTTGCAGACTCTCCTCTGAAAGTTTTCATGACACTGCTCTCTCTTGCTTCTTCTATGTATCTAACTGCTCCTTCTAAATCTGCTATTCTTGTTCTTTATCTAGGCTATGCCCATGAGTGACTGGTGTTCCCCAAGGTTCTGCCCTGGACTCTCTTTTCACTCTCCTCTTTTTCCTGGTGGTCTTCTCAGCTCCCAGGGCCCAATTCTCGTCTCTATGCAGGAGATTCTCAGATCTACATTTCTAGTGAGAGTCCATTTCCTGAGATACCGTCCCATATCTTCAACTTCCCTTTTGGACAGCTCAGATCGGAGGCCCTGGAGGAATCCAAATTCACCATGTCCAAAACAGAACTCATCATCCTCTCCTCCAACCCCCTTTATTGTTTCTATCCTCACAACATCCCTCATTTTCCCTTTCAGACCCTCATCTCCTTTGACTGTTCTGTCACTTCAATCATGTCCAATTCTTACCTAATGTGGAAATGGATGGGAAAGGGGATAAGAGAAAGAGTGAAGGGACTGATAAAAGGGAGGATGGATTAAAGGAGGCAGTGGGTAGAAGCAAAATAGACTTTTGAGGAAGGACTGGATGAAAAAAGAGATACAGAGAGGCAGAGAGACAAAGAGAAAGGTGAGGGAGAGAGACAGAGAGAAGAAGAAACAGAAGTAAATGGAGTGGAGGGAAATACACACTTAGTAATCATAACTGTGAAGGTGTATGAGATGAGCTCACCAGAATGGAAGCAGATGGCAGAATGGGTTAGAAACCAGAATCCAACAATCTGTTATTTCTAAGTGACGCATTTGAAACAGAAAGACCGACACAGATTTAAAATAAAGGGTTGAAATAAACAAGAAAGTAGTAGCGATCATAATTGCAGGCAAAGCAAAAACCAAAAATAGGCCCAAGTAAAAGATAATAAGGGAAACTACATTATGTGAAAAGGTACCATGGACAATGAAGTAATAATAGAAATTTGTACAGCAAATTTCTCTGATAAAGGCCTCAGTTCTCAACTGTATATTGAGTATAGAACTGAGTCAGATTTATAAAAATGAAGAGTCATTCCCCAATTGATAAATGGTCAAAGGCAGTTTCAAAAGGAAAAAATAATTAAAGCTATTTATACCCATATGAAAAAAGTGCTCTAAAGCACTATTGATTAGAGAAAGGCAAGTTAAAAAGAACTCTGAGGTACCACCTCACACCTGTCAGGAATAACAAACACTGGAGGGCATAAAGGAAAAATTGTGTACTAATGAACTGTTAGTGGAGTAATGAACTGGTTCAATCATTCTATTTGGAAGAAAGCCCAAAGGACTATAAAACCGTGCATACCCTTTGAGCCAGCAATACCACTACTAGATTTGTATCCCAAAGAGATAAAAGAAAAAAAGAAAAGAATGTCTGTATGAAAATATTTCTAGCAGCTCTTTGTGTGGTGGCAAAGAATCCCAAATCAAGGAGATGCTCATCCTTTGTAGTGGAATGAGTTATGGCATATAATTATGATGGAATTATAAAAAATGACTGAGGGGTGATTTCAGAAAAACATGGCAAGAACTTTATGAACTGATGCAAACTGAACTGAGATGGATGGAAGGTGGGAGAAGTCTAGAACTGGGCAAGAAAAGCATAGAAGACAGCATAGAATTGAGTTGATTCTTGAAGGGAGAGAGATAGAGAAGGGAGGAGGTATAAACAGTATAGAGGAGATAGGCTGGAAAAGATCTGAAAGATGGAGAGATTAGAGGTGAGAATGAATATAAAGACCAAAGCATAGGGGAAATGGAATGATAAAGGATTATAATCAGATAAAAGAATTTCAGGGATCAGCAGCAGCTTGATGGCACAGTGAATAGAACTCTGGACTTGGAATCGAGGAAGACCCAAGTTTAAATTCAGCCTGAGATACTTATTAGCTTGTGATCCTGGGGAAAGTCATTTAACTTCTGCCTGCCTCAGTTTCCTCACCTATAAAATGCAGATAATAATAGCATCTATATCACAGGGTTACCCGAGGATCCTATGAAATAATATTTGTAAAATGCATTTAATCCAGAGCCTGGCACATAGCTATAAATATATATATTCCCTTCCCTTTTTGCATCATGAACATGGAAGTGGAATATTTGTATGCAATGATAAAATTAAGTGCAGGACTATCTATGTGTGGCTGAGAGGAAGTGGAGGGGTAGATCATGGAAGTGAGTAGACTGAAGAACAAGGAATTTAAGGTATTTAAGGGAACATCAACATGTATGTTGAGATCTCCTAGGATGAGGGCAGAATTTTCCTAACACACTTTTTCTTGGTGATATCTTTTATTCCTGTTCATCTTTGAAATTCTTTTTTGACTATCTACTGCCATCTGCTCATACCCATGCTAAGAGGATTAATAGGGCTCAGGCAGCTTTTCCCAAGCGATAGTCTTTAGTTCACCACATTTGTACTATTTGACAATTGACTAAAAGATTCAGAGAATATAGTTTCTCACTGTACTTAAGAGTTGATTGGGAAAAAAATGTTTGTTACTATAAAGTATAGTTTTAAAGATTCTTTTTTCCCTGTCATGACATCTCCACATATAAAATGTCACAGAATAAAAATCTTTCAAGATTCGTCAGAGAATTTAATAGAAATAACTTTATTAAATGACTCTCTGATCATCCACATTAGAGAAGAGATAAAGCAAATAGACACACATGCTTGCCAAATGTATTTGCCACTGAGATGCAAGAGATCAAGGGCAGAATACAAGTTGAAGAAAGATTCCCTGTGAGATCTTCCAGATGCTCCAGTTTGTGGATGACATCATGCTGCTGGCATCAAGCCCTGGAACATTTCAGAGCCTCTTGGAAGAAATCCATGGTCACTTAAAAGTTTGGCTTGATCATCCACACAAGAAAGACCAAGTGGATGAAAAATGTTTGTTCTTCACACAACTACCAAATTACCTTCCTATTGCATGTACATGGCTATACTACTCTTTTGCTTAAAATCTCCAGTGGTTCTCTTAGTATTATAGGATAAAATACAAACTCCTTAGTCTGATGTTTAAAACCTTCTGTAATCTGACTCGAACCTACTTCCCTTACACTCATTTCACATTGTTCCCCTTTATGCATTTGTTCTAGTCAAACTTGACTACTAGCTGTCTCCTAATCTCACCCTGCTGCCCCTCAACTCTATGCATTTTGCGGAGCATTGTCTGAATGTCTTCATTCCTCCTTTCCACTTAACAAAAGCCTTTTCCTTCAAGATTCTGCTTAGAAGCCACCTCCTTCTTTCAGTCATTTAAGATCTACTTGAAAGTTATTTCTTCTCCTTTGTTTCCCTGAAGTCTTTGATTTTGTTTCTAAATCCATACTTTCTGTTCTATCTGTCCTAGTAACAACTCTAAGACAGAAGGGCAGGGGCTTCGCAAATGGGGTTAAATGACTTGTCCAGGGTCATATAGCAAGAATGTGTCTGAGGTCACATTTGAACCCAGGTCCTCTTGACTCCAGGCCTGGCACTCTATCCACTGAACACCTTAACTGCCCCTGTGAACCACCTAAGTGCTCCCCTAGAGTCCTTTGGATCTCTCCTTTGATCCCACTTTCTATTTTGCTTATTTGTACAACCTACTCCACCTCTCCTTTCTCCCCTAGACCAGTAAATTATATCCTCGTTGAGGATAAGGACAGTTTTGTCATTTTCCATCTGTCTAGCCCTGGTGCCTAGAAGAGTTAGTATGCATACTTTATTGAATTTGACACTGGAAGGAACTTTTGAGATGATCGAATTCAAATATCTAATTTTATAGTTGATGATAATGGTTCCAGAGAGATTAAATTACTTGCTCAAGGTCAAGGAAGAAGGAGAGCAATAATTTTGCCCTAAATCAAATCTTTTGATTCAAAATCCATTGCTTTTCCCATCATATCTTACTGCTTCCACAAGCTATCAGAATGCCAAGTCTGTGTCATATTTATCTTTAATAATGGGGGTGGAGGAAGGTAGCTAGGTGGCTCAGTGGATTGAGAGCCAGGCCTAGAGATAGCAGGTTCTAGGTTCAAATCTAGATTTAGATGCTTCTATGGGAAGAGAACTCTTCCCTCCATTATGTAGCTTTGTTTTGATGTAATCAATCAGTGACCTTTGATGTAATCAATCAGCATTTACCATTGAGATGTGCAGGGATAGACAGGCCCTCAGAGAAAGGTAGTTGAAACCAATGAGACAGGAAACGGATTCCACAAGAACGACTCCCCTGGGCAGTGCCAGGAAAATTAAGGAACTATGATTGGTTCCTGAGATGTGATGTGAAAGAGCTAGTGGGTGGAGAAAACTGCTTATAAAGGCAAGACCAAGGCTCTGGTCATAGACTCTCATACTCTTCTGGCCAGAGTTTGGAACCCGAGGGAGCCCCTGTTGGTGGTGAGCTTCAGTTCATCAAAGGGCATATAGGATAGTTAGCTAATCAACTCTTTACATCTTTCCTACATTTCTCTCTCTTTACTATCACTACTTTGATGTATTAAAGCTACTAAAGCTACTAGCAGCCTCTTAATATAATTTTAATTGTTATACTTCCTAGCTGTGTGACCCTGGGCAAGTCACTCAACCCGTTGCCTAGCCCTTACCTCTCTTCTGTCTTGGAACTAATAAAACAGTATTGATTCTAAGATGGAAAGTAAGGGTTAAAATAAAAGAGTAAGAGGGCATATCTAGAGAGAAATGGGTCAACCATCTTGGCTAGAATAAAGAATTCTTATACCAGATTCATGGAGATCAATCAGGGAAAAGTGGAATGGGGCCTTTTCATACTAAAATCCCCTGATGCCACAATTATGCAAAAGCTTGAATGCCAGGCTAAGGAATTTGAGATTTATCCTCTAGGGGCTGACTGTGTCGGTGTTACCGCTGCTTCCTTGAACTACCTGGAAGGAATCTGTTTAGTCCTCCACCTAGCTGACACAGGGCAGCTAATCTATCCTCTGTGGACACACTGAGTCATCAGTCAATGCACCTTCTCCCCAAGGCTCTGTACCCTGGGATTGAAAAGGAACCCCAGGGAGTTCTTTGATGGACAAAATCCCCCCAGATTTACTCTTCCTAGCATGATGCTCAAGGAGCTTCAGAGAATGCTGCTCAGCATTCTGGGAGAGGAAGTTGCTCTCCACCCCCATCTCAGCCTTCTGGGTGAGGTTTGCATACTTTTCCTGGAAGGAGAAGAAACAAGAATGAGCGATATCTCACTAAGTTCACTCTGACCTGACACACAAGGAGAAGGAGGAGGGGGGCAAGAGAATGACTGTCATCCATCAGACTTCTTTCTGGCCACATCCTCTCATTCCGTTAGTGCATTTTTCTTTATATTTTGGTACTTAGGTATGTGGTTTATCTTCCCTCCTCCCCCTGAGCGCCTTGGGGGAGGACAGCAGCCAGGCTTTCTTATGGGAACATGTAAACATAAATTTAGAGCTAGAAGGAACCTTGGAGGTCGTCTTGGCCTCTTTACACATTATGCAATCAGGCCCTAGAGAGATTAAGTGGTTTGCCCACAGTCACACAGGGCACGGCAGGATTTGAACCCAGATGAGATCTGAACCAGATCCTTCCACTATAGATTTAACACCCTTTTCATGGTTCCATGCTGCCTGTTTCCATCTTTGAATACCTTTCCTGGGTCTAATACATGGCCTCACACATGAGAACATCCATAATTGTTGAATTGAATGCTTGAATTGAGTATAGCTTTAGTGGTGTTTATGGAAGGTGGTGTTGTCTACAGAAGTCAGCCTTAACTTGCCCCTATTGCCTTGGGGATGGTGGTAGTTGAGGGAAAAGGGTTTAGGATGGCTTATGATGAGTCAATTGAATATATGCCCACCTAAAATTTATTTTTTTATTACCTACCAATCAAGCCACCTCCATCACTCCAACCCTGTCCCATTTATCCCTGACTCTCTGTCTAAGTCAATCCCTTTGGTCCCCACCATCAGAGGCCCTAAAACGTAGGACCTAGAAACCACCAACTTCCATTCTTCCATTATCCATACTGTGGGGTTTGGGAAAAAGGCAGGAGGGATCTTTCCCATGGAACAACTGGGAAAGCAAATGGGAAGCTGGTTTTCATTGGGTTCTGGTCAAGCCTCTTAGAATCTCCTGTTTTCCTGTCTCGTCAGCCCAAGGGCAGCTCCCCCACCCCCACCCCAGGGAGACACAGAGCAGACAGGAGTCACCCACGGCGAGATGAGCAGGTAGCCTCTGCTGAGCAATTCCCACGCATCTGTAGGAGGCAGGAACGCCTTCCCTCCTTACTTTTGGGAGGGCTAGATCCAGCGTGGGCCCTTCAACTCCGGGAGAACAGAGAGACGAGAAGGGGAGCATTTTGTTCACAATATTTTCCTTTTTATCAGTGTGAATAGTATGTTTCTAATTGCTCCCAGAAGGCTAAGGACACTAAGACTGTCTGATATCCCTAAATAGCTCTCTATTTGGGTTCCAGGGATGAATGTTGCGGATGCTCCACGCCTTGGTCCCAGGCCCCCAACAACGAAGCCTTGTGTTCTAATTACGAGTCCTGATCCGAGGCTCTGTTGCACCACAGCTCTAACTAGCCCTGGAATTGCTTGTTCTTGGGAGGAAAGATAATGAGACGTTATCAGGACACAATGAAATCTGGTGGCTTGAAAATTCTGTTTTTCTTTCCACAGGCTCATTTTCTCCTATTGGGGTGCCAGAGGTTCAATTTATACGACACAGAATCCCAGAACGTTCAGGCTGGCAGGGAGCTGTGCTCGGCTGACTTCTAGTCCAATGTCCACGTGCCCTCGAGATAGATTCTTCTGGGTGATTTATGGAAACGATGCCTGTCATTTTGTCCTTACTCCTAATCTATGTACATGAAGCAGCATGAAATAGGTATTGGACTCAGGGGGCAGTTAGGTGGCTCAGGGGATTGAGAGCCAGGCCTAGAGATGGGAGGTCCTGGGTTCAAATCTGGCCTCAGTGACCCTGGACAAGTCACTTGACCCCCATTGCCTAGTCTTACCACTCTTCTGCTTTGCAACTTATACACACATTAATTCTGAGATGGAAGGTCAGGATTTTTAAAAAACAAAAATTTAACTTTATAATTTTTCCCACTTAATGTGTTTATTTTCTCTCCCACCCATGTTGAACAATAACAACAAAGAAAAATGAAGCCATTGTAACAAGTCTGCAGAGTCAAGCACAGCAAATTCCCGCGTTGGCCACATCTAAAACAAAATATCTCATTGTCTGTTTTGAGTCTATCAGTTCTCTGTCAGGAGGTCAGGATAAAGTTCTATCTCCGGCCTCTGGAAGAGGATTTGTCACATTGCATCCATCAGAGCTCTGACGCCTTTTAAAGCTGTTTTTCTTTATAATGCTGTGGACAGGATTTTTTTGTTTGTTTTGATTGTGAGGAATTGCGGCATATGATGGAGAGCTGAAACACTTACTTGTGTGCACATGGGATTCCCAAACACAAATCCCCCCCCCCCATTCCAGGTTGACCTAGTGAAGGCACACCTTGGGAGAACCACTGATCTCATCTAGCTTTCTCATTTTAGGGGTGAGTGATGTTTCTAGAAAGCAGCTGTGGTGTAGTGCATAGAGAGCTACACTCATTCAGAAGACCTGGGTTCAAATTCTGCCCTAGACACCTACTGTGTGCACAAAGGCAAATCACCTAGCTGCCTATGGGCCCAGGCAGATGTCTAAAGTTCTACATTTCAGAACAGCAGCTGCCAATATGCTTTAGGAGAGTTTTCTTACCAGCAAGTTCCCTAGGCCAATGAAATCAGAAGTTGAGTTATAATTTTTTTTAAACCCTTACCTTCTGTTTTGTAATCAATACTATGATTGGTTCCAAGGCAGAAGAAAGGTAAGGGCTAGACAATGGGGGTTAAGCGACTTGCCCAAAGTCACACAACTAGGAAGTATCTGAATCCAGATTTGAACCCAAGACCTCCCATTTCTGAACCTGGCTCTCAGTCCACTGAGACACCCAGCTGCCCCCCTCAAGTTGAGTTATAATAATAATAATAATAATAATAATACTTTTCTATACATCTCACAGCATCATTGTGAAAAAAGTGCTGAATATTTTATTATTTTAGCAATAATAATTGCTAAAATTTGCCAATAATTGCTAATATATACTTGCCGTGTGATCAGTTGAGTCATAGGATGATAGGGTTTAGAAGTAGAAAGGGACTTTTTAAAACATCTAGTCTAATTCCTCTAATTTTACAAATGAAGAAACAGCAGTCTAGAGATAAGTGACTCATCCAAGATCACCAAGCAATAAGTGACAGAGACAGGATAGGATCCCAGGTTCTGATTTGGAATTGCTCAGTTCCCTACTCTATAAAACGGGCATAATAATTCCTCCCTTGCCTGCCTCCCAGGGCCCCTAATGAAGCTCCAACAAGACGACCTGTGACGTGACACTGTAGATTATACAAATGCTAGATTTGGATTGTTGAGAACTTCCATTGCCAGCTTTCCTTATGTGGCTGGGGAGCAGCTCAGAAATCCTGAGCATTGTGCAGAGGGGTGAGGGCCGTGCAGGAGCTTCTAGGATGCAGAAGGGGGGATGCTGAAGGTACATTTCTCTTTCCCATGTTGCCCAGGACTGGCTCTGCCAGGGAGGGAGGATAATTACCCTGCTTGTCTGGCATGCAGGATTCCTTGTCAACACAACCCACTACATATAGCCTTCACCGGAGAGATGACAGGGTACAACTGACTCGCCAGGGCGCTGGTCCAAAGAGGGAGAGAGGGAACAAAGGGTCAGCCCCTTAAACAAATTACAGGGACTCTGGGGATGTGTATGAGTATATGAATATAGAGATATATACGCATGGATGTATTTATATATGCATGTATATATATCTCAAACTCTTAGACTGCAACATGTCATTACATGGATTCACATCCTTCTCTGGTACCTCATTGTGGTGCAGAGGTAATCCTGGGTTCTTGTGCCTCTGGTAGGTTCTCCCGATCTGAGTGGGAGTCCTGGATTCAACTTCAGACTCTGAAACATAGAAGCTGTGTGACCTTGGGCAAGTCAATTCGCCTCCACTGGGGCTCAGTTTCCTCATCTGTAAAATGGGCATAATGATATCTGTCCTGCCTCCTGCAGAGGTTTGTTGTGTAAATCTTATGGCATCATATGAATGTGAGCTGTTAATATGGATCTGGCAGTAGGCTATGTCTCTGTCAGGCAGGCATCAGCCCAGCTGAATGTAGGGAGGCTTACTAATAATAGAAAGGGGGGATGGGGGACTAGGTGATGATCTTTTTTGGCCTCAGCAACATATGAATGGATAAAACCAGGCAACTCAAAGATCTATCTTGGGTTATTTCCCATCTCCCAAAATGGAACTGCTTTTGGCCAATGCCCAGCTTATAATACCATTTGCCTCAAAGGTGGGTATGTCTTGTTTTTTTTTTGTTTGTTTGTTTGTTTTAGACCAAACAATATTTTAAATTTACTTCTGTGTACACACTTTTTTCTGAATTGAAAAATTTTATTTAATTAGTTAATTCAGAATATTTTTCCATGGTTGCAAGATTCATGTTCTTTCTCCCCCCCCCCCAATCCCCCCAATCATTGCTGACATACAATTCCATTGGGTTTTACTTGTGTCATTGATCAAGTCTTATTTCCATATTATTGATATTTGCACTAGGGTGATCATTTACTCTAAATTTTAGTCTACATCTCCAGTCATATCTCCATCGAATCATGTGCTCAAGCAGTTGTTTTTCTTCTGTGTTTCTGCTCCCACAGTTCTTTCTGGGTCTGAGTCTTGGGTATTGGCAAGACCCAGAGAAAAGCAAATTCTGGGTTCCCCCTCCTCATCTCTTCCCCCTTCCAGACACTCTTTCTTTCCTTGCCTTCTTCCTTTCTTCCTGTATTTCCCTTGCCTTCCATTTTAGAATCAATACTGTGTATTGGTTCCAAGGCAGAAGATTGGCTAGGCAATGGGGGTTAAGTGACTTATCATCAGATTTGAATCCAAGATTTCCCATCTCTAGGTCCAGCTCTCAATCCACTGAATCATCCAGCTGCTCCCACCATTTCTTTATCATAGATTCATAGAATTGTGGGATATTAGACTTAGCAATGTAGCCTATGGCAGTTTGGGTTCTGTTCCTAAGTGGCTCAGAGCCTTGTGGGACAGAGTTTAACATCAAGTAAGGTGGACTGATAATGCCCAGAAAGCTGAAGATGTGGCTCCTGGGGAAGAACGCTTCCCTTTAGAGAGGCAGCCAGTTGTAGTGGCCAGGGTACTGGATTTGGAGGCAGGAAAACCTGGGTTCAGATCCTGACTTAGACATCAAGTATAGCTGTGGGACCCTGGGTGAGTCACTTTCTGAGTTAATTTCTTTATCTTAAAGTGGAGATAATATCCCTTGCTTCATAGGCCTTTTCTGTGGATCAAATACAAAGTGTTTGCAAACATTAAAGCAGCTATAGGAACATGAGGTTTTTTTTCCCCCCAAGGGGGTTTGGAAGAACTTTGAGGACTAGAGTGAGGCATGGGACACCCTAATTTGGGGGGTCAAAATTTGTGATTTCCCTTTCATTTAAAAATACCTAGTCCTACAAAAGGACTAATATGGAATGATGTTTTATACTATTACACATGTAAAATCAATATCAAATTGCCTAGCATCTCAGGGAGGAGAGAACGAAGGATGGTGGGAATTTGACTCAAACTTTAAAAAAATGAAGGTTAAAAATTATTCTTTCATGTAACTGAGGGGAAAAATAGTAATTAAAAAAATAACTAGTCCTGAGTAATTCTTCAGGTGACTGAATATAAAGTGTGAGTTAAAAAAAATTTTTTAACTGGCCCAGGACTCTTTGGACCCTTTTAGTGCTGTTTTTTTTTTTAACCCTTACTTTCTTTCTTAGAATCAATACTGAGTATCCATTCTAAGGCAGAAGAGTAGTAAGGACTAGGGAATGGGGGTTCAGTGACTTGCCCAGGGTCATGCAGCTAGGAAAGTATCTGAGGTTAGATTTGAACCCAGGACTCCTGTCTCCTGGTCTGGCTCTCAATCCCCTGTTGCACCTTAAGTATCAGTTCTAAGACAGAAGAGTGGTTAAGGGCTGGGCAAGTAGGATTTAAATGACTTGCTCATGGTTACATAGCTAGGAAATATTTGAGGCTAGATTTGAATCCAAGACCTCCTGACTCTAGGCCTGGCTCTGTCCACTTAGCTGCCTCTGTAAGCTATTTAAAGGAGGGAAATGTGGTCCTTTATTCCCTTAGTGTCCTGGGAAGAGTTATATTATGTTAGAACACATAATACCAGAACCTAAAGGTGTCTGAGAGCCTTTAATACAAAATGTCACAATTGAAAGGGACGTTGGAACATGAAATGTCAGAGCTAGGAAAAGGGATGTCAGAGCCAGAAGGGACCTTAGAGATCAATATTATAACCCAATCTTATTTTATAAATGATGAAATTGAGCCCCATTGAGGGAAAGTGACTTCTCAAGGCTACATGGTCACTCCCAGTCTAATGTCTTTCAGGTTAGAATGAACTTCAGGGCTCTAAGGATGAGATTAGAAAATAAGTACTCTTTTATTAGTTTAGAGATAAGAAGTAGAGTGGCTGCTTGAGAAAGAACCGGAGTTTGAAGCAGAGCTGAGAGAGCGTGTTAATTTCAACTGCTGACAGTTATAACCATTTTTCGATGTCAATTACTCTCTCTGGCAGTTGGCAGAGACACACTCTCAGTGACTCTCTCAGGGCTGGAGGAGGTAACATCTTTGCCTCTCTCTGTCTGAGGGAAAGATCTGAAGGAGCTCAGTGTTTTCCTTTCCCAACTTGGAACCACTATTGACTATCTATTATGGTTTTTATAAATTGTTTAACTCTGAGAAGACCAAAGAAAAACCTGGTCTTTGATTTGGACTCTGAGTCTGTTAAGATTCTGGTTGATTCTGGATTCTTGTTGAGACTCAACCAGCTAGCCTTTGCTATTTTATAATTTGAAGGCGAAGTTAAGATTTATAAGGAAAAGAGTGGTAGTTTTTTATTTAGATAGCATAAGTTTGGGTTAGCCAGATCAGGGAGGATTAGTGTAGCCTGTGAAATACATAAGCTATTCCTTGTGGAACCTGGGAGTTTATTTGGGTGGATCTAGAATCCCTTAGAATTAGAAATCCTTTATTTATCCATATATATTTCAATAAACATTTTATGTTTATAATAAGAGGCTCTTTAGCATCCTTGAGCCTGGCCCTGAAGGGAAGTTCACATTTGAACTTCACTTCATCACTAAGGATGCTTTTGATGATCTATCAAAAGTATCCAAACAGTTTGAACTTGATTGGCAAGTTAAACAGTTTTGAAAAGTTTTGAACCTCTATTGGAACAGTTTTTCCATGTAAATATTTTATTTTTTTAACTCACCAAAATTTATTTTTACAAGGCTAACTTGAAGAGGGAAAGAGGTGCCAAGGATGTGAGAAGGGATGATGATCAGAGCTTTGCTTTGCTGGTGACCATGGATGCAATGGGATAATGTTGGATGAACCAATGCTTTATCTATTTTATTTGTTTTTTCATAGAACCAGTTCCTAGTCTTATTTATTAGTTTAATGGTTCTTTTCCTTTAAATTTTACTAATTTTTCTTTTGATTTTTAAGATTTCCATTTTAACTGGGGATTTTAAATGTGTTCTTTTTTAAGTTTTTTTAGCTGCATGCCCAATTCATTGATCTCATTGAGTGCTATAAGCACTCAGGAACAGAAATTTTCCCACATACTATTTTGGCTCTCTCAGTGGGGTCATTTTGGGCTGCTGTTTGTTGTTCATTGGCCCTCAAGCTTCTTTTGTCCTAGATTATGAAAGCTTCTCCTCTTCATTAACTGTGTAGCATCTGACATCTGCCTCTCACATCCCTCTTCTCCCCTGTAAGATTTGGTCCTTTGGGTGATGACACCAGGAATGGTTCTGCCTGCCCTCTAATACCTAGGTGATGAAAAGCTATCAAAAAAGGGGGAAATCTTTGTTTTGCTGCATCATATCATAGTCTCCTCCCTGAGGTCTCATGGGACGGGGCCCACCTAGTCTGGGTATAGCCTCTCTCCCTGTTACACATGCCGTTTCTGGCCTCTTGAAGGCCCTGAATGTCGATTCTGGGAAGGAAATGTTTCATTTTTAAGCCTTTTTGCAGGGCATAAATCTGTGAACTATTTAGAGAGCGTGGGGATTGGTGGAATATTCTGCCCTAAAATAGAGAACAGATTGAGCAGGAGTCACTGCAATCCCTGAGGCCACTGGCATCAGACAATGATGGGAGCAGACAGAATATTGGTGGGGAAGGAGGTGGATTTGTAGAGAGGAAGACAGAATGAGACCAGTATTGCCTGGCTCTGGTTTCTACTGCTGAGAATCTATCCTGATGAAAGAAGAAAAATATCTCTTATTAGATGGCCTGCAACCATGACAATTTCAGAGCAAACATCTTAGCCATTAATGTGGATGAAATCTTTTCTTTTCTTGGTTTTAAAAGAGTACTAACCCAAACAGCATTTACATACTTAAAAAAACACCCTTTCTATCTTAGAATCAATATTGTGTATTGGTTTTAAGGCATAAGAGTGGTAAGGGCTAGGCAATGGGGGTTAAGTGACTTGCCCAAGGTCACACATCTAGGAAGTATCTGAGGCCACACTTGAATCTAGGACCTCCCATCTCTAGACCTGGATCTCAATCCACTGAGCCACCTAGCTGTTCCCCATATTTTCCCCCCATACTTTTGAAAAGTAGTAATTCAGTTGTGTGAGAGCCATCATTTAATGTTTATTTATTTATGTTATGGTATCAAATTATATCTTTTATTGAAGCTAAAGATCCAAATAGGTTAGTTAATTTTTTTCTTTCCCTTACCTTCTTTTTTTTTTTTAAATCAATACTGTGTATTGGTTCCAAGGCAGAAGAGTGGTAAGGGCTAGGCAATGGGGGTCAAGTGACTTGCCCAGGGTCATAGTGTCTGAGGCCAGATTTGAATATAGGGCCTCCCATCTCTAGGCCTGGCTCTCAATCCACTGAGCTACCCAGCTGCCCCCTTTACCCTTACCTTCTTATAATTGATAGTGAATATTAGTTCCAAGGCAGCAAAGCAGAAAAGGCAGGCATTTGAGGTTAAGTGACTTGCCCAGGAAGTATCTGAGGCTAGATTTGGCCCAGCTACCTTCCATCTCCAGGCCTGGCTTTTGATCTACTGTGCTGTCCCATAGGATGATGATGATGATGATATATTTTTAGGCAAACAGGGTTAAATGACTTGCCCAGGATCACAAGGCTATCAAGTGTGAGAAACTAGATTTGAACTCCTGTCTTCTTGACTCCAAGCCCAGCATTCTATCCAATGCATCACCTGGCTGCCCTTATGGCTTAGTTTTCATATGAAATGAAATGAAATCTCGGATTCTATGAAATAATCCCATGGCTCTCCAGGGGCCCCTCATTTGGCACAGGTAACAATAATAGGTGACATGATATCCTTTAACATTTGCAGAGTAGTTTTCATATACGAAGGAACTCATTTGAACTCTGTGACAACCTGGTGAGGTAGGTCAGTGTCTTGGGGATTATTATCATCCTTATTTTACAAATGAGGAAACTGAATCTCAGAGAGGGTAAATGACTTTTTCTTGGGAAGTGGGACTCTTGTCTTCCTGATTCCAAGTGTAGTACCTGACCTGTTACCTCCTTCATCTTCTTTTATTCTCTGTGCTTACAATAGATGTGCTGGGCCTGAAGTCCGGAAGTTCAAATCTGATCTCAGACACTTCCTAGCAGTATAACACTAGACAAGTTACTTAACTCTGTTTGCCTCAGTCTCCTCATCTGAAATGGCCAACCACTCCAGTATCTTTGCCAAGAAAAGCCCCAAAAGGGTCACAAAGAGTCAGACACAACTGAAAACAACTCAAGAAAAACGCATGCTCCAAGTGTGTAAAACTTGTCCCTCCAGCTAGACTGGAAGCTCTGGTGGGCAGGGACTGAATTTCATATATTATCCTCCTAATTGGCTTACCACAGGAACCTCCAAAGAACAGGACTTCAGGGAATGTGTATGGAAGAAACAAATGGGCCAAAGAACTGTCACCACCTTTCGAACCTGCCTCTGCTGAAGATTCAGATGGAATTCACTGAAGCCCTAACTGGGTTCAAGGAAATTTGAATCTCAGGAAGAAAACCAAAGAGCTCACTCAGCTTTCTGATCATTTGACCAAGGGATACCTCCAAACCTTCCTTTATAGCTTCTAAGGGTCTGAGGCCAGATTTGAACTCAGGAAGAAGAATCTTCCAAGTCCGGCACTCTATCCACTGTGTCACCATCCAGAAGGTAGCCTTTCTAGTCTCTAGATACTCTAGAAAACAAGTGACTGGATTAGATAGTTTGGGTCTGGCATTAATCAATCTATCACCCAGTGTTTAATCAGCACCTACTATGCACCCACCATCATGCTAGGCACTGGAGATACAAATACAAAGAATGAAAGAATCCCTATTTTCATTGAGCTAACATTCATCTGGGAGAGATAACAACCACGGGTGTTAAAGATCAATATGTACAAAATACAAGGTGGTTTGGGAGGTATACCAGCTCAGGGAGAGGCTGGTGCCTGAGCTCAAAGGAAGAGAGTGAGCCCAGGAGGTGGAGAAAGGAGGGAGTGCTGCCTCTGGGCATGTGGGATGGCCAGAGGAAAGAGATGGAGATGGGAGATGGGGAGAGGGCCAGGTTGGCTGGTTAGCAGAGGGAGGGGAAATACCATCCAATAGCTTTGAAAGTAGGTTAGGGCCAGCCTGGGAAGGGCTTTAAAAGCTACCCAGAGGAGATTCTATTGGATCCAGAGGGTAAGAGAAAATGACTGCAATTGGCTGAGTAAAGGAATCAGGTGGTGGGATCTGAGTTGAAGGAAGGCTGGTTTGGTAGCAGTGTGTAAGATGAGTGGAGATAGGCAAGGCAGGAGACCTCCCTGTGGTAATAGATGAGGCCACAGGTAAGAAGGGTCTGAACTAAGGTGCTAGTTGGGTGAATAGAGAGAAGAGGTCAGACCCAAGAGATGTTGAAAAGATAAAGGTTTACACTCCTGTAATGAATGATGGTGGTGATCTCTGGTTAATCTTTAATTGAGCTTGGAGGTACCCACTGGACCCCAGAGCAATAGCCTCTTTTCTTTTCTTCTTTTTTTTATTTTAAACCCTTACCTTCTGTCTTAGAATCAATACTAAGTGTTGGTTCCAAGGCAACAGAGAGATAAGGGCTAGACAATGGGGGTTAAGTGACTTGCCCAGGGTCACACAGCTGGGAAGTGTCTGAGGCCAGATTGGAACTCAGGACCTCCCATCTCTAGGCTTGGTTCTCAATCCATTGAGCCACCCAATTGCCCCCAAAGCCTCTTTTCTTAACAACAGACTTTGATGAGTGACTGCACACTGGTCATTTAGAATCAAGATGAGTCATTGTAAAATGAAGCCCATCTAGAAGGGTGCTGTTGTTGTTCAGTAGTTTCAGTCATGTCTGACTCTTCATGATCCCATTAGAGGTATTCTTGGCAAAGATACTGGAGTGGTTTGCCATTTCCTTTTCCAGCTTACTTTATGGATGAGGAAACAGGCAAACACAATGAAGTGCTCCCCCTAGTTAGAGTGGAGGAAGGAACTACTCCCACCACCCACACCACCCCTGGTTGAGGATGGGAGAATGTTTCTGCATTTGGTTTCATTATACATTTGAAGTAAATATGTCTTTGTAAAAGCTAATCTGACTGTTAAATGATTAAATGGAACTGGGGTGCCGGAGATCTCCCTAAAATTGGAAGAACACAATTGGGGGGAGATTAAGCAACTGGCAGAGACTAGATACTCCTAAACACTTTTACAACTTGTAAGTGTCTGAGGCCAAATTTGGGCTCAGGAAGATGAATCTTCTGGGTCCGGCACTCTATCCACTGTGTCACCATCCAGAAGACAGCCTTTATAGACCCCAGCCACTCTAGTAAACAAGTAGCTGAGAATCATTGTCCCCCCACTCCCAAACTGCCTGCCAAGGGAGGGGAACGAGGCAGAAGGAAAGGCCCGAGGAGGGGAGACCTGGCTTGCCTTTCAGGAAAGAAGGCCTTTAAGAGATCTTCTGGCTGGAAAATAATGAGTTGCTCACTCTGAGCCAGCAAAGTGAAGCAGCTCTCAGATTTGGAGCATCTGGCTTGCTCTGAATCTCCAGGCATAGCTTTATTCCCTCCCCCACTCCTCCTTCCCCTACACCAAACATATACATGTTATCCCCTGACAGTGCTCCCCTCTGTTCCTTTTTGGAGCTGAAAGTCTAAGAAAAGGCAAAACAAATATGGCTCCTGGGACCAGTCCACTGTGACTGCAAGGGCATTTCAAGCTGGCCCCCTGACTAGCTCCTCAGTCATGTCTTTCTCTTAAAACAGACAAAATACCTCCTTGGGTTTGAGTTAAATAAAAATGGCTATGGTTGTGGAGTTCAGGATCCTAAAGGAAACGGGATTTCAGAGCTGGAAAAAAGCTTAGAGATCATCTAGTCCAACCCACCTGCTCTACAGAGAAGGAAATTGAGGTCCTTTGGCCCTGTCTGTGACTGAGCTGGGGATTCGACCATCTACTCCAACCCCCTCATTTTGTAGATGAGGCCTGAAAAGTCCATTGCTTAAGCTACACATTAGAGCTAGAACTAAAATCTGGGTTTTAAGTTCATAGTTGAGGCTCTTTACAGTCACACCATACTCCTTCTATTAGTGTTAATTTTGAATAATTGTACCTAGGGTGGGGTAACTGGGCTTTTGTCCCAGAGCATTAAGGTGTTTAGGTTACCTCCATCACTTATTCTTCTTAGAAGTTAGAAAAAAGCCAGCTTATGTAACTGGGTTTTGGGCATGTCAAGATCACTGAAGATGGAGGCAACATTGCTGAAGGTAGCAGGAACCTGCCACTGGGAGAAGTCATCTCATGTTTTCCCCTGCCATCTTTCCATTGGCTCCATAACTGTCATAGGCTACAAACCAGGAAAATCTCCCTCTTCTCCCAGAAGTATTTATAAGGTAAAGGTCTTGTTCACCCAAAGCATAGGTGCCGGGGGCAGGAGGCAGAGCTGGATTCCTTTTCTCCCTTTAGACTTTTGGCCCTCAGGAAGCAGGTTTGGGTTTTGGTCTGATTCGTTTGTCTTTTTTTAGTTCTCAACACAGGTAAGAGATTTATTTCCCAGAGCCCCAGAGCTCAGGTCATGGCAGGATGACTTGAAGCAAGGAAGGCAGAATTCTAGTCATGCTGCTACTGTTGCTGCCTGCCATCAAGAAGGTCCTTGGAGACCAGGGTTCCTAAGAAGTGAATCCAGGGGTGTGAATCAGTGGGTCTGATGCTGTATGGGAACCAAGCTAAGCTCTGAACCTAAATCCCCTTCTGTCTATAGAAACTGAGGTGATATAAGCAGGGAGTAGGGAACTACTTCTCCCATTGCCCCCAATTGGAGGTGGGGGAATATTTCTGCATGTGGTTTCATTATATGTTTGAAGAAAATATTCCTTTGTAGAAGCTAATCTGACTGTTAAATGATTAAATGGAACTGGGGTGCCAGAGGCCTCTCTAAAATTGAGAGAACACAATTAGTAGGAGATCGAGCCAGTGGCAGAGACTAGATATCCCGAAACTTTTTAGGAATACCAGAACAGGGAAGCTAGGTGGAACAGTGGATAGAGTGCCAGATCTGGGCCCTGGGTTCAAATTTGACCTCTGATACTTCCTAGCTGTGTGACCCTGGTCAAATCACTTAATCCCATTGTCCTTCTGTTTTAGAGTTGTTACTAAGATAGAAAATAAAGGTTTTTTTTTTTTTAAGTCCTGAAAAACCCTGGGGGAGGGGTGGAATGTAACATGCCTGGTCTTTAGGGAGTAAAGGGGAGTGGGAGGCACTGTTATTATTAGTACTTCCTTAGCCCTATGTCTACACTCAATGTAACCTCTTTCTCAGCCCATCCTACCTTGTTCCCACCAACAGTGACTTCCTCAACTGTAGTCTTTCAATATCATGATGACTCTGACTCCTTGCTACATGTAGATCAGTGTCTTGAGGTCTCTCACAGCCATTAGATCCTATGTTCCCTGATCTAAGGCATCTTCCTACCTCCTTCAACTGATTTTTTTTTTAAGTGAGGCTCACTAAGTTTCTGACTAGAGGTAGCCTGGGATAGTGAGGAGTTTGGAAAACCTGGGTTGGAATCTTGATTCAGGTGTCTACTAGCTGGGTGACTCTGGGCAGTCAGCTAACCTTTGTGAACCTCAGTTTTTTCATTTATAAAAATGAAGATAACACTGCCTGTAATACCTCACAGTATTTTGAGGATCAAATGAGATGATATATGTAAAGTGCTTTGCAAACTTAAACCACTCCATAATTGTCAGCTAGTATTATTACTGTTATTATTATTACCATCATTATTATCCTAGGCACCAGAATTTCTAGTTCAATCCAGCAATCAATCAACAAATACTTATTAAGTACCTAATATGCCCTTGTTGTTCAACAGTGCCCTTCCTCTTTGTGACACCATTTGGGATTTTCTTGGCAAAGATATTGGAGTGGTTTGCTATTTCCTTCTATAACTCATTTGACAGATGTGGAAAGTGAGGTAAATAGGACTTGTGCAGGGTCACACAGGTTTCATGTACCTTGTCCTCAAGGAGCATATAGTCTTAAAAAAAAAAACAACCTTTACCTTTCCCTTTGATCCAGCAATACCACTACTAGGTTTGTACCCCAAAGAGATAATAAAAAAAGGTTGTACAAAATATTCATAGCTACGCTCTTTGCGTTGGCAAAAAATTGGAAAATGAGGGGGTGTTCCTTGATTGAGAAATGACTGAGCAAATTGTTTTATCTGATGGTGATAGAATACTACTATGCCGTAAGGAATGATGAACTGGAGGATTTCTATATGAACTGGAAGAACCTCCACGAACTGATGCAGAATGAAATGAGCAGAACCAGGAGAACATTATACACAGGAAGTGAAACATTGTGGAACAATCCAATGTTCTTTGCTACTAATTGCAATGCAATGATCCAGGACAATCCTGAAAGACTTATGGGAAAGAACTCTACCTACATTCAGAGAAAGAATTGTGGGAGTAGAAAAACAGAAGAAAAACATATGCTATCGCTTGTTTATATGGGTATATGAACTGGGGTTTAGGTTTCAAAAGATTGCTCTGTTGCAAAAATGAATAATATGGAAATAGGTACCAAGTGATAACATTTGTATTACCCAGTGGAATGGCTTGTCAGCTCTGGGAGGTTGGAGGGAAGAGGGAAGGGAAGAAAATGTATAACGTAAAGATTAAAAAAAATATATATATATATACATATATATATAACCTTACCTTCTATCTTAGAATCAATTCTAAGCCAGAAGAGCAATAAAAGCTAGACTGGGGTTAAGTAATTTGCCCAGGGTCACACAACTAGGAACATAACTGGGAAGTATCAGGTTGGATCTGAACCCAGGACTTCCTACCTACAGATCTGGCTATCTATCTACTGAGCCACCTTGCAACCTCTAAGGAGTTTATGTTCTAATGGGAGGGAAACAACATGTACCTTAAGAAGTACATGTAAAATATACAAAATAGTTTTGGCTCCGTTATTTTATCCCTCCTCCTCCCCCCAAGATTGGGAATTTGTGTTTGTGTGTGTTCTTTACAAGCAGTGGCATATGTTTATTAACAGTTTTGCTACCAAGTTGCCCTAAAGCAGATGTTCCCTTCATCTCACCAGTTCCTTGGCAATAGTGGGATGTTTCTTAGGGATAATAATATTAGATAACAGGATTTGATCATTAGATTCAGGGTCATATTGGACCTCAGAAAATACCTCCTCTGACCCCTTCAATTTACAAATGAGGAAACTGAGTCCCAGAGAGTGTAAAATGACTTGTCCAAGTTCACCCAGGTGATATGCAGCAGTATTCAGCATTGTTAGCTAGTTGTTCATCTCTGAGTCTCAGTGTTATTATTATTATTGCTATTGTTACTGGTTTTTGCACCAATTTGGTCAGCCATCTCCTTCTCCATTACCAACTGCCTTCTAACTCCTAGCCTAGAGGGGTAGGGCAAAGTGTGGGAGCCCCCCACCACTGGTTGTTGTCCAGCTCTGGCTGTTACTCATAGTTGTTATTCCCTGCCTATGGTTTTCCCCCTTGGAAGCTCTCAGCCTTCTGGAGCTAGGAGGGCTGGTATGGAATTGTGCTGCCAATCCTTTCAAGGTCCTGCATGAGAATGAGGCTCTTTGGAAGCATGGGAGTCTGAAGGCCTGCTTGTTCTTAACGGTCTGCTCTGTCTAGAGAGAATGCAGCAACATGTCCCCTATAAAAAGCTTTTGTCTTTCCACTTAATTGGGAACATGTTTTCCGAATTGGCCCATCTCCCCAGGCACAGATGAGTGTAAACTAGGCTGTTTACTCAACACTCTATGGAGTAAAGGATGGAGACGGCTGTGCTGAAACAGATGTGTAGAGGCAGCATCTGGACCGAGTTAATGGAAAAGCTTTTGCATCTGGAAACAGATCAGCATTTGAGAAGATGTTACATTGAGTAGCTCCAGGATGGGCCAGATTTAAGAGAGCTAAAGTTATCCTTGCTCCATTTCCCTTATGGCAGAATGGTTGTCCCAAGCCTGCCATACCAAGGGAAGCCAAAGTCTGATTTTCTTCTTTTACCTTCAGGACACATCCCCAGTGAGTCACCCCTGTCAAAATACATGGAGGCATCTGCTGACAAGAATATACTTAACTGTGTTACAAGTCTGAGCACTGCTAACCCAGCACTCCCTGCTCCTCTCCCAGCATCCCTGCCTGCACTCTCCCTCCTCCTCCCTTCCTGGGAACCAGACCTGAGGATTTGCTAAGGACAGAGCCTGTAGGAAACACTCCCCCCTGCCAGCTAAGGAAAGGGAGAGCCCTGAGAAAGGACTAGTTTCTTAAATAATTCAACTTTGGGTTCCTAGTTAGAAATGGTCCCTTTACTTTATAAAAGTAAAATGAGAGCTCCAATGAGTACAACCCCTACTTTTCCAACATCACTATATATAGATGTGTGGGGAGGGGAAATATATCAGGATGGGAGTCCAGAGACCTGGCCTCTGATTCCATTCCAGCAATGTGAACTTAGACAAGTCACTGCTAGCCTCAAATCTCAGTACTTAACACCACAAGCTTTTATAATTATGGATAAGATAACCTACATAAACTGCAAATCCCTTTGTGACCTATAAAATGCTGCAGAGACTGAACTTGCTGGTGTAGGAATCTTCCAGCAGCAAATTCCTTCTACTAAAGCAGATAAACAGTTGTTCTGCAACTTAGAGAGATGCCTTGGGTACTGAGACATCAAGGTAACTTGCCCCCAGTACCAGTTAGAAGGAAGATTTAAAACCTGTCCTGATTCTGAGCCTCATTCCCTATCCATTATGGCATGCTGCCTGTCTGCTTATTAAATGATCAGTAATCTCTTTATCCTACAAGTGAGAAAAGGAAAAACCACATTCTGTTTAATTGAGAGTTTCATGTGGTTTTGTTATAACTCAGGCCAAGACTTGCTGAAAAATGGATCCTCAGCCAGGAAGGGCCACATTCCTGCACTGCCTGGACAGTTCCCTGGAGTGTAATGCCCCTAGTCTCTTAGAAACCCTCAATCTGGAATTTCTACAAGCTACCCACAGGGAACCAGGAGGTCTTCTGACCTACCTTGGGCTATTGCCACATTTACACTGCTATGAGGAAGAATGAGCCAAGGAGCATCATCTCAGAGAGAGGGTGGCTTTCCTTCCTATGGGCCTCATTAATAACCCACCATAGAGGGGCTCATAGAACTCAGACTAGGGTGGGACTATGGGCTCTTGCCTCATTGCTGAGGGTAAAGGGTGTTGGCAGCATTTGCAGTCCTTTCGCTTCATGGAAAAGCCAGTTTAGCACTCAGTTGGTAATGACAATTCTGTATGGATTCCTTCCCTGTCTCATTGTGTTCCCCTTCTAGAAGGCTCATGAGGTCTCTATCTCCTCCTCATGGGCAGGGAATGTTCCCCTCCACCTGACCCCAACAGAAATCTCCAGCCTTTGTGCTCTTTTCTTGAGGTATAGTTTGTGGCACTTGTTTCTGGTGCAAACTCTCCTACCTAAGGCTCAGCATCAAAATGGATATCTCTTATCATTTGCTGTGCATGCAGTGGGAAGCTGACAGCTCAGTGTGTGTTTCAGGTGCCACAGAAGAGATCTTTCCCCTTCTGCTACTTGTACCTGGTGCTGGAAACAGGGCTCCTTTAGACTGGAAGGTGGCAGAGAAGAAAGAACCCCAGATGGAGAGTTTGGATACCCAGCCCTAACAATAGCTCACTTTTATGCAATACTTGTATAATCTCTATCCCAAAGCCCATTTGGTATGATTCTCCTTATCGGTGCAGATGAAGGCTCTGCCTTATATGATGGGCCAGGAGGAGTGGTGAGGGATGAGTTTTGGTCTCAGTGGTTTTCCTATGGGAACTCTTCAAATGTGCGTTCTCCTTTGGGGATTCTCCAAGCAAAAGTCTTTGAGCAATGAGTTGGCTTCCAGAAAAGACGGAAGAGGCCAATCTCATGTCAGGCTGCTGAAGGAAAACACTCTGGAAGACATGAGTAGAACAGGTGGTCTCCATTGTGTCCCTGGTCCCATATTTCTACTTTAGGGGAGTATCCCTTTGGGTGAGATCCAGGAACCTCTCTTTTAGTTGAGCTGAGTATCCTTACCTCCAATAGTAGAGCCCCTTCATTCTCTATTGTTTGGTTTATATTCTTCTGTGTATTCCTTCTCTGATTTCTGTTTTGCTATAATTTGGATAAGTGGGCTACTTTGCTATTCTCTTTATGTGTTCATTTGAACTGATATTAGGCGGGAATGGGGCCAAGCCTCAGAAACAGAATGTGGGGTCTACCTTCCCCCCAAATGACAAAATAACTAAAAGTTAGATGGAATGTGATCACATTCCCTAGATGAACAGTATTTAAGGGAGTAGATAGATGTATTTTTAAAAAAAACTCTTATTTTCTATCTTATAATCTATACTATGTATTGGTTCCAAGGCAGAAGAGTAATAAGGGCTAGGCAACGGGGTTAAGTGACTTGCCCAGGGTCACACAGCTAGGAAGTGTCTGAGGTCATATTCAAACCCAGGATCTCCCATCTCTAGTCCTGGTTCTCTATCCACTGAGCCATCCAGCTTGATAGCCTTTCTCTAAGGAGAGAAGAGTGGTGGCCTCCAGCCAACCTCCTGCTCACTCTCCTGACAGGAGTGGAATTCTCCCTTGGAGAAAAGTGAGGGGAGGAGCCAGAGCTATCTATTCTGCTTCCCTTTGAGCTACACCCAAAGATAGCTGTCCTCACTGCAAATGAGCTCTCTTTACACATGGGCTCTATCCACTTCTGCACCTGTAAAGTTCGCAAAGTTCTCTATCACATCATGTTTGATCCTCACAAAGACCCCATGAGGTAAGTACTATTCCTATCCTCGATTTTACAAATGTTACAGAGGTTAAGTGACTTGCTGAGGGTAACACAGCTAGCAAATAGTTGAGGCAGGATTCAAATACATGTCTTCCTAACTCTCAGCCCAACATTCTCTCCACTATATAGTCCTTTAAGAACTTCAGTTTAAGGAGAGTTCTCAGGCCAGTCACCTCTTCATTTCTCACCAGACTGCAAACCTGACTCTTCCATCACACTCCAGAAAACTCTGTATCCTAAAAGATCAATTTGACTCTAGAATTCATACCTTGGAAGGAACTTCTCAGCCCTCCAATTGGATGGTTCCTTCCAGACCCTCCATTTAAGGAGATCACCCAGGCTAACATCTCTTCATTTCCTCTACCTTCCACCCCAACCAACTCTTCAGCTTCCTTTTATTAGTTATCTTACCCCATTAGAACATGAGCTCCTTATTTTTTGCTTGTATTTGTATCATCTTAGGACAGAGCCTGGCACAAGGGAAACTCTTAAATTCTTGTTCACTGACTGAGTGGCTGCCTCTCCCTCATTGTGTAACCTTGGGCAAGAAGCCTCTCCACTCTGGACATTGGGTTCCCCGTTTATAAAATGAAGAGATTGTATTAGAACAGGGGTTCTTGGCCTGTGGTCCATAGATAGATTTCACAGGGGCTGGGGACTTGAATAGGAAAAAGTTTACATTTTTATTTCAATAGGACTGGCTTCCTTTGTAATCCCATGTATTTTATTTATTTAAAAACTTTACCCTGAGAAAGGGTCTGGCTTCACCAGACTGCCCAAGTGGACCATGGCACAAAATTTGAACTTCTGAGCTAGGAGGGCTCTAAGGTCCCATTCAGTGATGTTATTTGGAATGCTTAACAGTCCAGATGCAATGACTCTATCCTGCCATCTTATGGCCATCTCCATGAATATAGACCCTGTCCCCTCACTGCAGATTTCAATCCTCTAAGTTCTTCAAGGTCCATTTTGAAAATTCTGTCTCTTCCATGACACCTTCTCTGATCACTCTAACCTAAGTCCTCTTCCTCTTAGTTGGAGCTCTCTTTTCACTGATCTCCTATAGCTTTAATAGTCCAAATTGCACAATTAAAGGCAAGTAGGTGGTATAGTGGATAGAGTGCCAGATTTGGAGTCAAGAAGACTCCCAAGTTCAAATCTGGCCTCTGACACTTGCTAGCTGTATGACTCTGAGCAAGTCACTTAACTCTGCCTCCATTTTCTTTATCTGTAAAATGAGGGGAGAAGGAAATGGCAGACCACTCTAGTATCTCTGCCAACACAATCCCAAATGGTGTCACAACTAGTTGAACATGACCGGAAAAAAACAATGAACAGGTAGAGATACCCAGCAGTTAGAGATGCAATGAAGTGCTACAATGCAGGACAAAGATTGTATCTAGATGTGTGTCAAGAGTTACTGAGAGACTGGCCAATATGACAGTAAAGGGAAATGGTAAATGTTAGAGGGGATCTGGCAAAATTGGGACACTAATGCATTGTTGGTGGAGTTGTGAACTGATGTAAGCATTCTGAAGGACAATTTGGAACTGTCAATATGGAATCCAGAAACCCCCAAATTTGTAGCCTTGTGGGATCTGATACCTCCCCCCACCCCCAGTTTAGTTAGCTTGAAGGTGAAGACCCAAGTTTGACCTAGTCACATGAGTTTCACCAGAGGGAAATCCCAACTTCACAAATTCAGGACTAACAAGAGACCTTAAAGTAGTTTAGGTAGAGCTAGCTGGAATCCCATCAGGTGTTAAGTACCCTTTTTGGTCCCAGTAGTTTCTCCCTTTGTGTCAAAATCCTTTATCAAGGTAGCCCAGCCCTTGGATGGATCATTCCCTTTTGTGTCCAGTGCAAAGCATCAGCTTCTCCATGATAATCCTGTCTAGGCCTCCTCATCTTCTTTGTAGCCATTGTAAAGCCAATCAACTATTCTCAGTTCCTCGGTTCCCCTAAAAAGCAAACAAGCTTCCCAAATTCTTTCATTCTTTGGAGCTGTCAATCTAGGTGAATGACTGTCCCAGGGGTCAGTGGCTAGAGTAGCCAGAGTCTCAGGACTCTGTGTGGGTGTGTAGTGTGCAGCTCTGCATGGAGGCTTTGAGGAATTATGCTGAACCCCTCTCCTTAATTAAAGAAGTGGTTTTCCTGGCTATTTAATAGTTCTGTGTTTTTTTCCAGTTTGACAGAACTGTGCCCAAAGGCTAAAAAACTATCCATACCTTTTGATCTTATAATATCGTTCCTGGGTCTATATCCTAAAGAGAAAATTAAAAAAAGAGAAAGGACCTACTTGTACAAAAATATTTATAGCAGCTCTTTATAGGACAAAGAATTGGAAATTAAAGAGATGTTACTGGGGAACGGCTGAACAAATTGTGGTATATGATGGTGATGGAATACTATTGTGCTATAAGGAATGATGAACAGGATGATTTCAGAAAGGGCTGGAAAGATCTCTGGAACTGATGCAGAGTGAAATAAGCAGAAGCCAGAGAACACTGTACACAGTAACAGCAATATTGGATGATGATTATGGCTCTTCTCAGCAGTGCAATGATCTGGGACAGTCCTGAAAGACTTAGGATGGGGAATGCTCTCTGCCTCCAGAGTAAGATCTGGTGGAGTTGTCTTTCACATCAGTGTATTTATGGTTTTATACATCAGTGACCAATAAGGAAGTGTGTTTTGCATGACAATAAAAATTTTAAAAGGGGAAAATAAGAGGTCAAATCAAATGAGAAACAAGAAAAGAATAGAACAATTCAGAGACCAATGGTAACTTCTGAGAGTGGTTTCAGTCACAGAAGAATGGGAGCCAAATTAGAAGGGGATGAGAAGTGAGTGGGAGGTAAGGAAGTGTAGCCAATGAATATAAATGACCCTTACCAAGACTTTGGCTGTGGAACTCAGCTTGAGGGGGTGTGAATCTAGCCTGCGAGACTGCGGACAGACTTATTAAATATAAGAAACGGTTACAAACTGAAACGTAAAGAGAGTTGTGACAATCACCTTCAACATAGCTGGGATTCATAAGATGACTGACATTTTCTTTCTTGTAACCCTTCCAGACTGGAAGGGAAGGAGAAGTCAGTTGAATAAGCATTTCTGAAGCCTTCATTATGTCAGCTCGACTCCTACTTCTGACTCATGGGATCTTGAGTCCATCTATAGACTCATTTAAGGGTTGGTTTCTTAAAATTGGGGGGATCATGGACTCTTTGGGACACAAACTTACTAGTGGTATTGCTGGATCAAAGGATCTTGATCATTGACTCAGTTTATTTTTAAGACAGCTCATGCTCTGGTCAGAAGTTTGAAGGATACTCTCTCTGCCATGTTTGTGCCCCCTAGGACTTAAGGCGTGGGCAGCCTGTTTTGTTTGTTCTTTGTTTTCAAAGGGCCAATAACATCATAAGATGATGTCTTGACTCGGGCATGAACTGGTTTTAAATGAGGCAGAGTTTCACAAAGTCATCATCAGATTCTCTTTTCTAGAGTCATCCAAATCCAGTGGCAAGACAAGGGTCAGGATGACTGGTGATGGCTCTGGATGTAGTGAATGACCTTAACTTCTTCCACATCTGGCCAAGGCTGCGTCAGCCTCCTTCATGGCTTTTGGAGTAAATTGTTCTCATCTGCCCATTCCACCTGGGAAAGTTCACCTGCTTGGGATAGGCGTTCCAGTTTGTAGCCACTCAGTTACCCTTGAGCTGGTTTTAGCTCATCTGCTAAGATAGTTTACCAGTGTGTGACTGTCACACTAGAGCTGCTGTGGAGGAATTTGCGGTAAACTTCTGGGTTTGGGAAAGGTAACCTTTGCAAGAATGCAAGACTCCAAAACTTAGCTTAAAAATAAAAAGAGAAATCTATTAATTTAGAGAGTAATGTTGAAAGGTTAGGAGACAGGCTCAAGAGTGGGCAATGGCTCCCCAAAGGATGGATTCTGTTTTTTTTTTTTAATATACCCTATTGACAATAGGTGCTACGGGACTTGAAGAAAGGATGGTAAAGGTATGAATTTAGCCAGAAATGGGGGTATTGGTCACCTGACTGGGGCTAGAGTGGTGTTTATGTCCTGAAGACATAGGGTCTCACTGGGCATAGTTTAGGGGACAAGTAGATATCCTAGAATACAACCCGATGGTATTAGGGCATAACCAAAAGATGTACATCTGTGTCCATCTCAAAATCCAGGGGAGAATGCAAGGGGAATATTTCTCTCAGAGGTGTTTTCTTATCTTGAGTAGGCCCAAAGTCACCTTTTCCTCACTATTCCAAGAATAACAAAGAAGAAAAGGAATTTTCTTGCTTTCTGTTTGGCTCGAAATCTTCTGAAGTTTGGAGTGCCCAAAAAAGGAAATCCCAAGTCTCATGCCATAGATTCTTGGAGCCACAGGTGAGAGTTAAGTGTAAGGTGGACCCCCAAAAAAGAGCTCAGCAAGCTCTCATACCAGAGACCTCCTTGAATACTACACAGCCTGTGTGATGATTTCGACAAGTCTCTCCTGGTTACCTGAAAAGCTACTGCCCAAAGAGACAACCCTAGGTTCTCTGCTTCCTTTTCTAGCACTCAGGAAAAAAGAGAGGTGCCTGGGCTCATAGCAGGACTCTTTCTTCATCCAGAATTTATCCCTGGAGCTGGAGTTTAGAAATTCAGTTGCCAAATGATTCAAGTCAGAAAGGAGTGAGATTCTGAGGAACGACTAATGAGGGCTGAGACTCCCAAAAGAAATCAGGTGGGAAAAGCATATTAGAAATGATAAGGCATTAGATTTCAGCAATCACATTAATGTAATAATAACAATCTGCAATAATCTTTCGTTGGTCCCCTTGCCTGGAGTCTTTCCCTACTCCAATCCATTGCCCACTCAGCTATCCAAGTGCTTTTCTTTAATTTTTTAAGAAAAGTTTTAAAATATAAAACAAAAGTTCGAACGTATTTCAAACCTTTCAAGACACATACTAGAACGTTAGATTATATAGCCAAGGTATGGGCTTGGGCAGGAAAATGCCAAATCCTAGGATGCTCAACTGGTCACAGAGCTTGTCCTCAAGACCCCAGAGGAGTCCCTGGTCTTTTAAGTCCTCATCTGTTTCCTGATTCACAATGTTTCTGCTGGTATTCTTACATCTCTCCTCAGTGTCAGGCTGCCACCGTTCAGAAGCCTTCTGTGGTTTCAGCTTGCCCCACAAAGAGATGGCATCCTCAACCTGGCTCACATTAGCAAAGTGGGCTGTATTTGGAATAGCCAAATGCCTCATATCATGATGCCATTCTGTAAAATGTTGCTGGAAGTCCTTAGGTCCTAGGTGGGACTATTTCCCATGGATCTCACAGTTCTAGTTTCTAGTAAATCCATGAAGTTTAATCCAGCCAGTAGGAAATGGTTTGCCATCCCATCCAGGGGTGGGTTTTTGAGATTGTAGATAATCTCATTTCCTTTATCTTCACTTTCACTCTCAATTTTTTGCTCTTTTTCTTCTCCTAACTGTGCCTGTTTGTACTGTAGCATTTTCATAAGTGAGATGCTGATGTTCCCCCCAAATCTCTACATATTCATAGATCTGGGCTTCAAGGAAAGCCATGCTGTTATTCCTCTTAGAATCCCTCTTGGTCTCCTTTGATTTGGGATTTTTATCAACTAGAAAGGAGTAGAGTGATTCCAGGGTCTTGCCTTTAGTACTGAACAGCCACTGGGCTCCCTCTTCCAGTGTCCTGCCACAAAGCCTTGGCAGATCTGTCCCAGTCTGTCCCAGGGCTGCGGATGTCAACTCCTCCCAGGAGGAAAATGCGGAGAGGTCAAGATGGGCTCCATCAAGGGTCACTGCACTGCTGGTCTCTTTGAGCCAGCCAGGGAAGGTACTGTTGTCCCACTTCTCAAGTTCATTCTCATTCTTCCCCAAAAGCTGGTCTTGCAGGCATTTCACCCTGTCGATGTATCCCTAGAAGTACTCAAGCAGCATTTCCAGGTACCTCATGTACTTTACATTCTTCTTTTCCCATTGCCTAGCCCTTACCACTCTTCTGCCTTAGAACCAATACACAGTATTGATTCCAAGCAGAAGGTAAGGGGAGAGAAAGAAAGAAAGGCAGGTAGGCAGGAAGGAAGGAAGGAAGGAAGGAAGAAAGAAAGAAAGAAAGAAAGAAAGAAAGAAAGAAAGAAAGAAAGAAAGAAAGAAAGAAAGAAAGAAAGAAAGAAAGAGAAAGAAAGAAAGAAAGAAAGAAAGAAAGAGATAGAGAGAGGGAGGGAGGAAGAGAGAAAAAGAAAGAAAAGGAAGGAAGTTAAGAAGGAAGGAAGGGAAAAAGAAAGAAAGAAAAAGAAGAAAGGAAGAAAGAAAGGAAGAGAGAAAGAAAAAAGAAAAGAAAGAAAGAAAGAAAGAAAGAAAGAGAGGAAAGAGAAGCAAGAGAGAAGGGAAGAGAAAAAGAGAGAAAAAGAAAGACAAGAAAAGAATGAAAGAAAGAAAAGCAGATGGGAAGACAAGAAGAAAGAAGGAGAAAGAAAGAAAGGAAGAAAAGAAAAGAAAGGACAAAAGAGAAAGAGGAAAAAGAAGAAACAAGAAGGAAAGAAAGAAAAAGAAAGAAAAGGAGAAAGAAAGGGAAAAAGAAAGAAAAGGAAGGAAGAAAGAGAAAGGCAAAGAAAAAGGGAGAGAGAAAAAGCAGGAGGAGGAGAAAGAAGGAAGAAGAAGAAGAGGAAGGAGGAGGAGGAGGAGGAGGAGGAGGAGAAGAAGCCTAGTATTAGAAAGTTCGATGGATCTGTAATTAGAAAACTTGTGTTCAAATTCTAACATTTCCACTGCAAGAGGCAAAACGAGGGTCTGGAATAAGGTGGCCTCCACGGTTCCTTTTACCTCTAAGGCTATAAGCCTAAGGTGCAGAACGAGATCAGTCATTGAACATTATTCATCAATCCTCTGCTGCCTCCTCGTGACCATATACAATACTGCATCCAATTTCCGGCACGCGTGCTCAATAAAGAATACATCTAGTCTATGTCTTTCACCATCATCCAAGCTGATATTTACAAAAGGATTTAAAGTTTTAAAAGCGTTTACACCCATTATCTTGTTTGATCCTCACAATATTCCTGTGAGATAAGATAAGGCTGTGCTATTTCCGTTTTATAGATGAGGAAACGGAGGCTCACGGAGTGGGAGTGTGTTGACGGACAGGTGAGTCAAAAGATGGTCATTCGCCCAGCCCTTCTCAGCCGCTGTCCCGCTGTTGAACTTTGGGTGAGTCACTCGTCTGTTTCCAGGCTTCAGTTGCTATATCTACAAATGAGGGGTTTGAACTTTATGGTCTCAAAGGTTACTCTCTAGGGGTTCGTGGATGTCCCCACAGTGGTACCAGTGCCAGGATAACACGCTACAGCTCCAAGAGACCTGAGGGGGCAAAGGGGGGTTCTTGGAAGTTGGGGGGGGTTTCTTTGTTGGTGAAATCTGACTTTTTGGTGTTGCTGACTTCATTCAGTTGATTCATTCATCTCTTCCCCTGTAAATAAATAAATAAATATATATATACATATATATATATATATATATATATATATTTTTTTTTTTCCCCCTGTATAGGAAACCCACAATTTACTATAATAGAAAACGTAGGGGAAGCTGGGTGTCTCAGTGGATAGAGAACCAGGTCTGGAGATAGGAGGTCCTGAGTTCAAATTTGACCTCAGATACTTCCTATTTGTTTGATTCTGGGCAAGTCCCTTAATCCCAACTGCCTAGCCCTTATCACTCTTTCTCCCTTGGAACCAATACCTAGTATCAATTCTAAGAAAAAAGGTAAAGATTTAGGAAAAAAAGAATAGAAAATATAGATTTTAGACACATATATGCACACAAAGATTTGTGTGAGGATGGGATTTTTGCTCTGTCTTGTTTTTAAACTCAGAACATTTATTTTACACAATGATAAACTGAATTCCTGCAGCACACAAAATTACCTATAGAAATGGTACTAAAATCGACCGCCTCTGAATATAATATTCTTTCCAGTTTAACTTTCTTTATTCAAATGTGGGGCACTATTATCACCAGACCCAGAGCTAGCACTAGGCCATTAGAGCTGGGCCCCAGTAGCATTAGAGTACATGATTTGTCCTCCCAGGATTTCTCTTCCTACCGATCATCTCTCTTCTTCTCATACTTGCTGCCTGCCAGGGCTGCTCTCTCACTGTCCCTGAGTTATTGTTCTAGGGTACCACAATGTTCTCCTCTGTGTCTTGGGGTGCCTTTTACCAGGCCTGGCTCATGGATAATATATAATAATAATATTTTTATTATATAATTGTTTATTGCTGTTATTTTTTTTAAATGAAAAGACATGAACAAGAGTGACCCAGGATGTGGAAGCCTGCATGTGTGGAGAGTCATGGACATTAAAGTTTCTTCAGGACTTCAAACCATCTATGATTTCACATGTCAAAAACATCACCTCTATCTTTCTGCCCCACCTCAGTAGACAGTTTCCTGAGTTTTCTTGGCCAGATATTCCTCTTTTCCTCTGGTGATGTATCTCTTTTCCTTGAAAAATGTGCACACTTTCCATTGCTAGGTCTGTCCTCAAAGAATGAGTCAGAACCCAAGGGTAGAAATTCTTTAGGGGCAGCTGGGTGGCTCAGTGATTGCAAGCCAGGTCTAAAGATGGGAGGTCCTAGGTTCAAATCTGACCTCAGACATTTCCAAGCTGGGTGACCCTGGACAAGTCACTTAACCCACATTGCTTAGCCCTTACCACTCTTCTGCCTTAAAACCTATTGATCCTAAGGCAGAAGGTAAGGGTTTTAGAAAGAAAGAAAGAAAGAAAGAAAGAAAGAAAGAAAGAAAGAAAGAAAGAAAGAAAGAAAGGAAGAAAGAAAGGAAGGAAGGAAGGAAGGAAGGAAGAAAGAAAGGGAGGAAGGAAGAAAAGAAAGAAAGAAATTCTTTCCTCTCTCCTATGTCCAAGGGAGAGAAAATTCTGGATAAAAGAACGGCAGAGCACAGTCTCCTCATATCCTCTTAAAGACTACATAAAAAGGCTCTTCCTTAAGAAGAGTGCAGGTGCTCTGAATATCTGGAGACCAACTAGGAGTAAGATGCTATCAATAATAATAATAACCAATAAAATAATAGCAAAATAGCTAACATTTATAAAGTCCTTTAAAGTTTGCAAAGTGTTTTACATATATCATCTCACTCTTCCAAACAAACTGGTAAATTATCTCCATTTTACAGAGGAGGAAACTGAGACTGAAAGAGGCTAATTTCCTAGAAACATAGATGCTTAAAGTAGTATTTGAACTTAGGTCTTGACCTAGATTCCAATCTAGCAAGGCAGAGAGATCTCTCAACAAGGGGCCGCAGGGATGATACAGGTATAACCCAGATTGAATTTTGCCAGCTCCAGGAGGGGGGAGGGAGACAACCTGGATCATATAACTATGGAAAACTCACATGGAAATTTGTTATTCCATGTAATTGGGGGGGGATAAATAAATAAACAAACAAATAAATAAATAAGTAAATTAATAAATTAATAACCAAACCAGGGGCTCCAGCACATGTCCGTGTCTATGGAAGGCGCCAGTCTAAAAAAATCTGGGGTTCTTTAGATCTCCCTTGCTGCTCCAACAACTTCCCTGGAGATTTTTGAGCAGCGCTGCTGGATTTTTTCCTCTAGAGGGCAGCCAGGATAGCTCTGGTCACCTTCAAAATGGAACAGAGGGAGACTGGGGAGAAGGCGCCCAGGTCCTGGCCTCTCATTGGCTGGGGAGTTCCAAAGCATCCTGGCTCCAGCGATAGGACCAGTCTCTCTCTCTTGCCTGGTCCACCCTCTTTAGGTCCTCGTGTCCCAAGAGAAAACAGAGAATTTGTGGCCCCGAATTAAATCGTCATTTAAGAGCATTGTGTACATTTCAAAGAATGTATATATTATTAAGTGAAAGGGGGAAAGCGAGAGCTCAAGGAAAGACAGGCAAATGTAGGGCAGTGGAAAGAGCTGCAGGCTGGACCTCAGGATGCCTGGATTGTAGTTTCTTTTGTGTGATGATGGCAGCCGCCGTTGACCTAGAGCTAGAAGGGATCTTAGGCCATCTGTTCCAACCCTGTTCGTTTTACAAATGAGACTGAAACCTGGAGAAATGTTCTTATGCTCACAAGAGCTAGAAGAATGACCAGTGATTATTATCTCCATTTAATAGACTTGACGATTAGAGAAAAGTGACTCACTCAGGGACATCCAGCGAGTGATAAAACTGAGACTAGAATCCAGGTGTTCTAACTCTAAGACCATGATCATTTTTCCTGCTTTTTAAAATTAAAGTAGTTCACCAGAAATTCCTTCGAAAAATGCCAGTGCATACCTAACCTATCTTTCAAATACAGAAAACTGACCTCTCTGGGAAAGTAGAAGCAGATGGGATGGGAGCAGAAGGTTTTGAGGTTTGAACCACCAGGGTCAAGGGACCAGATGAAAGGACTTTGCTTTGGGGTTTTTGCCAAGGGGCACAGAGGTGCATCTCTCTTACCATCCAAAGTGGAACCATTTAACTGGGTTAAAAAAAAAGTGATTCCCCAACAGGACTGCTCTGACGGCCTCAGAGCCAATTTGGGAGCCGGCAAATGCGTGGGATTTGCAGAGTTGTAAGTAGGTCAGGTATTTCTGTCACTAATTATTACTTGTGAAAATATGTCGTGAACATACAGCAGGGAAACAATATTGGAAGCAGGCAATGATTTTTACAAAACTTTTCAAGGAATCATTGATTTCTCCAGGTCACCAAAAGAAAACCAAACAACAAATTATTTTAAAGGCCAAATCAATGACTGGGGAGCTGAGAGGACTTGATTTTAATTTTTACTTTGTCATAAACTTTTAGTCAAGTCATTTCCCTTTTCTGTACCTTAGTTTTTCTCCTCCATTGGTAAAAGAAGAAAGGAAGAAAAAGGAAGGAAGGAAGGAAGGAAGGAAGGAAGGAAGGAAGGAAGGAAGGAAGGAAGGAAGGAAGGAAGGAAGGAAGGAAGGAAGGAAGGAAGGAAGGAAGGAAGGAAGGAAGGAAGGAAGGAAGGAAGGGAGAAGTGACCATGGATTTAGATCTGGAAGGGAATATGAGACCTAGTGAGGTTAAGTGACTTGTCTATGGTTACACAAGTGAAGCAGAATTTGAACTCTGGTCTTTCTGACTCTAGAGCTAGTATGCCATTCACTCTACCACAGATCCTTTCTAGACCTAATGGTCTAGAGTTCTTTTTATTTACTCTCTCTGATAGTCTAGGATTCTTTGATTTTTGGAGGGAATAAGAAGTGAGGAGAGTGGAGAATTTTTCCACATTTACTAAAATACTGCACTGACCCATTAAAATTCCACAATCAGATTATTTTTTTCGGTCTTTAAGGAGTGAAGTTCATAGGAAGTGTTTAAAAAAAAAACAATCTTTTTTTTTTTAAATTGAGTTGGACCTGTGATTTCATTGGTATAGAAATTTCTAATGAGTAAACTTCTAGAGTAGGGTCTTCTTTCAGTGTCATGGTATTTTCTAAACCAGAATTCAGCTCAGAAGCCTGTGTATCCCGTGCCCTCTATCTGTTGAATTATTGTTATTTTCCTCTCTGCTCAGTGTGAAAATGATGATTTGAAGAGAGCAAATGATAATGGCTATCCATTTGGCAATTCAAATGGCACAGGATACATCTAAATTTCCTCCTCATCTTTTTGGTGAATGGTCCTTATTTAGAGTTGATCCTGTCCCCTCCCAATCCAGAGATTGTACTGTGGGATGGGCAATTCAATTAAATAGACATTCAGTAAGCACCAGAACATTCCACAACCTTGTGCTTAAGTCCTGTGTGATTTACAGTTTGGATAAGGGACACAATCTGCCCTCAGGGAGCATACCTTAGTATAAAGGAAGAGCACAGATTGTGGAGGGGATCTTAGAGATTATCTAGTCCAATTTCTCATTTTACAACTGGGGAAACTAAGGTTTGGAGCTGGAAAGACGTTTGCAGTCTCCTGCCTTCAGTGTCCTTTTCCCTATCCTAATCAGTCTCTTCTTCCCCTCCCCATTCCACAAATATTGGGTTTTAATGTCATGGCAAGAGGTTTCTCTAATTAATTTTATTTTACATATTTGGAGTTAGGGAGTTGCAAATGCAGCATGCAAATTTATGTAAAATATGCAAATTTTAAGTATCCTTGAATATGTTATAAACTGTGTGGTACCTTTTATTTTCTCATCATGGACCATCTTTCCTGAAATGGTTATTGGAGTAGGACTAATTCCCCAGAGGAGGAAGATGAGACATATTCCCTAATTTTGTCCATGGGAACAAAGTCTCCTAGTCTATCCTCAAATATATGCCCCCCCAACAATTCACATTTGACCTGCCAAATTCCAACAATAGATTCCTTCTTTGGGTTAAGGGTTCCTGGGTTCCCCAGGAGTTTTATGTTTTGTTTTGCTTTTAAAGTGGACCTGTGAGGGGCAGCTGGGTGGCTCAGTGGATTGAGAGCTAGGCCTAGAGATGGGAGGTCCTGGGTTCCAATCTGGCCTCAGACACTTCCCAGCTGTGTGACCCTGGGCAAGTCACTTAACCCCCATTGCCTAGCCCTTACCACTCTTCTGCTTTGGAGCCAATACACAGTACTGACTCCAAGATGGAAGGTAAGGGATAAACAAAAATAAAAATAAAATAAAGTGGACCTGTGATTTCACTGCTATGGAGAATTTCTAGCGAGAAAAGTCCCATTACCATGACATAGACTCTGAAATTTAGTCTTAGAATATCTGGGCTTCTGAGAAGTTAAGCGATGTGTCAAAGGTCATACAAATACCACTGGAAGGAGAAACAAGTTGATCCATTACCAGCCATTAACACATTTACAAGGAAGCCTGCTGTCCCCGTGCTTTGCAGATTTCTGCTGGCTGGTGCGGAGCAGCATGGAGCGCATACAATGTCTTTGCTTTCTCATCTGGCCCAAGATGCCCCTTCACATTCCCCTCATGTGCTCTTCTCACAATTTCAACCTGCTCCCATCATTCTTCCCCACTCTATTTCCTCTGGGGTCTATGTGCTGAGGACTGTGCTGTCCACGTTCCATGCTATCCAGGATCAGCAGTGATGTGGGGATTTGTTGCTAAGATAAGATCCTGAAGCCATCCACATCCCTCCTCTTCTCCCTGTCCTTCCAATTTCAGCTGCATTTTTCCTGGGTGCCAGAATTCCTAGAAATCCCAGACAAAGGAGAATGAACACTGGCCTGGGAGTTAGTGCCCTGATTTTAATCTGGGTTTTGCTGCATATTTGTTTTGCAATTCTAAAATTGCTTCCTTTCTTGAGGGTCTTCATTTCCTCATTTAAAAAAATGAAAGGATTGGACCAGATGATTCCAAAGGTTCCTTCTAGTCCTATCCTAAGGTTTCTTCCAGCCATTACATTCTAAAGTCCCCTCCATTTCTCACATTTTGTATTCTAAAGTCCATTTTTAGCCTTCCTAGGTCCCTTTCAGCTCTGAAATTCTGTCTTCTACTTTCTAAGATCTCTTCTGACTCTACATCGTATATTCTAAGGTCCTTCCAAGTTCTAACATTCCATGTCTACGATCTCTTCTAGCTCTGTCATCTTTTCTTCTAAGGTCCATGATATCACTCACAATTGATGTTCTCTGTTCTAAGGCCTCTTTTCTTTCTAATTTTGTTTCCCAAGATCCCTTCTAGAGCTGATTCTATTCCAGATTCCATTCTAGATGTCTAGAAGCACAGATCTAGAGCTGCCTGTCTCTCATGCCTGAAACAAAATGATCCCCCTTTTCATCTCCACCTCCTGTCTTTCCCGTCTCTGCTAAAATCCCACCTTCTATAAGAACCCTTTCCTGACCCCTTTTCATTTTACTGCTTTCCCTTTAGATGATCTCCCATTTATCTTGGTTGTCCATAGTTGTTCTCATATTCTCTCCCCCATTACTCTGTGAGCTCCTTGAGGGCAGGGATAGTCTTTTGCCTTTCTTTGTATCTCCAACACTTGGCACAGGGCTTGGCTCATAGTAGGTCCTTAATAAATGCTATTTGACTGACTGGTAAGGCACCTCAGAATTCATCTAATTCAATTGCTTGAACATGAGGGAATCATGAGGGAATTGAGGCCAGAGAGGTTGTGCTTTCCTCAAAGACTCAAGGATAGTAAACAGAACTGGGTCCTGAATCCAGGATATCTGTCTCCAAATCCAGCTCTCTCTCTCTCTCTCTCTCTCTCTCTCTCTCTCTCTCTCTCTCTCTCTCTCTCTCTCTCTCTCTCTCTCCCTCCCTCCCTCCCACCCTCTCTCTCTCTCTCCCTCCTTCCCACCCTCTCTCTCTCTTTCCCTCCCTCCCACCCTCTCTCTCTCCCTCTCACTCTCCCTCTCTCTCTCCCTCCCACTCTCTCTTTCCCTCCCTCCCACTCTCTCTCCCTCCCTCCCACTCTCTCTCTCTCCCCCTCCCTCCCACTCTCTCTCCCCCTCCCTCCCACTCTCTCTCTCCCTCCCTCCCACTCTCTCTCCCCCTCCCTCCCACCCTCTCTCTCTCTCTCCCTCCCTCCCACCCTCTCTCTCTCTCTCCCTCCCTCCCACCCTCTCTCTCTCCCCCTCCCTCCCACCCTCTCTCTCTCTCTCCCTCTCCCTCTCCCTCTCTCTCTCCCTCCCACCCTCTCTCCCCCTCCCTCCCACTCTCTCCCTCCCTCCCTCCCACTCTCTCTCCCCCTCCCTCCCACTCTCTCTCTCCCTCCCTCCCACTCTCTTTCTCTCCCCCTCCCTCCCACTATCTCTCCCCCTCCCTCCCACTCTCTCTCTCCCTCCCTCCCACTCTCTCTCTCCCCCTCCCTCCCACTCTCTCTCCCCCTCCCTCCCACTCTCTCTCCCCCTCCCTCCCACTCTCTCTCCCCCTCCCTCCCACTCTCTCTCCCCCTCCCTCCCACTCTCTCTCTCTCTTTCTCTCTCTCTCATTCTCTCTCTCTCTTTCTCTCTCTCTCATTCTCTCCCCCCCCCCGTCTGTCTATCTGTCTCTCTGTTTCCATCACTGTATCTTTCTCTCTTTCTTCTCTGTCTTCTTTATCTTCTCTCTCTCTGTGTCTGTCTCTGTCAGTCTCTGTCACTGTCTCTGTCTCTCTCTCTGTATCTGTCACTGTCTCTGTTTCTATCTCTGTGTCTCTCTCTGTTTCTTTCTTTCTGATTCCCTGTCTGTCTCTGTTTCTATTTCTGTCTCTCTCTCTGTGTCTCCGTGTCTCTTTCTTTCCGTTTCTCTGTCTCTGTCTCTATTTCTATCTCTGTCTATCTGTCTCTGTTTCTATCTCTCTGTCTTTGTTGTGTCTCTTTCTGTTTCCCTATCTGTCTCTGTCTCTGTTTCTCTTTCTGTTTCTGTCTCTGTTTCTATCCATCTCTCTGCCTGTCTCTGTTTCTATCTCTTTATCTCTCCATTTCTGTCTGTCTCTGTCTCTCTGCCTCTGCCTCTCCCTGTCTGTCTCTCTCACCACACTGCCTGTCCTCTAAGGCTCTTAAGGTGTCTTTCTGCCTTCACATTCGGGGTATCTCTAACTGGCCCGCCTGCAGAATTTGAATCCACAGTTGCTCTCTCTGGACCACACTGATGCTCATTCCGCGCTCTTCTTGTGGTCGGGTATATTTTTAATTAATGTGTTTGGTGGCTTTAATTAATGCTGCCTTAATTGCACTTGCATCCTGAGGCGGTTCATGCCAAGGCCACGGTGTTTAAAACCCAAAGCAGTAAATAAGGATGTGGGATGGTGAGAAGCACAAGGCCACCGTTCAAACAGAGCTGAGGGGCTCCCGTGGACCCTGGCCACCAACTTCGGACCTTGATCCAAACGCAGACTTGCAAACGGGGATGTTTTTGCAGCCCGCCAAGCTTGGTGACACCCTATTCATTCACCTACGTGGCCTCAGTGGAGAAGCTGCGTTCTAGGCTGGGCCCCGAGCACTCACTGTACTCCCTGAATAACCTTGGCCTAGATGCGTCCCAACTCAGCCTCTGAAAGGAAGTGTTTTGACTAGAAGGTCTCTGAGGCCCCTTCCAGCTCTGTGATTCTGTAGTCTCTGATGGAGTTCTCTGTTTTTGCCACACAGAAAAAGTAGATCAGTCAAGCAGTGAATATTTACAAAGTGCCTACTATGTGCCACACACTGTGCTAAAGGGACAGAAAGAAGCAAAAGACAGTCCCTGCCCTCGAGGAGCTTACAGTTGAAACAACATACAAATAACTATGCACAAACAGGCTTTCGACAGGATCAAATCTATAGAGGAAAGGCACTAGAATTAAGGGAGATCAGAAAAGATTTCCTGCAGAAGGTAGGATTTTAGCTGGGGCTTGAAGGAGGACAGGAGGCAGGAATGAGAAAGATGTAGAGCAGATATTTTATCCCCATTGGACAGATGAAAAACCGAGATCTTGCTGTTATGATTTTAATGGAATTTTATATCCTTCCCATTAGAGGGTTTAGAACTTTCCAGTTAACTGAATTCTCCATCAGTCACTGCTTGGTTTCAACCCCAGGAACACCATGAATAAGTTATCACCTTAAATCTCATTAGCATGAAGACCTATTAGTTCTTTTTTATTTTTATTTTTGAAATTTAAACCCTTACCTTCCATTTTAGAATCAATACTGTGTATTGGTTCCAAGACAGAAGAGGTAAGGGCCAGGCAATGGGGGTTAAGTGACTTGCCCAGGGTCACACAGCTAGGAAGTGTCTGAGGTCATATTGGAACCCAGGACATCCCATCTCTAGGCCTGGCTCTCATCCAGTGAGCCACCTAGCTGCGCCCCCTCCCCCACCCCCATTAGTTTTGATATGCACAACCTTCTCATCTCTCTCATACCCTCAGCCAGGTACCTTCCGATGCCTCCCTCACCCTTTTTAGCTTCTGTTTGTGTATTGTCTCCCCTCATTAGATTGCAAATTCCTTGGGGGCAGAGACTGTATTTTTTATTTATATCCCCCCAGTTTAGCACAATGGAACATAATAGGCTTAAAATTTTTGTTTTTATTCAATCCCTCCCTCCCCTCCCCACATCATAGAAGGCAGAATATGTAGATTATGTCTTTTGTGTTTCCACTTCTTGGTTTATTCTCTGAAAGTGAACATTCGCAAGTTATTCTTTAAATATTAAATCTGTAGCTGCATATAATGTTCCCTTGGTTCTACTTGTTTTACTCTTCATTATCTCATGTAGTTCTTTCCAAATTAAAAAAATTAATCTGTTCATCTCTTCTTATGGCTCAGTAGTATTCCATCACAACCATAAGCCACAATTTGTTCAGTCATTCCCCAGTTGATGGGCATGGCCTCAATTTCCAATTCTTTGCACCACAAAGAGAGCTGGGATAAATACTTTGAAGCATATACGTTCTTTCCCTTTCCCCCTGATCTCCTTGGGAAATTGTCTCAGCAATGGTATTGCGGGTTAGGAACATGCATAGTTTTATAGCTCACTGGGCATAATCCCAAATTGTTCTCCAAAATCATTGATTTGGTTCACAGTTCCACTAACAACGTATTAGCACCCCACCCCCTCCAACATTTGCCCTTTTAGCCAGTCTGATGGGTAGGAGATGAGACCTCACAATTGTTTTGGTTTGCATTTCCCTTATCAGGAATGATTTACAGCATTTCTTCATGTACCAATATATGGCTTTGATTTCTTCACCTGAAAACTACCTGTTTATATCTTTTGTCTATTTATCAGTTGGGGTATGGCTCTTACTCTCATAAATTTGACAGAGTTGTCTATGTATTTTAGATATGAAATCTCTATCTGAGAGAATGTCTGAAATTGAATCCCTCTAGTTTTCTACTTTCCTTTTAATCTTGGCAACATTTATTTTATTTGTACAAAAACAGTCTGATTTGATGTGCTCAAACGTGTCCATTTTATACCTCACAATTCTCTCCATTTCTTGTTTCATATAAATTCTCAGCCATAAATCTGGTAGGTAATATGTTCCCTATCCTTCCTATTTACTTAAGATCTCTTCTTTTATGTCTAGACCATGTATCCATTTTGATTTTACCCTACTGAATGGTGTGAGCTATTGATCTAGACCTAGTTTCTGCCAAACTATTTTCCAGGTGTCCCCGCAATTTTAACCAAGTAGTGATTTCTTTTCCCAATAGCCAGATCTATATATATTTTTTTGGTCAAATACAAGGCTACTATAGTTTTTTATTACTGTTTATCACATGTCTGTTCTGTTTCACTGATTTACCTTTCTATTTCTTAGCCAGAACCAGGTAGTTGCAATAATTACTGCTTTATAATACAGTTTAAAATCTGGTACTGCTAGACCTACTTTATTTACCTTTTTTTTCCCCAACAATATGCTCTTTTTTTTTATACTCTCACCTTTCATCTTAGAATCAATATTGGGTATTGGGTCCAAGGCAAGAGCAGTAAGGCCTAGGCAATGGGGGTTAAGTGACTTGCCCAGAGTCACACAGCTAGGAAGAGTCTGAGACCAGATTTGAACCCAGGAGCTCCTGCCTTGTAATCCACTGAGCCGCCCAGGTGCCCTTGAACAATATGCTTTTAATAAATGTTTGGGCAAGTAGGTTGTGTAGTAGATAGAGTACCAGACCTGGAGCCTGAAAGACCTGAACTCAAAGCTTCAGACACGTATTAGCTATGTAATCCTGGAAAAGTCATTTCACTCTGTTTGCTTCTATTTCCTCATCTGTAAAATGAGCTGGAAAAGGAAATGCAAACCACTCTAGTATCTCTGCAAAGAAAACCCCAGATGGAGTCACAAAGAGTTGGACACAACTGAAATGACTAGACAACAAAAATAAATGTTGATTAACTGACTGATTTAACATGTCCTGTTTAGTATTCATGAAGGCATTATAAATATCAGATCCTTTCCCTAGCATTTGTAAGGATAATTTAGGATTGTGAACTAATCTAAGTTTGATTTTTTGGTTGCCAGGGGATATGCCAAATAAAATACCCATGTCAGTTTGGAAATATATGGTGCTTTAATCAATATATAGGGAAGAAATCAAGGAGAAGAGAGAGGGAAAAGTATAGGATTTCTCAGGAAAAAATCAAGGAGAAGAGAGAGGAAAAGGTATAGGATTTCTCCTGCCTGGCCTGTGCCAGGCGAGTTCAAAGTCCTTCGCCACAAGGTCTTTGAAGATTAGAGGCTTTCTCTAAGAGGGTAGTGTTTGGAAGGTAAAAGAGAGAAAAATCAGCCTAAACTCCAAGAGATCTGAGAAGAGCCTCACCTGAACTAGGTTACTAGGCTTCCTCCAGTATTGTATCAAGGAAAACTCACTGCTAAACCCAGACAATAGCAGCTGCCACACCAAGATGCCGACACATTCAGCAAGCTGCCACCAGCCACCTCTCTGCTGTCAAAAGAGCCCAGAGAGTGGAAGTGATGTGAAATAAATAGATGGTTTTACATCACTTTCCTGCATCTCACATGTACCAATGATATCTTGGGCTTGACTTAGGACAGCCCAGGGGTCTGTCAGTTGTTTCTGATTTGTCATTTGCTAGCGCATGTCTTTCATAGGCCATCCTCCTAAATACTTAAAGTATGGGTGTAGACATTCCTGATTTTGTTAGACTAAGTAGGGTGGAGTAATCTAAAGTTCACATATTCAGGTCTCTCTATAATCTAGCCTAGGCATAGCTAATCAAACTTGCCATCTCCTGCTCCCTGCCACATACCTTTTCTCCTGTTCATGTCAAGTTCCTCACTTTATTTTATGGTGAAATGGATCCCAAATGGACAACAGCAATGACTATTCATCAATCATAAAATCATTGGTTATTCTTGGATCTCAGATTCTTGGAAAGCAGAGCATACAGCATAAAATGTTGGAACATAGACCTCCGATGATGAGAGCTGAAAGAGCCTCGATAATATCATAGAGCATTAGAACAAAGACACTCTAAGATTTAAGATACTAGAATGGAGAGAGTTAGAGTGAAAGGGAGCCTCTGGAAATTGAATTTTAGAGCTGGAGGGTACCTTAGAGCATTAAACATTAGAGCTGGAAAAGTATTTCGAACATAAGAAGCCAAAGCTAGAAGGGGCTTTAGGGACAGCCTAATCCAAACCCCTCACCTGACAGATAAACTCTAACCAGGCTACATCTAGGAGTTGGACTTGTGAACTGCCCACTTGAACTAAAATCTAAAAGGTTCTTGTGCTTTGGGCTACTTAACTCTCTAATATAGATTTAAATTTTTAATAACTTGAAGAAGCCATCTAACTCTACCTGTGGGAAAATGAATAGGTGGCATTCAGGAGTCATCACATAAATTAATGGAAAGTATGTGACCACATTATCTAACTATATTAAGTGTGAACAATAATTAATTATAGATACAGCGCTATACTCAGCCTTGCCTTATATAATCCTCTCCCCAAATTTGAACATCTAGAAATACATTTTTCACCCCTCAGAACATAGCTTTAAAAAAAGGAAATTAGCCAGGAATTTTTCATAATTCACAAGAATGGCCATTTTAGGGGGAGGATGCTCTTCCCATAGAATCATGGGATGTTAAGAGCCGGGAGGATGATTGAAAATCGAGAACTGCTATTCTGCCTTAGAACACAATAACAATATTGATTCTAAGACAGAAGGTAAGGATTAAAAAAAAAAAGGTATTTGCTAACTGCATGAAGTCACTCCACCTTTCTGTGGCTCAGTTTATTTCCCTGTAAAATGGGGGCAATAACCATTGCCCCTGTACCCTGAAGAAATGATTTTATGATTCTTAAAAGTGTGACAGCCGAGTCAGTTACAGCGATGCCCCAGAGTACCTGTGTGACCCAATAGTTAACAGGACTCCCCAAAGGGTCTTGCTTCCTCCCGGCTGTTGGTTAATCATCTGGGAAGGTCTGCACTCAGGACTTTGGAGACAATGTTGGGCAAAAATGTGGTGCTCTCTCCTAGGGAAATATTTTCCAACAGGCACCAAAAAGCTGCCCTGCAACTGGGAGGCCTGTGCTCCCGCTCCCGCTGGGTCTGTGGCTTGCCAACATGAATCAGCAGAGCGAGCAGAGGCCTCAAGTAGGGCGGAAATCAATTAATTAGGGCTCGAGTGGCCATGTTGAATCTGGGGTCTCCATCTAAATGCTGAGCATTATTAAGGTTGTAAAATAAAGGGAAAACACAGCCCGGAAGAAATGATTAGTGTGCAAAATATAGAAAGGAAAGGAGAAGAAAAGATTATTCCAGATGACATCCTACTCTTCCCCAATGCGCAAACTCATCCATGGAGCAATTACTCCATTCGTGAGCTCCTTCGTCCGCTGTTCTCCTCCATCTGTTTTCTAGGGCACGCACGACCTTGTTATGTTCTATTAAATATAAACAAGAGGAAAGCTCCAGACAACAAAACATCCCCTTGCAGAAGCTCTCTCCGGCTAATTACAATACACATTGAAATGCCCCTCAAGATGGATTTAAAGAACATGCCTGAGAATTAATTAAAAAAAAATATGGATCGTCAGCACAGGGATGTCATGGTGACTCCTCAAACACACGATATGGTTTTCTGTGCTACAGAGTCAAATCCAGTCAACAAGCATTTATCCATTTATTGTTTATTTTTTGTTTTATTAATTATTTTATTATTTATTATCCCAGCTCTCGAGGAAGCTCATAGTATAATGAGAAGAGGGGGGACAGTATGTAAACAGCTAATGTACACACAAATGAGATATTTACAGGCTAAATTGGGGGTAGTCTCAGAGGGAAGGTACAAAGAATAAGGAGGACTCAGAAAGGCTTCTTGAAGGAGATGGGACTATAGCTGAGACGAAAAAAGGAGATGGGGAGTCCTGGGTTCAAATGTAGCCACAGATACTTCCTAGCTACATAATTCTGGGCAAGTCACTTAACTCCGGTCATCCAGCCCTTACTGCTCTTCTGCCTTGGGCCTGTTAAAAAAAAAAAAAGACAAGGTAAGAGTTTTTATTTTTACTTATCTTTATTTTTTTTACTTATCTATTTTTTGGGGGGGAATTTTATTTAATTAATTAATTTAGAATATTTTTCCTTTTTCCATACAAGATTCAAGTTCTTTCCCTGTCCTTCCCTAAACCCCCTCCCATAGCTGACACATAAGGTAAGAGTTTTAAAAACGTTCCTTGGATCTGATTTTTTTTTTAACCCTTACCTTTTGCTTTAGAATCAATACTATGTTATTGGTTTCAAGGCAGAAGAAGAGTGGTAAGGACTAGGCAGTGGGGGTCAAGTGACTTGCCCAGGGTCACACAGCTAGGAAGTGTCTGAGGTCAAATTTGAATCCAGGACCTCCCATCTCTAGGCTTGGCTCTCCATCCACTGGGCTACCCAGCCACCCCCTGGATCTGATTTAAAAAAAAACAAAAAACAAAAACAAAGGTAAGAGTTGAAAGAAAGAAAGAAAGAAAGAAAGAAAGAAAGAAAGAAAGAAAGAAAGAAAGAAAGAAAGAAAGAAAGAAAGAGAGAAAGAAAGAAAGAAAGAAAGAAAGAAAGAAAGAAAGAAAGAAAGAAAGAAAGAAAGAAAGAAAGAAAGAAAGAAAGAAAGAAATTAGGGAAGCCATGAGGTAGAGATGAGGAAAAAGAGAGTTCCTGGCAAAGGGAACAACCAAGAAAAATCCTTATAATCAGGAGATGGAGTGTTATGTATGAAGAACATCCAGGAGGGTAATGTCATTGGTTCATAAACTATGTGGCAGAGAATAGAACATATGAAGACTGAAAAGGTAGCTAGGTTAAGAAGGGCTTTAAAAGGGCAGGATGTTTTTGTTTGTTTTTGAAAAATAGAAACAGATAATTTAATCTCCCCTGTAAAAACAGGGATTTCCATTAAGTGATCTCTAAAGCTCTCAATCTGAGAAAACTGAAAGTGTAGAGATCTGAATTCCAGTTGTAGAATAGGGAAATGTCAATGCACACAGGTAGAAGAGCCTACCACCCCTGGGCTGTTTAGGAAATGAATGAACTTAACATTTATTAATCAATCAGCAAGCATGTATTAGAGACAAAGTGCCCAAACTGCAGCTCTCATGCTGCATTTGAGCCCCCCTGCCTCTTACCCCAGACAGGGGAGGGAGGAAGCACTCCCATTGGGCTGCAGGGCAGAGAGAGGGCCATATGAGAAATGTCCTCAGGCACAGTGGAGAGGGGAATGGGAGCAGCCCCCTCTGGCATGCGTGCCATAGTTTTGCCAACACAGCTATAGGGGGAGACAACATAAAGAGAGCAAAAAAAACAAAACAAAACCCTAAAATCTACAAAAAATAAATTACGATGTAATTTTTGGAGGAGGGGGAGGGGAGGAAAAGCACTAATGCCCGGGGGCAGGGTGATGGTGGTTAGAAATCAGGAATTGCTTCATGTAGAATGTGGGTCATTGGGCTCAGTTTTGTCACTTAAAGAAGAAAAAATTAAAAGCTAAGAGGTGAGCAGGATTCTGGGATATCCCTGGACTTGAAAGCAGGATACCGTTGTTCAATAGCACTACTGTTCATCCTACAACCTAACTATCATTTTCCTCATTTTGTAATAGAACTGGCAATTATTATTGTGGCACAGGTGTGAACTGCATGGGATGCTTGGAATGCTGTGATCATGCAGACAATCCTGTATATTAGAGTCTGTGCTGACTTCCTTAAGATGATAGAAATGTAGTGTGTCACTATATTAATTATCCAAAGAGGGAGTATAAGATCTGAGTTGTTCACCAGGTGGCACTATATTCTAGCCACAAGCCAACTGGTCTGGTTCCTCTGAGGAATTGTCTTCCCCCAAATCAGCAGCTTCCCCACAGGAAAACAAAAGTGGGGTCGGCCTAGAAATGCTCAGACTCCACTCCTTACCCCAGGTTTGGATAAATTCTTAATTTAAGCAAAAATATGAAATAAGGCTCAGACTTATTAAAAATATAAGAAAATCTATGGCTCTACCCTAATCCACATGGATTCTCAGTCTAAATAAGCTCCCTCATTTACAGACACGGGCAATTAACCTACAATAGTCATATGGCTTATTTAATATAGCCAAAATCTAAGGGAAATGGTATCAGTGCTCCTAAATGGGGCATTTATATATACCTCCAGTTATATCCCTAAATGTCCTAACTCTTGTTCTCTTAGATTTCCATTTTGGGTTGATAAGAAAGGCAATCTCAACCTATCAAGCTATTGGAGATGGTAAGCAGGGAAGAAAAAGAAGTCTAGAGAAGGTCAACTGGTTTCATTAGTAAGACATACAATAAGCCTCTGGACAGGTCGAGGTTTAGACAGGGGTTAGAGTACCGGACATGGAGTGAAGAAGACCTGAGTTCAAATTTGACCTCAGACAGTTATTGCCTTTGTGACTGCAACTGATCGCTGTCTGCCTCAGTTTCCTCATCTGTAAAATGGGGATAAGAAAAACACCTCCCTAGCAAAATTGAGAAGACCAAATAAAATAATAGATGTAAATCATTTAGCACAGTGCCTGGCACATAGTAAATACTTAATACATGCTTGTTTCTTTCCTTTCTCATGTCTTCTTCCTCTGCGCCTGACATGTGGCCTGGGTCTCCCCTCTATTCTTTGCCTCTTTATCGTCATTCTTTCCTGACCTTAGGTGAAGGAGTGCTACAATTACAACCCCTGTGAGCTTTGGAAGATTGGAACTGTGAGCCATAAGTGGTTCAGGAACTGCATTCTATCCAGATTTTGTAACCAGTGAAGAAGTAGGGGGAGGCTAGTCTTGAGTGACCAAGCATAGATCCAAAGTAGCCAAGAGGAAGCTAGAACAATTCCTCTATTGATTCTGCCAGATTCAGAAGTGAACTTGGTACTTGCCAATACTACATGGAAGCTACTTTAAGTTTGAGTTCATTCTTCCCAGCATCTGAGATGGCATAGTAGTAGAGTGTGACCCTGTCTTGCTATATCTTCTCAGAAAAGACTCCTTTTGTAACAAGCTAATAATTGCTTAAATGATTGTTGATCAGAGTTCCTAAGTATTTCAAAGTTGTTTGTTAGTGTATAAATTGTTCTCCTGGCTCTGGAGTTTATATCCGAATGGGGGACCCAATACAAATAAATCAGAACACACAGTATCAATTCCAAGTAGAGGAAAATGGCCCGAGGATGGATGGGCAATGAGCAGCTGGGGAGATTAGGAAAGGAGTCCTGGGGAGGTGGATCTTAATCTGATTTTTAAAGTAAGTCAGCAAAGAGGAGAGAGCAATCTGTGCCACATGATGGAGTCAGGAGACACTGTGTGAGAGATACAGCAAGCCTGCCAATATGGTGGGATGGTAGAGCTCATGGACAGTTCTAGGATGTGAAGAGATGTGGAAAGGTTGGTAGGAATTGGTAGAGGGAAATTTGGGAAGAGCTTTAAAAGCAAAATGAAGGCTCTATTGGGTCTTGGAGGCAAGAGGGAGTTTATTGAAATGTGGAGTCACATGATCAGTCTGATGCTTTAGGACAAGTCACTTTGGTCATTGAGCTTATAAAGCTGATAGATTGATCAGTGGTTAATAATAATAACATTATTATTTATTTTAGGACTTTCAGCTGATTCATGACCCTCATCTTGTCTCCTTGCTGGCAATGTTCTTTTTTGCATTCACATACGTTCTAAACACTCTAGTTTCTGAGCTTTGTGGAAATGACTTGCCATATATAAAGGGAAGTTAGAAACTGAGGCAAGCATCTGATTGTTCCAAATTAGCCAGTTGTGACCCTTTGTTACTGTAGTACTCTGTCTCCCAGACGTACTCCATCTAAGATGTAGACTACTCAAAGTTCAAGACACTCTGAGGAGCTGCAGCCACTCACAAACCATAGCTCATGAGTTCCACTGACATCTAATTTTAGTAGTCAACGACTGGAAACAATGGGTTCAAAGCAAATGCATTTAAAAATATAAAATTCTAAGAAAAGGAATAATAAAAGGACACCCCTTCCCTCATTAGCTGGGGATAAGCACATAATTGGCAAGAAGAACACATGTGGTCATGTCATCCCAATGAAAGATTCACTAATAAAAATGATGGTGATGGGGATCATGGTATCTAGTGCCTTTAGGTTCACAGACTGCTTTCTATATGTTATTTTATCCTCTTGACAATCCTGGGAATTAGGTATTATTATTGTCCTTACTTTCCAGATGAGGAAACTGAGAGTAAAGTCATGACCTTCAGTTGATCCTTCCATCCCCAAATACCATCTTCCGTCATTTTTTCTGCCATTTGTGACTAAACTCCTGGAAAAGATCATCTACAATAGCTCCTGATGTTATCATTCTGCTGCAACTAGTCTCTTTAAAGTTACTAATGATCTCTTAGTTGCCAACTCCAATTGCCTTTTCTCAATCCTCATTCTTCTTGAACTCTCTGCAGCCTGTTGATACTGTCTTCTCCTTGATTTTCCCTTCTAAGTTTCCAGGATATCGAGCTCTCCTGGCTCGCCAACCTACTTAACCACTCCTTCTCAGGCTTCTAAGTTAGAGCCTCATCCATATCAGTCCCTCTAATGGAAAGCACAGATCCACTCAGATGGTGATTGTGATATCCCATTCAAGAAACTCTAGTATCTCCTGGTTGCCTTAGGGCTCAAATACAAAATCCTCTGCTTGACCTTCAAAGCCTCTCATAACCTAGCCCCCTTCCACTTTTCCAATCTTCTTACACTTAATTCCCCGCCATATACTCTTCAATCCAATGACATTAACCTCCTGGCTGTTCCTCACATAAAACACTCCATCTCTCAGCTCTGGATGTTTTCTTTGGATGTTCCTCATTTCTGAAATGTTCTCCTTCCTCATTTCCAACTACTGCCTACCCTGGCTTCCTTTAAATTCCAACTAAAATCCCAGTTTCTATATGAAGCCTTTCCCAGCCACTGAATACTAGTGCCTTCACTCTCTTAAACTATTTCCCATTTATCTTATATATAACCTCTTTATAAGTAGTTATTTGCATATTGTTTTACCTATTAGATGGTAAGATCCTTGAGGGCAGGAGTTGTCTTTTGCTTCTTTTTGTATCTATAGATCATAGCAAATGTCTGGCACATAGGAGAATCTTAAAAAAATTTTACTGATTTGTTGGCTTGTCTAGGGTCATACAACTAATAAGTGTTTCCAGGCAGGATTTGAACCCATGTCTTCCCAATTCCAAGTTCAATGCACGATCCATTGTGCCACCTCACATGTGGTCAGGACATGCTTGTAGGATTACACATAGCATGGAACATACATGGAGGGGTACATACAAAGGGAGCATGCATGTCCAATACACACATGGAAAATTACACTCATAGGAAATGAAGATGTCCAACGGTACATGCATAGATTATAGTTCATACTTGCTATTCCATGGGGCGATCAATATTACCTGGCAACGTCATTGGACCCCTAACCACTGGTCTTTTATAGGTCCTACCAAGGAGTAACTTCTTAACCACTCAGCCCAGAAGTGGATTGAAGGCAGACAAAGAGGGAAACAGAAAGTCTTCCATTGGAAGTGAACTTGATTAGGCAAATCTTTGTAGCAACTGCATTAAAAATGAGCCCACTATCTCTAGAGGTAGTAGAGGGAAGGGTTGACCCCTGTGTGTTGGGGAAAATGTTTATTCTTCTATTCTTGCTCTATCTTCTCATTAGATACTTCTTTGTAAAATCTAACTGATGTTCATTGGTTAAATGATACTGGGACATTAATGACTGGTGATTCATATTGGAACATATTAGAATGGGGGCTCAAGTCAATAGCAATTCTTGGAATCTTCAGAAAGAAATGAAACCTTGCTCTAGGAGACCTGAGTCATCAGAGTAAGTGTGGGTGAGGAAGAACTTTAAAGTACCAGAGCTTTAAAAGGATTACATATTCAGACACCTTCCTAGTTGTGGGACCCTGGTCAAGTCACTTAACCCTGATTGCCTAGCCCAGTAACAGCAAACCTTTTAGAGACAAAGTGCCAGGCCCATCCCCACCCACCCCCAGACCAAGTGTTATGCCTGCCCTTTTCCAGAGGCTGAGTGTGGTACCTCCCCCCCATCTAGTGCCCTGTCCCCCCTTATCCCACACAGGGGAGGGAGAAAGCACTCCCATTGGGCTGCTAGGAGGAGGGCAGGGGAAGTGAGGAATGTCCTTAGCAAGTATAGAGAAGGAGAGGGGAGTGGTCCCAGTGCTCTGCCACCCTCCAGCTCTGCTACCTGTGAGCTATCCACTATATCCCCTGTGTGCTCCCATTGGCTGCTGAGCAGAGGGGCAGGGTTGTGAAAAATGGCATCAGGTATGATGGAGAGGGGGAGGGGAACTGCTCTGCCTGAATTCCTCTGCCTGTCTAGTAAGAAACTCTGGTGGGGTTGGGGGTGGCTGAGTACCCACAAAGAGTGCTCTACATGCCATCTTTGGCACCTGTACCATAGATTTGCCATCACTGGCCTAGCCCTTGCCAATCTCCCATCTTAGAATTGTTACTAAGAGAGAAGATAAAATTAAAAAAAAGAAAAAAGGATTGTACATTGTATCCTCAGTCCTTGGCATAGCTCCTGGCATATACAGACATTTCTTGCATTATGTAAATTCATATTATGCAAATTGGACCTTCTGAAAAAATTCTGAAAGAAATCCACGTTCCCAAAAAGTCCCTCTGTTCACTTTACTATACAGTATATTGCTCTGTCTTTGCATCTGCCCCTCTGCTTAGTGCCCTGTGGCTTCTTACTCCTTCACCAAAAAAGAAACGCCAACCCCCCAAAAAAACCCCTCCAAGTGAAAGGACCTACAAAGTGGCCACCTTCAAATTGGGGTTTGGCTTGAGATCTCCAGTGAGGAGAGAAGAAACCTTTGCATGGCTCCATCCATCTGCCCGCATATCTTCTGTCCCTCTGTGCTCCAGTACCATGTGTCTGTCCTTCCTCTCCATTCTGGACAGGCACCCACATGGCTGACATTTCTGAATTGTGATGGCAGCCCCCTCCCACCACCAATGTGACCAAGATGCCCCCTCCCTTCCCCACTCCTTAATTCCTTCTCTACTTCTCTTCAAATTCACATTACTTAAAATTGCTTTACATAGAGGTCTGCCAAATGGTCTATATATGTAAGGTAAGGACTGTCTGTAAGTCTTACCTTCTGTCTGAGATTAGATATGAAGTATTGGTTCCAAGGCAGAAGAATAGTAAGGTTTAGGCAAATGGGGTTAAGTGACTTGCCCAGGATCACACAGCTAGGAAGGATCTGAGTCCAGAATAGAACCCAGGACCTCCTATCTCCAGGTCTGGCTCTCTAAACACTCAGTCACATTGCTGCCCCAAAGAATGCTTAATAAATGCTTGTTGACTGACTAAATTCTCTAGAGCTTTAAGGATAGTAAAAGGTTTGTCCCAGAAATGCCTTTTCAAAGGAGCACACACAAAAAGAGTCTCACCTTATGGTAAGAATTAGATCTTGAGCTGGAATCAAGATTAATGTCAGAGGCAGAATCTGAACCCCAAATCTCTGACTTCAGAGATAGAGCCAGTGCTCTCTCTTCTGAACTGGACTTCCACACGGCCCTCTTGTTGATTAGGATCAGAGCTAGAAGGGGCAACTGGTTGACTTCAGTGGATAGAGAGCCAGGTCTAGAGACAAGAAGTCCTGGATTCAAATTTGACCTCACCCTCTAGCTGTGTGACTTTGGACAAAGTCATTTAACCCCAATTGCCTAGTCCTTACCACTCTTCTGCCTTGGGACCGATACTTAGTATAGATTATATATAAGATTTTATATATATGGGTTTAAAAAAAAAGTATCAGAGCTGGGATTTGAACCTCGCTTCATTCTACTGTGCTTTGTTGATTCATTGTGAACGTGGTAAGTACTTGCCCCTTTGGGGATCTCAATTTTCTCTCCTGTAAAACAGGTGAATTATATTAGATGATCCTTTGTCTAGCTTTGATATCAACGCAGCATGGCATAGTCAGTGGTTAGGACATGAGTCTTAGAGACTGGAAATATCTGGATTCAAATCCCATCCCGAATCCTTTCTAGCTATGTGACCTTGGCAAGTCTTTGAACTTCAGTTATAAAATTAGGAGTCGGATTTGATGCTCTTTAAATTCTCTTCCACCTTTTAGCCTACCATACCACAAATCCTATGACACCTACCTGGAAACATTTATCATACTGAATGATTATATATACTTGTGAGCAAAATGACATTTAAAAAAAAAAGATGAATGAGACTTTTAACAATTTAGACCACCCTGTTAGAATTAGTGAAGTTTTGGGGACAGGTAGATGGCTCAGTGGATAGAATGCCAGACCTCGAAAACAGGAGGTCCTGGGTTCAAATTTGACCTCAGACACTTCCTAGCTGTGTGACTCTGGGCAAGTCACTTAAACCACTACCTAATCCTTATGATAATTCTGTCATAGAATCAATACACAATATTGTGAAAGAAAGAAGGAAAGGAAGGCAGGAAGGAAGGAAGGAAGGAAGAAAAAAGAAAGGAAGAAAAGAAAAAGAAAAAAGAATTAGTGAAGTTTCCCTGCAGTTATTATCACATGCATGCTCGCTGCACACACATGCACACAAACACACACACATACACACACTCAAACACACACACACACACACAGACACACACACACACACACACCCCTCCCTCCTCCCCCCAGAACCTTCCAACACTAACTTCCTGGCAAATGTAGAAATGTAAAGGTGAAATGAATAAAGTTTGTGGAAGTGAAAACACAAACCTTCAAATACCATCTGTTCTCAGTGTAGTTTTAAGACTTTCATCTTATGCCACAAAAATATTTAAGTCTTATCTTTTATTACAAAATCTTCCACAGTAGTTCGACAACAGCAAGAATGACCCTGACAGTTTCCCTGTCGTTTTAGAACTCAAAACAAAAGTCTCCTGCAGGGGAAGGGGGAAATGTCCTCTTTTTTGTTTCCCCGGGAGTTAAGAGAAAATGATGGATTTGGATGGGTAGTCCAATCCTTCAGGGTTCCCTGACAACCTTTTCTCTATTTAATAAATCACTGAGCAAACAATAAGGATTCGATTGGTGCTGGGAATGCAACGAGGAAAGGCATCAAAATAGCTACCTTTGAGGAGCTTACAATCTATTGGGGAGGGGGAACAAAGTATAATAATAATAATCCTCATTTCTAATATCAAAGAATGAAAAGCATGCAATTGAGTCATTTAAGGTTAAATTCTGTTCTCCCTCACCATGCTTGAAACCTGCCGCCTTGCATAAGGGAGTGATAATAATCAGTCACATTTTCTATAATACTTTAAGATTTACAACGGAGTTGAGAGGACCTGTTTTCAAATGTGACCTCAGACACTTCCTAGCCATGTGACCCTGGACAAGTCATTTAACTCCCATTGCCTAACCCTTTCCCCCTCTTCTTTCTCTTCTTCTTTTAAATTCTTACCTTCCATCTTAGAATCAATACAGTGTGTTGGTTCCAAGGCAGAAGAGTGGTTTCCTCATCTATAAAATGAGCTGGAGAAGAAAATGACAAATCACCCTAAGTATCTTTACCAAGAAAACCCCAATTGGGATCACCAAGAGTCAGACACAACTGAAATGAAGCTCTTTTTACTCTTTGGCTCTTTATATCCCCAAGCCAGAGCCCAATGATGATCACTTAAAGCTTTGGTTGTGGAAGAGGCATGGAGGAAGAATTTCAAGCTTGCAAGAAACAAAGCTGGGGACCTGTTCTGCCAATCAAGGTGAAGATTCCAAAATAGAATGTTCCCAGGAAAGGCAGTTGGAGTCTGGCCAGAGGAGATAAACTGAAGGACTTCTTCTCTGGGGTTTCTGTTCAAGGGAGACTGGCTTCATCTGTCCTAGGTTGAAGGACCTTTGGGGGGAGGGGCTTCTGGAATTAATCTGAGAAGAAATTAACTTTTTTTTTAGTCTTTTTAAACATTATTTTATTTGGTTATTTACAAACATTATTCATTGGAAACGATGATCATTATCTTTTCCTTCCCCCGCACCCCTCCCACCACCTCTCCCATAGCCGACACACTATTCCACTGGGTATCACATGTGTTCTTGGTTCGAACCCATTTCCATGTTGTTGGTATTTGCATTAGAGTGTTCATTTAGAGTCTTTCCTCAGCCATTTCCTCTAAGCCCCTGTAGTCAAGCAGTTGCTTTTCATCGGTGTTTTTACTCCCACAGTTTATCCTCTGCTTGTGGATAGTGTTTTTTAGATCCCTGCAGATTGTTCAGAGACATTGCATTGTCCCTAGTGGAGGAGTCCATTACCTTCGATTGTACCACAGTGTATCAGTCTCTGTGTACATTCCAGTCTCTGTGGAATTCCTCCACTTTATTAAGAAATTAACTTTTGTTGGTGGCTTTGTGTAATTGGAAGAAGAAAGATTTAACAGTTGTCCTCCATTTCTCTGACTGTCTCTGAGTCACAGTTGTGACAGGACTGACATTTCCCAAAATCCTCCCAATCCTCCTTATAGATTAGGGACACCCCTATCCCTCTCACCTCAATCCCCATCCTGTTGTTCCCAATAAACCTCCTTACTTGAGAAAGGAAAAGAAAGGAGTTTTTCCTCATAAATCTCACAGTCCACTCAGGGGGGAGAGGCAAAGCCAAAAGGCTTCAAGAAGAGGTTGGTGAAGGGATGGGTTGAAGGGAGGAGGAGGGTAGGAAATATCTTGATCTATTAGCCATCAATAGTAAGCAATAGGCAACCCCAGAGTAACCCCTCTAGTAGCATCTCTCTATCTCTCTATCTCTGAAGACATATCTCTAGTTATCTCTCATCTATCTCCATTACAACTAAGCGCTCACAGGTTTCCCTAGTAGCTCTCTAGTCACAAGCCAGAATATATCATTTACAGCAACAAGAAATATAGCTCCACAGATTATCTCTTTAATACAAGATTTAGCTCATGTTTAGGGTGTTCCCCCAAGGATGGAAGCAGACATCATAGTACAGTGGAAAGAGTGGCAAATGTGGAATTAGAGGTCTTGGGTTGAAATACTACTTCTGATGCTTACTCCCTGTATAAGGTACTTCCCTTCTCTTGGTCCCACTTTCTTTATCTATAAAATAAAATCATGGATTAGATAGGAACTAAGCTTCTTTTCTACTCTAAATATATCAGCCTATGAGCTTTTGTGAGCCTGTAAGATGCTCAATGTTCAATATAAATAGGGTATGGGATAGCTATTCATTTTCTCCATATAAAAGAAATGCTTAACATACAAGAGACTCACACGGGTGCATTATTAAAAACTCCAAACAATAACTACTGCTACATTCTCTCAAGAAGTTGACAAATTTAATGTTTGTATAAGAATATTCATAGCTGCGCTCTTTGTGGTGGCAAAAAATTGGAAAATGAGGGAATGCCCTTCAATTGGGGAATGGCTGAACAAACTGTGGTATATGTTGGTGATGGAATACTATTGTGCTAAAAGGAATATATAAAGTGGAGGAATTCCATGGAGACTGGAACAACCTCCAGGAAGTGATACAGAGCAAAAGGAGCAGAACCAGGAGAACATTGTACACAGAGACTGATACACTGTGGTACAATCAAATGTAATGGACTTCTCTACTAGCATCAATGCAATGATCCAAGACAATTCTGAGGAACTTATGAGAAAGAACACTATCCACATTTAGAGGAAGATCTGTAGGAGTAGAAACACAGAAGAAAAGCATATGATTTATCACTGATCACTTGGATATATGAGCATATGATTTGGGGCTTTGGCTTTAAAAAATTGCTCTATAGCAAAAATGAATAATATGGAAATAGTTATCAAGTGATAATATTTGTACAATCCAGTGGAATTGCTTGTTGGTTCTGGGAGGGGGAGGGAAGAAGGGAGGGAAAGAAAATAAATCATGGAAACATGGAAAAATATTTTTAAAATAAATAAATGAAGATAATAAAAATAATATAATATAAATAAAATAAATAATAAATAAATAAAAAGAAGTTGTCAAATTAAGCAGTTTGTCAGATGGCTAAATTGGTATTTCACATTTCCCCTTTCTCTCTCAAGGCCCATATCTTTTGGTAAATCAGGCTAGTGTTTAGGTTCACCCTCTTGGCAGTGGTCATCTTTTCCAAGAAGCACCAGAGTAGTTTCCAGGATTTCCTCTCAAAGAACACCCAGCCCTGACAGAAGTTCCAATTTATCAAACCCACAAGTTTGTCTCCAAGTCTGAAAATGTCCATCTCAGAATCAATTTTTGGGCAAGAAGGGAAAGAAGAAAGCATGGAGTAGTCAGTGCTCCAGATTTGTTTAAGAAGACATATACTTCTGCTCTGTGTCCTCATAATTCATTTCTGCTGGGACAGAGAAAGCCCAGGGATGGAAACTACATGTATCTGTGTGAATGTGTGTTTATATATAAATATATATACTCAAGTAGACACACGTAGATGGCGACAGACAGACAGAGAGACATGAAGATAGAGAGAGAATCAGAGAGATAGAGAGACAGAGAGAGAGAGGCAGAGAGAGAGGCAGAGAGAGAGAGACAGAGAGACAGAGAGAGACAGAGAGAGAGAGAGAGAGAGACAGAGAGAGGGGGGGGAGGGAGGGAGGAAGGGAGAGAGAAACAGAGAGAGAGAGATGGAAGAGGGGGGGAACAGAGAAAAATAGAGAGCAGTTGTGCCCTTTTAAAGGTCCAAGTCACTGACATTTCTTGCTTGTTGGGTCAATAAAGGGGTGGCTTTGTCATCTCCAGCCTGCCGTACTCTCTTCAATACTTTCCACAGCACTTGACAGGGGAGCCCTGTTGCATGTTCCAGAGCTGAGAGCCACCTTCCTGGTGGAGAAGGAAAGGGAGAATATTCCAGTGCTCTTGAGGCCAGTAACTATTCATTTGAGTGCAACTGAACCCTGCAGAAAGCAGTGGTGCTGAGTGGTCTGTTCCTCAAGGCGTCTGGTGCTTCCCTCTTTAGCGATTCTGGGGGAAGGCAGTCCTGGAGAGAGAGAGAGATGCCATGGCAATGGGAGTGGTAGCCCAATTTTAAAGCAAACAGCACACTCTCCAGGTACAAAATCCACCCCAGGATGGGCATCTTCAGCAAAGCATTGTTTGCCTTGTGCTAATTACTGTTCTCCTGAGACCAGATCAAAGGACCTTGAATGCCAAACTAAAGAGCCTGGCTTTAATTCTGCTAAGGAGAGAGGGATTTTGTGAACATGGTACCTAAACTGGAAGAGACTCTAGAGTCCATGGCCAAGAGCTGAAAGATAAAGAATACTTTGTGTAGGATAAGAGATTGAGAGGAATTTAAGGCTTAGTTCTCCAGTATAAGGCTATTTTTGAAAGCAAAAACAAAGCAGAAGGGTAGGAGCCATTAGAGATAACTCAGTTAGATTCCAACTCATTTGGATGTTTATTTATTTTTATTTTTATTTAATCTGATGTTTGGGTACAATATGTTGGTATTTTGTCTGTGGCAGTAAAAAATGGCATTTATTGTTCACAGAGGGTATGCCGAGAGAGAATTTAGACTCTCTGTGCCTATCCAACAGATAATTATGTTTGAATATGGTCCATCCATTAAATGGTATTGATAGAAATCTGGGTTACTTTATGGGAATTCTTTATGGCCTTCGATCCTAATTCACTTTGATGGGTAATTGTTTGTATTTTAGGTGACTCTGAAATATTATGACTTTCTTTGAATTGCTGAACCAGCTGCAGCTTGGATTTTTGCATTGGAGGGCAGAAGCTCAACATATTGGCCCAATCTGCCAGACCCCTTTGCTTCCATGGGATTTAGATATCTCTGCCTGCTCTCTGACCATTGTCCAGGAATCCTGGGAGAGACAAATAGAGCAGTAGAGAACTACAGAGCAGTCTCTTCTTCCTTCTCCGCATTGAACAAGACTTTAAGGCTTGTGTTTAGGCTGGGACTCGAGCATCTGACGGAATTTGGAGCCAAGTTTGAGGATGGTATAAAGGAACTGGGATCCCTTCACATGAAGAAGAGAAGGCTGGAAGGCATAGGTTTGGAGAGGACGATAAAGAAAAACCTTTAAGTTTAGGGAGGCAAATTATAACAATACAAAGTGTTCCAAAAGTTTGAAATAGTCTAAGCTATTAAAGCTTAAAATTGTACTAAAATTTTGGGGATAACCTGTACCAGGAAGTATCAGATATCTTAAATATCAATTTAAAGTAACAGAGCCTCCTTACATTAGAGGGGCAGTTGAGTGCTAAAGTGGATAGAGTGCTACCTGGATTCATCATCCTAAATTCAAATTTGGTCTCAGGCACTTCTTAGCTATGTGATCCTGGGCAATCTCTTAACCCTATTTGCCTCAGTTCCCTCATCTGTAAAATGAGCTGGAAATGGAAACTGCTCTAGTACCTTTGCTAAAAAAACCCTAAATGGGGTCACAAAGAGTTGGACAAGACTGAAAAGACCAAATGACAACATCCCACATTAGAATGGCTACTTTAGATAGTAGTAAGCTCCTTGTCAATGAAGGTTTCCAAACCAAGACCAAGTTTTATAGAGGAGATTATCTGCATGGGATGGCTCAGTGCCAGTTCTGACTGAGATTCCAAGATATTATGTGATCAGAGACATAAATAATAATAATACTTGGCATTATATAGCACATGAAGTTTTGCAGAGCATATCACATACATCGCTTCATTTGAGCCTCAAAATAGGCTTGTGGGCTTGATACTCCAGGTATTTCATGTTTTTTTTAAACCCTTACCTTCTGTCTTAGAATCAATACTAAGAATTGGTCCCAAAGCAGAAGAGTGGGAAGGGCTAGGCAATGGGGGTCAAGTGACTTGCCCAGGGTCACACAGCTAGGAAGTATCTGAGGTCAGATTTGAAGCCAGAACCTCCAGATTCTAGGCCTGGCTCTCAATCCACTGAGCTACCCAGCTGCCCCTTCTAGGTATTTCTATTTTTAAAGTCTTATCTTCCAATATTGGTTCCAAGACAGAAGAGCAACAAGAGCTAGGCAATGGGGATTAAATGACTTGCCCAGGAAGATCAAAAGAAAAACAAATGCTTGATCACACAGGTCAATGGGGGATATATTGGGGTTATAAACCCTAAATGATCACCCTAGTGAAAATATCAATAATATGGAAATAGATCTTGACCAATGACACATGTTAAACCCAGTGGAATTGTGTGTCTTCTATGGGAGGAGGTTGTGGGGGAAGGGGAGGAAAAGAACATGATTTTTGTAATCCTAAGCAAACAAACAAACAGTGACTTGCCCATGGTCACCCAGCTAGGAAGTATCTGAGGCTAGTTTTGAACCAAAAACGTCCCACCTCTATCCTGGCTCTCAATCCACTGAGCCCTCTAGCTGTCCCTACTCCAGTTATTATTAAGCACTCTTTTACAGATTAGGACTCTGGGCTTCAGAGAGGTTTAAGCGACTTGCCCCTGGGGAGTCAGAAGCAGGACTCAGGACCTTCTGATTCTTGGACTTCTTATAAAATGATATATTTTAAAGTGCTTAGCACGCTGCCTTGCACATAGTAGGCACCATAAAAATGCTTAGTTCTTGCTCCACTTCCATCTCTAAACTTAGCATACTTTCCACCACCCCTAACTGCCACTCAGATGTGCTACCTCTGTTGGAAAGGGAGATGTAGGGTGTAGACCCTTCATCCCAGGATAGTAGCCAGAGCCCCTCCCAGAGGGAGAGATGGGAGATGTCATGTCCTAATTATGCCATGTTTATCACTCTCTCCCCTTAGACCCCAATGGAGACAGCTCAAGATGCTAAACCCCAAAACCTTGGAAATCACAATGTATACTCCCACCTCTAGCCCAATCCCCAAACTATCTTCCTGGGAAGCAAATGTATTTATGGATACAGCCTGGCAGCTGCTTGGGCAGCCATAGCTACTGAAAACCCAGAAAAGAAAGTTCTTGCCATCAAAGTCCTTGGCACAAATGGTTCAACATTAGAAACTAATATTTTTATTTTTTGAAATTTTTATTTAATTAGTTGATTTAGAGTATTTTTCCATAGTTACATGATTCATGTTCTTTCCTTCCCCTCCCTCTAGCACCCTCCCATCGCCAAGGAGCAATTCCATTGGGTTTTATGTGTGTCCTTGATCAAGCCCCATTTCCATACCATTAATATTTGCACTAGGGTGCAAATCATTTAGAGTCTACAACCCCAGTCATATCCCCATCAAACCATGTGATCAAGCAGTTGTTTTTCTTCTGTGTTTCTGCTCCCACAGTTCTTCCTCTGGATGTGGATAGTGTTCTTTCTCATAAGTCCCTCAGAATTGTGAAACTAATATTTTATACATAGAAATGACCTTAAAGAAGACATATGGCCATCTCTTCTGCTTCTATGCCCTAAAGACCATGGTACTTTTCCATGTGACTTGAAACCTTCTTTATGTGTTGTCTTCACTGGAATGTGACCTCCTTGAGAGCAGGAATTGTCCCTGCTGTGGCTTATTTTTCTTCTCCTTTGGGACTTGACAAATGGGGTGGTCTATGGGCCTGAGGGAGGCTGGGTGTCAGGGTCTCCTCTTTCCCTTTCTGCCCCTGTGCTCATAAATCCCATTCACAATTCTCACTAAGGCTATGTGGCCCCCTTTTACCCTTCCTGGCACTACTCCCTGAGGTGCCCAAAGGCCACTGTAAAGCTGGCCTAGATGCCTAGACCTTGCCCCCAGACTAGGGGGGGAGGTCTAAATGTTTCCGGGTGAGTGTCTGGGTCTCTGGGTCTCCTTTAGGTATGTGGCCTGTGCATTTGTTCCCTAGTATAGGGGCCAAGTCCAAGAAGCAGCCCAGGGGTGGTGTAGGTTCCACAGTCCTCATTACCACCTATCTGCCTTAACAATGGCCATGTCAGTGGACCCAAGACAAAGAAAAATCGTACCTTGTACAGAGAAGGGGAAAGGAGCTTCCTAGCTGTTTTCCAGTCCTTAGGTCTTGACCTAGAGAGGAAGTGTTGTTATTTAATTGTTTCAGCCATGTCTGGCTCTTCATCACTCCAAATGGGGTTCTCTTGATAAAGATACTAGAATGGTTTGCCATTTCCTTTTCCAGCTCATTTTCCAGGCGAAGAAACAGAGGCAAATAGAGTGAAGTGACCAGGGTCACAGTGCTAGTAAGTATCTGAGGCTGGATGAATCTTCTTGACTCCAGGCCTGGTGCTGTATATACTGTACCACCTACCCATCCTAGGGGATGGTCATTTCTAAATAGCAAACACCCGAATTGCTGAACTATACATTGCTTTCAGAGACTTGAACCAAATGAATAGAGAAGTAGCTTTGTTTAGGGGAAAGAGTACTGGTTTCGCTGTCCAAAGGATATACTTAAAACGTTGTGTGACTTTTAGCAAATCACTTAATTTCTCTGGACCCGTTTCCTCATCTACAAGTTGAGGAGTTTGGACTGGATGACCTTTAAAGCCCTTTCCAGCTCTTCATCTATGACCCAAAATAAACATGAGTTTACAACAACTGGGGAGAACTCTGAAAAGTAAGAAATTCAGTCAATCCATCTGCTTTTTTGTTGCTTTACACTATCAACATTGGCTCACCAGAGTAACTGAATCAGGCATCCACTTTATTTTATTTTTTTTTTATTTGAATTAGTTTATTTAGTCAATTTAGAACCAGACATACACTTTATTTTATTTTATTTTTTTAAACCCTTACCTTCCATCTTAGAACTGATACCATGTATTGGCTCCAAGGCAGAAGAGTGGTCAGGGCTAGGCAATGGGGGTCAAGTGACTTGCCCAGGGTCACACAGCTAGGAAGTGTCTGAGGCCAGATTTGAACCCAGGACCTCCTGTCTCTAGGTCTGGCTCTCAATCCACTGAGCTACCCAGCTGCCCCCAAGGCATCCACTTTTGACAAGTTCAGGCAAGTGTGGAGAGCCTACGAGTGAGCAGATCTTTTCCATTTCTACCAAGGATATGAAAGCACGGCCAAAAGGAAGGCTTTTGGTGAGTCACTTTCTGTGGGCAGCCACTAGGGATGGCCTTGCAGAAAACACCCAGGAGACCTGGGATCTGGTCCTGGCTTCTGCTCCTAACTTCACTGTGGAACCTTGGGCATGCCAGTTCATTTCTGAGGATCACCCCTTCCTCATTTCTGAAATGACTGGAAGGGTCTCTAGGAACCTTTCCAGTCCTCCCATTCTTTTACATATTGTAAGGACCTTTTAGCTCTGATGCTCTATCATTCTCTGACATGAACTGATTCATCCCAGGGATGATCCTCAAATCAAAATAAGGCATATTAATTTATTTTGCCCACTTGAGGGGAGGCATGGTTGAGTTGCACAATAGGGCAGCTTGCTGGTACAGTACATAGGATGCTGGGCCTGGAGTTGGGAAAACTCATCTTCATGAGTTCAAACCCAGTCTCAGATGCCTACTTGCTGTGTGACCCTGGGCAAGTCACTTAACCCTGTTTGCCTCAGTTTTCTCACCTGTAAAATGAGCTCGAGAAGGTAATGGCAAACCACTCCAGTATCTTTGCCAAGAAACCCCAAAATGGGGTCATGAAAAGTCAGGCGCGACTCAACAACAACAATAACATGGTTAGGAAGGCTCTGGCCCGAGATTCCATCAGCGCAGAAATTCCCCCTGGCCAAAGCCAACAGGCAATTCATCTGTACCATTAAAGTGGTAGAGAGCAGTTTGAGGCCCTGGCGGCTCAGCAGCTTGCCCACGGTTAGTGGTAGGTCCAGGCCCCTTTGCCTCCCAGGCAGGCCCTCCAGCCAGCGGGCCAGCCCATCGCTCTTGCCTTGCACGTAGAGAGCAGGTGTTTAATGGAGGCTTCTTGAATGAATGAATGAATGCATGATTTCTATTCCTCACCCTCAAATTATCAAGGTCTTGTTAGCAGAGAGAAAGAGACAGTGTATCTAATCCGTGTTCTTTTTCCTCCAATTTTTTTTCAATTAATGCATTCTGCACTTACCCTTTTTACTGATAATTGCTGTGTGCTAATTAACGACAGAAAAATGACACATCTGGGCTTCGCAGTGCATCTCAGAGCAGATGCACACGACGCAGCCGAGCCGTGGGGCCCCGACTATCCTGACAGCCACTCTTTAGGGTCACGTGTCCGTCACAAACCCCAGGGTACTGGGCAGTCTGACCCGGAGGGGACAATACTGCCACTTCACTTCCTTTGGAATGGATGACTCTCCCCCCGGAAACAGGAGCAGTGTATAATAAGATTGTCCAAATATCTGAGGGATGACATTGGGGATAAGGACGAGAATCTCTCCTCCCCCCTTTTTGGTGAATGGTAGAGGAACCTGAGAAATACCATAATCAAACTCCTTCGTTTTACGGAAAACAAGGCCAGAAAAGGACGCGTGACTTTGCTCAGTCATACTTGAGAATCCATGTCTTCCGAGCTTCAGTTTCGAACTCACTCAAGAGCTGCTGGAGTTGTAAATAAGGTTTGAACCCCAACCTTCTCTGCCTCCCCTTTTAAAAGGGTTTTAGCTACCTTGGGGACAACTAGGTAGCACAGGGAGAACCTGGGTTCAAATGTGGCCTCAGACATTTCCTAGCTATGTGGCCCTGGGCAAGTCACTTAACCCCAATTACCTAGCTCTTGCCCTTCTGTCTAGGAGTTGATACCAAGTCAAAAGGTAAAAGATAATTTGGAAAAAAAACAAAAACAAAAACCTCATCATGGTGTCTGACTCTGGGGACCTATCTATGTTCAGGTTCTGACTCTGATATTTGGTACCCGTTGAGCCTTGAGCAAGGCAATCCACTTTCTAAATTAAAAAACAAAACAAAACCCCTTCCCCACCATTTTAGACTCAAAACTATATACTAGTTCCAAGGCAAAAGAACAGTAAGGGTTAGGCCATGGGGGTTAAGTGCCTTACCCAAGGTCACACAGCTAGGAAGTAACTAAGGCCTGATTTGAACCCTTCCATCCATGGAGACACTCAGCTCCCCCTAAGGTGCTCCACTTCTGATGGGTCTCAGTTTCCTTACTTGTAAAATGAATCAATGGTTAATTGTCTTGGAGCTGGAAGGAACCCCACAGGGTGTCTGTTCCAAGGTCCACATGAGGAAACAGAGAAATTAAACAACTTACCTAAGCTCACACTGGTGAGCTTGTCTTCAAAGACAAGACTAGAACCCTGATCTTCTGATTCCAGAACCAATGTTCTTCTCATTATCTCACACAATCTCTAAAGTCCCTTTGTTGCCTAAGAAAACCCATGGTTATCTTGGCAAGTAATTCTCCAGCTCATTTTTACAGATGAGGAAACTGAGGCAAAACAGGCAGCGTCTGAGGCCAGATTTGAACTCGGGAAGATGAGTCTTCCTGACTCCAGGCCTGGTACTCCATCCGCTGTACCAGCTAGCTGCCCTCATGTCCCTCCTGGCTCTAAATCTTAGTCCTCGAGGGTTGGAAGCATCATGCTGATGTGTTCAGAGTAGGGGGCTTTGGACATGGGAGCACGCGCCCCTGAGGCAGATCCAGAGGGACCTATGGCGGGAAAGTCCCAGAGAGCTGTCCGAAAAGAATAGGAATTAAACGCCTCTCCCAGTGGAACAAGTAGGATTGAATCCAGACGTTCCTGAGGCCACGCCTGGCCTTCTACCTACCCACCATGCCACGCTGCCTCAAAGCCAGGGGAGCAAATCGTTCTCCTGACATCTTCCTCCACGTTGGATCCTCCTCCCACCATCCCGGGGCATAGGTGCTGGAGCAGTGGGCAGGGAGTCGAGAGACCTGGGTTCTGGTCCTGATTCCGCCTCCAGCACCCAATGTGACCTTGAGCATCTCCCTTGTCTTTCTGGTCCCCCGTTTCCTCCTGTGTATAATGAGGGAGGTTGGACTCTGTTACCAAAAACAGCCCCTGGAATTTAAAAATAACCATCCATTTCCATTTACAACTCCAATCATGCACAATACTACCATTTACAAGTATGATCTTTTCATAAGCAGAATGAATGTCAGGCATAAAAATTTATAAAGGCATAAAATATCCAAGAAGCAGTTTAGGGAAAAGGGAAGGGAGTTTCTGCTTTGGAGGAATTAAAAGCAGCTTTCTTTCGGAGACTGTGCCTCGGTCTGTGCCATCACTGCCAGAGGATTTTCCTCATCCCTGCGATGCCCTCTGTGGGATGCAAAGACCTAAGTGGAAAGAGCATCTGGCTGATGGAGCTCCCCTGGACCCTCCACTAAGTAGCGTGCCTCAATTCAACAAGCATTTGGTTCATCCTTTATGCTAGACACTAGTACAAATAGATATCTATATTTCTATGCATAGTATATAATATATATAGTATGTATATAGAATATAGTGTGTGTGTATATATAGTACATAAGTAGGGGCAGCTAGGTAGTACAGTGGATAGAGCACCGGGCCTGGCGTTAGGAAGACTCCTCTTCCTGAGTTCAAATCTGGCCTCAGACACTTACTAGTTGTGTGACCCTGGGCAAGTCACTTAACCTTGTTTGCCTCTGTTTCTTTATCTGTCAAATGAACTGAAGAAGATCATGGCAAACTACTCCAGCATTTTTCCAAGAAAAATCCAAATAAGGTCATGTAAAGTCAGACACAACTGAAAAACGACTGAAAAATACAGTGAGGTGTCAGGGAATACAAAGACAAAAAGCCTATTACATTCTGCAAACAACATGCAAACAGATAAATCAATATATTATAAGGCAGCGCAGTGTATTTTCTACAGGGTAGTCGAAAGAGGATTGGGTTTGGAATCAAGAAGACTAGAGTTCAAATCCTGAATCTGCCACTTATTCCTTGTGTGACCTTGGGCAAGTCACAACCTCTCTGTTCCTGATTTCCATCTGTAAATGAGGGGGTTGGAACAAATGATGCTTTAGTCCTTTCCAGCTCTCTACAAACCTACAAGGTATAGAATAAGGCATAATTTCTGGAGAGAATGTATACTATGAGGACATCAAGAAACTGTCCCCGAAGCAGAGAACATCTGAATTGACCCTTGAAGGAAGTAATGGATTGTGGGAAAATTATTTCCTGTTATTATATAAATATTTATATTATTATCATTATATTACATTATATATATATTATATAAATATTTATGGCCATTTACAAAGCCCTTTCACATACCCTTTGGGAGCCTTTCTAACAATGAAGAGATGTCCGGAAAAGAAATGAGCTTTTCTGTTCACATGGTTCGATGGGGATATGACTGGGGATGATGACTTTAAATGATCACTACTGCAAATAGTAATAATATGGAAATAGGTTTTGAACAATGACACATGTAAAACCCAGTGGAATTGCTCATAGGCTACTGGAGGAGGGAGGGAGGGAGGAGAGGAGGGAAAGAACATGAATCATGTAACCATGGAAAAATATTCTAAATTAATTAATTAATTAAATACAATTTAAAAATAAAAAAGAAATGAGCTTCTCAGTGAAATAATGAGTTCCTCCTCGCTGGGAATATTTGGACGTTCCAGAATTTAGACAATCAGAGCAGCTAGATAGCATAGTGGATAGAGAGCCAGGCCTAGAGTTGGGAGGACATGGGTTCAAATCTGGCCTCAGTGATGTGACCCTGGGCAAGTCACTTAATTCCCATTGCCTAGCCCTTGTCATTATTCTATCTTAGAATTGAAATGAAGTCAGAAAGTAAGGGTTTCAAAAAAGAAAAATAATTTGGACAATCACTGTAAGTAGATATTTTAGAAGTAGAAGGAATATTAGAGATCATGTAGTCCAACCCTTCATTTTAACAAATAAGGAAACCAAGAGAGGGGAAGCCATGTCAGTCACTGCTTGGGAGATAATGAGTTATTGGTATTTAGCATATTGGTCAATGTCTCCACCCCTCCAAGGGAGCCTTTCTAATATCCACAGATGCCCCTTTACTAGGTCCCCATCTCTCTGCAAGCATGCAGAGCCAGGGGAGAAGGGAGGGAGAAGGTGGGCTCCTTCTCTGCCAGTTTTCAGGGTGTGTAATTGGAGACTGTTTCCTGAGTAGAGCAGGGCAATGTGTTTTTATGCTGAATGATATTATAGGTTTGGAAACAGTAGAATCAGCTATTTCAGCGCCCCCTCCCAATCTCCCCTGGAAGGGATGGAGAGCTGAACAAAGGCCTTGTAAGTGGCAGGAGAACTGGGCTTGCTAAGCATGGAGGGAAATTACTCTCTCACCTTTCTTCTTCCACACCTCCATGCTCCTTTTGGTCCCAGCCAAGGCTCTCTGACCTGTTCCCAGAACCTTCCCCTCCCTCTGAGTTTTTTTTATTCCTTTTTTTAATTTTTTATGAAAAGAACACATTTCTTGTGCTTTTGTGTTTTTTTTTCTTAATTTTCCTCCTTTGAAACAATGGAGTGATTCCTTTTTAGCCTGTGTAACCTTATTAAAGAAGTAAATTTACCCTCCTGCCCCCCTTTTTTTGTAATATCTAAATGTAATAAATAATACCTTAAAGTCAGAACTGGGATTGGAGAAAGAGAGGGGCCTCTAGTACTGGCCCTACCACTCACCTACCTTCAATTTCATCTGAGGGTGAGGGTGGGAAAGTAGAAAATAGCTCTCTCCTTCCCTCCTTTCCTGTCTTTCTCTCCCTCCCTCCCCCCTCTCTCCTTCTCTCTTTCTCTCTTTCACACACACTCTCTCTCCCTTTCTCTCTCACTCCTATCTCTCACTCCTCCTCTCCCTTCCTCTCCCTCTCTCTGTCCCCTTCCTCCTCTCTCTCTACCTCCTTCTCTTTCTCTTTCCCTCTCTCCCTTTCCTTCTCTCTCCTCTCTTTCTCATTCTCTCTCTCTCTCACACATGCTCTTTCTCCCCCTCTTTCTCTCTTTCTCTCTCTCTCACACACATACTCTCTCTCTCTTTCTCCCTCCCTCTCCCTCTCTCCTTTCTCCCTCTCTCTCACACACATACTCTCTCTCTCTCCCTCTCTCTCTCCCTCTCTCCTTTCTCTCTCTCTCATTCTCTCTCTCTCTCTCTCTCTCTCTCTCTCTCTCTCCCCCTTTCTCTCTCACTCTGTCCCCCTCCTCCTCTCTCCTCTCTTCTCCTCTCTCCCTCCCTCCCTCTTTCTCTCCCCCTTTCTCTGCCTCTTTCTGTCTCTCTGCCTCTGTCTTGCTCTCCTTCTCTCTCTCCCTTCCTCCCCCTCTCTCCCCTCTCTCTGAATCTCTGCCTCTACCTCCCTCCCTCTCTGTCTCTGTCTCTGTCTCTATCTTTCTCTCTCTCTCCCCCACCCCCTCTCTCTCTACATGTATGTATGTATATATATATATATATATATATGTATCTCCCACACACTGTTCTTCATTTTTACTTGTCTAGCCTTGCCCCATATTTATTACAGTTTATGTTGAACGGCTTTTTAAAAAGGTATTTGAGAGCTGGAGGATCTAGATTCAAATCCAAGTTCTCTTGGTCGCTTAACTGAATGTGTGACTTTTGGACTAGTCATTTATCCTTTCTGGGCCTCAGCTTCGCCTCTAAAATGAGGCAGTTGGCCTGGGTGATCTCAGGCGACCTTTTGTGACCTTAAGGAAGAAGGCAGGGAGGAAGCCTGGGAAAGGCAGAGATGAGCAGAGCCTCGGAATATTGAGCTGTGCTGCAGGAGTGCCCTAACGGGATGCTCCCCCCACCCCCCAAGCTTTTACAAGAGACCTGTTCCAGTTACAGAGAGCCTCTGGGCATCAGGAGAGCCAGAAGCCAGAAGGAAAATAATAACTTGCATTTAGATAGTGCTTCAAGCCTGCCCACTGGCACCCAGAAAGGGGGTGGGGGTGGGGAGCAGCGTTTCCTGGCTCCTGGGAGAAGCCTGCCACGGCCTTGATCTGGAGCTGGCTATATGGGACCACAGTGTGGTTCTGGCTTCTGTCAGTCCCACAAGGTGCCTCCTTGCTGTAGGTCCTATCCTTGAGATCACGTTTGGTAAATATCAAAGTGAGCCAGGAGAAGAAGGAAAAGGAAGCTAAACCAATAGCCAGTGGCACAACAATGGGGCCTCGTGTCGATTTTGAAATTCTCTCAAAGCAGGCCTTTATTTTAAAGCAGAGTAACTTCAAAGAGGCTCTATTAAAGGAAGGACACATAATGCATGCCCAACATGAAAATCTGGAAGGAACGAGGGGAATAAATACTCTCTTTCACGTACTGGGGAAAAATAAGAGAGTGGAAATTCCAATAAAACAAATAGAGCATAGACTATTAAAAAATTTTATTGATATTTTTTGTTTTTAAATCACCTTCATTTCCATATAGATCTTTCTCCTTCACAGAAAGCCATCCCCTGTACCAAAGAATAAGCAAGAGAGAAAAAATGCAATTCAGTAAAGCTAACCAACACATTAACTGAGTCTAAGAGTATATGTGATGAACTGCACCTAGAGTCTCTCATCTCTGCAAAGATCTGAAGGAGAAGATGCACAGACTTAATTAATGCCAGAAGGGACATTTTGTCCAAGCTCGTCCTTCATCCTTCTATCTTACAGAGAAAGATACCAAGTCCTAGATTTTGCTGTTTGTTATCGTTGAGTCATTTTTCAGTCTTGATGACACTGTTTGGGGTCTTCTTGGCAGAGATATTGGAGTAGTTTGCTGTTTCCTTTTCCAGATCTTTTTACAGATGAAGAAACTGAAGCAAAGAGGGTGAAGTGACAGGCCCAGAGTCTCACAGCTAGTTAAGTGTTTTCATCATAAAAGCTATTACAGTGACAGGGTTGCTGAAGTTTGTGAAGCAAGAATTTTAAAAAGAGTTAAACATGTTTTTATAAATGAAATGAGAGCACTGGGGAAAAGTTAGGAAAGAAATGAGAATTATGGAAGAAAGAATTAGAAAGGGAAATAACAGCTTGGCACAATATGCACAAAACCTTGCCCAAGAAACAAATTCCCTGAAAATTAGAACACTCCAAGCAGAAGCCTGTGACTTCATGAGTTGACAAGAAAATATTAAAACAAGGTTTTGACCAGTCTTTTGAGACTAAAAGAAGAAGAAGAAGAAGAAGAAAACATAAGGAACCATGCAAGAAAAATAATTGGCTAGGAAAACAAATCAAAGGGAAAAAAATTTAATAATCATTTGATAGTCTGAAGGTCACAACCAAAATAAAGAGTCCAATATCATATTTCATAAAAATCTTAAAACTACCTAGATTTCTTAGAATCATAGGGTGAAGTAGAAATAGAAGGAATCTACTAATTCGTTCCTGAAAAAGCCCCTAAATGAAAATTCCCAGGAATATTATGGCCTAAAACCAGAGCATCCAGGTTAAAGAAAATGCACTGCAAGCAGTCAGAAAAAATTCACATATTGAGGATCCACAGATAGAATCATGCAAGGTTTAGCAATCACTACTTTAAAGATAGGAAAACTTATAAAATGCTATTCCAAAAGGTAAAGGTTATAGGCTTACAGCCAAGAACACCTTTACTCAGCAAAACTGGCTATTGGGGGAAATGTATCTTTAATGAACAGTGTACTTCCAAATATTCTTAATGAAAAGACCACAACTGAGTAGAAATTTTGAAACACAAACATAGCAATCAAGAGAGATATAAAAAAGAAAACATGAGTGGGCAATCATAAAGGACTAAACAGCACAAACTGGTGACATGCACTATAATAAACACTTTAATATGAGGAAATGAAAGAAGTGTTTCCTATGAACCCTGTCATCATCAGGGGTTATAGAGAGAATCTGATTAGACAGAAAGTCTGGGAATAGTTTGTCCATGTCTTGATGATCCTAAAGAAAAAAAAGGAAAAGGAAAGGAAGAAACAAAAGTGGGAATGGGAGGGAAAGGTAAAAGTAAAAATTATCTCAAATAATGGGGATACACCAGAAGAAGTCTATATAAACAAGGAGAAAGAGTTGTAGAGAGCAATTGACACATGAACCTTGCTCTCATTTGAGCTGGTCAAAGGAAGGACACACACACACACACACACACACACACACACACACACACATAAACTGAGTATAGAAATACATTTTGTTCAATAAGAGGGAAAGAAAAAAAGGGAAATGCAGAATTAGGAGAGTAGATTAAAGGAAGAATTAGTTTTGTGCACTCAATTCATTAATCTGCTCTTTCTTTTGATTGAAGTGTCTAGAAATAGAAATTTTTTTCCTAAAAACAACTTTGACTTTGGACCACAAATTTGGATATCTCATTGTTGTCATCATCTTTAATGAAATTATTGTTTCTATGATTTATTCTTTGACTTACTCATTCTTTAGGATTAGATTATTTAGTTTCCAATTATTTTTAATCTATGTTTCAAAGGCCAATTATTGATGGTAATTTTTATTGCCTTATGGTCTGAAAAGGGTTCATTTAGTGCTTCTGATTTCCTGCACTTGTTTGTGAGGTTTTTTTGCCTTAATACATTGTCAGGTTTTGTGAAGGTACCATGTACAATGGAGAAAAAGGTATACTTCTTTCTATTTCCATTTACTATCCTTCAGAGGTCTATCATCTCTAACTTTTCTAAAACTCTATTCTTTTTATTAACATTTTTCTTGTTTTTTTTTTTGTTTGTTTTTAAACCCTTACCTTCCATCTTGGAGTCAATACTGTGTATTGGCTCCAAGGCAGAAGAGTGGTAAGGGCTAGGCAATGGGGGTCAAGTGACTTGCCCAGGGTCACACAGCTGGGCCAGATTTGAACCCAGGACCTCCCATCTCCAGGCTACCCAGCTTCCCCCTTTGTTATTTTTTTTAAAGGTTAGGTTTATCTAGGTTTAAGAAGGCTAAATTGAGCCCCTACCCCCCAATGGTATAGTCACTTTCAATGTCTATTTCCTCCTGTAACTCATTTAACTTTCCCTTCAACAGTTTAGATGTTCATTATTGATATTGATATTGATATTCATTGTATCTGGTATCTTTTCACAAAATGTAACTTCCCTGATTATGTCTCTTAGTTAGGTCTATTTTTGCTTTGGCTTTGTTTGAGATCATGATTGCTACTCTTGCCTTTTTTTACTTCAATTGAAGCATAATGGATTCTCTTTTGGCCCCATACTTTAACTCTGTGTAAATTTTTTCTGTTTCAATAGTGTTTCTTGTAAATAACATATTTCTAATACATTCTGCTATCTTCTGTTTTATGGGTGAATTCATATCTATCTTCACAATTACATTACTAATGGTATTTCCCTCCATCCCATTCTCTTCTATTTATCATTTTCTTTTTTGTTTATCTTGTTCCCTCCTCAAAAGTCTGTTTTGCTTCTGATCACTCAATCCCTTAATCTACACTCCCCATTAATCACCCCACACACAAACACCTTTTTATTGGCCCCTTCCCTTCCTATTTCCCTGTTGGGTAGGATGAATTTTTAGACCCTTTTGTGTATGTATGTGTATGTGCGTATTGTGTGTATGTACACACACACACATACATATATCTTTCTGCATCTTTGAACCAGTTCAGATGAGAGTAAGTTTCAAGTTTTGCCCCTCCCCAATTTGCCCCTCCATTATAAAAACTCTTCCTTGCATAACTCTTTTTGTGAGATAATTTCCTCCTTTCGTCCTCGCCCTTCCTCCTTCTTCCAGTGAAATCCTCTTTCTCACCCCTCTATTTTTCTTTTGAGATCAACACAACATAGTTGACTAACACCCTGCCCTCTCTCTAAGTAGACTCCTAACTGCCCTAATGATGGCAACATTCTTAGAGATTACATGTATCTTCTTCCCATATAGGAATGGAAACAGTTTAAATTTATTAAGTTCCTTGGGATTTCTCATTTGAGTTCACCATTTTATGTTTCTCTTGTGCTTGAACATCAGATTTTCTATTCACTCTACTCTTTTCATCAAGAATGCTTGGAAGTCCTCTATTTCATTAAATATGCATTCTCTGCCCCCATCCCTATAGGAATACACAGTTTTGCTGGATAGTTTTTTCTTAATTGTAATTTTAACTCTTTTGTCTTCTGGAATACCATATTCCAAGCTCTCTGCTCTATTATAGTGGTATCTGATAAATCTTGTATGAGCCTTGCTGGCTTTATAATATTTGAATTATTTCTTTCTACTGTTTTCAATATTTTCTTCTTGGCCTGGGAGCTCTGGAATTTGGTTATGTTATTACTGGGAGTTTTCATTTGGCCATAATATTGCTGGGGGGGGGTTCATTTGGCTATAATATTACTGAGAGTTTTCATTTTTCTCTCAGGAAGCGATCAGTGGATTTTTTCAATTTGTACTTTGTGGAGGGATTCGTTTTAAGCAAAACAACTTTTGATTTAGAATGTAGAAAATTATTTGTAATTTTTTTTGACATGGCAAAAATTGGAATCTGAGGGGTTACCCATCAATTGGAGAATGGCTGGATAAGTTATAGTATGTAAATATGACAGAATATTATCCTGTTGAAGAGATGAAGGGGATGATTTCAGAGAAATCTGGGGAAACTTAAATGTACTAGAGAAGAGTGAAGTGAACAGAGTCAGGAAAACAACTTAAATAATGGCAGCAATACTGTAAAGACAATCATAAGGAAAAAGACTTGTATAAAAATATTTATAGCTGTGCTCTTTTTGGTGGTAAAAAATTGGAAAAGAAGGGGATGCCCTTCAATTGGGGAATGGTTGAACAAATTGTGGTATATGTTGGTGATGGAATACTATTGTGCTAAAAGGAATAATGAATTGGAGGAATTCCATGTGAACTGGAAAGACCTCCAGGAATTGACGCAGAATGAAAGGAGCAGAACCAGGAGAACATTGTACAAAGAGACTGATATACTGTGGTACAATCATATGTAATGGACTTCTTTAGTAGCAGCAATGCAATGATCCAGGACAATTCTGAGGGACTTATGAGAAAGAATGCTATCCACATCCAGAGAAAGAACTGTGGGAGTAGAAACACAGAAGAAAAACAACTGCTTGATCACATAGGTCGATGGGGATATGATTGGGGATGTAGACTCTAAATGATCACCCTACTGCAATTATTAACAATAAGGAAATAGGTCTCGATCAATGACACATGTAAAACCCAGTGGAATTGTGTGTCGGCTATAGGGGGGTGAGGTGGGAAGAACACGAATCATGTGACCATGGGAAAATGTTCTATATTAATTAATTAAATACAAAATTTCAATTAAAAAATAATATACTGTAAAGACAAATAACTCTAAAAGACTTAAGAATTCTGAAAAAAAAATAGGGAGAAGAAGAAAGTGATCCATAGTAGGAAAAGCTGAAGAGAAGTAAAGAAGGATGAGAACTGAGGAAATGGCCATTAGATTTGGCAATTAAGAGCTCATAAGTAATTTTAGAGAGAGCTATTTCAGTTGATTGATGAGATGGGAAGCCAGAAACATACCCTTGCAACCTTGTACAATTTGGTTTCAGCCTAAATTTTCTAATCAAAGGGACCTATTAGCCATTCCTTGAATTGAACCCTGTCTTTGCCCAGGATGTTCCCCATTCCTGACAGTGCTCCCTCTTCACCTCCATCTCTTAGAATGCCCGAGTTCCTTCCAGAATCATCTCTTGGGTCATCCACTTAGGGAAGATTTTTTCGATCCTCCCAGAGCTGGCATCCTCAGTCTCCTCACATTATCATGTATATGCTCATCTCTGTGGCCTCTTCAGTAGATTACAAGTTCTTCAAGGGGAGGATCCTGTTTTTTGTTTTGTCTTTTCTATCCACAGTGCCTAGGCCAGTGCCCTCCACTTGGTAGGTAAGCCCTAGATCCTTAATAAATGCTTCCTAGATTAGCGCTAAATGTGCATACGTAGATACTTATATGTATTAAGTATAATATAAGTATTTATAGGTGTATTTTTTCTAACAATGTTGCTGACATGGTCAGGCCTAGACTGGATTGTTAATGAGGCCAGACATGGGAATGGGGTACAACAACTGAAGGAGGCTGCTCATCATAATGAATTAGTCACTGATAAGACTGACTCAAATTTTCATTTATCTCTGACTGGGGAAATAGCTTTTGACAGTAAATTGGAAATTTTCATTTTCAACTCTCCAAAAGTGTATAAATTTTCTCTCAATTAGTCACAAGAGGCTCTAGCACATTCATTTCTCTGCCAGCAGTCTCCCCCTTCCCCTCCCTGCCCCTCACCTGTCAAAATCCTGCTTCAAGGCCCCATCTCAAAAGTCACTTCTTAAAGCCTAGCCCATAGCAATGGCTCCTTCCAGAGCAATTCTTATGGCGTAGAATCATAGAATCCTTTGACCATTGGATTGAGGTTTGACAGGCCCTTGAGTCCAACCTCCCTCACTTTGCAGTTGAGGAAACTGAGGCCCAGAAACAGTATCAGTCAGTCAGTAGTCATTTATTAAGTGCTTGCTATGTACCAGGCACTTTATTAAGTCCTGGAGATATAAAGAAAGGCAAAAGATAGTCCTTGCCCTGGAGGAGCTCACAGTCTAATACCTTGTCCAGAGTCACATAGCTAGAAAGCATCTGAGCTAGCACTGGGACCCAGGGTTCCTGACCTCAAGTGGGATCTTCATTTGATCATGTCTACTGTCAAGGTTAGACCTTGTATTCTGGTTATCTGTTACTGCCTTATTCTACTTACTAACTTGTATTTGTGGGCAAGGATTGGGCCCTGCCTGGCTTTGGACTTTGCTTTAGTGCTTTGGACCTAGCAGACAGTATATATTCATCGAATGAGTGAACGGCACCACCATTTCCAGTTTTGTTGTCAAAAAAGAGAGACCTTTGAGATTACTTAGTCTTACCTCCATTTTACAGTTGAGGAGCCTATAAGAATATGGATCTAGAGACAAGGGGGATCCAGCGGCAACCTGTCCAACCCCCTCATTTTACAGATGAAGAAACGAAGGCCCAAGGCCATTAAATGAGTTGCTTGAGGTGACACAGGTGGTGAGCACCAGATGGGAATTGAACCCAGATGCTCTGACTCCAAAGCTGGTGCTCTTTCAGGTGATGTGGATTGAACAAGGTCTCACAACGAGCAAATAGCAGGTCTAGGGTTAGAATCCAAATCTCCTTTGTCCAGGACTTTTTCTATGTGGCTAGAATCCATAACCACTAAGCACAGTCAGGGATTGGGGGAGAGGGTATGTTGTGTGTGTGTGTGTGTGTGTGTGTGTGTGTGTGTGTGTCTGTGTGTCTGTGTGTTTGTGTGTGTAGGTTTTCTACACTTGGAATTCTCATATGGCTACACTTTTAAAGTTACTGCTGGAGGAACTGTCAGCTCAGGTTTGGGGAATGGTGGTCTGATTTCATACAGAATCTTGGAGTCTTCCAAGATTCTGGGGTCTTGAGGTTTGACTCTTGTGTTTATATTCTCTTTATAATTTATTCTGATTGTTCACACATTTGCCTCTGCTAATAGAGTGTAAGCTCCCTGAGGCTAGGTGACTACTTGTCAAATATATGATAGTGGAGATCCCTTTGGTGTGTGGGTTAGACATCAGTGGGAATTAAGGTACTTTCCAGCCCCCAAATCTATGATATGGGGACTTATTTGCTTTTGTCTTTGTACCTCCAGTTCCTGGCATAGTGTTCTGCATATAGTAGTGACTTAATAAGCACTTGCTAATTAATTGATTGAATTGTGGGAAAATAATCAGAAAAACAAATACCAATTATTGTTTGGGAACTCCTTTTCTCTCACAGGTGAGTTTTTCCTGAAGCCTTTATTTTGAGGAGGGGCCCAAGCTGGCCAATCTTCATTCTTCTTACTGGTTTCAGGATTTCAGAAGTCAGTTCCCTTAGCCTTCTCTTCACCACTTGATTTTCACTACCTTTTGTGTGGTGTCTTCCCCAGTTAGAATATAAGCTTCTTGAGGACTGGGACTGGCTTTCTTTTTATTTGTAACCCCAGTGCTTAGCACAGTGCATGACATATAGTAAATGCTTAATAAATGCCCTTCCTTCCTTCCTTCCTTCCTTCCTTCCTTCCTTCCTTCCTTCCTTCCTTCCTTCCTTCCTTCCTTCCTTCCTTCCTTCCTTCCTTCCTTCCTTCCTTCCTTCCTTCCTTCCTTCCTTCCTTCCTTCCTTCCTTCCTTCCTTCCTTCCTTCCTTCTTTCCTTCTTCCCTCCCTGAGGCTAGCTTTAGCAGCCCTTCGTGGGGACAGTAGCCAATGTCCTCAAAGGTTTATGGACATGAACCCTGCTGCTTTAGAATCCTGGTCAGAGACTTAAGGAAGCCATCCTTTGGTAGTTAGAGATAATGCCGACTCCAGGAGAATTATGGCAGAGCTAAAACACTCTGTGACTGCTTTTCGAAAGAAAAATGGAATAACAGAGATTTTATCTTATCAAAACAAAACCATAAATAGCTTGTCTAATAGATGGAGCCATTCACAGTGACAGGGAGAAGGATCTCTCTTAAAAATCTCCCTAAGATATTATCCATTCCGAAAGGTTCCTCATACCTAATAACTCAATATGCCTCTCATGGATCTATCAAAACAAGTCCTCCTTTACACATTACCCTGCAATGGAAGCACAAACATGCTGAAACAAAAATATACCATTTCCTGCCCCCACCCCTCTCCTGCTAGCTTATCTGCAAACTTTAGCTTTCCCTAAAAGGGCCCAGGTATTCCACAGAACAGTTGGCTTTCAGTCAGCAGGAAGAAAACAACTGTTTTTTCCTTTTGGATACTGACAGACAGGTCAGGGGCTATTCAAGTCAAAGGCTAGGGGTGAGGGGAATGGAGAGGTCAGCTCAGCCCAGGGGCACAGTGGTTCCAGGAGAAGGATTGAGGTCCAGCTACTAGAAAGCTCAGTAGACTGGCTAGAGAGGCAGGAATTCTGATTCCATGGCAGAAGAGCAACATGGTGTCTTGGAACGAATCCTGGATTGAAGATGGGTTCAAAACCTACCTCTGGGGGCAGCTGGGTAGCTCAGTGGATTGAGATCCAGGCCTGGAGATGGGAGGTCCTGGGTTCAAGTCTGGCCTCAGATATTTCATAGCTGTGTGACCCTGGGCAAGTCACTTGACCCCCATTGCCTAGCCCTTACCACTTTTCTGCTTTAGAACCAATACACAGTATTGATTCTAAGATGGAAGGTAAGGATTTAAAAAGACAAACCTACCTCTGCCGCTTATAATTTGAGTGACCTGGGACAAGTAATGAAGCCAGTACGACTTCAGATTTCCCCTCTTTCAAATGAGGAGGCTGGATGCTATGCAATATATTGCTTGTGTGTCCCAAGATCCTTTCAGCTCTAAATCTATGATGCTGTATCCAAATTCAGTAGAGGGAAAATGGAAGGGCCAGTAGAGAGATCCAGCCACCCTAAGTAGAGTTACACCAGAAGTGGGAAAGGCTTTCCTTCTAGAGAGTTCAGTGTGTTTCTCTGTGGTGATGGGGGTGATGGGGGAAAGAAGTACCCCAGAGAGAGCCGCCATGGTGATGGGCTCCCCAGGATCATAGATTACAGCTGGAAGAGACCACAGAGGTCATCTTGTCCAGCCCCCTCATTATACAAGTGAGGAAACTGAGGCTCAAAGTAGTTAAGTGACTTACTTAAAGTCATCTAGTAAACAGCAGAGCCAAGATTAGAATATAGGTTGTCTTATTTCAGATTCAGCGCTCTGGAAATTTGAGAGGACATAAGGAGCAGGGGCCATTGGACCATTGAGCATGGGCTAGCAGAAGACTTTGAGGAACAGGGAAAGAGGACTAGAGTTAGTAAAGGGAAAGGAAGAAGTATATTGATCAGTACTCTGGGGCAAAATCCCAACTGCTTTTACCTAGTTCCACTTTCTTTTTCAACTTCTTGTGGAGACTAGGTTCTCATCTTTGTTTGGTCACCTTGCGTGAATCACGTCCCCTCACTGGGCCTCAGTTTCTTTCCCCCCCCAAATGAGCTGGTCTCTAAGGACCTTTCCAGGCCTGGAATTCCGTCATTTCTTTGTACTAGGCTGGATTTTCTGCAGTGAAAAATTATAGAGGACTCATTTCCTTTCCCTGTGTTCCATTAAGTTTGTAATAATTACAAGAAAAAAAATCGATAGGTAATTCTTCAGACAATCATATTGCTGCAGTCGTGGGGTTTAAGGAGAACCAAGGCCTCAGCCTCTGCACAGCTGTTATATGGACAAGGAGGCCGAGAAGCAAGAGTGGGACGAAGACTAAGCCCCCAACCACAGGGAGGCCACAGCACATCTGACTTAACAAGGAAAACAAATTGAATTGGGAATGGAAACGCCTAACCTTGGTGGAGGCCTTAGTTCATCCCATGTAATCTTTGATCCGGCTGAAGGGATTTTTAGAACTGGAACCTTGGAAAATGGCTAAATAGTAATTCCTGAATGGGGAGAGGGAGAGAGTCTCCAAATTGATATACACCCCAACAGAGGACAGATATGTAAGTGAGGGAGTTGGGCTAGACATCTCCAAGTTCCCCTTCTTAGAGCCACAGATTCAAATTCTGCCCTCTGCCTTTGGCTATTTTAAAGCTTCTTATTCAGGGGCAGTTGGGTGGCTCAATGGATTGAGAACTGAGCCTAGAGATGGGAGGTCCTGGGTTCAAATGTGACCTCAGTTACGCCTTAGCTACATGACCCTGGATAAGTCACTTAACCCCAATTACCTAGCCCTTACCACTCTTCTACCTTGGAACTGACATTTAGTATTGATTCTAAAAGAGAGTATAGGTTTTTTTTTTAACACTTTATATTCACATTTAAGCACTGAAATCACTAACCATATCCCACCTATGGATTTGTAGATCAGAGACCATTTCCCTGGGAGTCTGAGCAAGAGAAAACTCATAAATTTCAGGAGGGGAGAGTATGATCAAGTCATCAAGGCAGCACAATCTAAGATAGGGAACTGGGCTTGTAGTCAGGAGAGACCTAAATTCAAATCCTGCCTTACCCTCTTATTAGCTGTATGACCCTGGACAAGTCAATTAACTTTTCTCAGACTTGATTTCTTCATTTAGGCAATGGGTATAATAAATAGCACCTGCCTTGAAAGGTTATTTATGAGAATCAAACAAAGTAATATAGGAAAAGTGCTTCACAAAACCTAAAGTGCTGTATACATGCTACCTATTATTTATTATTATTATCATTGTTGTTATGTTGTCCTAATTAATTACTAGTTGTATGATCCTAAGACAGTCTCTCTAAGCCTCAGTTTCCTCATTTGTAAAATAAAGATTGTAAGTCCTGTGTTGGGACAACCAGATGGCATAGTAGATAATAGAGTCCTGGACTTGGAGTCAGGAAGACATCATCTTCCTGGGTTCAAATCCAGCCTCAGTCAGCTACTTGCTAGCTGTGTGACCTTGGGCAAGTTACTTCACCCTGTTGGCATCAGTTTTCTCATCTGTAAAATGAGCTGGAGAAGAAAATGGGAAACCATGCCAGTATATTTGCCAAGAAAACCCGAAATGGGGTCACAAAGAATCAGGCATGACTGACAGGACTGAACAATAACAACAAAGTCTATACTGAATTGACATGAGTGAAATGTGTGCACAAATTTCAATCTTGTAAATGTCAACTCACTGTTTTCAGGAAGAACTTCTTGGCAGAAAGATGAATGAGATCTAGAATAGGCTTTTGAAGTTACTGAATCCATGGTTTCTTGGAGGTTGGTAGCTGAATTAGATGACCTTTTGGGGAAGGTTCTTCTTCTATATTTTGTGATGCATGGACCACTAAAATCTAGGACTACTTACCATCCTGGGCTCTAAGGACCTTTGGATGGAAGAGACCCCATAAATATCTCTCTGCCATCCTGAAAAGGAAAAGTTTCCTCTAGCTCTGCTTGATTCTATTTTCCCAGAATGTCCTGATTTCTGAATTCTCACAGCTCCAGGGAATGTGGTCCCATTATTTATGGGACACAATGCACAGGATAGCAGAAACTCTGGAAAGTGACTGCATTTATCTCAGCTTTGCCATCTCATCTTATAGAGGAAGAAGTCAAGGTCCAGGGTCATGATATCCAAGGTCTAGGGCAGTAATGGTGAACCTTTTAGAGACTGAGTGCCCAAAATGCACCCTCACACCATATGTGAGCTGCCCCCTCAACCCAGATAGGGGAGGGAGGAAGCGCTCCCATTGGGCAGAAAGAGGGATGGGTGATAGGAAAAATGTCCTCAGGCATGTGCAGAGAGGGAGGAAGGAGTAGCCCTCTCCTGCATGTGCACCATAGGTTTGCCAATCCCAGTCTGGGGTCATGAGATCTTACAGCTTGGGTGAAGAGGAACTTTAAGACATCTGGTCCTACTCTCTCATTTTATAAGTGAGGAAATGGAAACTCCTGGAGATTAAATGGCTTGCCCAAGACTCTACGGACAATAGGGATCAGAGGTGAGATTTGAACCCAGGTCCTCTGATATCAGAGTCAGTACTTCTTTCACACAAGGAGTTGGTGTTAAGAGTTTAAATTCTGGTCACCTGTTCTGTCTCAGTTCCCTTTCCACTATCTTCACTCAAATATTGTTTTGTTGGTTTGTTGATCAGTGCCCTTAGATTCCAAGGCAGTGATGGCAAACCCATGGCCTGGGTGCCAAAGATGGTATGCAGGTCACTCTTCACCCCTCCCAACCCCCGACCCCCAGTTTGTTACTAGAAAGGCAAAGGGTCTGGACAGAGCTGCTCTTTCCACTGTATCAGATGACATTTTTTTTTCACATGCCCCACTCCTCTGCCCAGCAGCCAATGGGAACACACAGAAGGTAAGGTAGGCAGCTCAGAGGCAGCTGAGCTAGAGGGGAGCAGAGTCCTCAGGCCACTCCCCTCCCCATCTCTACACTTGCTGAGGACATTCCTTTCTTCACCCACCCCTCTGCTCTGCAGCCCAATGGGAGCCCTTCCTCCCTACCCAGCATGAGGTAAAGGGCAGGAGGGCATTTGGTTTGGGGGGTTGGGGTGGGAGCAGGGCCTGGTACTCTATCTCTAAAAGGTTCACCATCATTGTTCTAGAGTTTTGTCTCTGCTCTGGGAAGGCTATGTTGGGGATAGAAGACAAATACATACACCCTTGGCCAAGAAACTCATCGGCTGAGTCCAATCTCTAACAACAGTTCTGTACTTGGGGTCCATTCCCCTCTTCCCTGAGTATCATTGTTGATCAGAGAGGTTGACCTCACACTACCTTGGGGCACAGCTTTTCTGCAGAATAGCATCCTGCCCAGATGTTCTCCTGAATCTCAATGAAGGGACCTACTTAAAATGCAGCAAACAATCCAAAATTATGCGGGGGCCTGAGAAAACATCAAATTATGCAGAAAAATGCGAGCCCTTAAAAAGCTATATTCGAGTAAGCACATTCAACCTCCCCCAAACTGGCATGGGCAGGCTTTCGCAGGGACTATTAGGAAAAAGTAGATTTAAAAATTTCAATAATAAGAAAATGACTGACAAGCGATTCTTGGAAAATTTCCTCTTGAAACAAAGGTCCCCCTTGTAGCTCTGGGGAATACAGTTCCTTAGCAAAGAACTGGTGTGTTGGGAGAGGGGGTTTGGTTCCTAGGCTTCTCAAATAGAGCAAAATTCCCCAAACTGCTGACCAGACTTTATCACAAAAGAGTTCTAATTCAGGTTGTGTGTGTGTGTGTGTGTGTGTGTGTGTGTGTGTGTGTGTGTGTGTGTGTGTTCCCCAAACTAGTTGACTTAGGAACAAGTTAGAAGTGAAATAAAACTTTCAAAACCACAAAGAACTTGAGGAATCACCTAGTAACATCCCCTCAATCTTCATATAGGGAAACTGAGACCCAGAGAGGTTAAATACTCATGATTCACTAAATCATAGGATTATAGAGATGGAGAAGACCTTGGATGGTTCAAACCATACTTGACAAGGAATCCTTACAAAATTCCTAACACATAGTCAGCCAGCTTCTGTTTGAAGACCTCCAGTGTGGAAAAATTCACTGCCTCTCAAGGCAATTCATTCCCCCTTTTCACCCCCTCAGATTTGGACTCTACTTCTTCCAGTGGCCACTTGATCTGGGTGCTAATTGGCATAGAAGCTTTGACCTGCTCCCTTTCTAACCTGGGCCAGTTTGCCTCTCTTTCGGTAGCCTATTGGTATCCTCTTCCCCATCTCCTCTCCTGGGTGCTCACCACCTTGGTGCCAGATTCAGTATTTGGCATCCCAAAGCTCTTTCTCCTTCTTGCTTCTCAGAGCTCCTGAGTTCTTGACCTTAGCCTCCTTGGCAGCAGGAACCATAAGTATGCCCACTGTGCCCAGCTCATTTTACTCTTGGACAGCTCTTGTTATAAAGTGTTTCTTACATCAAGCCTAATTTGGTGTCTCCCCAACTTCTACATTTAGCTTCTAGTTCTGCCTTCTGGATCCAAACAGAATAAATCTAATCCCCTCTTCCACATGGCATTTCCTACCTTCAAATGGCTCACAATCTAATGGGAGAAACATTAGATAAACAAATGCATACACGCAAGTTATACATGGGATAAATAGGATATAACCAATAGTGGGAAAGCACTAAAATTAAAAGGAGTTAGGAAAGGCTTTCTGTAGAAGATGGCATTTTAGGGGACAACTAAGTAGCTCAGTGATTAGAGAGTCAGACCTGGAGACAGGAGGTCCTGGGTTCAAATCCAGCCTCACCTAGCTAGGTTATCCTGGGCAAGTCATTTAACCCTCATTGCTTAACCCTTACCGCTCTTCTGCCTTGGAACCAACACTTATCATTGATTCTGAGCCAGAAGGAAAGGGTTTAAAAAGAGAGAGAGAGAAAAGTGGAGTGCTGGGTTTGAATCTTTCCTCAGACACATTGAGGCCCTGAGCAAGTCTCTTAATCTCTTAGACTCAGTTGTTTCATTTGTAAAATGGAGATAGCAGTAGTATTTACTTCAATTCAATAGGGTTCTCATGAGGATTGAATGAAATTATATGCACACAGAGCTTTAATAGCTTAAAGCTTCACTCAGACTTTAGAGAAACCCTGTAAATGAACACACACATGCACATTTATAGTGATGAGAATTTTAATGTTCTATATAAATGTGACCTATTGTTATCTAATCTAACCTGACTTTAGTAATAAAAAAAAGTTAAATGACTTGCCCCATGGTTAGTGAGTAGCTGACCTGGTATCTTGGGTCTGTATAATTAGAAATTTGTTCCCTAGGAACTGTCTTTCCCAGCTTCCCATGTTCCTTCTTATGTTATGTGCTAATGTAGGGAGGATATAAGTTTCATGTAGCTCTACCCTTGCTCTCTCTTTTCCCCTGATCATGACTGGGAAAGCAGGTTTTACTCAGGCTTTTATTTTTGTACTTTTATTTCTTCTACTTCAAGTGATTGTTAATAAATCTTATAAAATATAATACTTGGAATACTTATAAAATATAATAACTTGGAGTTATAGGATATTAATTTAAATTTTACATTGTTGGTGACCAGAAGTCTGGAATTGTAGGACCCTAACTCCACTCTAAGTTGAAAAGCAGTTTTTAAGGACAGATTAGCTTTAGAAACCTCCCACTGATCCTGTTGTCCTGTTGAGTATAATTTGGACACAGTATCTTATAGTCTCTGTTGTTTGTTTGTTATTAATAAAGGGCCAGCTAACTGCTTCTTGAAGTTGAGTTGCTTGGGCCTATTCGGGTTTAACCAAGTGAATGGCTTGGAGACAGGTTACAAAAATAAACCTTATTTTAATAAGTTTAAAGGTTTAGGGGAAGTAAATGATGGATATAACAAAGTTTGAAGATAGGTTCTCTAACTCTGGGTTCTCCTGCCAAATTTTGGAATGATGGCAATAATAGACTTTGTTAGAAATATCTTCACCAAAGTTGAAAGATTGACTAGATCTGGAGAACTTGTGACAAATATCCATGAGCTTCAAAGGGTTTTTAAATGCCACAGAGCAACTCACTGAATCCTAATGATAGCGGGTTTGTTTGCTATTGTCATTAAATGTACTCTTATGATTTTGGTACTTCTTTGAATATACATTAGCTGCTGTACTACTGTTTTTAAAAGCTGTTGATTGGTGAAAATAATGTGCACTCACACTGTGGATCATGACCAAGTTAAAAAGGAAATGGATCTCATTTTTGGGTGAGAAACCTTTGTATTGTACTTCTCCTTGGCCAACACGGTGTGTCACTTATTGTGAACTATATATTTTTATTTTAAAAAAATTATTATTGTTTTTTTTTTAAACCCTTATTTTTCCATCTTGGAGTCAATACTGGGTCCAAGGCAGAAGAGTGGTAAGGGATGGGCAATGGGGGTTAAGTGACTTGCCCAGGGTCACACAGCTGGGAAGTGTCTGAGGTAAGATTTAAACACAGGACCTCCTGTCTCTAGGCCTAACTCTCAATCCACTGAGCCACCCAGCTGCCCCCATATTATTGTTTTTCCTTGTATGTGTAATAGAGTATTTGAGTTTTCTTTTTTCTCTCATTTTTTATACTTAAAGCACATGTTACCAGTATTAATGGTTTTTTGATTTTGTACTAGGATAAGTTTAAAATGTCCATTAGCCCTAATAGCAATGCATACCCAAAAACTTTTGAGTATGGAAACCTGCCATTAATTGTTAAATATTATAGGACTTTGATTAATGATTGTGTCTGATTCTAGGAGAAGGGATCATAAAAGTTAACCTGCACAGTGCCTACGAGCAAAAGGTCAAGGAGACCAACCAATCCTAGTGGAATTGATAAGATTCTGCACCAAGACAGGGGACTTGAACTTATTTTGGTGTTCAAGGGGGCAGCTGTTTGCAAAATCAGATGTAGGATTCCCTCATGCCAGATCCAGAACTCTACTAAGTGCCTCAGTTTGGCTGCCATTTTGGCTCCCCTATCCCTGAGAGCAAAGGTAAAATCAGACCAGGGAATCATATTTCCCTTTCTCCTTCAAGATCTAGTCCCTTTCCCCTCTTTTCATAGGATGGTAATTTTTTATAGTCCTGGCTGCCAATAGGTAAGTGCTACATTGTTATAATTTGCTACTACAGGCTTGTGGGACATAAATCACCTTGATTGGGCCCCGATTAAAGGACCTGTTATAGGTTTATTTTTCCTTACTTAGAATTGTTATACATGAGACTGAAATTTTATGTTTCATTTAGAAGTTACTTTTTTCTCTTTTATTTGTTTTATTTTTATGTTGTTTTTTTTTGACACTTGATTCATAGACCTCATAACTCAGCCATGTATCTTGGGGTGATCTGTGTGTTGGTCAACATCCTCCTCAGGAGGGATTGCATCATTGTCATAAATTCTAGATTTATAAAAAAATTTTTCTTGTTTGAGAGTAATTTTTAGGACAAGAAACTTGCTACCTCCTGTTGTAAAGGATTAGCTTTGCAAAATGCAAGAAGCAAGGAGATAACAAGGATTGGGTCAATGTTCTGAGAGGACTGAGAAGGAGAAAGGCAGTTGGGACTGACTGTTGTCTCTCTGGAAGAAGACAGAGAGGGAGTGGAGTTGGTTCTCTCTGAAGGAAAAGGCTTTAAAGTTGCCAGGAAATTGGGCCATCTTGAAGGAGTGGTTGAGTGAGTGATCACCTTACACTGGTGGACAGTGTATGGGTTAATCAACATTCTCCTTCTAATCCTGTGTGGACCTACAGAGCTGTCACTAGGATTTCTGCTTGATTAAAGAAAGGTCTCCTGTGCTGTGAGATTTCTTTGGGCCCTTTGTTCTCGCCTCTAACAATCCTTCCTTAACTCTAGTTTAGTATAATTATAGAAAGTTTAGGATTTTAATATCTGGTGTGGGTTAGAAGTTAGTCCCTGATTCTCTTCCCTTCCTTTCTCCCTTTAGGTAAACAAACCTTTTATTTTATATATATATATATATATATATATATATATATATATATATATATATATATATATATATATATATATAGCTAGTTTGAACCCTTCTTTTAACCCACCCTATAACACTCCCCAAATCAAGAAAGTGAACTGTTTGGAAGAGGCACCATGGAGATGCCTGCAGAAACCACACACTGCACCAAAAGAGCCAAAATGAACTTTGGGATATACTGAAATTGAACTGTGGGGAGTAGAACACATTTACTTTGAATATATACTCTTATGCCAAAGGGGACTGCCCCCTAATTGGCTTTCTTTTTGGTTAAAAACCCTTACCTTCCATCTTAGAATCAATACTGTGTATTGGCTCCAAGGCAGAAGAGTGGTAAGGGCTAGGCAATGGGGGTCAAGTGACTTGCCCAGGGTCACACAAATGGGAAGTGTCTGAGGCCAGATTTGAACCTAGGACCTCCCATCTCTAGGGCTGGCTCTCAATCCACTGAGCTACCCAGCTGCCCCTCTAATTGGCTTTTTGTCAATGTGTCCACCTAACATTGTTTTTGTTCTCTTTCTCTTTTATTTACTTCTTATCCCCAAATTATTGTAATTTTCCCTTAGAAAGTACAATATTGTATGTACTTCTAATTAAAGACCTTTAGAGATTTAGGTTGGTTATGTGTACTGATTCATTGGTGAAACTAGGCATGTAAATCTGGGAGATTTCTACATGCTCATTTCCCAATAGAATCACAGGGAGGATTGTATAATTAGAAATTGGCTCCCCAGGAACTCTCTTTCACAATTTCCCATGTTCCTTCTCACATTACGTGCTAACATAGGAAGGATATAAATTTTGTGTAGCTTCATCATCGATCTCTCCCCCAATTGAGGATGGGAAAGTGGGTTTTACTCAGACTTTTACTTTTGTCCTTTTATTTCTTCTACTTCAAGTGATTATTAATAAATCTTACAAAATAAAATACTTGGAGTTATTGAATATTAATTCAAATTTTACAGAACTCAGGCCCTCTTACTCCCCAACTATTAGTGCCCTTTCTATGACATCATACTTTCTCTTTCAGGCACACTTCTGTTATACAAAGCAAGGCCAATCAGAAAAATGATACTTAATAATCAGCTGGCAAACTTGGTCCTGTTTGGAGGTGAGGTGGTGATGTGACTTTTCCTCCTCCTGTGCCAGGGCCACCACCACTGTCACAGGCAGTTAAATAGGAATCATCCACAGAGGTGGCATCTCCAGGGAGCTAATGATGTGCAGCTGCAAGATAGCAGGCCTGGAGGCAAAGTTATTACAATGCTTGTAAGCCAGGAAAATATAAAAATGTAAAAAGGAAAATAATGCCCCTGTTTCTCTTGGAGGAAATAAAATCACATTTACGGTCTCTGATTCTAAACTCTATTTCTCAGGCCACTTGGGCAGAAGCTGGCCCAGCAAGTGCACCAAGTTTCAGTCTAGGTGTAAGAGAAATCAGGAAGGCTGGACAACTCAAGTGGGGAGTGGGAGAGGAAGGCAATAGCTTTTGTTAGTAACCATTATTGTCTCTCACTATGTCTGTCTGTCTCTTTTTCTGTCTGTTTTGTCTTTTCTTTCTTCCTTTCTGTTTCTTTCTGTCTTTTTTTTGTTTCTTTGTCTCTCTTTATCTCCCCCCCACCATCTGTTTTTCTTCTGCTGTTTGACTTTTCCTGTCTCTCTGTCTCTGTTTCTGTCTTTCCCTTAGGTTTTCTCTGCCTCTGTCTTTCTGCCATTTCTCTCTTTTTCTCTGTTTCTCTCCATCTGTCTGTCTCTATTTCTCTCTGGATTTGTCTCTTTTCCCTGGCTCTTTCCATTTCTTTCTGTCTGTCTTTTCCTCTGTTTCTGTCTCCTCTATCTTTCTGGCACTGTCTTTTTTCTGTCTGTTTCTCTTTATGCCTTTTTATCTTTCTCTCCATCTCTGTTTCTTTATCTTTTTGTTTATGCCTGTCTTTTTCTCTTTTTCCATCTGTCTCTTTTTCTGTCTTTATTTGTCTCTGTTTCTTTCTGTCTCTGTCTTTTTCTGTTTCTCTCTTTGGTTTCTCTATCTTTGACAGTCTTTTTTCCCTGTCTCTGTTTCTCTCTCTGTCTTTTTCTCTTTCTCTCCATCTCTATTAATGTCTTCTTCTCTGTTTCTCTCCATCTGTCAGTCTCTTTTTCTGTCTGTATTTGTCTGTTTCTTTGTCTGTTTCTCTCTCAGTTTATTTCTTTCACCTTTTTCTCTGTTTCTTTCTGTGCTATCTCTCTTTTCTCTCTCTCCCCTCTCTGTTTCTATCTCTCTTTTATCTGTTTCTCTACCTTTACCTCTTGGTTTCTATCTGTCTTTTTCTCTGTTTCTCTCTACTTTTCTCTGTCTTTTTCTATTTCCGTTTTCTATTTCAGTTTCTTCTGTCTTTTTATTTGTTTCTCTGACTCTTTTTTTCTGACTTTGTCTTTTCTCTGTTTTTATCTCTTACTCTGTTTTTCCATTTCTATCTCTGTCTTTTCCCCTATTTCTCTCTGCCTCTGTCATCTTTATCTCTCTGTCTTTTTCTCTTTCTCTGTTTTTGTCCCTGTTTCTTGGTCTCCGTATCTGTTTCTGTTTGTCTGTCTCTTCCTATAGCCCATAAAGGCCAAACTTGCCCTGGCTGCTGGGCTATTTTCTTTCTTTCTTTCTTTTTTTTAAATCCTCACCTTCTTAGAATCAACCCTGTGTATTGGTTCCAAGGCAGAAGAGTGGTAAGGGCAAGGCAATAGGGGTCAAGTGACTTGCCCAGGGTCACACAGCTAGGAAGTATCTGAGATCAGATTTGAACCCAGGACCTCCTGTCTCTAGGCCTGTCTCTCAATTCACTGAGCTGCCCAGATGCCCCCTAGGCTGGTGTTTCTAAACTAGCCCTCCTACTGTAGAGCTGGTCGGCAGATGATAGGAGTGGGAGACCAGAGCACTGGCAGGGTAGTGCAGTTCTGGGGAGTCTGGCTCAGAGCATCACAGGCTCATAGGATCACAGATCTAGATCTGAAAGAGACCTCATAAGGCATGTAGTCCAATCCTTTAATTTTACAGATGAGGAAACTGAGACCTGGGAAGTTTAAGTGACTTGCTCCAACTCACCCAAGTAGTAAGTAGCAGTTGGGCCTAGAATTGAGGTCTTCTGACTCCAAAGCCAGCACTCTTTCCCATGGACTATCCTACCTGACAGTTTCCCCCTATATGTTTATGTTCCTTTGAGCCAGATGTGTTCCCGGAAAAGGTCTCACCTAGTGGGTCATTCTGACAGCTTCTGGACATTATAGACCTAGATATGAAAGGGGCCTCAGAGGCCACTTAGTTGAACTCCTTTACATTCTAGATGAGGGAACTGAGTCCCAGAGAGGATAAGTGAATTACATAAGTTCACACAGGTAGGAAAGCATCTGTCAGGATTTGAACCCAGGACCTCTAGTCAGGATTTGGTTAACTATGATGCTGTTTCACAAGACCAATTATAATTGACTGAATTCTTGACATTCCCTTTTGATCCCTTTCTTAATTTCTTGAGTAGATCTGTGCCTGAGGTTGCTGGATCCTGATATTTCAAGCTTGGTGCCTGCCTTCTATCCATAAGAACTTACCTCCTTCCCCACTAACACACTCAGGTATTTGCATTTTTTTCTCTCAAAAATCATTCATTATTTTTTCCTCTATTTCCCTAAAATTCATGTGTTGTCACAAGAGTGAGACAGTGCCTTAGAATCCATCCCAAACTCAGAAAGAGGGAGAGAGACAAAAAGTGAGAGACAGAGACAGAAGGAAAAAAAGAGAAAGAGAGGCAGAAAGAGAGAGACAGAAAGTAATGGAGAGGTAGAAAGACAAAGAAAGCCAGAAAATGACAGAGAGAGAGAGAAAGAGAGACAGAGAGCCAGAAAGTGAGAGAGAGACAGAGAGAGACAGATATGGGGAGGGAAAAGGGAGAGATAGAGAAAGAGACAGACTTTAGCAGGATATATTTCTGATTTGGAAGCTATAGAAGAAATCCCCAATCCCTGGTCACTGAGTTACTCTCAATGCCAGTCAACAAAGGATGCAGGGAGATGTGACCTCTTTTTTTCCTCCAGCAAAATGCAAGCACACTCCATTAGAAGCAGTTGCAGGGTTGGTTTGTTTTAGCCGTGTTTCTTTATTATAAGAAAGGTGTGTGTGTGTGTGTGTGTGTGTGTGTGTGTGTGTGTGTGTGTGTGTGTGTTATTGGAAAATACTATAAAAACAAAAAACATCACTAAAACATTTAAAAAAAACATGTAAACACATCTCTGGAGTGTTCCCGTAGAGCTACAGAGAGAGAAACCAATCTCCACCTCCTGCTTGCCCCCACAGTCCCCAGCCCCTTGCTCCAGGCTCCCCGTAGAGGAGTAGCCCAGAATCTCTTGAAGAAGCACTTGGAGGGAAGATGTAGGCTTTTGCTGTGGCCTCCAATCCACCAGGGGGAAAATTGTCTTTGTTACTCATGTTCTGTCCAATATTGTGTTTTCAAGTACATTAATGCTGAAGCTTTCTATGTGTCCGTTTGAAGAAAACTCAATCCATGAAAAGCTGATTGAGATGAAATTAGAGGCTGGTCATCTGCAGTGTGAAATGATTTTTCTTTTCACAAAAGAATTTGCTTCACAAACTTGCCTGACTAGTAACTTCATGGCACCACAGAGACCTCTTGTAGGCCTCCTCTGGCAGTGGGGATGATAGTCATCACTTATAGGGCGTTATAAGAATCAACAACTGCAAAAGTAGTAATGCCAACAGCTCTGATTTCTGTAGTATAATTGTAGCTGTCCCACCTTGGGGTAGTCTGTAGTCCTTTTGCCTTGCACTGTTTCCATCCCCTGGAGAGCAATAGAGCCTGTGCTGATGTTTCGTGGGGGGGTCTTTCCTTCATATTTCCCTGCTTTCTGCCTAGATGATGGACTCCTGGGACCAGAAACAGGAAAGACTCTCCTGCCTAAGCTGGGGCTGCAACATAAAGGCAGCTCAACAAACTTTTTTTTAAACGCTTACCTTCTATCTTAGAATCAATACTATGTATTGGTTCTAAGTCAGAAGTGTAAAGGCTAGGCAATGGGGGTGTAGTGATTTGACCGGCATCACCCAGTGTAAGATTTAAATTAATATGAATAACTCCAAGTATTATATTTTATAAGATTTATAAAAAATAGAAGCACAAAGCTTAAGAATGACCACATGAGAAAATTTTCCTGCCAAGCATCTCTCCCCAGTCTCCACAGCAGAGTTTTGGGAAGAAGAGAGAGTAAGGGATGAGGTTATATCAAAATATATCCTCCCTATGTTTGCATGCAGTGTTCCCACTCAGCATGAGCACATAAATGGGATGCTGGGCAAGAGAGTCCTGGGGAGCAAATTCTATCCACACACCAGCTAAAAAGTGTCTACGTCTAAATTTGAACCCAGGACCAGGATCCTATCTTCAGGCCTGACTCTCAATCCACTGAGCCACCTAGCTGACCCTTCAACAAACTTTTTAAAAAGTATTTATCTTTTATAGGGTTCTGGACGAGGTGTTGAGGACACAAAGGCAAAAACTGAAAGAGTCCTTGTCTTGAGGTTACATTCCACTGAGGGAATAAAACATGTACACAGATAGGCACACACAAGGTAAATTGAGGGAGAAAGAGATAGAGTTATAGATAACAGAGAAGCAGAGAGATGGGGGGAAGAGAAAGAGAGAAAGAGATAGAGAGGTATAGAGAAAGATATATATATATATATAGTATATATATATATATATATATATATATATATATAGAGAGAGAGAGAGAGAGAGAGAGAGAGAGAGAGAGAGAGGGAGAGAGGGAGAGAGAAAGAATCACACACAGAGAGGGAGAGAGAAAGAATCACACACAGAGAGGGAGAGAGACAAAAAGACTAAGAGAGGACAGAGAGAAAGAGTCAGAGACACTTCCTAGCTGGGTGACCCTGGGCAACTCATTCAATCCCATTTGCTAGCCTTTACTACTCTTTTGCCTTGGAACAGATATTTAGTATCAACTCTAAGACAGAAGATAAGGGTTTAAAAAAATAAAAGGAATAAGGAATTGGAGAGATGTTCTTCATGGAGAGAGTTGTGCCTGATCTGAGCCTTGAAGGAAGATCAGAAATCCAAGAATCAGATATGAGGAGGGAGTACCTTTCAGGCTTGGGGGGATAAAATGTTGATGATTAACATCAGTCAGTTGTCTTGTTCATCTAGAGTGTGGAGTGCCTAAAGGAAAGTAATGTGAGCTAAGGCAGAAAAGATGGATTGGAATCAGATTCTTGAAGTTTTTAGTTTAAATAGTCTTTTAAGGCCAAGCAGTCTATATTTTATCCTATAGACAATTAAAAAAAAACAAAGAAGGTTTATGAAACATGAACCTCCAGCAGGTGATATTGGTAGTTTTCTGAAGGATGGCTCAAGAAAGGGAAGACTTGGGAGCAGAGTGACCAATGAAAGACTATTAATACTAATCCTATGGCAAGGACCTGAAGTATTTGTTGTGTGTCTGAGCTGAGAGAACACAGGACAGGAGACATGTTACACGGAGGCAGAATATACAAGACTTTTGTTAGTCCGGTAAGAAATAGAGGGTGAAAGGGAGCAGTTGGGTAGCTCAGTGGATTGAGAGCCAGGCCTAGAGATGGGAGGTCCTGGTTTCAAATCTGGCCTCAGACCCTTTCCAGCTGTGTGACCCTGGGCAAGTCACTACACCCCCATTACCTAGTCCTTTCCACTCTTCTGCCTTGGAACCAATACACAGTATTGATTCCAAGACAGAAAGTAAGGGTTAAAAAAAAAAGAAATAGAGGGTAAGAGAGAAAGAAGAGTGTTGTAAAGATTTTGAAGTTGGGAACTTGAATGACTGGAATTATCATGGTTGCCTTCAATAGAAATGGAAACATTTGGAAGAAGCTTTAACAGGGCTTCAACAGCTTCCCTTTCCTTTGGTATGGGCTCCTCTTCCTGTGTCTGGAGGAATTGGCTCTATTCCTCCATTTCTCCCCTTGGGAGATCTTTTGAGAAACAATCTGGAGTCCTTTTCTTTTTTTGCCCCAGACAAAGATAGGAGGAAGAAAGGCAAGGAAGGGGAAGGGGGGAGTAATATTCCTGTGAACCCAAAGACCCAGGCAATATTTATTGACAGAAGAAGGCTCAGTACTTTAGCACTGGGAAGAAGAAGGTGATAAATGGCTCCAATCTCATTATGAACTGACCTAGAATTTGAAACATACACTGGCTTGAATGATCTGAGAAAGAACATTTCCATAGCTGTAGTACCTCAGGATACTTTCTGTATGGAGGATGGGGCTGTTGGAACCAAGTATAAAACTGAAGATTTAACTAGGAGATGTTTAAGTATTTCTGGGTCACCTGAGCAATAAGATGGTAGCTTAGATGTTTTCTCCCATCCCCATGACCTCTCAAGCCTCTCCAAAATAGAAATTATGTACCATAGATAACATATCAAATGTTTCTAACATCTATAACAACCAGAATACAGAAGAAGGTTAAAGGAAAAAAACCATTGATGCTCATTGACCCTATGCTCACTCAGACTCCTCTTCATCCTCAAGGACCACAACACAGACTTACATCCAATGAAACCCTCCTCTGCAACCTGGTCCTTCCTCTTTTTTCTTGTTCTATGGAGACTCTGACTTTAAGCTGCAGAAGTGTATGTTTGAGACTCAACAACTAGTTTGACCATAGTCCTTCTTCAGGATCAAAAGCCTGCCAGAGGTGCAACCCAGAAGCATCAGTGCTACAAAGCTCCACTCTGTCTATACCAGGGGAAACAGTCTTTGAACTGTCAGGACTGGATGAGAAAACTGAGGAAATGGAATGAGAGGGACAGGTCACCAGAAAAAGACACTGTACCTGTGAGCATTACATATGCAGCATTCTACCAAGCCTGAGTGAAAGAGAACTGAGGCTAGATATGATCACTGAAAAGTCAGTTAGGGCAGGAACCTGGGTTGGTGAATTATCGATTGCCCACTGTGGGAGGGGAGAGAGTCAGGAAGTGAGTGACAAGGGAAATAAGCTTGGGGTGGGGGGACCAAAGATTCCAAGAAGAAGAAAACTCAAAGATCTTAAACATAAACAGATAAATCAAAAGGAAAAAATGGTAACAACACAAAGAAATATGGACTCCAGATCTAGTAAATGAGTTCAATCATTTACAAATAAACAGTGTAAAAATAAAGGAATATGATCTAACACTTGATGGAACAGAAGACCCTGTGGAATTTGAGTAAAGCATGAAACTACAATATACTATTCCTGAGTAGTTTAAAAGAGAAATTGGAATTATGAGAGCCGAGTTTATGTCTTACATCACAAAAATAATGAGCAGAATAGAAAAACTCAAATCTACAGTAGTAAGCCTCATCAAAGAAACAAACAAAAAAGGGAATAATTCTTTGGGATTGAGAAGGCAAGTACATAGAAGTAAAGGACAACTAAGAAGGGAAGCAAAAAAAAAAGTGCTCACCATGCAAACAAAACATATTGATTTTGAGACAAGATGTATAGAGACAACCTAAGGACTACAGATCTCTCAGAAAAACAGAGAACAAAAAATCTTTACGCTGTAATTGAAGAAATGTACACTGTAATTGAAGAAAATAATAGAAAAAGACTATCCAGAACTTTTGAAAATATAGAAAATGAAATTTCGACTGAAAGCATATACAGATCCCTTCCTCCCTCCCCCCCAAAATCTCATGACTGAAAACTTCAAGACACATAGTGGTTAAATTTTACTATTCAATTCAGAAAGAACAAGTTTTTCAAGCAATCTGGAGAAAGGCCTTCAAATACAAAGGAAAGAACATTTGAATAACACAAGACTATTTTGCACCCACTAGAAAAAGGAGGAGGGAATGGAATAAAAGGTTCCAAAGAGCAATGAAACTCAGGATTTAGCCCAGGATTTCCTTTAACTATATAGAACAAAAGATGGAGGTTCAATAATAAAGAATTTGAAACATTTTTAGAAAGAAAACCAGAACTGAAGATATGATTTGCTTCTCAAACACCCCAAACAACAAAAATGCTGGAGGAATGAATAATTGTAGCTGACAAAGACAGGAAAAGCAACAATATTACTACAGAAAGCCCAGTCTAAATGTACAGGAGGAGACAAGGGTGAAGGCAGAAATCTGGTAGAGGTAACAGAGAAGAAGAGGCAGACCCTATGGGCAGAATCTAGTGGCATCCTGCCTGTGGATGAATATTTCTTTTGTGGGATTAAGTTATGATATGGGAAGGTATGTAAAAGGAAGGGAGGGGAACAGGGACAGAGAGTAGTGTGTGATGTGCTAGAGTCCAATCAAAGGCCAGCAATGAGAAGAAGGGGACCTCTCTGGCTTCAGAAAGAGAATAGTATGCAACTAATAAAGGGCCAGTTGAAGGGGAGCAGGGAAGATATACTTGACTGACAGGAAAAAAAATGGGAAAGAAATAGGGGAACAGATAAAAGCAAGAAAGATAGCTAATAAAACCCTGAAGGGAAAAGGGTAACAAATGAGAAGATAGAATAAGGGATAAGGGGAAGCATTGGAAACAGGACCGCCTTAAAAGAAGATTAAAGTAAGGTAACCAAAGGACTGTAATACTATGTTTACAGCAGAAGATGGGAAATACTCTTAACTTGAACAAAATCCCCATTTTTGCAACAAAGAGAGGAAAATATAATCCTATAAAGCAGAAAATATGAATTGTCTAGGGGGAAAAGTCCCTATTTGATGAAAAACTATTGGGAAAACTGGAAAGAAGTCTGGCATAAATTAGGTTTAGACCAACATCTTATACCATACTTTGTGATACATTCTAAATGGACACATTATCTTAATACTAAAGAGAATACTATAAAAAATTAGAAGAGAAATATATCATATGCCTCTCATAACTAAGAAGCTAGATTCCTAACCAAATAAGAGATGGAAGCAACAGCAAAAGATAAAATATATAACTTCAATGACTTGAAACTGAAAAGCTTTTGTTTAGACAACCTTAATGCATTTAAGATAAGAAGGGAAATGGTTGAATGGGAGAAAAAAATTAATCAAATTTCTCTGATAAGGGTTTGCCGTCTATTACACACGTATATAAATACATATGCTATGTGTATATATTTACACACATAAATATATGTGTATTTATATGTATGTGTATAATATAGACACAGTATATCTCTTTATACTTATATATTATATATGTTATATATAATTTCTATGTAAGCATATGTATAATATATGTATGTATATCCCAAGGTTAGGGTTAAATTAGATTAAAGATTATTAGAGATAAGAAAACAAAATTATTACTTCTCTCAGATGATATGATGGTATTGAGCAGTGGTGCCAAACAAATAGAAATGGCACCACTCAGTCCTACATAAGGATCCCTGGGGCCATATATTGATTTAGAAAACCAAAGGTTTAGATTATTTATTTTCTATTGTATTTTATTTATTTTGTTAAGAAATTTCCAATTATGTTTTGGTCTGATTCCTATTACATTCAGAAGCATTTGGCTCCTCTGGTTTACAGAACTTTAGACTAAAATTAATTAAAATAATGAATAACTTCAGAAATTTGTAAGATAGAAGAGAAATCCATGTGAATCATTAGCAATCATATATAAAATTAACATCATCCAGCAAGAACTAGGAAGGAATTTCATTTAAAATAACTATGGAAGGGAGAAGCTAGGTAGCTCAGTGGATTGAGACAGGCTTAGAGGTCCTGGGTTCAAATCCAGTCTCAGACACTTTCTAGCTGTGTGACCGTGGGCAAGTCAACTCCCAGTGATTAGCCCTTACTCCTCTTTGCCTTGGAACTGATACATAGAACTGATCTAAGATCAAAAGTAAGAGTTTAAAAAAACTTTAGAAGAATTAAAATATTTGAGACTATTTTCAGGATTCATCGTGACTATATGAATCTCACTATAATCCCACTTTCCCATTTTTAAAAAATCAGAAATAAAGACAGACCTAAATAATTGGCAGAAACTTTAATTGCTCATGGGTAGGTTGAGCCAGTATAATAAAAATGATAAAGCTTATAATGCCTAAATTGATGTGTTTATTCATTCGCTGTTTCAGTCAAACTGCCCAAAGAATACTTTAAGGATGTCAAGGGTAATATTGAAAACAGAGTGGAAAGGAAAGGGAAATGACTCTCAGTATCAGATCTCAAACTGTAGTACAAGGCAATAATCCATAAAATAATTTGGCATTGGAAAAAACAAGGAGAGATTTCTCAATGGAACAGATAAAGTATATAGGAGACAGTTGTAGCATCGTGCTTAATAAATTCAGAGATCTCAGTTAACTAGAGGAAGAAATCACTATCTGACGAAAACTGCAGAGAAAACTGGAGAGAAGCCTAGCAAAAATAACGTGTAGACCAATACTTCACACTATACATCAAGACAAACTCCAAATGGATACATGACCTATATATAAAAAGGTCACATCATAAACAAATTAGAAAAGCAAGGAAGAAATTACCTTTTGGATCAATTCATATTCATGACTAAACAAGTGCTAGATAAAATGGACACAGAATAAATCAGGCAATTTTGATGTTATAAATTTTAAAAGGCTTTATGCAAACAAATATAATGTAGCAAAAATTAAAAGGGGATCAGGTGCTGGGGAAACAAAAAGACTTCACCACAAGGTTCTCTGGGGTAGGTATCACTTCCAAGATAAACAAGAAATTGACTAAAGGTGCAGCTAGGTGGCTCAGTGGATTGAGACAGGAAGTCCTGGGTTCAGATATGATGTTAGATACTTCCTGGCTATTTGACCCTGGACAAGTCGCTTAATTCCCATTTCCTAGTCCTTACTCTTCTATCTAGGAACCAAAACAGTATTGATTCTAAGATGGAAACTACGGGTTTAAAATTTTTTTATAAGACTAAGAGCTACTTGCCAATGGACAAATGGTTAAAGTATAAGAACAGGCTGTTTTCTAAGGAAAAAAACTAAAGCTTTCAATAATAATACCAAGAAATGCTCCAAATCATGAATAAGTAAAGAAATACAAATGAAAACAACTTTAGGGTTCTACCTCAAAACTATAAGACTGGGCAAAGATGACAAGAGAGGAAAATGACAAATATTGAAGAAAAATGTACATTGTAGAGCTATAGATTATTGATATATCCGTTCTGGGAAGCAATTTGGAACCCCCTCCCCCCAAATTATGAAACTGAATAACCTTTGATCCAGCTAAACCACTAATACTCCTGTAGTCCTGTAGTCCAAAGAGGTCAAAGAAAGAAGAAAAGGACCTGTGCACGCAAAAAATATTTTACGGTAACTCTTTTTTGTAGTAGTCTAAAATTGGAAACTAAGGGGATATTCTCTTTATTGGGAATGGCTAAATAAACTGTGGCCTACAAATGTAATGGAATATTATTGTGCCATAATATATGAAGTAGGCAATTTCAGAGAAAACAGAAAAGACTTCTATAGACTGATGCAGAACAAAGTGAGCAAAATTTTAGAGAAAAAATAACTTTTAAAGACTTGAAAACTTTAATCAGTGTAATGATAAATCACTAGGCCAAAAGAATGAAGATAAAATATGCTATTCACTTAATGAAAGATGAATTTAAAATGCAGAGACGTGCTTTTTTGAACATAAATAATATAGACTTTTTTACTGGTCTTTGATGGATTGAGGGCTTTCTTTTTCTTGTTTTACTCAATGAAGGGAGTAATTGGAGGAAGAAGTTAATTCTAATGCTTGTTCATTGAAAAATAAAAATGATAAACCACTTTTTAAAAAATTAAAGAGGCAACGAGTGTAGCCTTCCGAGGATCCAGCTAGCAGAGAACTAGGAAGCTTATCTGTTCTGTGACACCAAATTGTCTTTGTGTCTCCTTCAATCTTGTATACCTGAACTTATTCCTTTCTTTGGACAATTGGAACCAGAGGACCTTGGTTCAGATTTTCAGCTCTATCTCTTATTGCCTCTGTGGCAACCCAATCTGTCTGGGCTCCAGTTTCTTCATCTGTAAAATGAGAAAGCTCAAACGAATGACCTTTAAGGTCCCTTCCAGCTCTGAATCTAAGAACCTGAAAACTATGACTTACTATCTTTGTGGCCTTGGCCGAGGCACTTAAGCTCTGAGTCCCCCCACTCCCCCCAGCCCTCTAAGGCTATAAATTGCAGAACAGTTGTGGACCTGCATGTTTGACTTAAAATATTCAATGTAGACAACTTATGGTGACCAAGGGATTAGAGTTTCTAGGCTTGTATAAGGAAAACTGAGTTCAAATCTGACTTAAACACTTACTAGTTGTGTAACCTTGGGCAGGTCTTAAATCTATGTCTTAGTTTCCCAGTATATAAAGAGAGGATAATAATAGCACCTACCTTATAGAACTGAGGCAGCAAAGTAGTGTAGTACTGGGTCTGGAGTCAGGAAGACTCATCTCTGTGAGTTCAAATCTGGCCTCAGACACTTATTATCTGTGTGACTCTGGACAAGTCCCTTAACCCTGTTTACCCCCGGTTTCCTCATCTGTAAAATGAGCTAGAGAAAAGAAAAGGCAAACCACTCCAGTATCTATGCCAAGAAAACCCAAAAAGGGATCATGAAGAGTTAGGCATGACTGAACAATGACTGAGCAACAGCAACAACCTTATAGAATTGCTATAAAGGTTTAATGAGATAATATTTATAAAGTACTTTGCAAATTGTAAACCACTATATTAGTATGTGCCAGTAGTAGGAGTCTTGATAGAAACATTTTCCTCATCCCAGAATCATAGGTCTGTTCTACAAGGAGAAATAAATAAATCAATGTACTTAAGTGTTCGAGTCAGCTTCTCCTATTTGTGTTAGCCAAGCCAATCGCTCAATCAGAAATGGTTGCCCTATAGCCCACATTGTAGGCATTATGAGCATTCATTGATTCCATGAACTGAATGGTGTAGAATTCCTGGTTTCCTGCGGATTCATATGTTTTCTTGTGTCAGAAGTCCTTCTATAGCCACCTTTGCATCAGCAGAACTCTCAGCTCCAAATTCTACCTGGCTACCTCTTGGCTGGTGAACATTCTAATGACATCTAGGTGGCTGCATAGCCCAGAAATAAGAAATCTTGAGATGCAGGGAGGACTTCCTGACTGCTTCTCATGCTTCTGCTTTATAACCATCACCTGAAAATCAGCTCAATTTGACCTATTAGAGGTATCTTCCTTAATCAAACTCTTACACCAGAGGAAGTCACCATGATAGAATGATAAGAGCATTGAACATGGAGTCACAAACTGGGAGTTTGGTTCCAGGCTCCCACTTATCTGTGTGATTGACATTGGACAAATCACTCAATGTCTCTGGGCCTTGGATTTCCTCATCTGTAAAATGAAGGAATTGGACCAACTGACATTGGAACTCCCTTCCAGCTTTGAATACAAAATCCTAAAAACTTGTAACTCATACTGGCTGTAGGATTCTGGGCAAAATGCATAATTTCTTGGTGTCCCAAGTAACTCTTAGAGCTAGAAATTACAGAATATCTACTTCCCTACTGTGAACTTGGAAATTACTCCATCCTACTCAGACAGTGCCTTAGGGGAAGATAAAGTTGTAAACTCCTGTTTGAACAATGAAGGCACTTAACATAGTGAAGCTAGAACCTTAAGCTAGGTCTATTTTTAGATCTAATACAAAAAGGTGTTAAGTACATGTAAAGGTTAAATTTATCACAAAAAGGTCAAGTAACTTACAAAAGGCAGGCTTAATAAAGAGGTGTAAAGTACTCAGAAGATATAATCTAATCAGAGAAGGTGTGAACTAAAGAGTGGTGAAAACTAAGAATGGGCAGTCCTCGAAAAAAGTGTCTACTGTGATTGGTAGACTGGAAATTTAAGGGAGGTGACACAAGAGAAAATTTCTTTAAAAAGAAGGGGTAAAAAGTCAGTGGAACAATTTTTCAGTTCGGAGTGGAAGAACCCAGCTTGGAGGTGGTCTTGTGGTGAGTAATAAGACTGATTCGCTCTCCTTTAGGCTCAGGGAGGCCACTTTGGCCAAGGCCTTTAACTACTGCTTGGCTCAGCCTGAGCCAGAGCAGTTTAAATTAATTCTCTCTCTCTCTCTCCTTCCCTTAATTCCTTCTCTCTTTATTAATTAAAATCTCCATAATCCTCAGCTGACTTGGGTATTTTCTTATTTGGGAATTTCCCACGGCGACCACTTATTTAGATTTTAAGTCAAAACACTAAAATTATCCTGGAAATCACAGGTCTGGTCTGAGAAGGGAAAAAACAAACACTCCACAAACCAGTGAACTTGTATTCCCCCATTCAGCCTCAATGAAATAGTGCCTAATTCCCCTGTCTAAAGTGTCTTTGAGCTCAAGACTTATGGTCTTATGAATAACAGCCAGATCAATACAGTATTTGATGGGACGAAGTCCTGGAGAGATTTCAATACTTTAAGTCTTTTTCAGGAGCTGTTAAAATATTCCTGGGGAATACTGATGCATTATTACCCAGTAAGACATTAGCATAGATTAGTTCATTTATACTTTCAGTCATTCAGCAAACTTATTGGCAGAGCCAGACCTAAACCAGATTTGCTTGGTAAATAACTCATTGTTAAATTGACTTTTTTAGAAGTGAGGAAAGCAATGTTTTCTTCTATTTCAAAAATCATTTTTGAGTTCAGCTTAAACTTTAAAGCCTGGACTAGTCAGTAGGTACCCACCCTTGTATCCCACTGAATATCTGCTTGAGAAATGCACTCAGCAGAGGATCTGGTCTAGGCCAGCATTCCCATTTATAGCATTAGTAATCAATAGCCAGGTGGTGTATGGATGGAGCATTGGAGCTGGAATCAGGGAGCCTCAAGTTCATATCTGACCCCAGATACTTCATAGCTAAGTGGCTCTGGGCAAGTAGCTGAAATTCTTTGCCTTTGGTTTCCCAACTGTAAAATATAGGGCACCTACCTCCCAGGAGTTGTAAGTGTGAAGAGTGAATCAAACTCTCTTTTCTATTAATCAACAACTTTTAAGTTAATCAATCAAAAATTTAAGTACCCCTACTTAGTACCTTACCAGACATGAAGTATGAGAGTTCACAAGTCACTTGCTAGAGTGGGTGACAACTCCAGAGACCAATGTGCCTCTCTTGGGCAGTGCTAGGTAAATTGAAAGACTATGATTGGTTCCTGTAAAGTGGGGGAGCAACAGGAAGTGACCTTGAGAAAACTACTTTAAAAAAGCCAGCTCTAGGATTCAGTCTTGTACTCTGCATTGGTGAGCCTGACTAGAGGAGGAGACTCTTTCCTTGGATCTTGCGGTGGTGAGTGGAGTGATTCCTTCCTTGGTTCTTTGGTGAGGAGACTCTCTCTGCTCCTTAGTGCTTTGGTGGGATACTCCCTTCAGCATGAGTTGTGGTAAGATTCTTGGCGGTTTTAGCTTCCTGTGCACTGAAGGTTCTTGGTGGATTTTTCAGCTTCTCCTGGATCTTCAGAATGGGGCTTATTAATTAAGATTGGATTCTGGTGAGATTCACTTTCAGATTCGCATTTGCAGTCTGGAGACATTAGGATTAAACTTCTGGTATTTTGTAGCTAGGCAGTACTTTCTGTCTCTTTATCTACATTTTCCCACTTTCTCTCTTTCCACCTCTGTAAATAAAGCTGCTAAAAGGCATTTTGACTTAAGCTGTAATATTTCTAAATTGGCCACTACAATATTACTTTAGAATTCTCATATTTAGCATAAAACTAAATTTAAATTCTTACATAAGGATCAAATAAGATATTTGTAAAACCATTAGTATATCATCTGGTGAAGAGTGAATCAAACTTTATCTGACTATCAATCAGCAATTTTTAAATTAGTCAACCAAAAACTTAAATACCCTTACTTAACATGAAGTAAGGGAGTTCCTAAGTCACTTACTAAAAATGGGTGACAACCTCAGAGGCTACTGCCCTGCCCCTGGTCAGTGCTAGACAAATTTAAAGACTGCAATTGGTTCCCATAAAGTGGAGGAAAGAACAGGAAATGACATGGAAAAAGGCCTATAAAAAGTCCTCAACTTCCTGTCCAAGGGGCCTTCGGCTTGGGTCTTTGGCTTAAATCTTCAGCTTGGAGCTTCGGCTGGTGACTTGCCTCTTGAAGGTGGCTTTGGACTTGGACCTCGGCTTCCACTTGGGACCTTGGCTCTTGCACTGCTTCTTGAAGGACTGCTCCTAGATCTTCTCCTTTGGACTTTGTCTTGGGTGAGTGAGTAGCTGACCTTCCTTTCCTGGCTTCTGGCAAGATTAGTTCCAGAGAGGTCTCCTTGTCCTGGAGGAGGCTGGGTTGGTGGAACCTTAGTATAAGACAGCACTGGGTCCTCTGGCTGAGGGTTAATGAGCCCTGCTGGGGCTGAGCCAGACACTGGAGCAACATTTAGTGTGATAGGCTAGACATTTTCTCTACTCTCTTCTTACATTTCTCTACTTTCACTTTTCCCACCTCTTTGTAAATAAAAGCTACTAAAAGTCACTTGACTTGAGCTATAATATTTTTACTCAGTAACCACAATATCACTTTAAAAGTCTCATATTTAGTCAAACCCCTAAATTTAATTCCTTACAGTACATAACAGAAGCTTGATAAATGCTTGTTTCCTTCTTTCACCCAAAAGCTGGGAGATAACAGCAAAGGAAAGAAGTTCCTTGCATTGAGTAGACTGTGCAGAGGCTGGCACTAGAGAAAAAGTGCCAGGTTGAAGAGTATGTGAAATTGATCAGCTCAATGGGGTTCCCTTGGCCTCCAGAGAGAGGACCAAAAGTGTTATTCACAGTCTCTAGTCCTGACTATACATAGATAGAAAATACAACAATCCACATATGGCGTGATTCTAGGGAATTTGGAGATCATAGGACCTCCATCAGGAAGGCTCCTCAGATCCTCTAGTCCAACCCTTTCATGTTGCAAAGGAAGAAACCAAATCCCAGAGCTGTTACATAGCAGAACCGAGTAATGGAAATGCCAACCAAATGGTTTTCAGTGGATTCGCCTCTCTTCCTGACCCAAATTCCTGGTCAGTGCAGATTGGCAAGAAGAAAAGTGGTCACAGCAGTGGTTGATGAGATTGGATGTGTACACTTGTAGGGTTAGGGAACTTTGGGCAAGTCTCTTCCCCTCTCTGCACCTCAGACTTTCTGTCTATAAAGTGAGGGAGAAGGAATAGTTGAGCTCTAGGATCTCTATTTCTAGAACTAAAAAATTCTATGATCAGTAAGACTGGATATAAGAATTCCTCTGATAATAGTTTAGGGAAAGAAAGTGTGGGAGCAGTAGAAAGAGCCCTGGATTTGGAGTCAAAGGACCTTAAGCTGAATTTGGGCTCTGTGACCTTGGGGAAGGCACATCCTCTCTGGACATCAGTTTCCCCATCATTACAATGTGTGTTTTTTGAGATCAGGGGCCAGAGCATTAAACAAAAAAGTCATTCTATCACCAACATATAGAAAGTTGTTTTTCTTATTGTAGGTTCTTAATAAATATTAGAATGTCTTCTAAAATTTATAAAATGAAGAAGTTGGACCAGATAATATTGGTAGCTGATATTTATTCAGTAATATATATGTATGTGTGTATATATGTACATGTATACAGACACACATAGATTTACATACACATATACACACCTATCCTTACTTGATCCTGATAACAACTCTGTGAGGCAAGTGCCATCCTTATATTTATTTTATAGAAAAGGAAATAGAGACATAAAACAATCTAGTAACTTGTCCAGAACACATGGTGAATGTCTTATGGAGACATTTTAATGTAGATATTCTTGGTTACAAATCCGGCAGGCTATCCACTATCCACATCCCATCTATAGTCTCACTAAGGTCGCTTCTAACTCAAAATCCTATCATCTTTTTTTTTTCTTTTTAAAAACCCTTACCTTCCATCTTGGAGTCAATACTGTGTATTGGCTCCAAGGCAGAAGAGTGGTAAGGGCTAGGCAATGGGGGTCAAGTGACTTGCCCAGGGCCACACAGCTGGGAAGTGTCTGAGGCCAGATTTGAACCTAGGACCTCCTGTCTCTAGGCCTGGCTCTCAATCCACTGAGCTACCCAGCTTCCCCCAGAATCCTATCATCTTAAAACCCAAGTAAAGAAGAATTACATGGCTCTCTGGTGTCTTCCTTCCCATATAGATCTATGGGTGTTGGGATGGATGCATTGAATGAACCCATCGGGATGTAGATTTCCAGAGCCTAAAGTACTGGGGAATTTACCTTCTCTACCCCTTTCTACTTCCAGGGAGTTTAGGATTCAGGGCCACAAATATTTCTTGGAGACAAAGACAGCAGCGCAGATCCATGTCCCTTTCCCCCACTCTATCACTTCTGCTGGGCTTTGATTTATGGGAGACCTGCCTCCAGTACGTCAGCAAAATGTCGCTTTTAATAACAGTGCTGGCATCCTGCATTTTCTTCTGGGTGCTTATTGCAGACAGCTTGATAATTTACAGCAGGAGAGAGAAAACATTACATTTCTTTCTAACATGGTTTGTGTCTTACCTTTCTTCTCTCTCCTTAGCATCTTGTCTATAAATTACAGATGACACTAAGGCTCAGAGTTTCTCACAATTCCCCTGGATTGCTGGTCCCACAATTGAGGCTTTGTCCTCTTTTGTGGGTGTCTCCTAGGATAGCATCCCTCTCTTAACAGCTTGAACACAGTTCTTTTTGAAGTCTAAACCTTTTAGTTTTCCATTTGAGTTCATGATAGGAACCTGCCATCTGATCTGCTGGCTGCCCCACCTTTCCCTCCAGGACAGGGACCCTTTAGAGATCATCTCTGTCTCCTAATTAATCCATTCAATCCACTCAGTTTAGGGATCCTACCCTGGGCACAAACTGTTCTGACTGGAGAAAGAGTGAATGAAAAGTCACCTACCTGGGTTTCTTATTGTTTGCCCTCAAAAGCCCATAATGCCGCTCACTGCCCTCCCCACAATCAACCTATTGCCATTCTCCACATCTTACTCTAGGAGCAGTGATGAAATCAATATTACTGGAAAGGGTCTGGCAATCAGCAACCTTTGTGTTCCACTTAAAATCCCTATGAATCTCCCTTTGCTACCATATTCCATGTGTTGTCCTTCAGTTAGGATGTAAAATCCATTAGGAAAAAGATGCCTCATTTTTGTATTTGTATCCCAGGACCTGGGATATAATAGGTGCTTAATAGATTTTCTTCCATTAAATTAATTCTTTAAAAATTTGTTCTCTCCAATTCTAACAAGCAAGAGAAATTCCGGATAAGTTGTGGATGGGAAGGGATGCTGTCTAGACAATTATAGCCCCAAATTGGATCAGGAACTGAGAATGAGAGAGAAGGTTGAAAAGGTAGTCTGGGAATAGATTGTGACCAAAGGGTTTAGGGTAGCATTGGTGGCACACATGCCCAGTCAGCACAGGGGAGCTCCTCTGTTCCCCTTTTCCCAGCACCTGAGGACATTTTTTGCATGCCCCATCCCTCTGACCAGCTGCCCAAAATGAGCACTCTCTCTCTCTGCTCTCTGGGGTAATGGGGGTGGGGTGGGGCTCACAGGCAGGTTGAAGTTGTAGTTTGGGTAAACGAACTTGAAAACCTTCACAAACCATGATATAGGGTATGGAGTTCAAGATTATTAAATTATTTCAATACCATGTGTGATCTTGGGTAAGTATGTTTACCTCTCTGCACCTGTTTCTTAGTGGCAAAATGAGGAGAGTGGACTGGATGAGTTCCTAAAGTTCTTTCCAAGCTGAAAGCCTCTGATTCTAGGATTTCCCTATCTTCAAGAATCAAGCTCTTCTATGTTGACCATTCTGGCCCATGTCAAGCTCTCCTTCCCCCAGAACTGTTGTAGCATGGATTGTTCTTCTGGTTCTTCTCTTTGGAACATCTTCTTCTCTTTTCTGTTAAGGGTACCACCCTCCTTCCAGTCACCCAGGGTTACAACCTTGGAGTTAACCTCAACTCTTCCCTTCCCCTCAACTCACCGATCCATTCAGTTGCCTGATCATATTGATTCTGTCTCCACAACCCCTCTCACCTCTCTCTCCTTCTTTCCACTCACACAGTCTAAGTTAGACTCTGATGATGTCTTGCCTGGATGACTACAAAAACCTCCTATTTGGTGTCCCAGACACCAGTCCCTCCTGCACACAGTTGCCAATGTGATATCCCAAAAGCACAAGTATGACCAAGTCACACCCCTACTCAATAAATACCAGTGGCTCCCTATTATCTCTAGAATTAACTACACACTCCTGTGTTTGGGTTTTAAAACAGTCTGGCTAGTCTATCTTTTTAATTCTTTCACATGTCTAATGATCCAACCAAGCTCTCATGAACAAAACTCCGCCTCTAATCTCTGTGCCTTTACATCCCCTCCAGCCATCCACCAAGGAAACCAGGGGCTACCTGAGTATCTTGTCATTTACTCTCCAACATGCATAATGCCACTCAACTCAACCCCCCACCCCAATCAGCCTACAGCCACGATGAAATCGATATTATCATCACTATTGGAAAGGGGGTAGTAATCAGCAACCCTAGTGTTCCACTTAAAAACCCTGTGAATTTCAAGAGCACAGTCCCCTTTCCTTGCTCCCACATTCCTAGATGGGCTGTCCCTTATGACTAGAAAGCCTTCCCCCTCTCCTTCAGACCTTAGCATTGCCTCCCTTTATGAAGCCTTTCCTGATTCCTTTAAGGTTGCTGGTGCCTCTACTCTGCAATTACCCCCAATTGTTAAAAAACACTTATCTGTGCACATGTTGTCTCCCCTGACAGAATACAAGTTTCAGGAGGACAAAGAGCATACATTGGAGTACTGGGAGCTAGTAGGGGTCTTTTTCCTGGGAATTCAGAGCTAGTAGGTGCCCTTTTCAACAAGGCTCTCAGAGAAGGCTGTTACAGGACAGCTAGCTAGAAGTCTTCTTTTTCTCTGACCTGTTTTAAATTACATAATAAATAATTATACATTAACAAAAGAATACAAGTCTTGAGCCCAGAGACTGTTTCCTTTGGGCTTTTATATCTCCAGTACATAATGAGTGCTTAAAAAAATGCTCATAGGTTGATTGCCAAATATTTGTAGTTCCTTGCCCATTCCTCTCCTATTAGACTCTTGGAAGTCAAGGACTGTCTTCAATTTCTTTGTATTATCCATAGTGCCTTGGGTATAGGAGGGGAAAGACAGCAAAAACAATCACAGAATAAGGGAATTACAAATGTGTTATAGTAAAAAGGACTTGATTTTGACCCAGAAGACCTGAATTTGAATCTTGGCTCTAACATTCTCTGGGTAGCTTTGATTAAAATCACTTACCAATGTCAAAGTCTCCATTTCTTTGAGTGGGAATTAGATTAGCTGATCTTGTTTTAAAATTTTTTATTTATTTAATTAACTAATTTAGAATATTTTTCCATGATAACAAAATTCATGTTCTTTCCTTCCCTTCCTCCCACCCTCTCCTGTAGCCAATGAGCAATTTTACTGGGTTTTACATGTGTCATCAATCAAGACCTATTTCCATATTATTGATAATATTTGCACTAGGGTGATTATTTAGAGTCTACATTCCCAATCATATCCCCATAGAACCATGTGATCAAGCAATTGTTTTTCTTCTGTGTTTCTACTCCCACAGTTCTTCCTCTGGATGTGGATAGTGTTCTTTCTCATAAGTCCCTCAGAATTGTTCTGGATCATTGCATTGCTACTGTAAAAAATAGATTCAAATACAGGACTACAATCCCCACAAGCCTTTGCTCCACTTCCCCAAAATGCTTTGTAATCTCATGGGAATTCTGAGGTGGGCCAAGATCGAGGAAGGATTTAAGCTAGTGGCAAAGGTTTTTGTGTCTTTTTTTTGGACTTCCCTTTTAGAGCAGATGTGGCTCTTTCCATAATGTAGATGAGGTCTTGTCTAGGCCTCTGGCCTAGGCACATTTTCCTTATCCTGTATTTTCTTTAATCTTTAATCTTTAATAAACCTCTAAAAAAATATAATACTCCTTGCAGAGAGAAACTAATTTCTACCTGCCTCAGTCTCCCCATATTCCCTAATTTTAATCTTTACAGTTTTGGCGACCCAGATGGGATGAGAACTTCTCAAATTTTTTAGCCTAGATAATGATTTTTTTAAAGCCACCGTTCTCCGAGATGCTCTTTAGAAAACCATCTTGATCAGCTCCTGCCTGCGGCCCTCTCCAGCTCCTGCTTCTGCTCCTGGCCTCTCACCTAGTGCCTGAGCTGCGCTCCGGCTCCCCGACCGACCCACCCAGGCGGTCTGTCTCTCACCCATCTGGCCTCCAACCCAGATGGCTCATCACCCCAGCCCCAGACCCACAAGCTCATCACCCAGATCCTTGGAGCAGATTGCTGAGGACTCATTGCGACCAGTTGGTAACAGTATTGGCCACGTGGGCAGAGGGGAGAGACAAGAGGGAAAGGAGAATGGGCAATTTTCCCTTAGGCTAAGCCTCTGAGCAAAAGGGGTGTATTGGCTCCATGTGGGCGGCCTGGGCTCCACGTGGACTGGAGCAGGAGGAGGTATCATATCAGGGGAGAGAGAAAAGGGAGAGGAGAAGAAACAGATTTTTCAAACAGAAACTTAATAGCTGTTTAAAAGGATACCTTTTGACTGTTCTGGTAATTTCATTGATTACACCTGCGTGCCAGAAGAAAGATTCAGCCCAAAGATTCAACTTTGAATTTGTAAATGGGTGGCTCAGGGAACTGAGAGCATGGTCCTGGGTTAAAATCTGGCCTCAGATACTTCCCAGCTAGGGGGCCCTGGACGGGTCCCTTGAAATCCATTGCCTACCCCTTACTACTCTGCCTTCAGACAATAGACATTTAAATGGATAAACACACCTAAGGAACTTTAAAGACTAAAGGCTATATTCTAAGGTATTTCAGACTCCAATGGTTTATCAAAATCTCTGTATTCTGTTGCATTTTTTGTTATGGTTTAACTTTGTGATTTTAAGTTCATATGTTACTGGATTCAATATTATTCTGCTTGAACTGAAGGTTGATTGAATTTATTTTGAATGTACTTAGTTTTTAAAATTCTGTTGTTTTTTCCCCTATAACTGTGCTGAAAAAATATTAGTGATTAAGCCCATATGAAAAAAAAACCAGCCTTTCTATTTTGACTTTGTAAATTATGACATAGATGGACTTCAGGACTGGTTATAATTGTATAAAACCATTGGAAAATTTAATATGCTAAATATCTCAATGATTTTAAGGGTTTTTTAAAATATGATTTTTGTAATTTTTTAAAACAATCTCTGGTTATTTTTGCCTGCCCCTACCACAAGGTAAGGCCTAGTAGCTGAAGGGAAATACATTTTATAACCCCCAACCTTCCCCGCATTTCTAAATATGTGAATGGAAGTTGGGCAGTTAATCTCAGGGCATTTGTACCCCTAAAAGCCTCCAAAAGGAGCACCCTCTTATTTATACTCTTCAGCTCACTACTTGCACCAGAATGATATATAGATTCTTGATTATGTTCTAAACCCAAGATGAGTTTTACTTTGTTTAAAAAATATGTTTAAATACCAAGGTTGAAGGATTGCTATGTTTGTAAAAATTGTGACAAATGTCCATCAATTCATAGGTTTTAAAAATGTCATACAGCAACTTATGTGAAATATGAAAGTGTGTTTGTTTGCTATTGTAATTAATTGGGCTATTGAGAATTTGGGGATATTGATATCTACATATTTATACTACTGTATTTTTAAAAAAATGAAAAATTGTTAACCTTGTTCAATTCATTTGCCTTCTACTCACAGTGGAGCATGGCCAGATATTAAGAGAAAATGGATCTCATTTTTGGTGAGAAAGCATTACATTTTATATTTTCTTAGCTGACACAGTGTCAATGATTATAAGCTATATTTTTGAATTTTTTAAAGCTCTTTTATTATATTTTTCTTGCATGTACAATATACTTTTTCAGTTTTTTAATTTATTTTTCTCTTCTTTTTATATTTCAAGCACATGTCACCAGCATTAAGATTTTCTTTAACCTTTTGATTTTTCAGTAGTACAAGTTTAAGATACATTTGCTAATGCATGCCCTAAAAAGCTTGTGACTATAAAAATGATGCCACTAATTATTTAAATAAATTATGGGACTTTGCTTAATGATTCTGTCTGATTCCAGGACAAGAGATACACATAAGAGCCATTGCACAGAGCCAAAGAAAGGACAATCCAGGATGGATTGATGCACGTCTAGGCCAATACAAAGGTCTTGAACCTAGTGTGAAGACTCAAGGTTACTATGTTTATCATTGCTAGACATAGACTTTCCTTGTGTCCACACTCACTCTGAAGATACTCACAGACGAGTATCCCCAAACTTGGCTCCTACTTGGCTTCTATGATCTGGTCCCTTTCTTTTCTGCCTCTCATAGTGTGGTTCCTTTCTGTACTCCTGGCTACTGACTGGGTAACTGCATCATTGCTTAGATCATTTTAATTGGGCCCTGATTCAAGGACCTGTTATAGATTTATTTTTCTTTTACTTGGAATTTTTACACATAAGACTTTGATAGTCTCTATTTCCATCCAGAAATCTTTTTTATTTTGGATTTTTCTGATATCCTTTTAATATCTCTTGCCAATTGATTCATATACCTCAGCCATGCATCCCTAAGTGATCCTTTTTTTTTAAAATCACCCTCTTAATGGGGGGAATGTAAAAAATATTATTTAAATTGCAAAGTTTAAATTCCTTTTTGAGAAGAATTTTAGGTAAAGAAGATGCTACTTCCCTGAATCCAGAAACTGAACTGTTGGAGAAGCCATCATGAAGAAGCGTCCAGACCACAAGCTGCACAAAAATGAACTTTGGGTGTGGTTGATTGAACATTTATTTGTATGTATACTTTCATGCCAAAGGGGACTGCCCCCTAACTGGCTTTTTGTCAATGCGTTCAGCAATTATTGGGCTTGTTTGTTTTTTTCTCTTATCATCAAATTATTGTAATCTTTAAATTGATTATGTTTTCATGATCCTTTGGAAAAAAATTAATTTTTTTGAAAACGATCAAACGGAGTAATATAAAAAATAGACTCGAATACAGGACTACAATCCCCACAAGCCTTTGCTCCACTTCCCCAAAATGCTTTGTAATCTCACAGGAATTCTGAGGTGGGCCGAGATCGAGGAAGGATTTAAGCTGGTGGCAAAGGTTTTTGTGTCTTTTTTTGGACTTCCGTTTTGGAGCAGATGTGGCTCTTTCCATAATATAGGTGAGGTCTTGTCTAGGCCTCTGGCCTAGGCACATTTTCCTTATCCTGCATTTTCTTTAATCTTTAACCTTTAATAAACCTCTAAAAAAATATAATACTCCTTGCAGAGAGAAACTAATTTCTACCTGCCTCAGTCTCCCCATATTCCCTAATTTTAATCTTTACACTACTAGTAGAGAAGTCTATTGCATTCGATTGTGTCACAGTGTATCAGTCTCTATGTGTGTTTTCCTGGTTCTTCTCCTTTCATTCTGCATCAATTCCTGAAGGTCTTTCCAGTTTACATGGAATTCCTCCAATTCATTATTCGTTTTAGCACAATAGTATTCCATCACTAACAGATATCACAATTTGTTCAGTTATTCCCCAATTGAAGGGTATACCTTCATTTTTCAATTCTTTGCTACCACAAAGGGTGTGGCTATAAATATTTTTGTACATATCTTTTTCCTTATTATCTCTTTGGGGTATAAACCCAGCAGTACAATGGCTGGGTCAAAGGGCAGGCAGTCTTTTAAAGCTCTTTGGGCATAGTTCCAAATTGCCATCCAGAATGGCATCCAGAATCGGATCAATTCCCAACTCCACCAGCAATGCATTAATGTCCCGATTTTGCCACATCCCCTCCAACATCTATTACTCTCCTCCACTGTCATATTAGCCAATCTTATAGGTGTGAGGTGGTACCTCAGAGTTGTTCTGATGTGTATTTCTCTAATTATAAGCGATTCAGAACACCTTTTTCGTGTGCTTATTGATAGTTTTGATTCTTTATCTGAAAATTGCTTATTCATGTTCCTTGCCCATTTATTAGTTGGGGAATGGCTTGATTTTTTGTAAAATTGATTTAGCTCCTTATATATTTGAGTAATTAGACCTTTGTCAGAGGTTTTTGTTATAAAGATTTTTTCCCAAATTGTTGCTTCCCTTCTAATTTTGTTTGCATTGGTTTTGTTTGTACAAAATCTTTTTAATTTAATGTAATCACAATTATTTATTTTACATTTTGTGATTTTTTTTCTAGCTCTTGCTTGGTTTTAAAGTCTTTCCTTTCCCAAAGATCTGACAGGTATACTATTCTATATTTACCTAATTTACTTATAGTTTCCTTCTTTATATTTAAGTCATTCACCTATTCTGAATTTATTTTGGTATTGGGTGTGAGATGTTAATCTAAACCTAATCTCTCCTATACTGTTTTCCAATTTTCCCAGCAGTTTTTGTCAAATAGTGGGTTTTTGTACCAAAGCTGGAATCTTTGGGTTTATTGTACACTATCTTGCTGAAGTCATTTATCCTAAGTCTATTCCACTGATCCTCCCTTCTATCTCTTAACCAATACCATATTGTTTTGATGATCACTGCTTTATAGTAGAGTTTAAGATCTGGTGCTGCTAGACCCCCATCCTTCACATTTTTTTTATAATTTCCCTTGATATTCTTGATCTTTTGTTCTTCCAAATGAACTTTGTTATAATTTTTTTTCTAATTCAGTAAAAAAACTTCTTTGAAGTTTGACATGTATGGATGGCACTGAAAAAGTAAATTAATTTGATTAGGATTGTAATTTGTATTATGTTAGCTCATCCTACCCATGAGCAATTAATGATTTTAAAATAATTATTTAATTAATTTAGAATATTTTTCCATGGTTACAAGATTCTCATTCTTTCCCTCCCCTACCTTTACCTCCCTCCCATAGCTGACACACAATTCCACTGGGTTTTACATGTGTCATTGATCAAGAACTATTTCTATATTATTGATATTTGCACTAGTGTGGTCATTTAGAGTATATATCCCCAAACACATCTCCATCAATCCATGTGATAAAGGAGTTGTTTTTCTTCTGTGTTTCTATTCCCATAATTCTTCCTCTGAATGTGGATGGTGTTCTTTCTCATAAGGCCCTCAGAATTGTCCTGGATCATCGCATTGCTGCTAGTAGAGAAGAAGTCTATTATGCTCGATTGTGCCACAGTGTATCAGTCTCTAATGTTCTCCTGGTTCTGCTCTTTTCCCTCTGCATCAATTCCTGGATATTGTTCCAGTTCACATGGAATTTCTCCAGTATTCTATCACCAACATATACCACAATTTGTTCAGCCATTCCCCAATCGAAGGACATCCCCTCATTTTCCAATTTTTTGCCACCACAGAGTGCAGCTATGAATATTTTGGTACAAGTCTTCTTCCATATTATCTCTTTGGGGTACAAACCCAGCAGTGGTATGGCATGTTAGCCAAGCTGTTAGGTGTCAGGTAGTACCTGTATTAGAGGAAAATAGTGAGAGATGAAGGGGAGAACCAAATAGATGTTACACCAGGAAATAGTTTTGAAGGAAAAGAACTGAATTCAGAAGGAAACACCTTCCTTCCTGTTCTCCTCTGCTAAGCAGCCTAATGGAATTTACCTAACAGACTGTGCATCAGTTCCTCCCTCTAATTACAAAATCTTAAGAACAGTTTCTTTAGTTAAAAAAGAATCTATTCATTTTCTTGGGGGGCAGGAAAAGGGAGAGAGAGAGATAGGATTTCCCTAATTCTAATTTCTATCACTTATTGAAGGCTTTGGTTTAAGTCTCTTCAAAAAGAACATAGCTTTGGGAGTCAGACTTTTAAGCTATATGCCTTTCCAATGTTTGCAAATTGACTACATAAACATGCCTAATGACAAAGGATTCAAATATGCACTGGTTATTGTGGATAGATTAACAAGATGGGTTGAGGCATATTCGTCAAGGAAGAACTATACAGCCACACTAGTAAGATCATTACTGAAAGAAATAATTCCTAGATATGGCATTCCTGATATGATAGACTTAGATCGAGGGACTCATTTCACTTCTCAGATCCTGCAAGAAGTGTATAAGAACTTGGGTATAAAAAGTAGTCTACATGATGTGTATAGGCCTCAGAGTTCAGGGCAAGTTAAAAGAATGAACAAAGGATTGAAGACATCTTTAGGAAAACTCTATTCAGAAAACCACTTGAAATGGACAGATGTTCGTCCTTTAGCTTTATTTCAACTGAGACTAAGACCTGGAGGTGACTTGCACATATCCCCGTTCGAAATGTTATATGGTCAACCTTTGTGGCATGGTAGAACAGCAAAACCATCATATATATCGATGTTGAAAGGAGAATGCCAACTCCATTTAGTAGAAATACAAAATAGGTTGGAGGAATTGAGAAAGCTAGGATTATTAGTACAAAGGGTACCATTGGATTTTCCACTACACAATATGAAGCCTGGAGATAACGTGTATGTGAAGAATTTTAATAGAGAGACATCAACAGAACCAAGATGGATAGGCCCTCTAGAAGTGGTTATGATTACTCCCACATCCGTTAAGGTGTCTGGAAAAGATCCATGGTATCATGCCTCGCATGTAAAACAATGCTATTCTCATAATATTACCAGCAATGTAGAAGAGATAGAAGAAACATCCTAAAGACAAAATTTGAAGTACTGCCAATAGCCCTAACAATATCTTAAATTGTCCCTATAAATGGAAATCAGTACATGAGAGTCAAAGAAGAATAATAAAATGAAAGCACTATACAACAACAACACAAATGAGAGACATGAGAATACAAGATAAGACAGAATATAAGCACTGCAAGACAATAATGAAATAGTCCCAAGTATTAAGGAAAATAGCTCTAAAAAGAACAGATCTCTGCTAATAACAACAATGATAATAATAATAATGAAACAAGGTTAATTAATAAGAAAAACACATCTCTGCCAAAACTCATTACAATGTATATGTTTTCTATCTATATCAACAAGAAAATATAAACCAAAGAGTAACGAAAATTCTATCTCCAAGAAAAATTCAAAAGTCAAAACAATCTCTAAATATTAACATCTCATAGAACCAAATCTCCATGAAATAAAACCCCGTGAAAGCTAAACATCAAATGATAAAAGATAATAGCACATTTCAAACTATAAGACATGTTTAAAACCTAATTTGTAAAACATTTTACATATATCCACACATGAAGACTTTCACGTGAAAAACATACATCTACTCATGAAGAGTCAAACTACAGAAGACTGACAGGCACGCATGAAGAATTCAAATTTACTTCCATGCATATGCAAACATGAATAAAAATCTCACACACAGGCATACAACGATCTCACACACATACATGTTCCTGTATGTTAAAGAATACGGGACTTCAATCAAGGTGAGACGGCAGGCAACATGTGATGTAGTACAGAGAAGGTTCAGGACCAGTCATACAATCAACACCAAGGACATGGAAAGAATTTGAATTTTAAGACTGATGGTGAAGGGGTCATGTAAGAATTTGTCATACATGTTAACTTCATACATAGGTACATGCATATACAGTAATACATAAGCACAACATGAAGAAATCTCACGGAGGGGGTAAGTATGTAACAATCAAATTAGAATACACACAAAATTTGTACTGATATAATTTTGAGTTTCTGTAGAACTCAGGCAGGCAAGAAAAAATTTTGTCTGAATGATTTCTGAACAGAACTCGTATGCAAATGTAACATAATATACATATGTAAAATTTGTACAGACAGAACCATGTATATTTGTAAAATACTAATGAATTAACATACTAGCAAAATAATTTTAAGATACTAATATTTCCTAATATCTAACACACAAGGCAAGATTAGCTAGGGAAGTTGAGACTCAAGGTAGATCAGGGACAGATTGATATTAAGTTACATAATTACCTTAGGAATTGATATTGTTTATAAAAGTTTTACTTAGAACATGTTATAGTTCATTGAGATAAGAAAGTTTACTTTGTTGCAAAACTGCTTGGATTGTTGAATTGGTTATTGTTGTTCAAAACCATATTTTTGTATTGCATTTGTATTTTATTACCTATCCCATTTTCCTACAATCCCAAATCTTAGAATAAGAGTTGGATAGATTAGAATAGTAAAGATAGATTAAGATTTCTTATTTTGGGTGGTTGTGGAATATTTTAGGATAGTATATTTTAATAGAATAGACAGAATGAATTAAGATATAATTTAAGTAAGTATAATAAATATAGTACAAAATTTCTGGTTGAATTTTGTGCAAAAACCAGAAATGGGGATTTGTAATTGAGAGATTATATTAGAGATTTTGAATACTTTTTCATGTGCTTATTAATAGTTTTGATTTCTTTGTCTGAAAATTGCCTATTCGTGTCCCTTGCCCATTTATCAATTGGGGAATGACTTGGTTTTTTGTAAAATTGATTTAGCTCCTTATAAATTTGAGTGATTAGATCTTTGTCTAGGTGTGTATGGGGTGTTCAGGGAGGGGTAGTATCTCTGGTATGGAGGGCTTGACATGCCCTCCTAGGGCAGCTCTCCAGCCTCTGACACCCAGCTCTCACTTGTGGCTCCCAGTAGCTGCTAGCATGCGGTAGCAGCCACACCCCGGCAACGGCTTCAACAGGCCGGCTAAACCTTGTGAGGGTAGCCATTGGGTTGTAGACCCCTGGTGAACTAAGGCTTTGCTCACCCAGCATGTGAAGACTGCTTAGGCGGAACAGGCAGAAGAAACCAATAAGAAGGTTCAACGGCTGAGATGGCGACGCAGAAAAGCACTGTGGAGTGCTTAGGGAGTGTTGGAGCACAAAAGACAACACGGCCATCCAATGCAGCTGAGGAAGTCTCCAGGCGTAAAGACTTTTCATACCATTGGACCCAGGCTTCCAACGCCGAGAGAGTGGGACTGTCTCTGTGCATCGACTTTTCCACTTAAATCTCCTTCACGCACAAGTATCTTTGTGCACACTCATCTATCCTAACCCCTTCCACCCTCTTCAAGACCTGCAGTGATGGGGGAGTGGCTATGCAACAGGTGGAGGTGACCACTGGCAGTTGTAGTCACGGTCCTGCACGTAGGTGGCCCATGGACCAGTGGTCGCTCGGCCCTGTAGGGCAGCAGGGATGTTCGGCAGCATCCTGGGCAACTGAGCAGCCCTCTATAGGACAGCACTGCTCACCCTAATCAAGGGAGGGGACTAGAAAAGGTGTCCCAAACTTTGCCTGCCCTACAAACACCCGGTCAGCACACCATGGCTGGTGGGTCATCCCTTTAAGAGGTTGAAACCAAAGAAAACATAATACAAAGAAACTTCTACTAGGAGCATGGAACATCAGGACATTACTTGATAGAGAAAATACCCCAAGACCTGAGAGAAGACTAGTTCTAATCAGTAAAGAACTGGCACGATATAACATCGACATCGCAGCCGTAAGCGAAACATGCTTACCAGAAGAGGGATCACTCAGAAAACCCACCACTGGATACACCTTCTTCTGGAAAGATAGAGCCTCAAATGAAGACAGAATCCACGATGTTGGCCTGGCTATCAAGACCAGTTTGCTCAAACAGCTGCCAGACTTGCCTGTGGGCATCAGCGAGAGGCTCATGAAGATCCATTTGCCTCTCAGCAAAGACCGGTATTCCACAATCATCAGCGCATATGCCCCAACACTGACCAGCACAGAGGAGACCATCGAGCAGTTCTACTCTGACCTGAGTTCTGTCCTGCACTCAGTACCCATAAATGACAAGCTGATAATACTGGGAGACTTCAACGCCCGCGTTGGCCAGGACCATGAAAGAAGGAAAGGAGTGCTCGGCAAACATGGCATGGCCAAATTAACAACAACGGCCTACTACTACTCAGCAAATGCTCAGAGTTCGAATTCACCATCACAAACACTGTGTTCAGAATGGCGAACAAATGTAAAACAACATGGATGCACCCACGATCAAAACAGTGGCATCTCATTGACTACATCATTGTACACCAGCAAGACATCCAGGATGTACAGATCATCAGAGCCATGAGAGGAGCTGAATGCTGGACAGACCACCAGCGACTCTTCAAATGCGCATTGTGCCTTGCCATCCAAAACGCGCCCAGACAGTTCACACATTTTACAATGTGAGTCGTCTTAGAGATCCATCTTATTTGCAAACATTCCAGACCTGCCTGGACGACAAGCTGTCTGCCAAGGGACCACTCACTGGAAGCTCAACTGAGCTCAACCAAGAAATGGAACCAGTTCAGAGATGCAGTGAAGGAAACATCAAAGACAGTCCTAGGTCCCAAACAAAGCAACCACCAGGACAGGTTCAATGAGAACAACACTGCTATTGAAGACCTATTGAGCAAAAAGAACAAAGCATTTATGGAGTGGCAAAATAACCCAAACTTTGCTCCTAAAAGGACAGATTCAAGTCTCTCCAAGCCACGGCAGTGTGAGATCAGGAAGATGCAAGACCAATGGTGGGAAAAAAAAGGCAGAAGAAATCCAGCGCTTTGCTGATACAAAAAACTACAAACAATTTTTCAGTGCCCTCAAGACTGTCTATGGGCCATTAAAACCCACCACCACTCCCTTGCTATCCTCTGATGGTGACACTCTCATAAAGGATAAAAATGGCATCAGCAACAGGTGGAAAGAACACTTCAGTCAGCTTCCCAACCGACCCTCTTCAGTTGACCAAAGTGCCCTTGACCAGATCCCCCAAAACCGCACCATTGAACAACTTGATGTCCCTCCTTCAATAGAGGAAGTCCAAAAAGCCATTAATGAGTGCAGGCAAGGCACCCAGTAAAGACGGGATCCCAACCGAGGTGTACAAGGCCTTAAATGGAAAGGCGCTCCAGGCATTCCACATAGTGCTGACCAGCATATGGGAAGAGGAAGACATGCCCCCAGAACTCAGAGATGCCTCCATCGTAGCCCTATACAAGAACAAGGGTGCACGAGCAGCCTGTGACAATTACAGAGGCATCTCACTATTCTCCACTGCTGGAAAGATCCTTGCCCGTGTTATACTCAACAGACTCCTGTCATCTGTCTCAGAGCAGAACCTGCCTAAATCACAATGTGGCTTCCAACCAGATCGTAGCACCATTGACATGGTCTTTACGGTGAGGCAAATGCAGGAAAAATGCTTTGAGCAGAACCTGAGTCTCTACATTGTCTTCATAGACCTGACAAAGGCGTTCAACACAGTGAACAGGGACGCATTGTGGGTGATCCTCAGCAAGCTCGGTTGCCCAGCAAAATTCATCAAACTGATCCAGCTCTTTCATGTCGACATGACAGGGGAAGTCCTATCTGGTTGAGAGACTTCTGATCGCTTCAACATCTCCAATGGCATGAAACAAGGCTGTGTCCTCACTCCGGTACTATTCAACCTATTTTTCACCCAAGTATTACGACATGTTGTGATGGATCTAGACCTGGGCATCTACATCAAATACCAACTGGATGGCTCACTATTCGACCTTTGCCGCCTGACTGCAAAAACAAAGACAACAGAGAGACTCATCCTGGAAGCTCTCTTCGCAGATGACTGTGCTCTCATGGCCCACCAAGAAAATCATCTTCAAACCACTGTGGACAGGTTCTCCACCTCAACAAAACTGTTTGGCCTGACTATCAGCCTCAGCAAAACAGAGGTTCTGTTCCAACCTGCACCAGGGAGGCCAACTAACCAGCCGTGCATAACTATCGACAGCACGCAGCTTTCTAATGTCAACACTTTCAAGTACCTGGGCAGCACCATCGCCAATGACAGGTCCCTAGACTATGAGATCAATGCCAAGATCCAAAAGGCCAGCCAGGCACTCGGGTGGCTGCGCTGCAAAGTCCTCCAACACAGAGGTGTAAGCACTGCGATGAAGCTCAAAGTGTATAACGTAGTGGTCCTCAGCTCGCTCCTGTACGGTTGTGAGACATGGACACTGTACCGGAAGCACATGAAGCAGTTGGAGAAATTCCACCAACGCTCCCTCCGGTCAATCATGAGAATCCAATGGCAGGACTGAATCACCAATCAGGAAGTCCTCGACAGAGACAACTCCACCAGCATCAAAGTCATGGTCCTCAAAACCCAGCTACGATGGTCTGGACACCTCATCCGCATGGACCCACAGTGAATACCAAGACAGGTATTCTATGGTGAACTGTCAGCTGGACTCAGGAAACAAGGTCGACCAAAGAAAAGATTCAAGGATCACCTAAAGTCAAACTTGAAGTGGGCTGACATTACACCAAAGCAACTAGAACTTTCTGCCTCTGTCAGAAGCAGCTGGCGAACCCACATTAACCATGCCGCCACCACCACCTTTGAAGATGAGTGACGTTGACGTCTTGCCGCTGTGTGTGAACGCTGACACCAGGCCACAACCACACCTCCCGTAACAACGGGTGCCCTATGCCCCATATGCCACAAACTTTGCGCCTCAGTCTTTGGACTTCAAAGCCACATGAGGGTACATCAATAGATGGTAATGCACAAAGACAATTGTCATTCTCGGTCACCGAGAGACTACCACTACCACTACTACTAGATCTTTGTCAGAGGTTTTCGTCATAAAGATTTTTTCCCAATTTGTTGCTTCCCTTCTAATTTTGGTTGCATTGGTTTTGTTTGTATAAAAACTTTTTAATTTAATGTAATAAAAATTATTTATTTTACATTTTGTAATTTTTTTTAGCTTTTGCTTGGTTTAAAAATCTTTCCTTTCCCAAAGCTCTAATACATATACTATTCTGTGTTCACTTAATTTACTTATAGTTTATATTTAAGTCATTCACCCATTCTGAGTTTATCTTAGTGTAGGATGTGAGATGTTGATCTAAACCTAATCTCTCTCATACTATTTCCCAATTTTCTCAGCAGTTTTTGTCAAATAGTGAATTTTTGTTCCCAAAGCTGGGCTCTTTGAGCTAATTATAGACTGTCTTGCTAAGGTCATTTATCCCAAGTCTATTCCACTGATCCTCCCTTCTGTCTCTTAGCCACTACCATATTGTTTTGATGACCACTGCTTTATAGTACAGTTTAAGATCTGGTATTGCTAGACCACCTTCCTTCATGGTTTTTTCCCCCATTATTTCCCTTGACATTCTTGATCCTTTGTTCTTCCAAATGAACTTTTTTATGGTTTTTTTCTAATTCAGTAAAAAAGTTTTTTAGTAGTTTGGTGGGTATGGCACTAAATAAGTAAACTAGTTTGGGTAGGATTGTCATTTTTATTATGTTAGCTCATCCTACCCATCAGCAATTAATGTTTTTCCAATTATTTAGATCCAGTTTTAATTATGTGGAAAGTGTTTTGTAGTTTGTTCATATAGTTCCTGTGTTTGTCTTGGCAGATAGATTCCTAAGTATTTTATATTGTCTAGGGTGATTTTAAATGGAATTTCTCTTGCTTCTGAGATGTATTGGAAATATATAGAAATGCTGATAATTTATGTGGGTTTATTTTGTATCCTGCAACTTTGCTAAAGTTGTTGATTATTTCCACTAGCTTTTAGTTGATTCTCTAGGATTCTTTAAGTAGACCATCATATCATTTGCAAAGAGTGATAGTTTAGTCTCCTCATTGTCTATTTCCATACTTTCAATTTATTTTTCTTCTCTGATTGCTACTACTAGTGCTTCTAGTACAATGTTAAATAATAGAGGTGATAATGGGCATCCTTGTTTCACTCCTGATCTTATTGGGAAGGTTTCTAATTTATTCCCATTGCAGATAATGATTTTAAATATATACTGTTTATTATTTTTAGGAAAGGCCCTTCTATTCTTATACTTTATAGTGTTTTCAATAGGAATGAGTGTTATATTTTGTTAAAAGGCTTTTTCTGCATCTATTGAGATAATTATGTGATTTCTGTTGGTTTGGTTGTTGATATGATCAATTATATGAATGGTTTTCCTAATATTAAATCATCCCTGAATTCCTGGTGTAAATCCCACCTGATCATAGTAAATAACTCTCATGATCACTTGCTGGAGTCTTTTTGCTAGTATTCTATTTAATATTTTTGCATCTATGTTCATTAAGGGGATTGGTCTATAGTTTTCTTTTTCTGTTTTTGGTCTGCCTGGCTTTGGAATCAGTATCATATTTGTGTATAAAAGGAGTTTGGTAGAATGTCTTCTTTGTTTATTTTGTCAAATAGTTTCTATAGTATTGGGATTAGTTGTTCTTTAAACGTTTGATAGAATTCACATATGAATCCATCTGGCCTTGGGGATTTTTTCTTAGGGAGTTCTCTGATGGTTTGTTTGATTTCTATTGATGATATGGGATTATTTAAGTATTCTATTTCCTCTTCTGATAATCTATACAGTTTATATTCTTGTAAATATTCATCTACATCACCTAGGTTGCCATATTTGTTAGCATTTAATTGGGCAAAATAGTTATTAATTACCTTAATTTCTTCTTCATTAGAGGTGATGTCACCCTTTTCATCTTTGATACTGTTAGTTTGGTTTTCTTCTTTCCCTTTTTTTAGACTAACCAGTACTTTATCTATATTATTTATTTTTTCAAAGTACCAGTGTAAACCTCAAAATTTCTCAGACTTATGAATGTTAGGGGTTTCCCCCATTGGGGAATCTTCTACTTAAAAAAATTCCCTAGCAGATGGTGAGAACTCTACTTGAGTGTGGGGGCTCCTAGCTATGGGAGTGTCCCTGCTCCACCCTACTTAAGACTGCTTTAGGACAGAAAACTGCTTGCTAAACAATGAAAGTACTTTGATCCATGCTTATGGAAGGGACAGGAAGTTCTTTGAGTCATGACTGTTTTAGAATTGATACAATGGGATACTAAGTACCTATAAAGGTGGGGCTACTTGTAAACTACTTAAACCTAAAAGGGTGATAACTTATTCAGAGGTTTTTTCTTAATGAAATTTGTCGACACAGCAGCATTTTTTCCTGACTTACTAAAGAGATTAAAACTACTCAGCTGTGAATTCAAATGGGCGGTCCTTTAGAAACATCTACATTGATTGGTAGATGTAAGGACTTAGGGGAGGTGACAGAGGAGATTTTGCCCTTAAAAATAAGAGCTCAGAGAAGAGCAAAAGATCTTGATTTCTGATTCTCATTCTGGAGGATCTCATTCTGAAGGAGAGCTCCTTGAGGAGCTCCTCTGAGGGGCTCTGTCCCTCTGGGGTAGGAGCTCTGGAGGCTCTTGAGAGAGGCCCTTTGAAACAATTTCTGACTGGAATACTCTTTGAGGAAGGACTCTGGCCTGGTGTCACTAGTATCCTTGTTTAGTCAGACCTTGTGGTGAGTGCTAAAAAACTGACTGATTTCTCTTTTAAGACTCAGGTCTAGGCCATATTGGCTTGAGGCCCTTCATACTTATTCCTTTCTTACTCTCTCTCTCTTTCTTTGATTACTCATTGTATTGTTAATTAAAATCTCTATAAAACCCAATTGACTTGGGTATTTGAATAATTGGGAATATTTCCCTGGCGACCACCTTATATTTGATTTTAAAACCCAAGACACTGTAGTGAAACATATTTCTGTGGTCAAATTTACTCACCCTCTCTTATATCTATCACAATTTATATCTTCCACTATTTTAATCACTACAGTTTAAGACCTCAACCATTTTAAATCTCACACCAGCTTTAATCTTATTTATTAATTCAATAGTTCTTTCACTTTCAATTTTATTAATTTCTTCTTTAAGTTTTAGGACTTCTAATTTAGTTTTTATCTGGGTATTTTAAATTTGTTCTCTTTCTAGTTTTTAATTTGCATTCCCAATTCATCGACCTCTTCCCTCTCTGATTTGTTAATATATGCACTTAGGGATATAAATTTTCCCGAGTACTACTTTGGCTGCATCCCATAGATTTTGATATGATGTCTCCTCATTGTCATTCTCTTCAATGAAATTATTAATTGTTTCTATGATTTGTTCTTTAACCAACCAATTTTCAAGAATCATATTATTTAATTTCTAATTAATTTTTTATTTGCCTCTCCATGTACCCTTACTAATCCTTATTTTTATTGCATTATGATCTGAAAAGTTTGTATTTATTATTTCTGATTTTTTGCATTTGTTTGCAATGTTTTTATGCCCTAGTACATGGCCAATCTTTGTGAATGTACCATGTGCTACTGAAAAAAAAGTTATATTCCTTTTATCCCTATTTCTTTCTCTCCACATATCTATTAACTTTAATTTTTCTAAGATTTTATTCACATCTCTAACCTCTTTCTTATTTTTTGGTTTGATAGATTAGCTGATCTTTAAGGAAGCTTCTGAATTTATAATTCTATGATTCTACTCCAACTCTATTATTTCACAAAAGAGGAAACTGAGGCTTGGGGAGATAAATGATTTGTTGAAGATCACATAAGAGAGCTGAGTGTTCCTAATAAAGAATCAGGAACCTAATATCCTACCGAGGTCCATCATGTTTTGAGATTGTCTGTTTCTAGTCTCCTATTCTTTTCTGTGCTCCCAATTTTCAGAAACAGGAAAGAGGTAAAAATTGAATTCTAGGCATTTAGATTATAATTATATTTAGAGTCTTCAACTGATGGGCAAGTATATACTTTAAATAATAATGGTGAGTCACTCAACTGTACCAATCAGTCATTTCCACAGCAGGTTATGGAGCTGTTTATCATCCTTTAATATACTTCCCACAAGCAAAACTTATCAGGAATATAATTATTATCTCCAAACTGACAAGGAAAGCTAGGACCATAGCTACATCTAAATGCTTTTCAAGGACTCTCTAGCTTTTGTCATGGACCCTCCCCTACAAGAAACTTTCTTCAATTGACCAAAATGTGAGGTCACCTTTTTTCCCCCAGATCTCTATCTTAGTGTCTCCATCATCAAGATAGTCAAATTTCCCAGTCACATCTGATTCTTCATGACCCCATTTGGGATTTTCTTGGCATAGCTATTAGATTGGCTTGCCACCTTCTCCAGCTTATTTTACAGGTGAGGAAACTGAGGCAAACAAGGTAAAATGTCTTGCTCAGGGTCCCAGAGCTAGTAAGTGTCTGAGGCCAAATTTAAACTTAAAAAGATGAACCTAGCACTGTATCTACTGTGTCACCTTCCTGTCTCAGAGAGCCAAATTTTAAAATATGTCTCTATATGTCTTATATATACACACATATATAAATATTTTCTTAAATATATCTCTATATATCTCTAATATAACCATTTATTTTTTTAAATTTTAACAACTTACTTTAATGTAGTAACTTCCATGTTACAAAGCTCACTCTCATCTAGTATCTCCTTTGAGGCTCACAACTCTGTGCCCTAGATATGGAAGGGACTATTGGCCTCATTTTATAGATTGAGGAAATGAAGACCCAGTGACTCAGTTTTCAATTTTGTCCAATGTGAGAACTGCTCTAGATGATCTCTAAGACCCTTTTTGGCTCTGTGATTCCCAGATCCAAAAAGTTGAACAAGCTTTTGTCAGGATAAGGGATAAGGCATAGGGAAAAATGTAAAGATTGTCTCTAAGGGGAAGGAAGAGAATTTATCCACAAACCCTGGAAGGAGAAGGCATTGTAGAGGAGGATCTTGGGAGTTAACTGAGATTAACTGCCACTCCTGACCTGCTTCTCTTTGAGCTGGAGTGGGAACTGGCTTGTCTTATGGAAAAATTAGTAAGTTCCTGGGTTTGGAGTAATACCTTGGAGGAGATCTGTGTTTCCCTGAAGTGCTGAGAACAATCTTGCTGTGATAACTTGGCTAAAGTAAACCCAATGGTTTTACATCTGGGACTTCGGGTTTTACCTAGAAAGCCAACTCCAGGCTGGGGAAGGTCTCAGTCCATCTGTGAGTCCTGTATCCTTAGCCATTTAGAGACAATCTGGGATATTTAGGTTAGTAAGGTAGTCAGATAGTTTTTGGGTCTATATAGATCAGGGAGCTGGTAAGGAGGGATTGAGAAGACCTAAAGGGCATTCCCCATGAGGGGAGCATAGGAGAGTGGGTGGAGAGGTTTTTTTGAAAAATTTATTTAATTAGATGATTCAGAATATTTTTCCATGGTTACAAGACTCATGTTCTTTCCCTCCCCTCTCCCTACCCCACTCTCATATCTGATGCACAATTCCACTGGGTTTTACATGTGTCCTTGATCAAAATCTATTTCCATGTTGTTGATGTTTGCACTAGGATGATCATTTAGAGTGTACATCACTAATCATATCCCCATTGATCCATATAATCAAGCAGTTGTTTTTCTTCTGTGTTTCTACTCCCACAAGTTTTTCCTCTGAATGTGGATAGGTTCTTTCTCGTAAATCCCTCCAAGTTGTTCTGGATCACTGCATTGCCACTAATGGGGAAGTTCATTACAATCGATTGTACCACAGTGTATCAGTCTGTATATAATGTTCTCCTGCTTCTGCTCCTCTCATTTAGAGAGTGAGTTTTTAGAGACAGGGGCCCTGTTAAGTTTATCTATCATTTCCCTAACCTTGATAAACTTGGTTTTCTGTAATCTCAAGGGATTATGCTTTACTGGTCCTGGAGAGATCCCTAGTTGGGTTTTTTTTTTCCCCATCACCAATCCATCTAGGTCCTTCCCAATCAATATATCTTCTTTTGGAGGTAGATTTCTTTTTCATTTTTGTTAGTGTCTGCTGTGTGCACCATCTTGACTTCTAGAATGGTGTAAGTCCAGCTGTTAGCTGCTAAGTAGGCTTCCTTCCTCTTGTTTTCGGATCATTCATTCATCATGGAATCCAATCAAGTTTTCTCTAGTCCTGTTGGGGTGAGGTTTTCTGAGTTCATGAGAGGGGAAACAAGAAGATTACAGGGCTTCTCTGATGGGAAATTGGTAGAAATCCTACTTGAAGAATCACAAGTAATATGTCTGACAGAGGAGGGAAGAATCTGTAAAGGCAGTCAAGTGGCACAGTGGGTAGGGTTACTGGAATTGGAGCCAGGAAGACCTGAATTCAAATCTTACCTCCTCAGACACTAGCTGTGTGTGACTTGGGGCAAGTGATTTGGCCTCTCTCTTCCTCAACTTCCTCATCTGTAAAATGAGGAAAATGATACCACCTACCTCCCAGGGTTGTTGTAAAGCTCAAAGGAGATAATTATAAAGTGCTTAGCACATTGCTAGTACTTGGTAAACTCTATATAAATGTTATCTATTATTATTGTTAGCTGTGTAACTTTCGGCAAGTCTCCTAACCTCAGTCTCAGTTTTCTCATCTGTCAAATGAGACAGCACGTCCCACCTAAGGTTGTTGTAAAGATCTAAGGAGACAGCATAAGCAAAGTACTTTGCAAACCCTAAAGTGACATAAAAATGCTATTATTTCTAGTGCTTTTATCTCTCCAATCTGAATCTTCCCCAGGTGACTGAAATGATCTGCTGTCAATCAAGGCAAAACTCTTTTAGGAGGAAAACCATTAAGTACATTGACAAGTCTTAATAGGTTCTGCATTGTTTTTGTTTGCTGCCTGTTACCAAAGCAATTCATCACACTGTTCCGAAATTAATTCCTTCTTGGAAAGATTAATTAGTAAATGGAAGGTCTTTACCTGAATTGGATCAGTGGACTTAAAGAAAGTCTTCCTGAACTTCAGTTCATAAAAAGAATTTGTTCAGTTCTATGCATCAGGACATTTGTTCAAACATATGCATATATTTATGCGTTCATATACATATACAAATGTATATGATGAACTCATTATACATATGTGTGTATATATGTATACATACATATATATATCTTTTTTTAATCAGTTCTAGAACAAAATGTTCAAAAAATGCTTGCTGTGAGGCAACACAGTAGAAAGAGCGCCAGGAGTGAAGTCCTTAGGACCTAGGTTCAAATTTTGCCTCAGATACTTCCTTCTTGTGTTACCCTGGTCAAGTCACTTAACTCCATTGCCTTACCTTTGCCACTTTTCTGTCTTGGGACTGATCCTAAGACAGGAGTTAAAGTAATTTGAATGAATGAATGAATGAATGAATGTGTTTTGCCTTTTTTTTTTTAAGTCTTACATATACACATATGTATGTGAGCATAAAATCTCAGCCAGGGGGTCAACAGCTATGATTTCATCAGTATAAGAAACTCTTGGTGTGGCAACACCCTTCATCAATGCAGATTAATGACTCAGTTGTAACATATAGTCTTCAAGCAAAGGGTCTCAAAATTTGTTGTCTCAGAATCCTGTTATACTCTTAAAAATTATTGAAGGAGGAGGCAGCTGGTTGGCTCAGTGGATTGAGAGCCAAGCCTAGATATGGGAAGTCCTGGGTTCAAATGTGGCCCCAGACACTTCCTAGCTGTGTTGCCTAGCCCTTACCATTCTTCTACCTTGGAATCAACACAAAGTATTGATTCTAAGATGGAAGGTAAAGGTTTAAAAAAAACATTATTCAGGGACTCCCTCCCAAGAGCTTCTGTTAATGTGGATTATGTTAAAAATTTTAATATTTTAGTATCATTTTTTTCAAAAATTGACCTCATGGACCCCCTGACAGTCTCAGGATCACACTTTGAGAACTGTTGTTTTAGGGTATTGTCAGTAGTGATTATCTGATTTGCTTAGTGATTATCTTAGTGATTATCTTATTTGCTCCTCATCACACAACTTGTAGGAATCAGAAACAGGATTTGAACTCAGGTCCTTCTGTTTCCAAAGCCAACCCTCTAATCCAAAGGTGAGCAGACCCACTCATAACCTGTTTTTGTATAGCTTGGTGAGCTAAGAAGGTTTCTTACATTGTTAAATACAATTAAAAATTGTTTTAAAATGTAAACATCATTCTTAGCTGGCTGGCTGTACAAAACAAAGATGGAGAGCCAAAAAATCTGGCCCACAGGCTGGAGTTTGCTGACCCCTGACTATTTTATTCTATTGCTTATCTAAATATATAGTTTCTTGGGTTTGTGTGTTTTTTCCCACCCCAACACTATTCAGACCATTTCTAGAGAAGTGGACAAATTGCAGAAGTTTTGTATGATTTATTATGTTTAAAATGCATGTGAGATGTTTTAAAATTCAGCCTATCTATCAGAAGAGAAACGGGTTTTCAAAACATCCTCTTGTCTGTTCCTTTACTGCATCGATTAGCACATGCTAATGTATTGTTTCATGTCTGGGTCTCACTTTCCTTAGCTCTAGGCTCTGGAGGGTAATGGAAAGCACAGAGACTTGGGAGCGAGGTAGTCCTAGGTTCTCAGTCCTAGCTCTACCCATACCTTGCTGTTGGAGATCAGATAAGCCTATGAGTCTCACTCTTTTCTTTTGTAAAATGAAGGTATTGGACTAGGCGAACTTTCATGTGGAACATGCTCCTTCTTCCTCTTTTCTCATGGTGTCTTATACAAGATTCTGGTCATGGTAGACATTGGCTCAGGACTGCGAACTGAGTGAGCTCCTTCCCTGGTAATAGGACCACTTCCTTTCTGATTTCCTAGGTCACCAAAGAAATATTTACATAGGCAGTACAAAGTGGAATCCAATACAGAAAGACCACTCCTTGCACAACTTCACTATCATTCAGAGTTTAATATTTAGAATCAACCTTTGTTAATGAAAGATTGGCTAAAATACCATTTGGAAATGTGGGTAAGGTACATCCTATCCTAGAAAGAGTCCTGTACTTGGATTGAGGAAGAATCAGGTTCAAATTTTGGCTCTGCCCATGACCCCAGTCAACTCACAACCTCTTTGAGACTTAGTTTCCTCATCAGCAAAATGGAGAAAATAATAATTGTAGTACAAATACTTTCCCTTTCTTATCTTGTTCCTGACTTTCAAATTTCAAAACCATGTCCTTACCTTGCTCTCATCCTGGAACTTCCCTCAGCATCTGGGGCATCCTTGCCTTGTAGCATCCAATTCTCTCTTTGGCCTTCTTAATTTAGCATTAAGAGATCTGGGATCTTTTTAAACATTTAAAATTTTTTTATTTTTATTATCACACAAAACACATTTCCATATTAGTCATTCTTGTAAGAATATACTCATACATAACCAAAACTCCCAAATAAAATCATAATATACACTGATGTGAAAGACGATTCCACCAGTTCTTTTTCTGGAGGTGGAGAGCATTCTCCATCATAAGTCTTTCAGGATTGTCCTAGGTCATTGCATGACTGAGAGTAGCCAAGTTTTTACAGATGATCATCATTTAATATTGCTGTTTTTGTGTATAACGTTCTCCCAGTTCTGCTTAGTTCACTCTGCATCAGTTCCCGAGATCTTTCCAACTTTTTCTGAAATTGTCCTGTTCATTATTTTTTCTAGCACAATTGTATTCCATCACCAGTATGTACCATAATTTGTTTGACCATTCCCCAATGGATGGACATCCCCTCAATTTTCAATAGAACATCTCTCTTTAAGACCCAGGCTCGTAAGAGCATTGGTGAATTCCTCCTGGAGCCTCTCTATTTTATCAAGGGTCTCAGATGGACCTCCATTCTCCTCCCAGCCATAGTCCTGGCTTCTGGAATTCAAAACCAACCCCTTATATGAGGTACTTTCATTCCTGTCCCCCCACTTTAACAGCTGCCTTTGGTGTGTTGTCTTTCCACATAAGAATATAAGCTCCTTAAGGTTAGGGACTGTCTTTCTTTTTGTTTGTATTAGTACCCTCAGGTCTTAACACAGGGCCTGACAGACAGAAACTACTTAGAGACTTATTTCCTTCTTTTAGTAACCTACTTCACAATGTGAAACTCAAATGAAAAACTATATAAGCATTATGTGAATATCAGTTATCATCGTAATAACCCATAGCCTGGGGATTTCTCCTTTGATATTTGAATGGCTTCCTTTTGGATGCCTGTAGCATTTTTCTTTTGAAAAAGGGCCTCTGGGTTTTGGTTATGGCTTTCCTTGGTCTTTTCCACTTGGAGTTTCTATCAGAAGGTGATCATTGGATTATTTTTAACCTTTGCCCTCTGGTTTTAATATATAGGGGAGCAGCTAGGTGGGACAGTGGATGCAATGCTGGGCCTGGAGTCAAGAGGACTTGAGTTCAAATTTGACCTCAGACACTAGCTGTGTGATCCTGGGTAAGTTTCCTAACCCTGTTGGTCTTAGTTTCCTCACCTATAAAATGAACTGGAGGAGGAAATGGCAGACCACTCCAGTATCTTTGCCAAGAAAATCCCAAGTAAGGCCATGAAGAGTCATATACAACTGAAAAACAACTAAACAACAATTTCACAGAAACATTAGCAACACAAAGAGAAATGAAAATGATCCCTGTCCCTCAAGGAGCTCACATTCTACCAGGGGAGACAATATTTAAATAACTATAGATAAAGACACAAATAAAACAGACATACACCTATACATGCATCTGTATTTATACATGTACGTGTCTCTATATATACACATATATTATATTACATACATAGATGTATAGGTTTGGGATGTAGTGGTTATTAAAGTTGAAACTGGAACTTAATTCAAAGATATCCATAGCATGCTTTCTTAACTATATAAAAACTCTAGATTTCATTGAACCTGATTTCAGAATCTGATATCTCCAAGAATGTCCTGGAATGATCACCACAATATGTGAAAATTAGTAGAGATCTTTTACTAGTCTGTCAGAAAGAAGGGGGTACCAGCTCTCTCTCTCTCCCTCTCTCTCTCTCTCTCTTTCTCTCTCTCTCTCTCTCTCTCTCTCTCTCTCTCTCTCTCTCTCTCTCTCTCTCTCTCTCTCTCTCTCTCTCTCTCTCTGTCTCTCTCCTTATATATACATTCTCTCCCCACGAATTCTCCCTCACTTCTGTGTCAGCTTCCCTGGCTTCCTTTAAGACTCAGATCAGATTCCATCTTCTGTTAAAGACCTTTCCTTGCATCCTGTAAGATTTAAATTAATGACCAATACTTCAAGTATTAAATTTTATAAAGTTTATTATCTGACAAAATAGAACCACATGACTAAGTTTTTCTAACGGCTCAAAATGCTCACTCCACCAAAGCTGCTACTGGAAGGAAAGACCTCTCGAGATGTACCTCCGACCAATTTATATCCTGTCTACATCAGCATATAATGACAGGAAGTGAGTGGGGTGCTGGGAATCATAGTTTTTCTGGGGATCATAGTTTTTAGGGTAACAGGTTCTAATTACACAATCCCTCTGAGATCCTTTGGAAGATTAGTCTCCCCAATAAATCTTGTAAACATAAGCAACTTATAAATTACAATAATTTGGGGATAAAAGGGAAAGAGAACAAAACCAATGATTGCTAGGCTCATTGACAAAAATCCGATTAGGGAGCAGTCCCCGTTGGCATAAGACTATAGATACAAAATACATGCGTTACTCCCCCTGCCCCTGTTCAATTTCACTACAACCCAAATTTCATTCTGGATCTTTTGGTGAAGTGTGAGGTTTCTATAGGCATCATCATGGTGCCTTCTCCAAGCAATTCACTTCCTCGATTCTGGGAGGTAGCAAGTTTCTTAACTTTTATAAAACTAGAATTTTATGACAATTATACAATCCCCCCTGAGGAGAGTGTTGACAAACACATAGATCAACTCATGATGCATTAATTTTCACTAAGAAAACAGCTTTATGAAAAACAGTAGTATAGCAGCTAATTCAAGAAAACCTTTTGGGTCTAAAATGTTACCAAGAATCTAGATCATTCTGGTGGAGGTAAATTAAGCTAAAGAGTTAAAAATCATCCAGAAGCTACCTAGGCTTCATGGGACTTACCTTCATTTTGATAGCAGATCAGTCAAAGATCACTAATTCTCACAGACTCTGGTGACCTATCCAGGACATTATTGGAGAGAAAATTCTGGGGCCAGTGTAAAGAAATCTAGTGTTTTTATATGGTTATGAAAGAGTATTATGGATATCCTTGAATTCACTGCCAATCTCTATTTCTTCAACATTTGCTTCCATGTAATAGCATTTAAAATGATCTTTTACTGCTTAAATGTGCACTGTTAACTAGCCCTCTTTCCTTGAAACACAATGCTCAGACCTGGATAATTTTTAGTTGAGTCTCAAACTCTCATTTGACACTCTAACAAAACTGAATTGTTTTTGTTTTTAGTTGAAAAGCAGAGTTATCACAAACTTAGTAAAATGTTTCTGTAGCTACAATATTGAAAATGGACATATCATATTTCTATTTTGATCATCCTTATGATATTCTTTCACTGTAGAAGTCCCTCCCCCCCACCCAGACACTTTTTTTAAATTTGAGAATTTTATTGTCAGGGGGAATCTTATTTTTATTAGACTCAAATTTTATTTTATTTTTTATTTGAAAATTTATATTTATTAATTAATTTAGAATGTTTTTCCATGGTTACATGATTCATGTTCTTTCCCTCCCCTCTTCCCCCCATAGCCAATGAGTAATTTCACTGGGTTTTGCATGTGTCATTGATCAAGACCTATTTCCATATTATTAATATTTGCACTAGGGTGATCATTTAGTCTACATCCCCAATCATATCCCATCAACCCATGTGATCAAGCAGTTGTTTTTCTTCTTTATTTCTACTCCCACAGTTCTTTCTCTGGATGTAGATAGCATTCTTTCTCATAAGTCCCTCAGAATTGTCCTGGATCGTTGCATTGCTGCTAGTAGAGAAGTCCATTACATTTGATCGTGCCACAGTATTATATCAGTCCCCAGACACTTTTTTGGACTATCTTCTCTCTAGGGTTTTTCTCTTGATAATCTCATCTGCTCCTTTGGATTTAAATATCAGCTCAATGCAAATGACCCCTAGGTCTATAGAGCTAGCCCTAGTTTCTCTCTTGAGCTTCAGTTCTGACTCTACAAAAGCCTACTGGACATTTCCCACTGGATGCCCTGTAGACATCTAAAACTAAGACATGCTTAAAATGGAATTCATTTTCTTTCCCACCCAAGCCCACTTTGCTTCCACACTTCCCTTTTTCAATCAAGAGTGATGCCATCCTTCCATGCATCCAAGTTAAAACTCTGGCATCCCTTACCCTTATCAGTTACCAAAATTTATAGTTTCTACCTCCACAACATTTTTCTCATCTATCTCCTTCTTTATTAATACTCACAGAGAATATTAATATTCTCTAATTTCTTGTTTCCTTCTAAATTAAAATTACGTACTATCTTCTATATGAAGCCTTTCTTTTTCATCTTCTCTATCTAGACACTAGTCTAAGGACTTTGATTTAATGAGATATGTTCTTACCTAATAAATGTATCTGGGTGAAATGAGATAGGGTGATTTCAACACCTTTACACTTGTAGATAAACATGTTATTTCCCCAACAGAATGCAAACAATTAGGTTGCAAGCTCTTCCATTAGATTGTAAATTCCTTGAAGGCAGAAACTGCTTTTTGGCTCTCTTTTTATTCCCAGTGCTTAGCACAGTGCCTGGCACATAGTAGGTGCTTAATAAATATTTGTTAATTGATTCTTGAGAGAAGAGACCTCAAGCAAGGCACATTAAACTCCTAAGATTTAAAGACCCTTCTTTCTCCATCCTAACCTTTCAGACTTATTTCATATTCTCTCCATCCACACACTCCACATTCCAGCCAAATTGGGCTATTTTATGTTCTTTCAAGTCAACATTCAATTTCCCACCTCCATACTATTGTATAGGCTGGTTCTTCTTCCCTGGAATGCTCTCTCTCTTCCTTCACCTTCTAAAAAAGTTGCCTTTTAGAATCCTTTGTTTCCTTCAAGGCTCCCAGGTGCCACTTTCTAGGCACTTTTCCTCATCCTTCTAGTTGTAAATACTAGCTCCATCATGAAAGCCTCTTGTATTTACTTGTCCCTTTGTGCATTGTATCCCCCAGTAGAATGCTAGCTCCTTTTGGGAAGAGATTGGTTTTCAGCTTCACCTTTGTAGCTCAAGCACCCAGTACAGTGCCTTTTATACAATAGAAGTTTAATAATTGTTTCTCAAATTAAACTTTATTAGTGTCAGCACCTTCTCCATTGAAACTACGAGAATAAAAAGCCTTCATGGGTCTGTTGGGGCCAAAAGATTTATTATTTTGTTACCAATCTGGTGATGAACTTCAAAGACCTTAGCTTTTCTAGTCTTTAGAAGATGGACAGCCAGCCCTGCGATCATACCTGAAGTCTTTCTAGCTTGCTAGGTAGTACATGGAACTCATGCAACACTGCTATAGCCCCCAAGAACCCAGAGTCAGAGTTATAACTAGCATTAGGCAATTGGGGCTGCTTCCCAGGACTCTGACATGGTGGGGTACACTTCTTCCACAATGATTACTTCTTGACTTGGAATCAAGTAGATCTGGGTTCAAATTCTGTCAGACCCTTGCCAGGTCTGTGACCCAGGGTAAGTTTCCTAAGTTCCTTATTGTAGATGGATAGATAGATAAATAGATCAATACACAGGTAGATGTATAGATAGATAGATATATGGACAAATAGACGGATGGATGTATAGGTAGATAGAATGATGCATAAGTAGATGGATAGATGGATACATGATAGATGAATAGATAGAGAACTAGATCAATCCATAGGTAAATGGATGGATAGATAGATAATGTCCCTATCTCTTATCTCTCCTAGAATCCTCAGCCTTTGGACTTAAGCCCAACCTTCTCTTTAGTAATAACCATTCACTAAATGATCATCTGTGGAGTAGCTGCAAACCTATTAAAACCTGTAAAACCCCGACATCTAAATCTTGCTATGAATGAAATGTGGTTCAACCACTCTATGACCTTGGACTAGCTGTTTCCCCTCCAAGTGTCAGATTCCTGATCCAGGAAAATGGGGCTTGTCAGAAGACCCCAGGACAAATGCTTTGTCTGCCTTAGTCTCTGGCTTCCTCATCAGGAGCACAAAACTTGGCTGCCTGAGTGGTCTGCTGCCAGTCACTGCCCAACCCTAGAAGGCCTGTGAATATATTCAGTGGGATCTCGCCCTGAGAGAGACAGAATTAATGGGGAGGTTGGATGTGGGTGAGGAGAAGTGTGACTTCATTTGGTTTGGTGAATTCTTTATTATGCATTTCCTGGTGTGTCTGTAAGTTAGGGACAGGTGAAAGTGTAAATATGTATTTGGTTTCTTTGCTTCTGTGGCCTACCTGCACAAAATCTGCATCCCTAATATTTTTTCTAGGCAGCGGTGACTTTCCAGTGAAGCAGGATGGGAAAAGATGCAGGTGTGTATTTTTTATGCAAATGATGGTGGCCTCTTTGTGCAGGAACCTGCTGTTCAGAAAGATGGGAAGGTTCTGTCCCTTGGAAAATGTCTCTCTTACTGATGAGGGGGACCCTAAAGAGCTCAATGCACAGGACAAGGGGTTCTGTGATCTAGCAGGAGGGGCTGTAAATTTGAGTAAAGAATTAAGCAACTGGATTTCTAGTCTCAGTCCAGCTGTCATCTGGCTGTGGGGCACAGGGCCTGTCATTCCCTTTCCTTGGTCTCACCCAGTTCCTTTGTAAAATAGGGATGATAATCCCTGTCCTGCCAACTCACGGAGTGGTTGTAGGCATCAATGTGATGTATTGTACAGAAGAGAGATTACCTTCTGCTGGACCCCAGTGGGTGGAACTAGGAAGAAGATAGAACAGATACATTTTGACTTCATGTAAGGAAAATTCCCTAATTATTCCCTGTCCAAAAGTGAGATGGGGTGCCTCAGGGGGGCAGTGGATTTCTTCAAATAGAAGCTGAATGTCCCTTCAGTGGGAATCTTCAGGATGACCTGGTGGATAGAGTACTGGACTTATGGTTGGGATAAACCTGAATTCAAAGCCTGCTTCAGACACTTCCTTGCTGTGTGGTTCCAGGCAAGCCCCTTAACCTCTCAGCCTCAGTTTCCTTATCTGCAAACTGATGGCAATAAAAGCATCTATTTCAGAAGTTTGCTGTAAAGATTAAAATGGGATAATATATGTATGTATATATATATATATAAAGCATTTTGCTAAGCTTAAAATGTTGTATAAATATATTTTATATACTTAACCCCCATTGCATAGCCCTTGATGCTTTTCTGCCTTGGAACTAATACCCAGAAATAATTCTAAGACCAAAGGTCCTTTTAATATATATGAATATGTAATCATGTAACTCCATGTTTAATGTCGTAGAATTCAAGAATAAGATGGAGTCGATGGCCTCTGAGATTCTGTGAAAGTGCATATGAAAAGACTGTGTGATGTAACATGTGCTCTGGCCCTCTCTCCTAGAGCCAGGCCAGCTTTACCACCCCGTGGGGCTCTAGATTACTCTCTGAGGTTTGTAGGATGTCTCTTTCTCTGTCAACTTTGACTCAAGCCCCCACTAGCTGTGTTCCCCTAAGTGCTAGGTGGAAGTGACTAACTGGGACTTCACTGCTTAACAATAATTAACTTTTACAAAGCTTTTCACTTTAAAGATGTAGGAAGAGGAGCAGAGAGGTGCAAGGATGCCGGTCCTCAAACACAACAGTCTGTCTCCTGATTCCTAGCATTTTCACTGTCTGTTCTCCATACCTCTCCCTCCTTGTTTCCATCTATCTTGACCCGTTTCCTTCAAGTTTTAGCCAGTCCCAACTTCTGCAAGAAGCCTTTGCCAGCTCTCCCCAAACTTGATACTTATCCTCTGAGATGACCCCTAATTTATTCCCTCTCTGTCTTGTTTGTACAAAGTTGTTTGCCCATCGTCTCCTTCATTAGACTTGAGTAGCTTGAAGGTGGGGTGTATTTTGTATCCCCAGCAGTTAGCTCAGTGTAGGCGCTTAATAAAAGTTCATTGATCAACTGAGGGACCCCAGAACACAATTCCCCTATTCAGAGATCTGCTCTTCTGTTGACCATTCCGATGATCTCTTTTGAACAAGAGCTGACGAATGAGCATTTATCTACCAATCATACTACACTCCTGGCAAAGGCTCCATCCCTTATTCCCCATTTGCCAGCACAAAGAACCACAAAGTAGAAGTGGACAGATTTTGGATACCAAGACCCAAGCTCTCTCTACTTGTCTGCTGTAGCACAGAATTATTCACGAAAAGGCTCTGGTCATCCAGCAGGCTCAGCACAATGTAACCAGCTTCCACAACATGAAGGTGCTGTCCTCTCCCTTACTGTTATTCAAGCACAAAAAGAAATGTGTTTCTTCTCTTCAATTTCCTTTCATACTTTTGACTTCCCTCTCCCCCCCTTGATACTTTGCATGGCAATAATGATCCTATTATTCCTGCAGCACTCTGAGGTTTACAAAGCTCTTTCCTTAAAACAGTCCTGTAGGTTAGGCAACCATTTGACAAGCATTTATTAAATATTTACTACACAGCAGGGATTGGGTTAGGTGCTTGGCTTATGAAATAAAAAATGGAGGAGACCCTGCCCTCAAGGAGCTTATATTCTATCCCAGAAGGCAACTTGAACAATAAAGACTTCAGGAGGTGGAGGTTCCTGGACTTGGACTCATAAGCAAACTAGGGATGCTCAGAGAGGCGAGGAAGAGGGGAGACACTCCAGGCATGGGGATACAGAGACAGGAGATGGATGTGATGTGTGAGGGAGAGCAAGAAGGCCAGCCTGGCAGTACTAGAGAGTACACCAAGGGGAATGATACACTGGGGCCAGGCAGCGAAGACTTTTAAGTGCCAATGATGCCAGAGGAGGTGGGATTTGATCTTAGAAGCAATACGGAGGGGCAGCTGGGTGGATCAGTGGATTGAGAGCCAGGCCCAGAGGAGTCGGGAGGTCCTGGGTTCAAATATGACTTCAAATAAGTGTGATTCCTGGTAAGTCATTTTACCCCATTGCCTAGCCCTTACCACTCTTCTGCTTTGGAACTATGTCTCTGAAACAAAACTGCTAGACTTTAGCAGGCTGAATGGCAAAGAGTCAGCAGTCGACAGGAGGAATTAAAAGAATTCTGGGGGGAAAAAAATCATACTATTAGTATCACTGCTGCTACCATTACTATTACTATTATTGCTACAATTAATACTATTAATGTTACTATTATAACCATTATAATCGCTATTATCACTATAATTAGTCACTACTATTACTATTAATACTATAATTATAACTATTGATAAACTATTACAATCACTACTATTACCACTATTTTATTTTTAGATTTTTATCTTATTTATTTATTTTTTATTTTTTCTAACCCTTACCTTCTGTCTTAGAATCAATATTGTATATTGGTTCCAAGGCAGAAGAGCGGTAAGGTAAGGACTAGGCAGTGGGGGTGAAGTGACTTGCCCAGGGTCACACAGCTGGGAAGTGTCTGAGGCCAGATTTGAACCCAAGACCTCCCATCTCTAGGTCTGACTCTCAATCCACTGAGCCACCCAGCTGCCCCCCAAGTTTATTTTCTTTTTCAGTGTTTTTCCCCATGGTTACACAATTCTCGTTCTCTCCCTTCCCTCTTCCTTCCCACCTCCTGGAGTTGACAAGCAATTCAACTGGGTTGTACATAGATCATCACTCAAAATCTATTTTTATATTATTCATTTTTGTATTACCACTATTATTACTACAATCAATGCTATTATTACAATCACTACTATTACTATCAATAATGCTATTATAACTTTTACTATCATTACTATCAATACTATTATTGCTACAATTACTACTATTAAAATCACTACTATTACTATCAATTCTAGTATTATAACTATTACAATCACTATCATTACTATTAATATTGCTATTATCACTGCGATCACTACTATTATTACTATAATTAATGCTATTATAATTACTACTATTACTATTCATGCTATTACTGCAATTACTATTACAATCTCTATTATTACTATTAATGCTACTATTATAATCACTTCTATCACTACTATTATTACGATAATTAATACTATTATAATCAGTACCATTACTATTAATACTACTTTGTATCTATTACTATTATTACTAATAAAACTACTGTTGCTGTTTCTGCTACTACCACTATTACTCCTTATGTGACACTTTAGAGTTTAAAATATTATTTCATTTAATCCTTACATCAACCCTGGGAGGAAGGTGCTGTTATTATCCCCATTTTACAGATGAGGAAACTGAAGCAGATGTAGATTAAGTGACTTGTTCAGTGTCACACAGCTAGTTAAGTGTCTGTTGCTAGATTTGAATTCAAGTCTTCCCGACATCAGGCCCAATATTCTATCTATTGTATAATCTAACTGCCCAACATTTCACATAACTATAAACTTTCCTTATCTGTAAAGTTAGGGTATTTGCTCTTACCATTCATCTAGCCACTCTCATTTTGCCAATGAAAAACTAAGAAATGAGCATTTTGATGATTGTGCATGTAAATGAATGAAAGAAATGTGGAGCAAATATGCTATTTGAATTTGAGATCCCTGGGCTACACCTCTGTATCCTCTACTCTCAATAAGCAAATTTGAATGAAAAGCCAGGATCAGCCTAAAAAAATAAAATAAAATAATGTGAGGAGACGACAAAGATTTTTGGTGCTCAAAATATCAAACCAGGCTTTGCTGCTGATGTGCACAGAAAAGGCAGAAATTCTGACCAGGTAAATAGGGAGAAGGGTTCTTACCTCTTTTACCTTTTGTTCCTATTCAAATTCATTGGCATGCTAAGCTAAAGAGAACTAAAAGAATTGTTGTGGTCGTTGTTGTCTAATTGTTTTTCAGTCGAGTCCAACTCTTCTGGATCCCATTTTTTTGGGTAGAGATACTGGAGAGGTTTGCCATTTCCTTCTGTAGTCATTGTGTAGCTAAGGAAACTGAGGCATACAGGGTTAAGTGACTTGCTTAAAGTCACAAAGCTAGTAAGTGTCTAAGGTCAAATTTGAATTCAGGTCAGGAGACTCTGGGCCCAGCACTCTATCCACTGCACCAACAGCTGCCAAAAGGTCTCATACAATCAGAGACAAAGTCAGGAAGCATTCCAGGACTCCTGACTTCCAATTTATTCAATTTTCCAGTTTTCTGCAGTGGTTCCTTTGATCCAGTTTAATAGTGATTATACATACTGGCCTTTATTAAGGAAGTTTGTATCAATAACCTCCTCTGCTACAGTATATGGCACATAAAAACCTACCTACATAGGACCCAGATATCCCCAAATGAGACTATGGCCCTAAATGCAATAGTTTTGCCTTCTCAAACATGCACAGCAAGTGGGAGGCATCACTATTAATTAGCTCTTGGGGTCTGATGATCTGAATCTGTTAATTCTTTTTTTCTGACTTTGTCTTGATGTAAGTCAAATTGATATGACCTTGATAGAAGGGTAGGTTTTTGTGTCTACTATCTCCCAGCTCAGCCTTTGTCTTAACAAGTGCATTTCAGTAACAGTTCTAGGATGGGAGATTGAGTCCACCAATGACAACTGGACTTATTCAGTGGAGATTTGATTAGACCACTTGTGTTTCCTTTCAGTTTAATAGAAATAAGCAAAGAAACTTTCATTTAAAAAGTAAACTCTGGATATACTAGTAGAGAGATCTGCCTGATACAGAATGGAATAGAAAGAAATTATATAGGCAAGAAAAGAGGGAGTTATAAATAGAGTGGGAAGAATAATTGTCCTAAAGGGTTTAAGTCGTTTTCTAAATAAACTTAGAACAACTGTAGTTCATGTGGTGGAAGCAAGTTATATTGGATGCACAGACTATTCCTCCACAATAGCAAATGAATTAAAGATCTAGTTAATTTGATCCATATAGACCCATCAATTGGATTCTTCTTTGGCAGTTCATTTGTGGTGTATTCAATTTCTTTTTCTAAGATTGGGTTGCTTAAGAATTCAATTTCTTGTTGTTGTTGTTTTTCAGTGTAAGGGGTTTTATGTTTTTGTAGATATTGATCAGCTTCTTTTGAACTTACTATTTTGTTAGTATATAATTGTGTAGTTTATGACAAATTTTTTATTGACTGCTTTGAATTCATCTTGTTCATATTTTATTTTGTCAGTCTGATTTTTCTTTATTCTTTTTCATTAGGTTAGTTAATGGTTTATTGATTTTGTTAGACTTTTTTTTTAATCCCAGTTTTGCTGATCAGTTCAATACCCTTCATTTTCAAGTTTCTATATTTCTCCTCTAATTTTCAAGATTTCTTCTTTTGTACTTGTTTTGGGCTACTAATTTATTTATTTTCTATTAATTCCATGTATAGTTCATTGATTCTCTTTCTATTTTGTTCAAATAAGTTTTCAGAGATATAAATTGTTCTCTGAGAATTGCTTCTGTTATTTCCTGTGAATTTTGCTACCATTACATTTAAGAAGATGAAATAGCTAGCATTTATATGGCATTTTAAGGTTTGCAAGTTGATTTACATATTATCTAATTATCTGAGGTAGGTGCTACTATCATCTCTATTTTAGAGATGAGGAAACAGAGAGATTACAGAATCATACAGCTACTAAGTTTATGAGGCAGCATTTCAGCTTGGGCTTTTCTGACTCCAAGATTAGAATCCTACCCACTTTGCCACATAGCTGACCAACTTAAACAATCATTTAAAATAATTATTCTTTTCTGATTTATTCTTTGACCCACTTATTCAGGATATTATTACTCTATTTGTTGGTGTGTTTTGCTCAAATATTCTTTATTCATCATTATTTTTATAGTCCTATATATCAGTAAAGGTTATATTTATTATATCTACCTTTTCATATTTTTTATAATTCTTTATTGCCCTAGCACATGAATAATTTTTCTAATTGTACCACAGCATGCTAAGAAATATGTATATTCTTCCATATTCCCATTGAGAAGCCTGTACCTGCCCATAACATTTAGGGTTTTTCCAGCAGTTTGTTTAATCCTGTATTTTTCTTCTTGTTTATATTTTTTCTTTTAGATTTATACACCTCTGAGAGATGGTTAAAATCTTTTTTCTGTCTTTTTTTTTTTGCACTTCTCCTAGCTTTTCTTATAAGAACTTATCCACACTAAGCTATTTGATGTATGCACACTTAATATTGTTATTTTTTTTAATTTTCTATAGAGCCATTAGGTATAATTTAAGTTTCTCTCTTTCCTTTTCCACTATATCTATTTTAATAGTTATTTTATTTGAGATCATAATTGTAACTCCTGCTCTCATAATCTGAATCATAGTAACTTTTTTCCACATTTACCTATTTTCATTCTCTTCATGTCTATATTGAAATGTTTTCATATGTAGCAATTTTTTCTCATTGTCTATCTTTATTTTCATTAAAGAATTAATTCATATTTTAGAATATTATTATTAATCTTGTACTTTCTTATATTAAATATATATGAAACATATATGTGTGTACATAAATATATCTCCTCTATTTTGTATTTTTGTAAATTTTGACTTTTGTAGATTATTTTGTTTATTATAATTTAAAACCAATCTCCTCTCTCCAACTCTGTCCCTCTGTATGTAATCTATCCAACCCCAAACATCTTGAGTCTATTTTGTTATTTTTTAACCTTTTTGTTTGTATTTTCTTTCCCTTAAATAAGAATATGATCAATAATCCTCTTTGTGCTCTTCCCCTACCTCATACATTTTTCTATCTAGGTGGCATTAATTTGTAATTCTCTGTTTCCAGAAAGGGCTGTTTTCATCCCATCTCACTTCTAAAGTACATGTCAGACTGTATAGACCTTTCCTCTCTAACACAAACTCAAGAAAAGAGCGCTTCCTTCCCATTAGGGTATTCGTAATTTGAAACCTAGAAATCACTTCTTCCTTCTTTTTAAGAATCATATCTAGAATAGATTTTCCTCTTAGCTGGTTCTTCCAACGTTTCAAGGATGAAACTATCATTAGAATATATTACTAAGTTCTTAATCGTTCTGCTTTTGGCAGCATTTCAGCAGTTGTCTAGAAAACTGCAATTCTAGATTTATGATTTATTTCTCAAAGACTTCATTATTTCTTTTTTTCTGTCCAGGTGGTCTATAGTATACTATAAGAATAAAATTGCTTCCCTATATTGATCTTTGCCCAAATACTTTCTATTATGTTTCCATGTTCTCTTTGATGCCTCGATTTTCTCATATTAGTATGCCCTCTTAATGTACAATGTTACTCCACCCTATCCACTTTTTATCTTTTTGGCTCCCTCTGCATAAATTACATCCATTCAGAGTCATATTCCAACCATCTCATCAAATCTCACTTATGAAGTCAAAATTGTTTTTTCCAGATAAGTCTTCTTGTTTAATGTCTAAATCTTTGGCATTTATGTATATACATTTTAAGACATGGATTTTTATCACTGGTTCCTTTTTTTGTAGCTTTGGGTTTATAAAGCACTTGACAAATCTTAGTGTTATAAGTATATAGGTTGGGGCAGCTAGGTGGCAGTGGATTGAGAACAAGGCATAGAGATAAGAGAGTCCTGTAGCCTCAGACCCTTCCTATCTGTGACCCTGGGCAAATCACTTAACTTCTCAGGGCCTCAGTTTCCCCATCTGAAAAATGAAGAGGTTATATTTGGTGATTCTTAAAAGTCTCTTTCAGCATTTTATAAATCTATTATTATCCTGGAAAGGGCAACAGACCAAGAGACCTGAATTTTTTTTAAACGATATTTTATTTGATCATTTCCAAACATTATTCATTAGAGACAAAGATCATTTTATTTTCCTACCCCCCCACCTCTCCCATAGCCGACGCATGATTCCACTGGGTATCACATGTGTTCTTGATTCGAACCCATTTCCATGTTGTTGGTATTTACATTAGAGTGTTCATTTAGAGTCTCTCCTCAGACATGTCCCCTCAACCCCTGTAGTCAAGCAGTTGCTTTTCCTCGGTGTTTTTACTCCCACAGTTTATCCTCTGCTTGTACATAGTATTTTTAAGATCCCTGCAGATTGTTCAGGGACATTGCATTGCCACTAATGGAGAAGTCCATCACCTTCAATTGTACCACATTGTATCAGTCTCTGTGTACAATGTTCTCCTGGTTCTGCTCCTCTCACTCTGCATCACTTCCTGGAGGTTGTTCCAGTCTCCATGGAATTCCTGTACTTTATTATTCCTTTGAGCACAATAGTATTCCATCACCAACATATACCACAATTTGTTCAGCCATTCCCCAACTGAAGGGCATCCCCTCATTTTCCAATTTTTTTTTGCCACCACAAAGAGCGCAGCTATGAATATTCTTGTACATGTCTTTTTCCTTATTATCTTTTTTTGGGTACAAACCCAGCAGTGCTATGGCTGGATCATAGGGCAGATAGTCTTTTATTGCCTTTTGGGCATGAGACCTGAATTTTAATGGCACTCTTGTCATTTTACTTGCTTTCTAGCCTTGGGCCAATCACTTTCCCTCCTTAGGCTAAAATGAAATGATTGAATCTGCTCTACCCAGGGAAATGCTGTTGGGACTTCTAGTTCCCCTTTAGGTCTAAGATTCTTTGACTTCAGATAGATAAGTCCAAGGGGTAAGTAATGTCCCAGCAGCCTTTGACTGGCAAGACCAGGTCCTTCCTGGGTCCTTTCTGGGAGAGTCCTGAACCAACATTTCTCTTTGGAGGATCCAGCTCTCCCTTTCCCCACCAGCCCCAGTTACAGTCCTATTCAGGAGGAGACCATCATCTTTCAGGTATGAGCTGGGATTGTTCCATTCTTGTACCTGTTTCCCCAGAGCCCAGCACAGGGCATGGCACACAGTTGGTGGGTATCCTTCGTGCTTGAAGGGGACTAAAATGACAGCATTGGGAAATGCCGTTTGACTCTTGCATCTAAGTTGGATTGAAGGGAGGCAAAGCTCCCCAAGGCCATCAGTCTCACTTTCTCATCCAGAATCTTTGAAGTCCAGTGGTGAGACAGAAGTCAGGATGGCTGGGGATGGCCCAGGAAGCAGTGGGTGACTGACTTTGACATCGTCAATGACTGACCAGGCTCAAGTGCGCCACAGTGTCTGTTTCAGCCCCCTTCATGGCCGTTGGGGCAGATTTTTCTCATCCACCCGTCTACCTGGGGAAGTCTTCTCTTACTTGGGGGGATATCCACCCTTAAGGCACTGATGGGTTTCAGGCTCCCCTCAGTCTGATTTGGCCCATCTGCCCTGATGGTTTATGGGGCTGAAGCCACTGATTCAGCTTCTTGGAGCCGCAAGCGACAGCTGGGGAGGAGGGGGAGCAGGGAGACGCCAAAGGGGTAAAGCAGCCCTGAAAAGGACCGGGCAAGCCCTCACACCAGACGTGCTAGTCCTTCCTGCACACCCCATGGCACACAGTAGATGTTTAATAAATACTTGTTGATTGATTGATAACTCCTCCTTGGCTACAGAGAGAGTCAAGAAATGCCCCCCCCCCCTCCCAATGTGATTTGTGTCTGCAGGGTGCCCACCCATGCTGTGGCTGCCATGCTAGCTCCCTGACTTCTTTGTTTTATTAAAAAACGAATTCGGGGCCATTAAACTCCTCATTTATTCTCATTTAAAAGAAAGATAAAACAGATGCAACCGTGGGCAGCCTAATTGGAAACTTCCTCACTCCAGGCAGTGCTGGCTGCAGGAAGAGGCTAGGGCAGAGAGGAGTTTCTCCAACGTAGGTCCGATTCTGCTTCACTCTCTGTGCAGTGCCCCCTCCTTCCTAGAGGCCCCACGATTCAGAAAATGTCCTGTTGGAGGCGTAAAGAGTAGTGAAGGACCTGTCCACCGAGGCCCGGGAAGCCAAAACATTCTTAGGGCCTGGAGTCTTCTGACTTCTGGTTCCCTTCTGGGGAGGAAATGGGCCATGACGTGGGAAGCAAGGGTTGTCGTGAGAGTGTTTTGTAAACATTAATGTGTTATGGAAACATGTGAGCTAAGACCACCCCAAGCCAGCATCATACTTCTTCTTTTGAAAATTGTGCCTTATTTGGGCGGATTAATTAATCTTCTCAATTGATTATTTTTACATTAATTAATTTCTATGTCCCTTCTCAACAAACAATATTTAAAAGTAATAAAGATCGAAAGCTGCTAGGTAGTACAATGGATAGAGCATGACCTGGAGTCAGGAAGACTTGAGTTGAAATGCAGCCTCAGATGTATGGTAGCTGGGTGACCCTGGACAAGTCACTTACCCTCTGTTTGCTTCCTTTCTTCAACTGCAAATTGTCATGGGGATGAAATGAGGTAATCTTTGTAAAGCACTTAACACAGTGCCTGACATATATATATAGTAGACAATATAGAAATGATTATTTCTGGGGGCAGTAGATGATATTGTATATCATCCATGATTTTTGTCTGCAGGGTGCCCACCCACATTGTGTGCTGCCATGCTAGCTTACTGACTTCTTTGTTTAATTAAAAAAATAATACATTATTTAAGCATTTTATTTATTTAATAACATTGAATATTTATTTAATATTTTTATTTTAATCTAATATTTAATTATTTAATCATGTATAATTTTACTATTAATTAATGCTAATTAATTAATAATGAAATAAAGAATTAATATTATCTATGAATAGTTATCTTAATATTTAATTAATGTATTTGAATTGATTAATAATTAAATAAGTCAATATTTCATTATTAAATATTAATATTTAATTTAAATAATAACTTAAGAGAAATAATAAGTAAGACAATAAATATGATATAATACAGGATCATTTATGATATGGTATATAATTCATTAAAACTCTATATATGTACTTAAATTTTTTTATTTTAATTTTTTAGAAATGTTTATCTTCCATCTTAGAATCAATACTGTGTATTGTTCCAAGGACAAAGAGTGGTAAGGGCTAGGCAATGGGGGTTAAGTGACTTGCCTAGGGTCACACAGTAAGGAAGTGTCTTAACTAGCTGCCCCTCTATATATGTACTCTGATAAAAAAAATAAAACTTGGATTCAGAATTTTCTAAACTGTTTAAAAATCTTCCAAAGAGTTTCAGAGAATTTTGTGTCCATTTGTTAAGAATATGGAGGGCTTGGGGCAGCTGGGTGGTTCAGTGGATTGAGAGACAGGCCTAGAGATGGGAGGTCCTGGGTTCAAATTTGACCTCAGACACTTCCTAGCTATATGACCTTGGGCAAGTCACTTAACCCCCATTGCCTAGCCTTTACCTCTCTTCTGCTTTAGAACCAATACACAGATTTGATTCTAAGACAGAAGGTAAGGGTTAAAAAAAAAAAAAAGATTATTCCTTTTGTCTTCACCGACCTCCCCAGTGATAGAGAGGAGAAAGTTCAACAAAACTCACCAGCACAGTAACCACCATGTCTGGCAGAATGTGGAGTATTTCACACCCACATCTCTGCCTCTCCAGGAAGAGGAGGGAGGTGTATTTTCTCAGCTTTTTTCCCTGGGCTAAGATCTTTGTCATTCTAATCCTATAGCACAGTGAGATGTGGTGACACTTGCCTACAATTCCTGCCATGCTACTGGGGGATTGTTGGAGCTCAGGAGTTCTGAGCTGCAGGACACAGCTAACGTGAATGTCGAAACAGAGCAGGTCGAAGCTTCTGGGCAGATCATGGATCAGGCTCATGGGTGGCCACTGTGCTTTCCCACCTGGGTGAGACAAAGAAATGCAGTCTCAAAACCAAATCATTATTATTGTTATTAACAACAATAATAGTAGCCGCACAGCATTTGGAATCTTTTTGTTATTCTTTTGGTCATTGTCATAGCTGTTGTATATGTAGTTTTCCTGGTTCTGATTATTTCACTCTGTTCACATTTGCCTTTCCATATTTTTCACTATTTGTAGAATAATAGTTGATTATTAATAGCCTATTATTTTTAAACAATCTATTACTTTCATAGTAATATTTAATTCTATTCATGTAATATGGTTTGTTTAGCTGCTGACCAACCAATAGCCACATTTTGTTCCAGTTTTTTGCTACTATAAAAAGTGCTACTTCGAATATATTGGCATAGTATAGGACCATGTTGGTGAACCTATGCACCAGAGAGGGCTGCTCCCCTCCCCCTCTCCATGGGCACCTGAGGACATTTCTCTCATCACCTGTCCCTCTGCCCAACAGCCCAATGGGAGTGCTTCCTCCTTACCCTGTCTGGGGTAAGGGAGCAGCTCACATGTGGCATGAGGGTACAGTTTGGGTACTCAGGCTCTAAAAGGTTCACCATCACTGATACAGGACCTTTCTTTGTGGTCTGACTTATGTAGGGGAAATATATATACAAATGTATATATATGTATATTTTTAATTTAAATATATATACATATATACATATCACACCCTAATAAGCACAGTCATACATGAGTATATGTCTGTCTCAACATACAGATATGGTTTTATCTATGTATGATATGCCTAGTTGTAAAATCTCTGGATAAAAAGATATGTACATTCAGGTCACTTTTTTTGTCACTTTTTTAAAAAACATAGTTTCAAATAGCTTTATAGAATGGTTAGACCAATTCTCAGTTCTACCAACAATATATTAATGTGCTTGTCTTTCTATAGCCTCCTCAACATGGACTAGTTCCATTTTTTCTCATATTTGCCATTTTGCTGGGTGTGAAATGGAACTTTGGATGAGTTTGAATTTGTATTTCTCTTACTGTGAGTAAAGATTTGGATCTATATTTCAAAGGGTAGTTGCTAATAGTTTGCAATTCTTCTTTGAAGGATTGCCTTTTCATATCCTTTGACCATTAATCCACTGGAGAATAGCACAATACATTTTTGTAGCTTATTATTTCATATTTGTCCTCATAATGCTACACTATTTGTATGTTAGAAGTTATTGCTCCCTTAAGAAAAAGACCTAGAGAGACTTAGAGCTAAAAGTGACCTTAGGTACCAGATAGTTTACTACTTCTTTTAATAGACAAATGAGGAAAACAAGGCTTGGAGAAATTAAGTGACTTGCCCATATTCCCATGTCTCTAAGTGTCATGGAGAGGATTAGAACCCAGACCCTCTTGGCTCTAAGTTCAGCACTCAGTTAATCAAGCAAGAAAGCAAGCATTTATCAAGTACTCTGGGGAATCCCAAATTAAAAATTTTTTAAGTTCTTGCCCTCCAAAAGCTTTTATTTTAATGGGAAGACAAATAACTGACCCACCCACAAAGGTATCCTGTTGTCAAATAAAAGAAGGTAGCCTTACTCTCCTCTCTATAGTCCACTTTCCTCTAATCTGCATTCTCATTGATAGGTCCCTAAATTGGCCACATAACCACTCAGATTCAACTTGACTGATCAAGGTCCTAGAGGGAACCCTGGTGGGTGGGGAGGGCGAGGAGGGGAAATAGATGCTTTTGAGTCCCATTGGAGTGTTTCTCACTTATACAAAAATAGTCACCACACCTTTGATTTTTTTTAACCCTTACCTTATGTCTTAGAATTGATACTAAGTATTAGTTTCAAGGCTGGAGGTCTACACAATTGGAGTTCCAGGTTTTGGGAGTTCTGAAGATTGGTTCCAAGGCAGAAGAGTGGCAATTGGGGTTCAGTGACTTGCCCAGGGTCACACAGCTATCCCTGAGGCTAGATTGGAACCCAGGACTTTCTAGGCCTGACTCTATATCCATCAAGTCACTTAGCTGCCCCAACATCACTGATTCTTTTTTTTTTTTAATCCTTAGTTTCCACATTAAAATCGATGCTATGTATCGGTCTCAAGGCAAAAAAGCAGTAAAGGCTAGGCAATGGGGGCTAGGAAGTGTCTGAGGCCAGATTTGACCCCAGAATCTTCCATATCTAGGCCTGGCTCTCAATCCACTGAGTCATCAAGCTGCTCCCAACACCACTGATTCTTAAACAACAAACATTTATTGACTGATAAGACAAACACAGGGATAATTATAACATTTACTCAGTAGAAGGAAAAACAGGAATAATCATAATAGAACAATATATTCATAAACCTAGGTCGTAATCTCCTACCATTGAACAGTGTCCACAAGGGAGAATTAGTATACACTTAGAAAAACCTAGCAGGGAGTACAGAAACCCATTTGCCTAGAATAATTCATGACTATGTATGGCAAGTCTTTGTATCTAGAAGAATCTGTATTATCTGTCAGTCACTAGGCAAAGCCTCTTTTCAGCTATTGTGCTGCTGAGGCACTTTCAAGCTCTTTTCCCTCACTGCCACCCTTGGCAAGGTGCTAAGAAAATGTTACACTCTTTTAGGAGCAATATATCAATAAAGTTCCCAGCAAAACAGCTGAAAAGTGTATCTTCTGATTCTCTTCCCTTTAAAGGTATGAAGGACAAAAAAGGGCAACACAGGTTCCCAGGAGAGATTTCCCCTCACTTGGGTTATAGATGGTGCTAGAAGGTAATAAGCTCAGAAAATATCTTCATATTCAGAAAATAGCACCAGATGCTGCTTTCCTATAATCGAATTCCAGCTTCAGAGTTCTCTTCCAATCAAATAGTTCTCTACTTCAGTTACAAAGCTTGTCTGTCAACTTTGGCTCCTACAAGTATTTCATCTTCTGTAAGCAGCTTCTTTAATCATCTTGAGTCTTCTACTCTGATTTTTTTTTCTGACTCCTCTTATACTTGACTTCTCTTGTTTCTTTTCTCTGTCTCTTATCTATAGTTTTTAATGCCTCAAATTAGATTTTCTTGGGGTTTCATGACATCTCCAGTCCAGAAATAATTGTGTATGCCCATGTGAGATATGTATATCCACATGAGTTTTCTAAATATAGCTCATGAGAGGAATTGATAGTTATCTTTGGAATCTCATCTATCCTTTCTTGAGGAATACTGAAACACTTGCCTCAAGCAGAGCAGGAGAAGGATTGTGAATCTAAGCTTTCTTTTCTCCAGTCTTTGAGAGGGATTTTGAACAAAAATTATATTAACCTGTGCCCCCCACCCAATATTGGCACATTAGATTCTTAAAAAAATAGGCTCAAAACAAAAAGTCAGTTCTCTTGTTGCTAGTCTTAAAGAGGGGATGGCAGCCCTGAGTTTCTACCCCCTGGCTTGGACCCCTCCTGGCAAATGCTAGTTGCACCAAACACCATCACAAATGGAGAATAGTAAATTCACTTGTCCAATAAAATGACAAGCAGAAATTGGAGAAATTATATAAATTAGACTATAGAAGATATACATACAAGAATTGAATGAGCTCTTTGCTGGGAGTAAAATATGAGATTTCAGCTCAAACCAAGAATGAGACATCAATCTCATCCAAAGAAAATTGGTCTCTCAGTAGGCAAACCAGAACTCAGCAACATGTTGAAGATCAACCTTCTCTATATGGCTGGAATTTTCAAAATCTCCCTCCCTCTCTCTCTCTCTCTCTCTCTCATTTCTCCTAATTTGTTTCTTTCCCTCTTCATGGGTCTCTTTGTGTCTTTCTGTTCTATCTCTGTCTTTAGCTACTCTCCCCCATCTCTGTCTCTCTGTCTCTCTACCTCTCTTCCCCCTCTCTTTTTCCCTCATTTAGAGTAAGAAACTCAAATGCATCAGAACCACATGAGAATTTCCCCAAACTGCTCACATGAGCACCTCTTAGACAGTTTCACAGCATCTGAAACTGAGTCACATTTAAATGGCAGCATACAAAGTTCCCTAGACTTAGGTAAAAGCTTGAAACACTGGGGATGTGAAGCTCAACAAAATCCACCTTCTCATCAGATCTAAACCCAATAGTCTTATTAATAATTTTCCCATATTCCCCAAATGATAATTTGATTTATAGTTACCAATATATTTTCAAAAGCTTGAAAATAATCATATGCAAAGGAACTGAGGGACAAAATTTCTCTGTTTCTATCTTACTTCAATTAGTGCTCTGCTTTCACAAAAGTCCATATATTTATCTGAGGAACAATTTTCTCTCAGGTCCTCTGAACAGCTTGTATCTCTTTTTAAACCGTTTTATGTGAAAGGCTATATGCCTCTTCTCAAAAAGACTTTTCCAGAGTTCCACACATAAATGTTCAGTTCCAGTTCTTTCAATAGCCAAAAAGGCACACAACAAAGGGACAGTTCTTTCCATAAAAAGATACATACCGATATATAAAAAAATGCACAGAAGGTGGTAACTTTAGAGGCCAAGGATACTAGCACCTGGTAGAGGACTGGGGAGGGGCAAAAGCAAGGAAGGCCTCATGCAGGGGAAGGCACTTGAATTGAGTCTTGAAGGCAATCAGGGATTCGAAGACCTACATGAACTGATGCAAAGTGAAGTGAACAGAACCAAGAGAATAATATGCATAATAACAGCAATGTTATAAAGACAGTCAATAGCAAAAATATTAGTAACTTTGATGAATAAAATGATTTATCATAACTCCAAAGGACTCATCATGAAAAATGCCTTCTATCCTCAGATAGAGAACTGATGGAATAGAGAGCATATTGAAGTATTTATTTTTTCTTTAGTTTACTTGCTAATTTTCCCCCCAGAACATGACTAATACTGAAATATGTTTTGAATGACTTCATAGGTATAATGGGTATATAATTTATTGCTTTCTTAATGGGGAGGGGAAGAGATGAAAGGAGGAAGTGAATTTGAAATTGAAAATAAAAATACATTTCTAAAAAATAAAGAGGATTTTGAACTTAAAAGATAAAATATCTAACAGGAAATTGGTGATGCAGAAGAAAAATTATATATGTACACACACATATATATTTCATCTGCATAACCGTAGTAATTGGATCTAAGGTAGTTTATAAAGTCTCCAAGGAAAAAAAGTATAGAGTGGGGGGGGGGGAGGAAGAGGGCCCAGACCCAGCATTGAGTTTTACCCATAGTGAGTGCACAGGACATGGATAATGATTGAGCAAGCAGTGGTCAGCCAGAATGGAAGAAAGCAAGAGAGAGCAATGTTATATAAACCCAGAGAAGAGAGAATATCCAAGAGAAAAGGATGCACAGCAATATCCAATGCTTCATTCAGAGAGGTCAAGAACAATGGATAAGACAAAGCCATTAGATTTGGCAATTAAAGAGATCTTTGATAACTTTGAAGAGAATACTATCAGCTGAATGATGAAACAAAGCCAGATTACTGAGTTTAGAAGAGAGTGAAGAGAATGGAAGTGGGAGATGAATATAAGTAGCTCTTTCAAGTTTATTTGAGAATGGGGGGAAATATATAAGATGATAGCTAGCAGTGATGGTAGGATCTAGTGAAGGTTTTGGTAGGATTTTGTTTTTAAAGATAGAAGATGGAGGGGATGGGATCCAAGGTGCCTACAGAGGGGTTTAATTTGGTCAACAAGGACTACTTTTTCATCAGAGACTAGAATAATAGGGGAGAGAGTGAGAGATGATGTCAAGAAGTTTAAAAATGTGATGAGTAGGAGAAGAGGAGAGTTCATAGTGAATGACCTTGATTTTTTTAGGTTAAGTATAAGATGGGGTCCTTAACTAGGATGAGGACAAGGAGTGTTTGAGAGTTCTAAGGAGGGAAGAAAAGGTTTGGAGCAACCTCTGTGCAGAGTGAGATTTATATATATGGCTAAAATATGCAAGTACCTAAACCTAATGCTTGTACTTCACTCAGCTCCCTTCCTTTATGGGTTCTCCAGAGGCTCCCCCTCCCAATGAAGATTTTATTTTTTTTATTTTAATTTAATTTTTTTTACCAATTACATATAATATATATTTAATAACAAATTTCCACATTTCCCAAAGTTATATGATCCAAAGTGTCTCCCTCCCTTCCTTCCCCACCCCCACCCCACTCACCCAGATGGCAAGTAATTCAATCAGGGTTATACATGTATTATGATGCAAAACATATTTCCATGTTGTTCATTTTGGTAAGTGAAACCAAAAACTTCAAAACAAAAACCCATGTAAACAAATGAAAAATCATATAATTTCATCTGCATTCTGACTCCAAGAGTTCTTTTTCTAGAGGTAGATAGCATTCTTTTTCCTAAATCCCTCAGAATTGTCCTGGATCATTCCACAATATTGCTATTCCTGTGTACAATGTTTTCCCACTTCTGATTATTTCACTCTGCATCAGTTCATGTAGGTCTTTCCAGCTTCTTCTGAAATCAACCTGTTCATTATTCCTTTGAGCACAATAGTATTCCATCACCAACATATACCACAATTTGTTCAGCCATTCCCCAACTGATGGACATTCCCTCAATTTCCAATTCCTTGCCACCACAAAAAGAGCTGCTATACATATTTTTGTACATGTGGGTCCTTTCCCCTTTTCTTTGATCTCTTTGGGATACAAACTTAGAAGTGGTATTTCTGGATCAACAGGTATGCATTATTTTATAGTCCTTTGAGCATGGTTCCAAATTGCCCTGCAGAATGGTTAGTTAGATCAGTTCACAACTCCACCAACAATGCATTAGTGTCCCAATTTTGCCACATCCCCTCCCACATATCACTTTCATTTACTGTCTTATTGGCCAATCTGATAAGTGTGAGGTAGTATCTATAAGGATTATATTATAAATTAAGTCTTGTTACATTAGTTTAGAAATAAGAAGTTGGCTTAAGAAAGAATTGGAATTTCAAACAGAACTGAGATAGAATGTCAGTTTCAAGTCTAATAGTTTTTCTGTGACAGTTACTCTCTGGGTGTGGGAGTTGGTTTCTGGCAGTTGGCAGAGTCATTCTCTTTCTCTGAGGGCTTGGAGGAGGGAACATATTCCCTCCCCCTCCCCTCTATCTCTCTCTCTCTCTCTCTCTCTCTCAAGACTGAGGTAGAAGGAAAGCAGGGAAAGATCTGAAGGAGCTAAGTGTTTTCTTTTTCCAACTTGAGAAACACTATTGACTATCTATTGCTGTTTTTATAGATTGTTTTAACTCTGAGACGACCAAAGAAAGACCTGGTCTTTGGTTTGGACTCTGAGTCTGCTAAGGATCAGGGTCCTAACTTGATTCTTGCTGAGGCTCAACCAGCCAGCCTTTGTTATTTTTATAAATTGGAGATGAAGTTAAGGATTATAAGGATAATAGTGTTAGTTTATTTAGAATAGCAAAAATTTGAGTTGGTCAAATCAGGAAGGATCAGTATAGTCCGTGGAAACAGGAGAAGTGGTTCCTTGTGTAAACAGGGAGTTTTATTTGGGTGGAGTTAGAATCCCTTAGAGTTAGAAATCTTTTTTAACCTTATAGTTTCAATAAATATCTTGTTGTTTTTTTTTAACAAGAGTTTCTTTAGCATCCTTGCTCCTGGCCCTGAAGAGAATTTCACTTATGAGCTTCACTTCACTGATATAAACTGAAGATACTTTGTAAGCATAGCAAGCAGAGTATCAAAATCAGTTTATAACCCATAATCAATTCATTGCTCTATTATTTTTACAGTTTGCCTTTTATTTTTCCATACCTCAGAGCTTTTTAAATTTGCATTTTTCTAACCAAGAAGATTTAGAGCATTTTGTCATATGATTATTGATAGCTTTGATTTCTTTATCTGAAAACTGCTTATTTATATCCTTTGACCATTTGTCAAATGGGAAATGACTTGTATTCTTATAAAATTGACTGTTTATATTTGAGAAATGAGATCTTTATCAGAACATTTTATTATAAAAATTTTTCTTCAGTGTGTTGTTTCCCTTCTAATCTTGGTTATATTGGTTTTGTTTGTATAAACCCTTTTTAATTTAATATAGTCAAAATTATTCATTATACATCTTGTAATATTCTCTCTTTCTTGTTTGGTCATAAATTCTTCCCTTCTTGGATCTGACAGGTCATTCTATGTTCCCCTACTTTGCTCATAATATCACCCTTTATGTCTAAATAATATATTCTTGGTATAGGGTATGAGATATTGATCTATGCCTAATTTTTGCCATACTGTTTCCCAATTTTCTCAGCAGTGTTTTTTTCTTCCCCCTTCCCTAAGTTTTTGTCAGATAGTGAGTTCTTACCCCAAAAGCTGGGATCTTTGGGTTTATCAAACACTAGATTGCTACAGCCTCAATGAAGACTTTAAAAAGTGAATGTCACATAATCAGTGCAGCAAATGTTCTTATTGTTCAGTCGTGACCCCAGTTGGGGTTTTCTTTGCAAAATACGGGAGTAGTTTTCTATTTCTTTCTCCAGCTCATTTTACAGATAAAGAAACTAAGGCAAAGAGGATTAAGTGACTTGCTTAGGGCATGCAGCTAGTAAGTGTCTGAAGCCAGATTTGAACTCAGGAAGTTAAGTCATTCTGATTCCAGTCCTGGCACTCTATGCACTATGCCACCTCCCTGCCCTGAAAATATTATTACCACTTCATGTAGTCCTTTCCTTATAGCAATCCTGTGAGATAGCTTGTACAAATCTTCTCATACCCATTTTACAGATAATAAAGCTGAGTCTCAGAGGGAAAAGAGTGGCATGTACATAACATGCTAGAACTGAGACTTGCACCTAGTAACATCTGCCTGCCTGGGTTACACCTATATTATATTAAAAATATTAATTAATTAAATAGCATTGTCTTTCTCAAAGGTTATCCATCCCATTTAGTCATCCCATGTTAATAATTCCCAATCTAAAACCATGAAAATACCCTAACACACCAGACCCATAAAGCCCATACCTTGTTTGGTCTAGAACTGGTGGATTTGAAATGTTTTGTTTGCCTTGACAACATTCAGGGCCTCTGTTCTGTCTTCCACCCCAGAACCTTTCATGGCAGATTTCTTCCTTCCCATTCACTATTTCTTGGGAAGCTGCCCATGTTGCATCCTTTCCATTCCCTTGCCCCTCTCTTAATGGAGACACTCATTTCCTTTTGCCAGGGAAATTATAATGGGCAGAACAATTCAAAGCAGCAAACATTACTCATTAAGCAAAAAGAAATTATAATGTGCACCATGGACTTGGTGTGGGGGGATGCAACAACAAATCAGTCAGTCAGCGAGCATTTATTAAGTGCTTACTATGTACAAGGCACTGTGCTAGGTGCTTACATTCTAATTAGGGAGTCACCAAGTGCATATTTAAATATACAAAGAAATATAAAGAGAATAAATACAAAGTGGCTGAATACAAGGTAGCTTGGGAGGGAGGTCACGAGCAGTTGGGGAGTTGAGAAAAAAGTTATTGTCAAATGTGGCACATGAGTTACACCTTGAAGGAGTAGAAGGATTCTGTGAGACAACGGTGAGGACCAACTCTATTCTGGAGATAGCCAATGGGCACAGTAATGGAAGATGAAGAGCTTAGGGTCTAGTGGGGGTAAGACAAAGTGAACAACTAATTGTGATACAGAGGAAAAGAAGCTACTGGCAAAAGAGAAGTCCAGGGAAAGTGCCAAGAAAATCTGCGGAGAGGAAAATCAGAAGTGGAAAACCACTTGTTAAATATATCCTAATGGGGATTCTTAGGCATTTGGGTGTCAAGAGCTCCTTAGAAGTCTGATGAAATCTATAACTTTCTCAGAATAATCATTTTAAATGCACTATCATTATTAATTATTATTATTACCTGATGTTATAAAATACATAGGATTGCCGAGAAGACCAATCACATTGAAATAGCAAAACATTTTAATAATAAACTTGTGACATATCTATATATGGTCATTAATGCATTCAGTAATAAGATAATGAAGTTCAAATATGACCAAGATACAGTTTGAAAAAAATTTAAAGACCAATCAGCATCCCCATTGTTGCTTAGCTTGAGATGAGGGGCTCCTGGAGGACCCATGTAGGAAGGGAGCTGAGTGACGTCTAAGCACTGGGCTTAGGTATTTGTACATTTTCGCTATATCCATAAATCCCACTCCCCACAATGGTGCTCCAAACCTTTTCTTCCTTCCTTAGGACACCCAAACACTCCTTGTCCTCAGTAAACTTTGGGATAGTCCTTGAAAAAGCAACATGCAGGCCACAATGGACATCCACATGATTTTGGCTTTTTGCTTTTTTTTTTCTCTCAGTGACTGTAAATACTGAAAACAACCAAGATTTGTTGTTGCAAATGGAATTAAAGCTTCTATAGGACACTTTACAAGGTGAACATAGGCTTCTCTCAGGGAACACCAGAATTCTTTAAGGCTTTTTGAAAGGAACTCCAATTGTACCGAATTTTTTGGCCTAAAATCATTGAATTCATCTTTGGATAGGTCAACATCTTTGATATGGTTTATATAAAAAAAGAAAAGAATGCAAACTGGTAGTTCAATATATATATATATATATATATATATATATATATATATATATATATATATTTTAAACCCTTACTTTCCATCTTGGAATCAATACTGTATATTAGCTCCAAGGTAGAAGAGGAGTAAGGGCTAGGCAATGGGGGTCAAGTGACTTGCCCAGGGTCACACAGCTGGGAAGTGTCTGAGGTCAGATTTGAACCCAGGACCTCTCATCTCTGGACCTGGCTCTCAATCCACTGAGCCACCCAGCTTCCCCCGGTAGTTCAATATTAATACCATCAAAACAGCAATAATACTGGAAAGACAGCTTTGAAGTGTTTTCAGGTGTTCATAGATTTCTTTTTTTTCCCCCCTTTTAAACATTATTTTATTTGGTCATTTTCAAACATTATTTATTCATTGGAAAAAAAAGATCATTTTCATTTCCTCCCCTCCCCCCCCATAGTTGACACGCGATTCCACTGGGTATCACATGTGTCCTTGCTCTGAACCCATTTCCATGTTGTTGGTATTTGCATTAGGGTGCTCATTTAGAGTCTCTCCTCAGTCATATCCCCTCCACCCCTTTAGTCAAGCAGTTGCTTTTCATCAGTGTTTTTACTCCCACAGTTTGTCCTCTGCTTGTGGGTAGTGTTTTTCTCCTAGATTCCTGCAGATTGTTCAGGGACCTTACACCGCCACTAATGGAGAAGTCCATTACATTCGATTGTACCACAGTGTATCAGTCTCTGTGTACAATGTTCTCCTGGTTCTACTCCTCTCACTCTGCATCACTTCCTGGAGGTCGTTCCAGTCTCCATAGAATTCCTCCACTTTATTATTCCTTTGAGCACAATAGTATTCCATCACCAACAGATACCACAATTCATAGATTTCTCTTTCCAAAGAAAATGGATAGAAAAATCTGCCCATCAGCTTTGAAGTAAAGAATTTCCCCTAGTATTCGAACATTTACAACACTTTGGTCTTTCTCTTCTTCCGAAGTGGTAGTTTATCCCAGAGAGCTTGTATTTCCAGTAGCATCCAAATGGTGACTTCAGCTCCTTGAATTGAAGGATTTATCTCATTCATATTCAGATAAAAATATTTCTCTAATAAATGAACCATTGAGCCACTAGGTAGTACAGTGGATAGAGTGCTGGACCTAGAGTCAAGATGACTTATCTTGCTGAGTTCAAATCTGGCCTCAGACACTTAATAGCTGTGTGACCCCCGGCAAGTCACTTAACCCTGGTCACCTCAGTTTCCTCTTCTGTCAAATGAGCTGGACAAGGAAATGGCCAACTACTCCAGTGTCTTTGCCAAGAAAATCCCAAATGGAGTCATAAAGAGCCAGACACGAGTTAAAGAACTAAACAATAACAAAGTCAATCTCTACATAAAGTCCTTCCTTTTAAAGTGGTTCAAAAGTGGGATTTTGTTTTCTTTCAGAAAAAGTGGAACTTCTGCCCTTATTTTGAACATGCACTTTGAAAATTGTCCTCTAGAAGGCCACAGCAAACTTCCTTTTGGCCATCAGGCCCTTCATAGACTGCTCCTATTTCTTAACAAAGTCTTCACCAAGAAGCAATGATTTAGAGACCTGCTTCTGAGAAACTTGATGGCTTTTGAAGTTCTTTATAAAACTTCTTTCAGGATTTTTTGAGAAAGTCTTTGTTGCAAGTGCATATTTGTGTAAAAAGCAATGAGTAAGGGGTAGCTAGGTGGCTCAGTGAATAGAGCCAGGCCTGGAATTGGGAGGAACTGGGTTCAAGTCTGGCCTCAGATACTTCTTGGCTATGTGACCTTGGGCCAGTCACTTAACCCCAGTTGCCTAGCCCTTACCACCTTATAACTGATTTCTATTCTAAGATTCTAAGACAGAAGGTAAGGGTTTAAAAAAAAAAAGCAATGAGTGACAACAGTGTGAAGATCTTCATTTTTTTCACTCAGGTAGCAAAATTTCTGGAACTTTTCTTTCCAAGTTCATTTGGCAACAAGTTTTTCACTATTTCCAAAACTCCGATGGCCTTTATGGTTCCCAAAAGAGATTTATCCACAGGATAAGAAGTCTTTTTGATGGCATACGCATGCATTGTTTGTTCCATCATTTCAAATGTATCCAATGCTTCGTGGCCCCATTTGGGATTTTCTTGGCAAAGATATTGGAATGGCTTGACCTTTCCTTCTCCAGCTCATATCAGAGATGAGACCCTGAGGAAAATAGTGAAGTGACTTGCCCAGGGTCACACAGCTACTAAGCATCTGAGGCCAGACTTGAACTCAGGCAGATGAGTCTTCTTGACTCCAGAGCCCCTGTACCACCTAGCTGTCCCTCATTAACAAGACTCCAACAAACGAAAACAAAGAGCTGGCTACTTTGAGGGATACCTATAATTTCATCTTGTATAACAAAGGGAAATGGTGAAGCTGCCCATTTCTCTAGGGCCCGATTCAAAACGTTAGAGAAAATGTCAAATTTTCTTGAAAATATTACAATGGAATCACTTCCACCTTTCCCCTCCTGCCCAGTCCACATGGCCAGCTCAGCTTCTGCGGGGACATTTGGCCTTACTAATGACTCTCCAGGTGTGGGGCAGCTTCTTAGATTTGACAATCTAGTAGCAGCTTTGTAGGATTTTTCAAGAAAAGTTTTTGTGTGACGGGAAATTCAAGTTTTCTATTATATTTCAAACTATGTTATATTTCAAATTCAATTATAATTGAACTTTGTTCATTTGAAAAGAACATGCATGTTTAGATGTATTATCAGAATGGACAGACGTGAGGTGCTCTTTCAATTTTGCTGGCTTCGTGCTACTGTTTGCAAGAGTTTTTCCACACAAAAAGAACTCTGGCTTTTGTGTCCCATTGTGTCTTGTTCATTAATGCAAGAGAAACCACAAAAATACATGGTCTTTAATATACTTCCTTCTCTCTTTCATCCTAAATTGAGTCTATAAGAATATAAAATAAATAAAGCTAAAATATTTTGTTCAACTGATATTTTTAAACAATATTTTCATATGGTTTGAAAGTTGTTTTTTGCTAAATCTATATAGAAATAAATCATTTGTATGTAAATTAAAAGTAAAAGTAGTGTTAAGATATTCAAGAAATACGTGTGACAAATAAAATAAAGCAGGTTTTACAATTTATCTCAAGTTTTAACACTTCTAAAGACTTTTAACCCCTTTTTAGACTTGAGAACATAACAGTAGTTTGCATCTTTCTTGGACAATTTGGCTATTGTTGCTCCAAGTATTGCTTTTCCTAGGGTTGTGTGCATTTCTGTGCCTCCCTGAAAAGAATAGTTTTTATTTCTAATATTGTTTGCAATTTTCTCTCAGTTATTTTTAAATGCAACCAGGTGGCTCAATGGATAGAATGCCAGGCCTGAATACAGGAGATCCTGGGTTCAAATCAAGCCACAGACACTTCCTAACTGTGTGACCTTGGGCAAGTCAGCTAACCCCAGTTGCCTCACCTTTACTACTCTTATGCCTTGGAACCAATACTTAGGAATTGAATCTTTATTATTATTATTAATTTTTATTGTCATGCAAAACACACTCCCATATTGGCCATTGTTATAAGAGCGAAGTCATATGTAACCAAAATCCTGAAATAAAACCATAAATACCCTGATATGAAAGATGACTCCACTCCACCAGTTCTTTTTCTAGAGGTGGAGAGCATTCCCTATCACAAGTCTTTCAGGATCGTCCCAGATCATGGCATTGCTGGGAGTAGCCAAGTTTTCACAGATAATCATCATACAATATTGCTATTACTGTGTACAATGTTGCCCCAGTTCTGATTATTTCACTGTGTATCAGTTCCTGCAGATCTAGCTTTCTGAAATCATCCAGTTCATCATTCCTTACAGCACAATAGTATTCCATCACCAACAGATACCACAATTTGTTCAGCCATTCCCCAATTGATGGACATCCCCTCATTTTCCAATTTTTTGCCACCACAAAAAGAGCAGCTATAAATATTTTTCTACAAGTAGATCCTTTCCCTTTTTTAAAATCACCTCTTTGGGGTACAAACCCAGCAGTGCTATGGCTGTATCAAAGGGCAGGCAGTCTTTTAGCACCCTTTGGGCACAGTTCCAAATTGCCCTCCAGAATGCTTGGATAAGTTCACAACTCCACCAACAATGCATTAGTGGCCCAATTTTGCCACATCCCCTCCAACATTTGCCACTTTCCTTTACTGTCATATTAGCCAATCTGATAGGAGTAAGGTTTTAATTTGCATTTGTCTAATCAAGAGTGATTCAGAACATCTTTTCATATGATTATTGATGGCTTTGATTTCTTCATCTGAAAATTGCTTGTTCATATCCTTTGACCATTTGTCAATTAGATATTGATTCTAAGACAGAAGTGAAAACTTAAAAAAGAAGAAGAAAAGAAAGAAATCTTCAGTGGCATAATAGCTCACCATAAAAATGCTAGCTATTGTTAATATCATCATCATCATCATCATCATCATCATCATCATTATTATTATTATTATTATTATCCACTGTGCCACTTACCTACCTCTCAGACTCATTGTTCTGACTCTTCTTTAATGGGATCCGATCCTGAAATAGTATATTATCTTATGTGTTTGGTTTTTGCTGCTTTGGGGGTAACAAGTACAGTTCTAAATGCATTACAAGGCATCCCCAGAGTGAAATTTCCTTTCCCAAATGCAAGGCTCTGGATCTAGAAGGGATTTGGAAATCCAAGACTTAAAACCAGACTAAATACCCTGTATTTATAGTTTTCACTTGTGTGGTTAAAGAAACTCATGGGAATGCTATCTGTTGTACCCAAAACACCAGAACAGCTGGGATGGAGGAGAATTGAATGAGACGGCTGGGAAAGCCTTTCCAAATGACTGCATTCCAACTTGGTGGTTTCTGCTATTAATCACAGCTAATATTTATGTAGCACTTTCAGGTTTGCAAAGGATACAGAATATATTATCAGCTCTGGGAGTTGGTGCTATTATTATCCCTATTTTATGGATGAGAAAACTGGGGCTAAGAGGGCTGATTTTTTTTTAAGTCACTTAAAATCTATGTGTCCTATAATATGAGCTTTCTTCTTCTCAAAAGACAGGTTAAGTTACTTGCCTAGGATCATACTGCTTAGAAGTATCTGAAATAGGATTTGAATCCAGATCTTCCTGACTTTAAGTCCATTATGCTATCAAGAACCTTCTAAATTGGATTGGATGAAAAAAAATAAATTGGATTGGATGGAGGAAGGTAATTTCTTTTTCCTTCCTTCCCCAATTGAAAATGGAGGTACCAGATCAGGAGATGTTGCACCAGCAGGAATCGACTCTGTGGTGTGGAGTGGATCTTTGACTGCCTAACGTACCTTTCTACTGCTATACTCCATGCATGTGCCCACTCTTGCTTTTGATGCCATGTATGTATTTACCAGACAACATGTGTATGCGAGTGTCAGGGCAGTCCAAATGTTTTGTTTATATAAATAAATAAATAAAACTTTCACCTTCCATCTTAGAATTACTACTGTGTATTGCTTCCAAGACAGAAGAGTGGTAAGGGCTATGCAATGGGGGTTAAGTGACTTGCCCAGGGTCACACAGCTAGGACATGTCTGAGGCCAGATTTGAACCTAGGACCTTCCATCTCTAAGCCTGGTTCTCCATCTACTGAGCCACCCAGCTGCCCCCTGTTTTGTTAATATTGTTCTTTATTGTTTTTGTTGTTCAGTCATTTTAATCATGACTGGCACTTTGGGACCCCATTTGAGGTTTTCTTGGCAAAAATGCTGAAGTAGTTTGCCATTTCCTTCTCTAGCTCATTTGACAGATGAGGAAACGGAAGCAAACAGGGGTAAGTGACTTACCCAGGGTCACACAGCTATGAGACCAGACTTGAACACAGGAAGATGAGTATTATCAGCTCCAGGCCTGGCACTTTTTCCACCGTGTCACCTAGTTGCCTTTCTATGTGACATTTCAATAAATGCCTTTGCTTTGAGCTGTGCAATACTCTGGAGGATAACTGAAGACAGATGTCCTGCTTGGGCTTGTGAACTGTAGTTTAAGGAATAAACTCTGGATCCAAAGTGGCTTCTCTCCAGGGGAGCCATCGCACTCGTACAAGCTGACAAGGTAGTCCAGAGGGGCCACTATTTGTTGCCTTCCCAGAATAGAAAGGCTGAAAGGAATCATTGAGTCCAATCACCTCTTTTTACAGAAGAGACAACTGAAGCTCAGAGAGAGCAACTGATTTGGCCAAGATCACAGAATAAGTTCATGGCAGAATTAGGACCAAGACACAAATGTTCTGACTCCTCTTTGTCTAGTGCTTAGAAGAAGTTGTTTGTTTGTTTTTAACCCTTACCTTCCATCTTGGAGTCAATACTGTGTATTGGTTCCAAGGCAGAAGAGTGGTAAGGGCTAGGCAATGGGGGTTAAGTGACTTGCCCAGGGTCACACAGCTGGGAAGGGTCTGAGGCCAGGTTTGAACCCAGGATCTCCTCTAAGCCTGGCTCTCAGGATAATGAGCCACCTCGCTCCACCCCCCCCCCCCCCACACACACCTTAGAAGAAGTTTTTCAGTTTTTTGAAAAGGGAGCTAATATTTTTTTAAGTCACTTCAAATCGGTGTCCTATAACACGAGCTTTCTTCTTCTTGAAATCTTTCTGGCCAATCACAACACCATCAATCAGAGGAAATAACAATTATTTCAACAAGTGTTTAGAATTGGACAGAACATAAATTCATTACAAAAGCCAATCCCAAGCTCTCCAAAGTCCCTCGATCATGCTAAGCCTTATTCAGCCAGAACAAAAAGTCTTTCCATCGTCTACATCCAATTTTGTTTGTTACTCTAAAGCCTCCCAGGAGGGGAGTATTTTTAATGAGCCCAACAATGCGGATACCCCTGTCATCTGGCAGCATCTTTCACAGAGAGTCAGAATTCCCTCAGCCTCTAGCCTCTGCCATGATCCAAACAGGAGGGCTCCAGGGGGCTGGCCCCAGATGGGAGCAGATTGGTAGATCCACAGCAAGGCTTGGTAGCCTTCTGCAAGTAGTGTCCCAAGATGCTGACCTTATTCTTCAAGCCATGGCCCAGGCCTTGGGGGGAAAGAGGAATTTGAGTAAACAGAGAGTATTTGGAAGGAAATAATATAACATATAATATATATAGAGAGAGATATAGATAACACATACATATTTCTTTTTTTTTTAAAACCTTTACCTTCCATCTTGGAATCAATACTGTGTGTTGATCCCAAGGCAGAAGAACTGTCAGGGCTAGGCAATGGGAATTAAGTGACTTGCCCAGGGTCTCACAGCTAGGAAGGGTCTTAATCCAGATTTGAACTCAGGACCTCCCATCTCTAGGCTTCAATCCCTTGAGCTACCCAGCTGTCCCCTACACATACATATTTCTGAGGAATTCTATCAATTTAATGTTAACATGATTCAGCTTCTTTATAAATACATAAATTCCCAAGCCTCCAGGGTTAAACCTGCCAGCCAATCACACTTTAGTAAGAATTACTTTGATTCTGGGGGTAGTTGGTGGCTCAGTAGATTGAGAGACAGGTCTAGACACTAGAGGTCCTAGATTCAAATCCCTGGGCAAGTCACTTAACTCCCAAGGCCTAGCCCTTACCAGTCTTCTGCCTTAGAACCAATAGGCAGTATTAATTCTAGGAGTGAAGGGGAAGGGTTTTAAGGGGAACAAAAAGAATTGCTTTGATTAGATTTCTTTTCTACCTAATTTGCTAATTGAGAACCAGCCACATTCATCTGAAGGAATGAGAATTTGGTATGGGAAAAAGATAGTTTGGGATCATGGAGTGCTGTAAGATGAATCCTGGATGGTCTTTAAAAATGGGGGGAGGGGGGTTTGAAGGGTGATATCCCTTAAAAGGACTCAAGTTCAATTTCACATATACTTATCACTGATTAAGTGATTTCCAAATGGTTGGTTGGTTGATCAAAAGTTCAGTCTTGGGCCCTGTGCTCCAGTTATAAAAATAATTAAGACACTGCCTCTTCCTCTAAAAGGCTAACAGTATTACTAGAGGTAAGCCAAACAGTCAATCAGTTAAATGATTAATAGAGAAGAATAGAAAATTAAGTGCTAGAGGGGATAGTACAGGTTGGAGAGCTGAGTGCCTGCCCGGCTCAGCCATGAACTCTGTGTATGATCGTGGGCAAGCAGACTTTCCTCTCCAGTTTCCTTCTCTGTAAAAGGAGAGAGCTGGACTAAATAGTCCTTAATGCCCGTCTCCGGAACGCTAGCATTCTCTGATTCCATTACTTTGTAACTCATGGCTCAGACCCTGACCCTCTGGAGTTAAACCGGTCGCATTGAAGCCTAGTGGCTTCTTATAGTTTCTTTTTTGGGCCCATGCTTCTTCTTAGAATTTCCCCTGAGAATATTAGAATTTGGATTATCTGGGTCACTACAAAAAAGAACCCTCTAAGCATTCAGGCTAGCAAAGATCAAATATAGCTTTATTTAATTCAACAAACAACAGCAACAACAAAAAAACACCACAAAAGACATTCAAATCAACTAACAGTAAAGACAACTGCCTTCTCAGCTCTGGTACTACTCCACCTTCCCCAGGACTCTTTACAGGTGTTCAGATTCAGTCTTGCCCTAGGGGTTCTATGCTACTTTCAATGGAGCCCCCCCCCCTTCCTCTTAGAATTATTTTTTTCCCCTAAACCCTTCCCTTCCCTCTTAGAATCAGTACTGTGTATTGGCTCCAAGGCAGAAGAGTGGTAAGGGCTGGGCAATAGGGGTTAAGTGACTTGCCCAGGGTCACACAGCTAGGAAGTGTCTGAGGTCAGATTTGGATCCAGGACCTCCCGACAATCCACTGAGCCACCCAGCTGCCCCCTTCCTCTTAGAATTATAAAGAAATGCATCTAGGAGAAACATGGCAGAACCCTGGTTACTCACTGGCCCTTTATCACCACTTGAATGAAGTTCACTGGTTATGAAGCTTCCCACTTCTTCCCACAAGGGAAAAGCACTTAAGGCTACCAGAAAGCCAAGCAGCCCCTTTCCCGTGAAGATGAGTCCCCTCTTTGTCAGGGACCTATAAATCCAATGTACTTACACTTCTAGGCAATTAGCCCCTGCTCTAAAGGAAAAGTGCCTGGACTCACTAAAGGGTCAAACCCCTCTCTCTGGACCAGCACAATCCCCTGGTACATATCTGAGTACCAGCAAAGGAGAAAGTACAGGTTTGCTCCTCCACACTGAGGCTCTGCCCTTTTTGCAACTTGGTTTCAGATTCCTGTTGGCCCAAAGACTCCTTTGCTGAGTCTAAAGAACATAGTCCAATAACTGCGGTTTGGTTTGGGAGCTTGGTATGGTCTTGGAAGATCCTGTACTGGGTCTGGGAGACTTATTCTAGGAATAACTACATCGATCTGCTTCGGCCACTCCACTGTGGCTAGCTTGTGCTCCTTCATCCTGAGCCTGGCATCAGTCGTCTTGCCTTTCCTGCCACTGCCAGTCCCCTCTCCCTTCCCTGGGATCAGGCCATTCTCTGGAGGGGACTTGTAGACATGCAGGTTTCTCATTAGGGAATCAAGTTCAAGTTTCTGTTCAGAGCCTCTCTCCAATTCTGACAGTCTCTACCTGTGTAACCCTCACATCCTCCAGGTTTCTCTTTAAGGATCAAGCCCCAAAGTTTGTGACTTAGTCATAGCTTTATCCGAGTCATCGTTGTGCAACTCATTCTTTATAAACTTCATTGCCAATTATCTTCAGGTGGTGATAAAGGGCCACTAAGCACCCAGGACCCTGCCAGGCTCCTCCTGGCCACATCCTCTTTGATTTGAAGAGGAAAAGAGAGAAGGAGGACTTCAAAGGAAGGTGGTCATAACAGGACAGTGGGTTGTTGTACATCCTTCATTTCTTTTTTTTTTTAAACCCTTACCTTCCCTCGTAGAATCAGTACTGTGTATTGGCTCCAAGGCAGAAGACTGGTAAGGGCTAGGCAATGGGGGTCAAGTGACTTGCCCAGGGTCACACAGCTGGGAAATGTCTGAGGCCAGATTTGAACCTAGGACGTCCCGTCTCTAGGGCTGGTTCTCAATCCACTGAGCTACCCAGCTGCCCCACATCCTTCGTTTCTAAGAGGCCCAATGGCATCATATTGGTCATGTCTTGACTTGTGTCTGGATTGGTTTGGAGACAGAGTTGCACAAAGTTATCAGCCTCACTTTCTCCTCCAGAGTCATCCAAGTCCAGTGGCAAGACAAAAATCAGGACCACCGAAGTAGCTCTGGATGCAATGGATGACTGTGGTCTTTGGTGTCTGATCAAGCTTGTAAGAGTTCCACCTGCTCCAGCTACCTTTAGGGCTGTTGGAACAAATTGTTCTCATATGCTTATTCTGCTAGAGAAAGTCTTCATGTGCGAGGGGTAGACATCCCCCTAAGTCACTGATGGATTTGAGGTCTATCAGTTACCTTCAACCTGGTTTAGCCTGTCTGCTCAAAAAGTTGTACTAGTATGTGATGGCTGTACATGCTACTTCTTAAAGCCACAGGTGAGAGTTGAGTGAAAGGTAGACACCAAAGCTAGATAATCAGCCCTGAAAAGGACTTGGAAAGCCCTCACCCCAGAAGTGCTAGTCCTTCCTAACACCCCATACACAATGGATGGGAGCTGGTAAACAGAGAGAAATGAGGAGGGCATTCCAAGGGCACAGAATAATCAGTCCCAGAGGTAGGAGTGAGCTTGGTATATTCAGGGGTAACGAGGACACCAGCTTCCAGTCTGTGGAACAGACTAGATTGTCTGTGACTTAAATTCAAGCAGTGAAGTTGGTCTGGGCAAGCTATCATGGTGGATTTTCCTGTGTCTGCATGAGAAAAAGATGGGGCTGAGGGGTGCAAAGCCATTGCAAAAGCGATTCTGTGAACTGAACCATGGGGCATCTCTAAGGAAGCATCAAGAACCCTATCTCTCTGCATCCTCCAAAGCTCAGGCCCTATTATTCACATGCCAGTTAGTTTTATCTCATCAGGATATTCTGAGGAAAGCACTTTGCCAACCATAGATGCTATAGAAATAGAAGCGGTTTTGATTCTTAATATTATTTTCTCAAGGGAGTGGTGATCTGTAATGACAATTTTCATATAATATAGTCATAGAATCTTCATGTTGGAAGGATCCTTAGAAGTCATTGAGTCTAACTTCAAAGCCAACACAGTAATCCCTGACAGGTCCTCTTCACTAAAATCAATCAATAAATTAATTAGAAATTAGAAATTTTAATTGGTACCTCTTGCTCTTTTTCCACCTTCAGTTCCTAATATGTTCCTCTCCCAATGCTAAAGCTGCCCCCTGCAACAAATCATCCCTTGTAATTGTCTTTTCCCTACCTATCTGCTTTTGTCCCATTCTCTACACTTGAATTATATTCTAGTTAATCTCCACCGGCCCATTATTTTCCAGAGATGAGACCAGTTTTGTACAAGTGGCCTTCAAATGAAGCTTCTTACTAGCTTATGCTCTAATATGTATGCTAAGAAAGCCAAACCTATTTGAGGAGGAGGCTCTGGCTTTGGAATCATGGCATGTAGGTTTAAATCCAAGCTCAGCTGCTTTGAGAGGTCAAGAACTAGAAAGATGATTGTCCTACTGACCTCTGCTGTAGTCAAACCACACCTAAAGTATTGCGTTCAGTTCTAGGTACTATATTTTAAGGAAGACATTCATAAATTGGAGAACATCAAAATGAGAGCACCCAAGATGGTGAAGGGTCTTGAAATGACATCAAACAAGGACTTCTCAAAGGAATGAAGGATATTTAGTTTAGAGAAGAGATAATTTAGGGGAAGTTACCTTTGATATCTTGGACACATCACTAAAGTCGTCTGAACTTCAGTTTCTTTCTCTATGAAATGAAAGGATTGGGACGAGGTGACTTCTGAGGTCCCTTCTTCTCTGGATCTGTGATCCTATGATTCTCCCTATGATCTCATTAGGTCTCCCACTATCACCATGACCACACACACATACTTTTATTTTCCAGTTAGAAAAAATGCATTGGTTATAGACATCTTGGGAAATCTTGCTTTTCTATTTATATTCTTGCCATGGCTCAGGGAAAAAAAGATTTTAATGCATTTTTTCAAGTCAATCTTTTCAGTGAATTAAATCAACTTGTATACAGCTCTTCTGTATTGCTGGCAAGAAAACAAGCTCCTAATCTGGTTGTTGAAATCTTGTTGTTTATCCAGATATCTTCCTCTGTTGTTTTATCTGCTTTCTCTCTGATGCCCCTTGCAAATTTTAAATATGTTCTGTCTCAAGATTTTCATGGAAGCTAATTATGTTCTCAGATTATAAGCATCTGTTGGCAGTAGTACTGGAAGGAGAATGGGAATGTTGTCATTTAAAAAATAAGATTAGCACATTAGCACTACTAAATTCATAAGTTCTGAAGCCTTTTAGAATCTAGAGAATTTGGAATTTTAAAAATAATCATATTTATGGAGGAGAATTCCCAATATAATTTTAAAATTGAGTTAGGTTATCCTTCAAGGTTCTCTGTCTGTCTCTGTGTCTTTTTCTCATCTCTGTCTCACTTTTTCTCTAGTAGTTAAAATGAGCCTAACCATCTTATCCAACCAACACCTGCACAGGAAACCCTCCTACAGGATACTCGAACAGTGATCCTCCAGTGAGAGAAAACTCACTGCCTCACAAAGCAGTCCTTTCTACTCTCATTCTATAATTTTTCTTCATATCAAGCTTAAATTTGTCTTCTTCCCACTTCTGCTCATTGTTCCCATTTCTGCTGTCCAGGCCAGGGAGAGTCCTTACCATTCTTTTGCATTGGAACCAATAGTTAGTATTGATTCTAAGACAGAGAAAGATTTTTAAAAATAAAATAAAATGGAGATATTGGCACCTATTGTTGAAGTAATTGTAACTTTGTATTGGAAACAAGCCCACGACTACCTTGGAAAGGTAGGATCTGACACAACTTCTCCTTCTTGTATTAGTGGCTCACATACTCCTTGGGGTAAGAGCTTTATTGACACAGGGAACTCCAGAATGAAGGAACTGGGCACTGAGGTTAAGTGAATTACCAGGGTTACACAGCCATCATGTGTCAGAGGGGAGACGAGTTCAGGTCCTCCTGGCTTTGAGGCTGGCTCTCTCTGTCCATGCAGATTTGGTTTTCCAATCTTTTAGACACTGAAAATACAAATACTAAAGTGAAGCAGCCCCTACCCTTCAAGAGCTTCCATTCAACCAAGAGTATATATGCATATTTGCAGATAAATGCAAGACAAAAACAAAGTAAATTCAATGATGGAGAATACACTACTCTTGAAGAAAGTACGGTTTCCTTTTCTTTTCTTTTTAAACCCTTACCTTACTGTGTGTTTGTTCTAAAGCAGAAAAGTGGTCAGGGCTAGGCAATGGTGGTTAAGTGACTTGTCCAGGGTCACCCAGCTAGGAAGTGTTTGAGTTCAGATTTGAACCCAGGACCTCCCATCTCTAGGCCTGGCTCTCCATCCACTGGGCCACCCAGCTGCCTCCTAAGGTTTCTATTGAGTCTTTTTTTAAACCCTAAGATGCTGTCAATCTCAATTCTAAGACAGAAATACATCAAGGACTAGGCAGTGGGATTATGACTTGCCAGGGTCATATAGCTAGGAAGAATCAGAGAGCAGATTTGAGCCACCATGCTAACTAGACCATTGTACTGACTGTTGTTTGTTTTATTTAAAACCCTTCCTTTCTGTCTTAGAACTGATATTAAGGAACAAGCCATCAAAGAACTCCCTAAGTCAAAATGCCCAGGGCCAGATGGATTCACAAATAAATTCCATCAAACATTCAAAGAACAGCTAACCCCAATACCATACAAACTATTTGACAGAATAAGCAAAGAAGGAGTTCTACCAAATTCCTTTTATGACACAAATATGGTACTGATTCCAAAGCCAGGCAGGTCAAACTAGAGAAAGAAAACTATAGACCAATCTCCTTAAGGAACAAAGATGCAAAAATCTTTACTAGAATTAATATTAAGTCTAGGCTCCAAGACAGAGAATGGTAAAGACTAGGAAAGTGGGGTTAAGTGACTTGTCCAGAGCCACATATCTAGGAAATATCTGAGGCCAAATTTGAACCTGGGACCTCCCCCTCCCATCTCCAGGGCTGGCTCTCTAGCCACTGCATCACCCAACTGCCCCTCCTTATATTGAGTCTTAAAGGGAGCTCGTGATTCCAAGAGGAAGCGATGAGGAAGGAGAATAATCCAGCAACAGGGGACAACTTTAGAAAAGGTAGGAGGTGGGAGGTAGACTGTCCATTCTATGGTATGCCCAAAAGGCCAGTCTGGCTGAATCCTAGAGTACATGAAGGGAGGGAAGAGAGAATCAGTCTGCAAATGAAAACTGGAGCCAGATTATGAAGATCTTTAAATGCCAAACAAAAGAGGGAATGTTTTGCAATGGGAGCCCCTGAAATTTCTTAAGCAGAATGCCATGATCAAACCTGCATTTTAAAAATATCCCTTTAGCAAATGGAGGATGAATTAAGGGCCCACATAGTGGGTCCTATGTGCAGGGCAGGGAGCTAGGTGGCACAGTGGATAGAGTGCCAGCCCTGGAGTCAAGAAGACTCTTGTCTTCCTGAGTTCAAATCTGGCCTTAGGTATTTATTAGTCGTGTGACCCTGGGCAAATAATTTAATTCTGCCTCAGTTTCTTCATCTGTAAAATGATCTGGATCACTCTATTGCAAATATTAATAATATGGAAATAGGTTTTGATCAATAATGCATGTAAAACCAAGTAGAGTTGCTCATTGGCTATGGGAGGGGGGAGAGAGAGGAAGGGAGGAGGGAAAGAACATGAATCATGTAACCATGGGAAAATATACTAAATTATTTAATTAAATAAATTTTTAAAGAATGATCTGGAATAGGAAATGCCAAGTCAGACCAGTATCTTTACCAAGAAAATCCCAAACAGGATCACAAAGAATCAGACATGACTGAACAATAACAGCAATATACAGGACACTGGAGTTAGTACTGAGAATGCAAGAAAATGTGCCCTTAATGAGTTCTTCATTTTTCAAGGCCCAGTTCAATTTCTGTTCTCTCTATGAAATCTTGTTTGTCCACCAGAGCCCACTGTGAGCTCTCCCTCTACAATTCCCACTGGGATTTGTACCAGTCCTTTGGCCTTTAACATAGTAATAACATCTCACACTTCTATAATGATGCCTGGCTTGCCAAGAATTTTCTTGGTGCCTGTGTGATGCTTGTTATTACAGATGTGGAAGCAGATGGTCAGAAAAGTAAAGCACCTTGTGCCTGGTTATATATAGCAAGTAATAGAGCCAAGATTCGAACCCTGACCGTCTGAGACCAAGGACTCTTTTCACTCTACCCCCATTGTCTCCATGAATTATGGGATGGTACTTATTATTCCTTCTAATGTTAGTATTTTTTCATATGTGAGTCTTGTCTCCTTGGCCAGATTGCTGCTTCTCCATCAACAACCTTGTGGAATTCATCATTAACTCTATTTGCAAGGTACTAATCTCAGCGAGGTGCTGAGGACACAAAGACATAAGAGACAGATGAGCAATGATGCATTCTACAAGGATGCTAATGTCTTCCCGAACACCTTCCTCATTGCTCAAACCAGAATGCCCAAACAGCTAATCAATGAAATCTATAGAGATACCACGGAGAGAATATTCTTTCACATTTCATTGTCAACACCTATTTGGTTCAGGGTTTTGTTTTCTGTGGTTCAAAAAAAAAAAAAGCCTACAATTTACTGGCTGCATTTTAGAACCACGAGATGAGCAGCTACGAGTACCTGGTCAGAGTAGGGACCTGGGCCCTAGAGAGGCTGGCACTGAAATAAGAATAAGAATAAGATTTATTTATATAGAAACATTTATATTTAAATCACATTTTATATTTTTATATAAATTTATATAGCGCTTTAAGGTTTGCAGAACATTTTCCATATATCTTATTTGTTTCTTATGACAACCCTGTGAGATAGGAACTATTATTATCCCTATTTTATAGGAAAGGAAACTGAGGCTGAGAGAGATTAAGTGATTTACCCAGAGTCACACAGCTAATAAGTGTTTGAGGTGGAATTTGAATTCATGTTAAGTCCAGCATGCTTTCCACTAAACCATGTCCCCTCAATAAGCAAGAATATCAAAAGTCAAAGTAGACAGAAGAGCCAGCGAGCTAGAAAGAAATCTCATGGTCTAAAGTCATAGAAGCCTAGATTTTTGAGCTATGAGGGACCTCAGAGATCATCTAGTTGAACACTTTCTTTTTAAGAGATGAGGAAACTGAGGCTGAAGAGAAGTTAAATGACTTACCCCAGGACACACAGGAAATGTCATGGGTAAAATTCGAATGAAGGATCTTGGACTCTAAATACATTGAAAGCTTTCTTCTCCACCACAGTTTCTTAAGGCAGGTGGTTGAGAATTCTAGAAGTGGAGGGGCCATGTCAATACCAACAGTTAAAAAAACAGGACTAGGGCTCAGGAACAAGAACTCCTGAGCTCTCCATCAGCTTCTAGCTTTGCAAATCTTATAATGGGAGCTAGTACAAACAAACAGGAATGGGACTGATGGTGAGAGGATGGAATAGAAAGGAAGCACCTTTTGAGACTTTTCCCCTCCCTGGTATGCATTTCAGTTTCTCCATCTATAAAATGAAATTAAAACACAAAATGAGAGAGATCTCTGAGCATGCTATTCAATGATCTATATTCTAACATTCCTCATTCTAAGTTTCCTTTCAGCTCTGATGTTAAATATTCTGATATTTTAGGAGACAACTAACTAGTGTAGTGGATAGAGGACTGGATTTGGATTTCAGGAAGAGAGGAGTTCAAAGTCTGCCTCAGATGCCTCCCCAATATGAGACCTTGGACAAATCATTTAACTTCTCTCAGCCTCAGTTGCCTCAATAATAATAATAATAATAATAATAATAATAATAACAATAACAATAATAATAACAATAGCACCTATCCTCCCAGGGTTTTTGTGAACATAAAAATGAGATGATCTTTGTAAAGCACTCTGCAAAACTTTGAATTCAAGTGATTAAATGTTAGCAAATATTATCCTTCAAGTTCCCTTCCAGCTCTGATATGCTGTGTTCTAAGATCCCTTCCAGCTCTGGCATGTTCTAAGTTCTCCTTCAGCTTTGATCTTCTGTGTTCTGAGATCCCTTCCAACTCTGACATGCTATATTCTAAATCTCTTTTAGCTCTGATATTATAGATTCTAAATTCTCCTTTTGTTCTGATATTCTGTGTCAAGGCCCCTTCGAACTCTGATATTTTCTAATTTTGTGTAATCATTGCCTTCCCTGCAAAAGAACTAAATTCCACCTCTTCCCAGTGGAGCTACCATTCTTGGTCTTGACTTTATTTTAGTCTGTAACTACAATGTCTGTTCCTGGTCCCCAAGTAGACTCTTGTCTTCCACCCCTAAGAGAGACATTTTGATAAATGAGATTATCAATTCTTATCACAGTTTAGTATAAACTGCTGAAAACAGTGGCCACAGATAAACAAGTATATTCTGCTTGTATGTTTTTATCTAAAGACTAAATAGAGCAGCTTGTGTCTAGCATCTAAATTGTGTTTCTTAACAAGAGATCCTCTGGTTAGGGGAAATCACAAATCCTGGATCTTTTTTTAAGGCTCTAATAAATGAATTTCTGGTAAAAAAAAAAAGAAAAAAATATTTTTTTTTTAGGTAGGTAGTCTCAAAATTACCAAATAGTTGATTTTTTACTAAATAAGCCATCTGTGATTCAAGCATAAATGTTCCCATCTTGGTTGTTGAATTCTGTTTTCCATTCTTTCTCCTTTAGAATAGTGTTAGCTGACACAGCTATAAGCCAGGAAGCCTTTCATCCCTTCCCTTTAATAATAAATATTTCCCTTTTATAAGAAAAGCCTTTTCCTCGCAACAACTCAGTAAGATAGGTAGTACAACTATAAGAACTCCCATTTTAGAGAGAAGGAAAGCTTTAACTTCTTCCTCGGCCATACACTGAATTAGTGGGAAATCATGGAATAGAATCCCAGGTCTTCTAACTGTAGGTCCTGGGCTCTGTCCATTATTTATATAGGATATCTTTCTATTCAGGAATGATTCTAGGTTGTTGGGTTAGGAGAGGCTGAGTAGGATGGGATTGAATTTGGACAGCCCAGATCATTTTCAGTGTGTCAATGCTTGGGGCAGAATCCTGAGGGGCTGGAGTTTGAGTGATTTTCTGGGCATCTCTCTCTTTCTTTCCAATTTTTAAGACATTATTTTCTTCAATGAGTTTTTGTATTTCTTTTATCATTTGGTCAATTTTTCTTTTTTTGGTGATATTTTGTATCTCTTTTACCATTTGACAAATTCTGTTTTTTTAGGATGTTTTTTATGCCTCTTTTACCAACTTGTTATTTCTTTTTTTCATAATTTTCTTGCATCACTCTGACTTCTTTCTCTACTTTTTCTTCTACTTCTTTTATTTGATTTTTAAAATATTTTTTGCTCCTTTTAAAAAGCTTTCCCAGAAATTCTTATTGGGTTTGTGTCAATCTGAAATTTTCTTTGAGACTTCTCCCGTAGTTGTTTTCATATCATTGTCTTCTGAGTTTGTGTTTTGATCTTCTCTGTCACAGGTTTTATGGTAGGGTTTTTTTAATATAATTTGCTCATTTCTCATTTTTCTAATCTATTTCTTAACTTTCAGCTATATATTTACATTGTACTCTATTCATCCAAATATGGGGATAAGTCTCAAGTTCAGGCTTTCTCAAGTCACTATTTTTTAGAGTTAGTTCTGGGGTTCTTTAAGTATTTAGTAATTCCAAAGTCGTGTGATCAGGAAGAAGTATAGTCACTGCTCTCCTGGTCTTGTATTATGGAAGAGGCATGAAGAAAGAGAGGATTTGCAGGACAAGCCAGGCATGCAGACCAAGCTGGGGGCCTGATCTGCAAAATCAAGGTGAAGATTCCAAATGGAATGTTCCCAGGAGGAGGCAGTTGGGAGCCTGGCCAGAGGAGAGGAACTGAGACTTTGGCTCTCTTTAGGGGTTACTGACCAAGGGAGAAACCTCTTCTCTGGGTTCCTGACCAAACTGCCTTTTTTGATCTAGGCAGAGAGTGACCTTTGGGTTTTGACAGAGTCTGAACTTGAATTACTCAAGCAGAAATTATCTGACTGAAGGAGAAAGATTTAACAGTTGTCCTCCATCTCTCTGGCTGTCTCTGTGTCACAGTTGTGACTAGACTGACATTTCCCACACTCTCTTAATTCTCCTTACAGACTAGGGACAAACCTCACCCCACTCACCTTCAATTCCCATCCTGCCCTATCTTTCCCATTAAACCTCCTTACCTGAGAAAGAGAACAAGAGTATTTTCTCTAAATCTCACAGTTCACCTTTGAGTTACATAGAAAGGTGGCTGACCAACAGGGGGAGGGGAAAAGGGGCAGGAAGTCATGGGTGGAAAGCTGGGAGGTGAAGGGTGGCATTCAGGGAGGAAGGAATTATCTTGACTTATTAGCCATTAGTGATCTATAGGCAGCTCCAGAGCACCCCTTTAGCAGTATCTATCTCTCTAGCATTATCTCTCATCTATCTCCATTATAACTAGGCAGCCTCAGGTGTCCCCTAGTAGTAGCTCTCTAGCAGCCAGAGTATATTCCAGTTATTACAACCAGAAATAGTTCCACACAGATTACCATTCTTTTATTACAGTGCTCTGGTCCTTACCCAGGAAGATTCACTGTTCTGGTATAACCACAAGTGTTCTTCTTTATCATGGAAACTCAACCCCAAACTGTATATGGGCTATTGAGTTGGTGACTACATCTGGTCCTATACCCAGTTATCACAGGGATCCCTATAATCTCTTTCTGACCAATTGTCTAATCTTTTTGCCAACTTTTGGCCAAGAGCTCCCATAGCTCCTGCTGTTGCCGCTATAGATTCATAGCTAGAGTTATCACCACATGTACTCCAGGTCAATCCTGAGTGTCACAGATCTCTCCTGTCTTGGGTTGAGAAAGTGTCTCTCCTTTTGTTGGCTGTGCCACTCCAGAATTCAGTTTGAGGAATTATTTTAAAATCATTTGGAGAGTACTATTGGGAGAGTTGGACTGGAGTCTCCCTCTTCTTCTCCAACTCCTGTGTTTTACCCACTTCACTTCTTTCCTATAATGGCTTAGCTCTTTCCCCACTCTCTAGCCACTGGAATCAGTGGGACCTTCAAAACTTTTCTTGTTGATTTGGGAGACAATCCAATCCAGGCAAAGATCTAGCGTCTGTGGCTACTTATAGCCCTATGACTTAGCATCATGCCCTTCCTTATTTCTCAGTTTCAGTAACCTGAGTTTTCCCTTCATTCTCTTGAACACATGCTTCTTACTAGGCTCCCATCTTATCCACCCACGCCTGAGTTGCTGCCTTTGTTCATTGCCCATGTCCTACAGGACTAGGATCCTGTCTTCCTCGGTTGATGACACCTTCTAATTTGTCTTTGCCCTTAATGGCTCCTCTCAGCCTCTCACCTTCCTGAATCCTTAAGATCCCCTAGGCCCTTTCTTTTTTTTTTTTAAACCCTTACCTTCCGTCTTGGAGTCAATACTGTGTATTGGCTCCAAGGCAGAAGAGTGGTAAGGGTAGGCAATGGGGGTCAAGTGACTTGCCCAGGGTCACACAGCTGGGAAGTGTCTGAGGCCAGATTTGAACCTAGGACCTCCCGTCTCTAGGGCTAGCTCTCAATTCACTGAGCTACCCAGCTGCCCCCCCTAGGCCCTTTCTGAGGACTAGGACTAGTTTCAGAATCCTCATGGAGGTTACTCTGACCAATCTGCCTATCTAAGGTATGAGTTTCAGATAGGATATAATCCAGTGGCTAAGAATATATGTCCACAGCTAGTCCTAGAGGTAGCATCATTAGCGTGTAACAGAGGTAGAGGCAATGACTATATCTATATAGGCAGAGACCATTGAAGGGAGCTAAAGAAGGGCCAGCCATATTCTTTGTTTGGAAATAGAAAGGACTATCTCCAGTCAGCATAAAGGTCATAGAGATCATGGTTTCCTATGGATCTCTCTTAGAATCCTGCCCAGTGCAAGTTCCGTTATTAAATCTCCCTCTAGAATTTTATGAATGAAATGGGGATGGGGATATAAATAAAAGGAATTCCCAGTCCCAAAATTGAGGAAACCAGTCCCATTCCTTGTGTCTGCCCATGAGAAGTTCAGAAAGGAGTCCTAAGCACAACAGTCTTCATTAAGGTACCTTGCCAGTCTTCCTGTCTTCTCTCATCCAAACCTTCTCTGCTATAGCTAGGCTTCTGTCCTCCTGGTCCCCTAGATACACAGCCATTTCCTTTTCTCTCCACCCTGGCACCTTCCCTCTGCTTATAATAATAAAAATCTAATTCATCTGCTGCTCCAAATCTGCCCAACCTTTGAGGTTCACCCCAAGTTCTACCTCCTCTAGGAAGCTTTTTTAAAGCTCTGCAACCCATAGTGATCTCCTTTTCTCTTAGAAGAGCACTTAGAGCCCCCCCACCCAGCCACAAGGTTTATCACTTAGTTGTTCTCTAATTATATGTTAGCCTTACTGGATACAGCTCTGATTATATGATTGGAACTCAGGGGACCATAAACAGATTAAAAACTTGATTTGTCTGCCAATGGTCCAGTTGCATGAACAAACATAGAAACAGCTTGATTTTTGTGTTCAGAATCTGCATGAGACCAAAGTAAAATGATGGTATGTTAGTCTCATTTCTTCAGCTACATTTGAAAGCTCCCTGAGGGAAGAGACCGTGCCTTACTCTTCCTAGTATTTTTCCACAGACTTAACAGCAGGCTGGGAAGATTTGTAGTCATCATAAAATTTAGAGCTAGAAAGTACCTTAGAGAAGCTCTGGCTCAACCTCTTAATAAATAGAGGAATAAGAAAAGGTATCTCAAAGAAAGTTGCTCATGAGCTGAAAAGTGAAGGAAGCTCAATTCTAAGAAGCAGAGGGGAAGAGGGAGTAACGATCTAGACAGGGGGGATAGCCTGTGACAGAAAATGGAGGCCAATGGTAGAATGACTGGGAAACAGCTCTTAGACCACTTTGGCTTGAACATACAGAATTTGAGATAATCTTGGAAAGGTACTCTAGGTTTAGATTGTGACAAACCAAACTGAAGAGTTTTAATTTTATCTTTGAGATAATAGGGAGCCATTGAAGTTTCTTGAGCAAAGAAGAGCCACAATCAGACATGCTTTAAGTAGGGTTTTTTTGGGCATTTGTGTGGAGAATAGATTGGAGAGATGAGCAACGAGGTGATGGGAGTTCAGTTAATAGATTGTTACAATGTCTATGAAAGAGGTGATAAAAACCCGAATAATCAGTCAATCAAAAAACATTTAATAAGTCTACTCCTCATTAGAAACTGCACCAAGCACTTAGGTTACAAAGGCAAAAAACAAAAACAAAAACAGTCCCTGCTCTTGAAGAATTCACAATCTAATGGGGGAGAGGACATGCAAACAATTATGTATAAACAAGATATACACAGAATAAATGGGAGAGAATCATAAGAGAAAAAACACTAGAATTAAAGGGGATCAGAAAAGCTTTCTTGTAGAAGGTAAGATTCAAGTTGGGGCTTGAAGGAAATCAGGGAAGCCAGAAAGTAGAAATGAAGAGAGAAAGAAAATCTCAGGCATGATAGGATTCTAGTTGGGACTTAAAGAAAGCCAAGAAAATCAGTAGGTGGAGAAAAGGAGAACATTCCAGGAATGGAGGACAGTCAGAAAAAAGTGTCTAGAGCCAAGAGATGGGGTGTCTTGTTGGTTCAATAGCCAGGAGGCTGGTGGATTGAAGAGTCACTCCAGCTGAGTAGTAGAACAACTAGTCCATTATTGATACATCACTGAGTTGACCCACAACAAACTTCATGACTTTTTGGAGAAAGAAAGGGCATGGAGGCTCTACAGTTTTAGAGTTGCAAGTTGCCTTGGCCATGTATTTTCCCCACGTGTGTGCTTTACTTTGAATGTACTATAAATTAGTACCCACTCTTCTCCCTCATGGACTTTGCATATAGTTCTGGGAGAGATGATGCCTTATGCTGCTCTGTATCTTCCAAAGGGTGGAGCACCATCCTGGACACATCATAAAAGCTTAAATATGTTCTATAATTGTTCCTACAATGTCATTTGAATTAATGCCTTTGCTAAGAATTTACTAAGTCTATTGACTGATTGGCAAGGGGAAGCATGTCAATGGGGACTCATGAGCTACAGTGCTAGAAAGATAGCCAACCCTAGAACTATGAAAGAAGTAGCAACCTTCCCCTGAGAATCCAACCTTCCAGCACCAACGCAAGTTGGGGAAATGAACTCAGAGGAGGCATTGTGTGTGTGTGTGTGTGTGTGTGTACACTTCCTCTAAGTATAGCTATCTATAGATAGATAGATAGATAGATAGATAGATAGATAGATAGATAGATAGATAGATGTATATGTGTTTGTGCTTAAGGGGGGTATATATTGGTCTTCACCCCAATATAATTTGAGCTCCTTGAAGACAGGGACTGTTTTTGTTTTTTCTTTGTATCCCTAGTAAATGAGCAGAGTGCCTAGCAAATAATAAATGACTAATTAATGCTTATTGATTGATTAATTGAATGATTAGTCATACTTTGATAAATTAGTCATCTAGACAGTCTGGATACTCTCTCTACCAGTGCTAAAGCTGTTCCTTTTTCGTGTGTGTCTTTATACACACTTGTGTGTTGTGTATACATACATATACAAAAACATGCACACATTTACATATAGATAGATGATGCACACAAATGGATATATATACACACACTGTAGAGCAGCTACCTGTTATCTATGTATATACACACACACACATGCAGAATCTATAGAGTATTCACCAAGGATATTGCCAACTTTTCTCTGGTTCTTTCACTACATTTGGGGATACCAGCACCACACTTGGTTTGTCCCTTTACCCTCACTGTATGACCATTTCCCCACCATGTCTGGTCACACATGTCCTTTGTGAGATCTTTTAGACCATTTCTCCCATTCGAGTCATCATTGAAAATGTGCTTCAGCTTGTTTACTTATCACCAGGGAATGTCTTTTGCCTTTTAAGCCCCTTGAAATTGTTGTTTTTCTCAGCTGAAGAAGCATGTCTCCCATGATTCACAGCCATATACCATTATAGGGACAATATTAGTTTTTAAAAGGACTGACTGCAACCCTAAAGCACTATATAAATGTCAGCTATATTATCCTTTTATATCATCTGCACTTACTACTTCCATATAGTCTGCTTTCAGTAGCTCTGCTAGATGATAAACATGAAACTATAAGGGACCTTAAAAGACCTTTAGTCCAAATTCCTCCTTTTGTGGGCGGGTAAACTGAGAACCAAGTCACACAGGTAGTAATGGCAGAGTTAGAATTTGAACCCAGGTCCTCTGTCTCTAAATCCAATGTATTTTCAGTGCAGCATATTGTCCCTGCCCCAGATCAGTCTGGGGACAGATTCTCCAAAACCATATAAGGAGCTGGTATTGGTAGTGACTCCTTGACATCTTGATCAAGCTAGGTGTTTCTAACACAGTTACACTTCTCCCCATCCAGCAATAGCAGCAGCACCATGGACAGCATCATTATCAACAGGCTCTTATTAAGTCCTTGAATGTGTGTGGTTTTCCACAGTCTAGTACTTCATTATGCACTATTTTATACAGACTGTGTTTCTTGTATATGAGGCTTTTCTCCTCCCCCTCCTCCACAGTGGAAGCTCATCTCCCCCAGAAGATGATGCCTGATGCTGCTCTACATCTTCCAAAGTGTGGAGCACCATCCTGGTCACATCATAAATGCTTAAATATACTTATTGATTAATTGATAGAATTTTGTAACCTAAGACAACAGATTGTGATCTCAACCTTATTCGATAACCTTTGAGCTAACGGTAGGGAGATAGAAGGGTGGACCCTAAGTGTATGAAAGGATGTCATGGTATCGTCTCCTGAATTCATAAAGCCAAAGTCATTTTAATTTGTTTTAACTCCACAAAAAATCTGTTTCAGGGCATATTTCAATAGGTAGTGATGCTCCAATGCCAGCAGATAATAGTGGATATTGAAAGCTCCCAAAGGTTGGGGATATCTCATGATACTATCTAATCCAATAAAATACTATCCAACAAGCATTGCCTTCTATGTGAAACCAGGATGTTGGGCTACCATGCCTGAGGAATTTCAGGTGCTGCTACTTAGATGCAACTAGGAATTAGTAGAGAGAATATTGATGCAAGTCTGTGGGCCTGTGTGATAGCCAAAGCATCTGGGAGAACTCTAACTAGAAGAGAGGTGGGCTTTTTCTTTGGGAGGACAGGAGAGTTTCTGGGCATACTTTGGGACTGACACTAGACACATGGGGAGAAGGATTTAAGCTGCAGACAGGTAGGATTATCTAGACCTCCAACATATCCTTAATTTCTGTCTTGTCTTCCTAGATACTTCTGCGTCTCACAGTGTGCCCAGGGTCACACAGCTAAGAATTGTCTGAGGTCAGATTAGAACCCAGACTTCCTGTCTCCGGATCAGGCTTTCCTTTCACAGGACCACCTAGTTTCCTTTTTGCTTTATAAAAAATAAAAAATAAAAAGAACATTGGGGAATTATTTTTAGCGTTGATTTTGTGATATTTTGCCCAACCTGTTGTTTTCTCCTTGGTGAGGCTCAAGTAATGCTTTTGCAAAAAAAAATTTGGTGAGACATTGATCAGTCACAAAAACCCAGGAAATTGTAGTTCTTCCCTAGAGAACTACCTGGAGATCAGCCACCAGAAAGGATGGTAGAGGTTTTTCATGGATAATGATTGGTGGAAATATTGAGAAACTCAAGAAAGAAAAAGAAAAAAGAATAAAGAAATGGTGTTTGTCCCATGGCAGCAGCAAGACAATGCCAGCTGGTGACTATGATATGTGCAGTTTCCTTCTTCAAGGCCATGAGAGATGACCTCTAAATGGACAAGAGGACCCAACTGTGTTTTTGTCCTAGGAGCTCGCTCTGGTAGTGAGAGTGCTTATTGCTTTGATGTAACTAACTCCATTTTGTATTAGGCCACCATTTTGTAGTGTTTTGATATTTGCTTGATGTTTGTTTTTCATAACTTGTTTTTCAATATTAAGATAAGTATATGCATGGTCCAGTTTGGTAAACAACATTTGTGTGTTCATAATCAAATGACAAACATATGGAACCCTTAGATAGCACCCACCACTAATGGGAAATTTTGGAAAACAACTTTGTCATTAGCTTATGTCAACAGGTACCAATCATATTCATTGGTAAACAAATTAGGACAGCTGCCAAGAAGTTAAACTTGGGTGAAACCAGTTAATGCCCCTAGCTAGAACTATACCTAAAGGACTATGGAAATTCACCAGAGACCCCAGCCATCAATTGGTTTCTGGGTCTTGACTAGGTCTGGCTCTGGCTCCCCAACCTCTTGGCTGGAGTGGATTGCTGATTGACTAATGAAGATTCAACTTGCCAGAACTCAGAGACACGAAACCTCTGGCTAAGCAGAGAGGGAAACTTGTACCCATATGAGCTGAGACATGCCCTCTTAGAAGTCCAGGAAAATCAGGTTGGTGGCTTGCTCCTAGTAGTTGATGTTTATATTATTTAAGAGATGATATAAACTAATGTTTGCATTACTTGATTAATAAAATTTGATTGCATGCATTAAGCATAAATCTAATTGGTATTTCTTAATGGTCATTGGTAATTTGGTGGTACCCGCGCACTGTGTTTTACATTCTAGTAGAAGGACCTAGAAAAAATGAAAGATGAATAATAGGTGGTCTTTACCCCTCCCCTGCTTTACTTCTGTTTAATCATTTTTCTATTATTATTATTATTATTTGTTAGTTTTATTTGACATTGGTTGTCATCTCTATTTGACATTTGCCAGATTCAGTTTTATTTCTCATAAACCCCAGTGGTTGACCCTTTTCTCACATTGCCTGATGTTCTTTTGTTTGCACCTGGAAAGTTCTATTCTGGCCACACAGGGAAGAGTAACTTTTCCTAGTACAGACCTGGAAGCTCCACATGCAAGCCACTGTTAGAAAGTTTTGCTCTCTCTTCTTTTCCAAGAACAGAATCACAAAAAGAGGATGATTTCTTCAATGTTACATTTTCCATCTGAATATCTCTGGGCTTTCTGACCAAAGGGATCCCATATAGCTCCAGGTTCTAATTGTAAGAGGCCAACCCATTTTTTTTAAGTGACTAGGTTTATTTACCCTTCTGCTGGCCTTTATTATTTAAATTGGAATACCATAGGAACTAGTTTCCCATGAACTCAACACATGAGAATTCAGGTATATGTGATTAGCAACTGAAAAAATAAAGAAAAAAATGCAAATTAAAAACATTTAAATTGTGAGCTAAATCTGTGCCATTTCTGCCAGTGCTGTTAAGTCATGCAGCAGCACCAAAACTATCCCTCCCCCATAGCTGAAAGGAATTCTACTATTGCTATTTTTTCCTCTAAAAATTATTGGGTTTATAATTTAAATCCTCATGCTTCCTGCTTTTCTAAGAGTAATTTTAAAATAAAAGTTTTGTTAATATGTCTTTTTTTTTTCACCTTTAAGGGATGGTGAATGCTATTGGCTTCTTTTGTCTACATTCTACTTGGTCTTTTGAATGATCATTGTCCCTCAGGTTGGGGTATAAGGGTTTATGGGATATTTGAGGAAGACTAACACCTCTGGTGTGAGAACTTGCTGAGCCCTTTTCAGAACTATTCATCCACCTTTGGTGTCCATCTTTCACCCAACTCTCATCTATGGCTCCAAGGAGCCACATCCCAGTAAATCTGTCTTGGCAGATAGGCTAACCCAGGTGGAGGGTAACCACTGAGCCTCAAGCCCATTGGCAAGTTAGAGGGATGTCTTACCTCTAAACATGTGAAGTCTTACCTAGGGAAATGGGCAGATGAGAATGAAGGTGGCTGAAGTGGGTGCTAAGGAGCACTTAAAGCTTGGTCGGACATCTAAGATGCCATGATCATGCACTATGTGCAAGGCCATCGCCAGTTGTCTTAACTTTTGACTTGCCACTGGATTTCAATGACAACTGTGCCTCACTTAAATCCAGCTCATGTGCAAGTCGAGACATCACCTTCATGATGCCATTGGTCCTCCGAAGACAAAAAAGGAACGGCATTCCTCGGGCTAGCCATTTGCACGTCAGGAATCATTTTTTTAAGGGACTAAAAAGAAATTTGCAGTTTGGATTTTAAACTGGTACTCAATTATACATATGTGTATGTGTATATATAGACACATACATATATATACATATAAATTTATAGCTACAAATTTGAGTCACTTTATATTTATATATTGCTATACATATGTATGCATATATGTCTGTGTGTATATATATAGCTATATATATATATATATACATATACACTATTTTTCAGTTTCAAATATTTTGCTTTACCCCAGAATGGGATTTGCATTTTTCATTCTTTTATAGTGAGTAGATTTTCTTCTGAGTCATAGATAATTTTGATTACTTCCTGTTGCATCCTAGAATTGTTTCTTTTGTACTTTGAATTTAATTTAATTTTTATTTTCTGGAAGCATAACAAGCTTACCCAAACTAGCATGACTTCATTCCTACCTGATGCTAGCATCAAAATATTGTAATACCACTCTTGAATTTCTTGATATATCTCTAAGCAAGTCTTAAATGCTGCTGTATGCACACTTAATTGCTATATGTTGATACATGAAAAGTCATTAGTCCTTTTTTCGTGATTTGAATTCATTCTGGTTGCTTTGATACTGTATTTTATGCACAATATACCAAGCCAATAGAGCACTGTTCTGATACTACTTTACATTAATATCTGTGTCTTGATGTGAGCACAGGTGGCACAGTGTCTAAAAAATGATCCAGTTGAATGATATTATCTCTCATTCGCAGTTGAAAAGCATAGAAGTCTCCTAACATTAGGAGTATAGACCCAGACCGCAAAAATTAGGACATTGTAAGGATATTGGGAAGAAAAATAAAAAGGTTAGAAGAAGATGCAATGGGGACAGCAAGACAAATCAGGAAGTTTTTCTAGTCCTACCTGAGAAATTTTACCATAGAGAAATATTTGGGAATTAATCCTGGGAATTTTATACTAGTTCATCTTCTGAGAAAGATGCCTCTGTGGCTCAGAGGATAGAAAGCTGGGCCTGGAGATGGGAGGTCCTGGGTTCAAATGTGACCTCAGATACTTCCTAGCTGTGTGACCCTGGGCAAGTCACTTAATTCCTATTGACTAACTCTTACCTTTCTTCTGCCTTGGAACAGATACTTAGTATTGATTCTAGGATGTAGTCAATGTTTAAAAAAAAAAGCAAGAGTCCTAATCAAAGGAGACCTGTCTACAGACAAATTGAATGTCTTAGGTACACACTATACAGAAACAAATGAGCACCGTAATGTGGCATTTGATAAACCCAAAGTTCATAATTATTGGGTTAAGAGCTCACTATCTGACAAAAAAAAACCCCAAAACTATTAGGATACTGAAAAACAATCTGGCACAAACTACACAATAACAGGCCCACCATCTGCTATAATTGTGGGTCCAATGGATGTATTGTTGTTATTGTTCAGTTATTCCAGTCATGTCTGATTCTTCATGACCCCATTTGGGATTTTCTTGGCAGAGATACTGAAGTGGTTTGCATTTATTTCTCCAGATCATTCGACAGACGAAACTGAGGCAACAGGGTTAAGTGACTTGTCCAGGATCATGTAAACCTTAAAATTTCTCAGACTTATGAATGTTGGAAATTTCCCCATTGGGGAATCTTCTACTTTAAAAAATTCCCTAGCAGATAGTGAGAATTCTACTTGAATGTGAAAACTCCTTGCCTTGGGAATATCCCTACTCCACCCTACTTAAGACTGCTTTAGGACAGAAAACTCCTTGCTGAACAATGAAAATGCTTTGACCCATGCTTATGGAAAGGACAGGAAGGTCTTTGAGTCATGCCTGTTTTTAAAATTGATACAATGGGATGCTAGGTACCCATATAGGTGGGGCAACTTGTAAACTACTTAAACCTAAAGGGGTGATAACTTATTCAGAGGTTTTTTCTTAATGAAATTTGTCGACACAGCAGCATTTTTTTCTGACTTACTAAAGAGATTAAAACTACTCAGCTGTGAATTCAAAATGGGCCGTCCTTTAGAAACATCTACAGTGATTGGTAGATGTAAGGACTTAGGGGAGGTGACAGAAGAAATTTTTGCCCTTAAAAATAAGAGCTTGGATCTCATTCAGGATCTCAATTTCTGATTCTCATTCTGGAGGATCTCATTCTGAGAGACTCATTTCCTTGAGGACTGATGCTTGAGGGCTCTTTCCTTGGAGATAGATCTCTTTGAGGAGAAGTGCTCTTGGAAGAAATCTCATTCTGAAGGAGAGCTCCTTGAGGAGCTCCTCTGAGGGGCTCTGTCCCTCTGGGGTAGGAGCTCTGGAGGCTCTTGCGAGAGGCTCTTTGAAACAATCTCTGGCTGGAAGACTCTTTGAGGAAGGACTTTGGCCTGGTGTCACTAGTATCCTTGTTTAGTCAGACCTTGTGGTGAGTGTTAAAAAACTGACTGATTTCTCTTTTAAGACTCAGGTCTAGGCCATATTGGCTTGAGGCCCTTCATACTTATTCCTTTCTTATTCTCTCTCTCTCTCTCTTTGATTACTCATTGTATTGTTAATTAAAATCTCTATAAAACCCAATTGACTTGGGTATTTGAATAATTGGGAATATTTCCCTGGCGACCACCTTATATTTGATTTTAAAACCCAAGTCACTGTAGTGAAACATATTTCTGCGGTCAAATTTACTCACCCTCTCTTATATCTATCACAATTTATATCTTCCACTATTTTAATCACTACAGTTTAAGACCTCAACCATTTTAAATCTCACAATCACATAAGCTAGAATATGTCTGAGGCCATATTTAAACTCAAGAAGATGAGTCCTTCTGATTTCAGGCCCAGTGCTGCATCCACTGTGCCACCTACCTGCTCATGAATCATATATACGTTGGATATACTAGTAGCAGGAATTCTGAGTTGGTTAAACAAAGTCTGACATCTTTTTTTCTCCAACTTCAGGAAACTGAGTCAGGTTCAGGGAAAGGAAGTTGCCAAGTCCCTGAAAACAGTCATCCCAACCAAATTATCAATTTCTTGTGGTTCTAATACATCTTTACTCAAGATAGATAATGAAGGACAAGCCAAGAGGTTGCTAGAATTGAAAAACTTAAAGGAATTTATGCAGAAGAGATGGTTAAAATCTGAAATATGGCGGGGGGTGCAGCTGGTGGCTCACTGGATTGAGAGTCAGGCCCAGAGATGGGAGGTCCTGGGTTCAAATCTGATCTCAGACACTTCCTAGCTGTGTGACCCTGGGCAAGTCATTTGACCCCCATTGCCTAGCCCTTACCACTCTTCTGCCTCAGAACCAAAACACAGTATTAATTCTAAGACAGAAGGTAAAGGTTTTTTGTTTTTTTTTTTTGTCTGAAATATGGACCATGATGCTATCCTAGAAAGTGGCTTTCAAGTCCCCATCATTTTCCATTCTTTTATGACAGATATTTGAGAAAAATACCTTTAAGGTCTATGACAGGACTTGGACATTGTGGTTTAACTGATAAAGGCTATCCATACCTGGGATATACCCAGATGAACTTGACATTTCCTAAAGAAGTGTTGGGTGTCAACAGAAAAATGAACTCTGTAACTGATACATCCAGACCTTCCAAAACTCACTAGAATGTTAGCCCTGATCAGAATTCATTCTTCACAGCAAGACACTGCCAACAACTAGCTAGGGATCGATATGTGCACACTTTGACCATCCTTGCAGACTAGGCAGAGACTTGTAAGAAAACAGAGAAAAAAATGTCAATTATTACAGGAATCTTGCCTTTTCAACCTTTAAATCAGATACTGAGCTATTTGACTTTGGGGACTCCATAGAACTACAAGTCTAGAACTACTCCTTGCCATCCAGAAGGAGACTCACAACCTAAATTTTTTTTAAACCCTTACCTTTGTCTTAGAATCAATACTCTGTATTAGGCAGACGAGTTGTAAAGGCTAGACAATGGGGGGTAAGTGACTTGCCCAAGGTCACACAGCTAGGAAAGGTCTGAGGCCAGATTTGGACCCATGACCCCAGGCCTGATTCTTTATCTATACTGAGCCACCTAGCTGCCCCCAGGCTAAATGATTACCTGCACACTGTCTAATGTGTCAGTAACTTTGAGATCTGAACAAAAACAAAAAACTTAGTAGAGTCAACCTGTGTCATTTTTATCACATGCATACAATACCACCAATAATGATGCCACAGACTTTATTTCTTGTTTGGACACCTATCCATTGACTTTTATCTGGGTACCTCTGATGGAAGTGATGTAATTATTCACCAACAGTACTCTATGTTGAAAGAGAAGCTAAGAGAAACCTGCCAGCTGGCTCTGATTCCACTGCTAAAGAGTCAGGACAGAAACAAATGATGCTTTGATGGTAGACTGTGTTGGCAAGACCTTTGACAAGATACAAGAATTCTTATGAGAAACTTTGGTATTCGAGGGACTCACAGATTAACTGAAAAATAGAAAGCTGCCCATGCAAAAATGGTTGAGAAACCAGTCAACTTGCCCATTTGAAAAGTACTCTTATAAAATTCAAGGTGCCATATCATGTCTATCTAGTTCAATGACCTATAGCCCACAGGACCATGTTGGCGAACCTATGGCACATGCTCAGGAGGGGGTTGGTCCTTCCTATTCTACACGTGCACCTGAGGACATTTCTCTCATCACCCACCCTTCTGCCCAGCAATGAGAGTACTTCCTCCCTCCCCTGTCTGGGATAAGAGGGAGACTCACATGAGGCATAAGGGTTGTTGTTTGGGCATTCAGTCTCTAAAAGGTTCACCTTCACTCCCATTGGAGAATTAGACTCAAAGTGTGCTGGAATCAGCTTGTACCAGCTTCTAAGGACCAATTGTTCAATTTCCAGTGTGAACATTTACACCTTAGAAATTAGCAAATGCTACAAGTCATAGTTTGATTAATTGTTTTGCTGGTTGTCTGGACTTAAGAGAGTGATGGAGAAAGTTTTAATAATATAGATGAAAATTAAGTGTGTGAAGTATACATATATATAAACTATATGTTTGTGTGTATATATATATATATATATTCTCAAACAAACATGAGAGAGACAAAGGGACAGAGAGAGAGACTGAGAGACAGGAAGTATGAAAGATACAGATTTGTAGGGGAAGCCATCTCTTCAACATGTCCCTGATTCCTGGCTTACCACCCTAGAGACTTTGGGGGATTTTTCCTTGAGTGAGATCAGACCTCTCCCTTAGTTTGAGCTGAGATATTTCTTTCCCAGAAGAAGAATGAATTCATTCTTGAGCACTGATTTTTACATTTGTATATTTCCATATGTTTGTAGAATTCCAATTCTGTTTGCTGATTATCTTGGATAAATGAATTTATACACTATTTGCTAGTGGTGATGGTCTTCTGTGTAACTAGAATTTGATGTTTGAAATTTGGGACAATCCTCTACTCCTCTAAGGGATAACAAGTAGGAAAGTGACTTATGAATCAAAATTGTGACTCCAGGTTAACAAAAGGGCAGTTAAGTTGCACAGTGGATAGAGCACTGAGCTTGGAATAAAGAAGACTCATTTTCATAAGTTCAAATGTGGGCTTCAGATACTTAACTAGGTGTGTGACCCTGGGCAAGTCACTTCACTCTGCCTCGGTTCCTCATCTGTCAAATGAGCTGGATAAGGAAATAGTGAATCACTCTAGTATCTTTGCCAAGAAAACTCCAAATGGGGTCATGAAAAGTCAGGCAAGACTGAAATGACTGAGCAACAACAAGGGTAGTAACATTTAGGCAGTAGACATATCTAATTCCAATTTGGTACTCCTTTCAGAGCCTGGGAGAAAGAACATGATCTGCAGTTTTTCAAACTTTTCCAGAGTAGGAGAAAGAAAGCTTTACTACTCATAGAGACTTTACTTGGGGATGGTATGGTGAGAATTTGTCTAGCCCACTTTGAGGAGATTATCCAACTCACAGGCAAGGAATGTGATACCAAATATGTTTAAATGAAGTAGGGCAAGATGAGGGCAAGACGAGAGAAAGAGAGAGACAGACAGACAAACAGACAGACAGACAGACAGAGAAAGAAAGAGACAGAGATGAGAGAGAGAGAGAAGGAAAGGGGGAGAAAGAAGGAGAGAGAGGGGAAGAGGGAGAAAGAGAGAGAGAGAGGGAGACAGACAGACAGAGAAAGAGAGAGACAGAGACAGAGACAGAGATGAGAGAGAGAGAGAAGGAAAGGGGGAGAAAGAAGGGGGGAGAGAGAGAGAGAGAGAGAGAGAGAGAGAGAGAGAGAGAGAGAGAGAGAGAGAGAGAGAGAGAGAGAGAGAGGGAGGGAGGGAGACAGACAGAGAAAGAGAGAGAAAGAGACAGAGACAGAGAGGAGAGAGAGAGAGGGAAGGAAAGGGAGAGAAAGAAGGAGAGAGAGGGGAAGAGGGAGAGAGAGAGAGAAAGAGAGAAGGAGGGAGAGACAGAGAGGAGAGGGGGGAAGGAGAGAGGGAAAGGGAGGGAAAGAGGGAAAGATGTGTAGAGAGAGATATTTATTGATTTTATTGATGTCTCTGATTTTAACATTAATCATTTTTCAAAATATCCTTTCTCCCACTAAATTTTCCCTCCCTATATAGAAAAAAAGAAACAAATAAAATCAGCCAACGCAGCAAACATATCTGACAACATAAATAACATTCTGTACCCATGGTCCCCCATCTCTCTATTGCAAGATGGGAAATATTTTCATGATACATTTTCTGGGGCCATCAGTCACTACGGGGAATCAGAGTGACTGTCACAGAAAAGCTTTCTTCTCACACCATGGGTCACTGCCCTCCTCCAGGCCAAGAGGCTAGTTGACCGTCCCCTTAAAGACAGCTTTCAAGGATTTTCCTTGTTCCCTTCAGGGACCTTTTCTACAGGTAGGGAAGGTTGGATTGTTCAGCTCTCCAGGGGGCTCCTGCCAGATGTGGGTGGGAAATGTGAGCTTGTTTAATGGTAGCTTCTAAGGAAGGTGTGTGAATATTTATGACATACCTGATGTTTTATGCTTGCACCCTTGGCAGCTCTGTTTTGTCTTTTTACTGATATTAAAAACTCAATTAAGAAGACGATGGGGTTTGCATTGTGGTGTTGGTTTTTAAGAACACCTCTAAATGTTTTGCTGAGATTTATTTCTGCCTAACAAATTTCTTGCTTGAGGGCTGTCTTTAGATCCTTCTTCTAGTTCATTCTGAAGGATATTGTCATTAGGTAGCTGTTTACAGACTCTTTAATTTAATAGAAGAAGGATAATGAACTGAGTGTTTTGAGAGTTCAATGAATTTCCCATTTTGTGAATGGAAATACAGCCCCAAATGAGTGTGGTATAGGGGGAGAAGTGCCTTGAACTGGGAATTGGAAGACCAGAGACCTACTTCTGGTTCTGCAATAAATTTTCTTGCACGGCCTCAAGCAAATCTTTGGGCCTCAGTGTCATCATCAGTAAAAATGGAGCTGAATTTGATAATCTCCTAACTCTGAGTCTTTGTAGGGTGGGGGAATCTTGAAAACTAGAGCTTCTGGGATAGCTGGGTGGCTCAATGGATAGAAAGCCAGTCCTGGAGATGAGAGGTCCTGGGTACAAATCTAGTCTCAGACACTTCCTAGCTGTGTGTCCCTGGGCAAGTCACTTAGGCTGGCCTTAACTACTTTTCTGCCTTAGAACCAAGAGATTCTAAAACAGAAGGTAAGGATTTTAAAAATAATAATTATTAGTATTTTTAATTGTCTTTAAGTGAATGGAGGAGAGCACAGGCCTCATAGTTCAAGGACCTGGGTTCAAATGAATTAATTGATAAGGCATTTATTAAGGACTTAGTACAGGGCCCTGTAGTAAAGACTAGTGCTACAAATATGAGCAGCTAAGATAGCCCCTACCTTCAAGCAGACATATTCTAAAGAGAAGCTAGAGAGTTGGAGGGGCAAGGAAGGGAATGCCATTGGTGACATGTTTGGGAAATGGCTAGGAATGTTGGCATGGAGACATGATTTAGGACAAGAGAAGATGAAAGCTCTCCTGTGAGAACCCAGCTTCCCAGGGCCAGAGTCTAAGACTCTGGTGGGAGGGGAATAAGTCGGATGACTGGAGTGCAGGTGGCGTAGTTTGGCAATGGCCAAGGAATTCTGACTAACTACAAGGGAAGCTTTGGGAAAAGTGACCTCTGAGCCTCAATTTTCTTCTCTGTAAAATACGGGCTCTGGACTAGATAATATCAAAGAACCCTTCTAACTCGAAATTCTTTGATCCTATGAACAAATGTGAACTTTTAGCAATTCGCCCAATCTAAGCCAGTTTCTTGAGCGCTCCAGGCCTCATTTGTTCCCTATATCCTGCCTTGTATCATTAGTTCATTTTTTCACGCGTAACTCACTCATCTCCTCTATAATTAATCAATTCCATAAGGGTGGCAGCTGTGTCCTCTTTGCCTCTAAATCCTGCTCTGTACTCATCACAGTGAACAGACAGAAAACACTTAATAAACGCTTGTCGTATTGAAAACTTCAGAGGATAGAGCAAAAGTTTTCCTTTCTGACTCTCTGGGTAGCTTCTGGGAGGCCCGGAGCGCATTCATCCTGTTCAACTTTTCAAATCCAGACTTGGAGACTTTTCTCCAGCCCTGAGAGGCATTTGGTGGTGCCTCCTGCGACCCCTAAAACTTGGGGCTCTCTGGAAACCAAGGGCCTGGAGACTATGTTTCAATGGCGGTTGCCTCTGGGGGGAAGCAGGGCTTCTGCTCATTTTTGAATTTGACAAAAATTAAAGGGAAACTCAAAATAACATTGTGTTAAACCCAATGTCGTATACTTTTGGGACCAGCTGGAAGTCTAGTCCTGCTTACAGAAGTATTGTTGCTACCGTAAGTGTTTTACAGAAGACACTGATTCAGGGAAATAAAGGAATGAGGCCTTAATGATCACAAAAAAAGGATTTTGTTACACTTCTGCCAAATATTTTGTTTGAAGCTTAAAGTAATTGCCCTATAGAGAAGTAGAAAAATTCTAACAAATTTTTAAAAGGAAAACAAGAGGAAATGATTGAAAAAAATAGTTGAATCACTATTTAATGAATGCAATGGCAAGTATTAGAACCTTGAGGAGCAATTTTGGCACCTGGGATAGTTTGTTTGGGGGACATAGGAGGAGGAGGAAGAGGAAGAGATGCTAAGATACTTTTCTGATGGGATTAAAAAAAGAAACCCCGAAATACCCTGCAGTTACTGCTAGGGAGACCCCCAGAAGGGAGGGTAGGGGAATAGTGGGAAAAAGGACCAGGTAAGTCATGGAGGAACTTACATTATTAGATAGTTTTCCTGTTTCTAATTAATTATGCTTGCTAACTAGGTGGTTAACAAGCTCAATTGTTGCCATACATAAGGAATGTAGAGTAGGGGCAGTATCCTAACCCCTTTCTCCAAGCAAGTTAGGCTAGTTTTTCCCTTAAAAGGTACTGAAGAGGGGCAGCTGGATGGCTCAGTGGATTGAGAGCCAGGCCTAGAGATGGGAGGTCCTAGGTTCAAATCTGACCTCAGACACTTCCTAACTATGTGACCCTGAGCAAGTCACTTAACCCCCATTGCCTAGCCCTTACCTCTCTTCTGCCTTGGGACCAGTACACAGTATTGATTCCAAGATGGAAGGTAAGTATTAATTCCAAGCTAGAATGTAAGGGTTTGAAGAAAAAAATAAAGGTACTGAAGGAGAAGCTGGGTAGCTGAGAACATTAAGAGCCAGACCTGGAGACAAGAGTTCCTGGATTTAAATCTGGCCTCAGACACTGTCTAGCTGTGTGACCCTGGGCAAGTCACTTAACCCCCATTGCCTAGCACTTACCTCTCTTCTGCCTTGGAACCAATATTTAGTATCAGTTTTAAGATAAAAGATAAGGCTTTTAAAAAATAAATAAACAGATAAATAAAAGGTTCTGAAACAATCCTTAATACTAGGTTGGCTCAGGACTAAATAATATTGTTAACTACTATAATCAGGGTGGTTTCAGTTTTTGAACTTGAAAAGTTTGCACTCCCATCTATCTTTGCTTCTTCAAGACCTGTCTCTTGTTATACCTTTTGACTCTCTCCTTCAGGCACTTTTTTTGTCCAAGAGTTCAGAGTTTAACTGCTTTCTTACAGTCTGGTAGTAGAAACTCTTGGACTTCATTTTGCTTATCTAAGTCAAGCAAGTATCTTGCCCTCACCTGGGTTTCAGAATGGATGGTGGTTTGGAAAAGGACTGCCTCCTTTGCCCTAATAAGAGGCATACAAAACCTTCCTTGCTCACCGTGCACTTTTAGCTAGAATCTGCCTTGTCCCATTGACATAGCACCTTTTGTATGATTGATGGTCTTTGAGGGGGGCCCAGAATGAGATTCAGCATTTGGTGAGAGCATTTAACCAGCCACTTTTGGCAGGACACCATCCCTGACTTGGCAGGATAGAACAGAATCTAGAGTGAAGATCAGACAACCACTTGCCCAGGAGCCTGCAAATTCCCACAGAACCTCCTGGCGTGCATCCTTCTGGGGATCAGTGACTTTCTCTGTGATGCCACTAGAAGGGCTCCGTTAGCTTGCAGAACAGGATCAAGGGGGAGCATCTGGATCACTGTGTCCCTCACAACTTACCTTTAGAAGAGCATAGGATCTAAGAATGACCACATGATAAATGCCAAAGTGTTTGAGATAGATGCTAATACCCTCAAGGCAGATAAATGACACAATGGACAAAGTGCTGGGCCTGGAGTCAGGAAGATCTGGGTTAAAATCCAGCCTCAGAACTTAGTAGTTGTATGGCCCTGAGAAAGTCACTTAACCTCTGCCTCTTTTCCTTCCTTCCTTCCTTCCTTCCTTCCTTCCTTCCTTTCTTCCTTCCTTCCTTCCTTCCTTCCTTCCTTCCTTCCTTCCTTCCTTCCTTCCTTCCTTCCTTCCTTCCTTCCTTCCTTCCTTCCTTCCTTCCTTCCTTCCTCCTTCCTTCCTCTTTCCCTCCTTCCTTCTTTCTTTCCTTCCTTTCTTCCCTCTTTGTTTCCTTCCTAAATGATGACTCTTAATACCAATGAGGTTTCACTTACATTTAGTCTCCATTTCCACATGGACCCACTGTAGTGACAGAACTTCACTTAGCTAGTGAGGTTTGAAAAAATGTTCTCTTCTTAACTTGGGATAATACAGAGGAGATCAACTGCTGCCTACTGGGAATTACAAAAGTGGGTGTTGGGAGCTTTGGTGAGCTAAAGAAGAAGTGGACTCTTAACATTGATAACAGAGATATGGTTATCTTAAGAGAAATGAAGAGAGTCAAGATGACCATGTGTGCCTGAGAACAAATAGAACTCTTCTTGGAGTTCATGGACTCTACCACAAATCCTCAGCTCTTCCTGAAAGACTTAGAAAAATGAATATAGAAATATGTTTTGTATGAAAATGCATATATAACCCAGATCAAATTGCTTGTCAGCTGCAGGAAGAAGGAGGGAAGAAGGAAGAGAGATAATATGGATCATATAACTTCAGAAAACTTATATGGAAATTTGTTATTAAAATAAATAATAAAAATATAAATTTAAAAATGCATTCTATTGATGGCTTTTGTCTTTATACTATGTCAGTTTCCTACTCTCTTCAGCTGAATCTTCTGGGTGACAAAGAAAAACTTTTAATCAAAAATATTTGATACACAGACCATGTCTGATAATATATATATAGCAGTCTGTCCTAGATTTCCTCCACTTTACCAAGTTGTGGAGTTGTTTCATTATCTCCTCATAGCCTTCAGAGGTTTTGTTGTGACAAGAAACATCTCTCACATTTTAGAGTGTAGGACTGAGGAAGCTTTATGCAGCAACACTTAACTATAGGGGACTTAAGAAAGAATAATTCCCCTGACACAAGTATGCAGTGGGCCATCATAGTCTAAGGAAAATAATATAGTTGGTCTCTAATTAGTCTTGCAAACTGAGCAGGGCAACTGATTTTCTTTGCAAGTGGAACAGTGCAAACTGTAAACTTGGTAAGTAGAGTCAGGCAAACTTCCTCTGCTCTAGGTGGCGTAAGACCAGATTCCAAGGAGTGAAAGTGAATGCTCATTTTGTCTGAACTGGACACTAGCTCTAAGATGGAGACACTCACTTTCAGAAAAGAAGATAACAAAGGTCTTTTTTTCCTGGGCCAATATGGTTTTAACTTTACTCAGTTCAACTTCTTTTTAGTGATTTCTCTCATTTACATTGTTTTAGACGTTCTCTTTATTATCTTTGGTTCCCAAGGGATTGCCCAAAAAGCAGAGAGATTTTGAACTCTGGAAATGGCCAGATAGACTGCCTCAGAGTTTACCAGCTTGGTAATCTTTTTTTGAGTTTGGCATTGAGACTTTGGGAAGAAGAAAACAAGAAGAGATTGTCAATTTAGTGTACACTATGTGGGAGGGATCAGGGAACATCTGTTTCCTGGATACCTCCAGTAGAGAGCTCACCTATGCTCTGCTTGGTTAGGAGAGGAAAGCCAAACAGAATAACAGTAGAATCCTTTTGCCTGCTAGGTATGATCATTTGCCTCATGAATGGGTTTCCCGTTTACGTTATTGTGAAGACATCTTCTGGTGGAATGGACCTATAACAATTCGTTCCAATAGTCATGAAGGCAGCTAAAGCAGGCACCGTGGAGTCCTTAGAGTTTGGTCAGAAGTCAAAGAGGTCAGGGTCATCCATTCCATCCTGGGCCATTGCCAGGCATTCTGACTTTTGTCCTGCATAGAAGAGGGAGTGAGGCTGAAGACCTTGTGCAACTCTGCCCCACTTAAATCCATTTTATAAACAAGTCAAGGCATCGTCCATCACAAAAATCTGCCATTATCTTACCCCATCATTATGTTGTCAGTGATCCTTCTTCAAAACTGAAGGATCAACAACAACAACATCATGTACATCTCCATGTGGAACTATAAATAGAAACTCTAGTGGCCATTTGGCCCCTTGTTGAGTGTTTAATGTCAGAATAGATAGAGAACTGGAAAGTGGTTTTGATCACTCTCAAAGAGATGGGAGACATTATCCCAACTTCAACTCTAGTGGGAAAATGGCCACCAATTCCATTTCGATTTCTCATTAGCAAAAGAGACATACTATAAATCATAAACCTAGTTCAATGGAGGAATTCCATATGAACTGGAACAACCTCCAGGAACTGATGCAGAGTGAAAGGAGAAGAACCAGGAGAACATCGTACACAGAGATGAATTCACTGTGGTACAAGCTAATGTAATGGACTTCTCTATTAGCAGCAATTCAATGATCCAGCACAATTCTGAGGGACTTATGAGAAAGAACATTGTCCATATCCAGAGGAAGAACTGTGGGAGCAGAAACACCGAAGAAAAACAACTGCTTGATCACATGGGTCAATGCAGATATGATTGGGGATGGAAACTCTAAATGATCACCCTAGTGCAAATATCAATAATATGGAAATGGGTCTTGATCAATGACACATGTAAAACCCAGTGGAATTGCCTGTTGGCTACGGGAGGGGGGGGGGGAAGGAGGGGAGGGAAAGAACATGAATCTTGTAATCATGGAAAAATATTCTAAATTAATTAATTAAATAAAATTTTCCAAATTAAAAAATAAATAAATGAAAGGTTGCTTTATACAGAGAGAAAAAAATAACCCTAGTTCAAGGGAAGTTTCTTCAAAATAGGAGAGCAGATAGCAGATCCCACACTGTATCTACCCCTCATGCTAACCTCAATAAGCCCTTGGAACAAATAAGATCCTGGGTGGGATGAGCCTTATAAAAGGTTCATCTGAGCAAACCTCCTCTTGTTCAACCTCATAAGGATTCAAATTTTGTCTCTGACCCTTCCTACCTATATGATTTTAGACAAAATCATTTCCCACTTCCCTGGGCCGCATTTTTCCTTATTGTAAGATGAAGGTGTTGAATTAGATGACTGTTAAGGTTCCTTCCAGCTCCAAATCTACTCTCCTAAATTGTAAAGCTCCAAAGAACCAGGCAAGCATTCCTCTCTGTTCTGAACAAAGAAAGAAGATTGGGTTGTTTTTTTTTTTCTTGCTATATCCTCTCTAGAGCCTTCTCCTATTTTATTATCCCAGAAGTCCCAGAGGTGGGGCCTCGAACCACAGAGTCCAATGCTGGAAGTTGTAGCAGGCAGCTTCTAATGAGACTCATTTGGGAGCTCATTCAAGCTAGGAAGCAAGTGAGGCTGAGAGATAGCCTGAAGAGTTTGTAGTCAAGTAGTCCGTCCAATGGAGGGACCTATCTGGGTCCCTGTAACAGCTATCACATGGAAAGGTGTGACTGGAGAGCAGGATGAGAATTGGTTCTTCTGCATTTAATAAGTCAGAGAGTGATCAAATTAAAGAGAGTCTAGACCCCCAGCCAGATCTAAATCTCCTACCTTACTGGGGTAGAAAACTGCAAGGAAGAAAATTCCTCCATCCAATAGCACATGAGCAACTTGCCCTGGAGAGCTACTTGAGACACTAAAGGTTAAATGACTTACTCGGGGTCATATAACCAATATATGTCTGAGGGAGGACTGAAATCTAGATCTTTCTGGCTGTGACCCCACTTCTCTTTGAGTAGTTTTCCAATACTAATGCAACTTTATTGAGGTCTTATGATTTCATTAGTATGTAAAACTTAAGTTTAAATTTTTATTTAAAATGTTTCCATTTTAAAAACTAAGCTTAAAAATTTTAAGTTTAAAACTTAAGTAATACATAATGCTAACTATGATCACAATGCAGCTCGAATCAGGAAATCTTGAGTTGAAATCTGGCTGCAGACACAAGCTGTGTGATCTTGGCCAGGTCACTTAATCTTTTTGGCTTCAGTTTCCTTAACTGATAATAAAATGAGCTGGAGAAGGAAGTGGCAAACCATTTCAGTATCTTTGCCCAGAAAACCCAAAAGGAACCATGAAGAATCCAACACTGCTGAACAACAACAACAATGATTATGATCCTTCATTCGTTTGTGGAAACCAGCAAGATACAGAGCAATATCAGCAAGTTTATTAAGCAAATCCTACTGGTACCTCCATTAGCCCTGGAGAAGGGAGCAATTATTGTTATTGTTTTTCATTTGATCTTCAGTTTCTTTGAGGCTCCACAACACTAGAAATCAGAAATGATGTTCCTGCTCTGCTCCCAGGGAGACCGTGAGGATTGCCAGAATTCATTTTAACCAGTGCTTAGATCCGGGGAAGGCAGGATTCTTTGCAGAAACACTTTTGAAAGAAATAGACAGTGTCAGGTCACACCTTTGACAGGTCGGCCTGTGGGTTCTTCCTGGGTGTGCAATAAGTTCCTGGAGAGCAGGAGCTAACTGACCTACTCCTGGTACTTGAAAATTATGAAGTAATTATTATCGTAATTATGTTAGTAATTGAGAGCTGCATGGAGCACTCTTCTTAATCAGAGCAGGGAGCAGCCTGATGGACTCTCTGGACCCTAAACTCAGTGCTCTGACCCCAGGGCAGCTTGGCAGCAGTTCAGGAAGCATATAATACTAGAGTGGGAAGAGACCTTGGAATATGGAACAAAGTTTGAAGGAACCCAGAAGGTGGAACCTTGAATGTTAGAGCTGGAAGGGATCTTAGAATATGACACATAGAGGGTTAGATGTGTCAATCCTTGTCAGATATATTCATCCAGCCCTAAGCTCTCACCTAATGTCCAAGTCTTGCATCTCCAGCTGCCTACTAGACATCTCAAATTGGGTATCCTTTAGACAGCTTTCTCACGCTCTCTTTTAAAAAAAAATACTTACCTTCAGTCTTAAAATGGATGAAATTGGTTCTAAAGCAGAAGAGAAGTAAGGGCTAGGCAATTAGAGTTAAGTAACTTGCCCAGGGTCAGATGGGTCAAATTTGAACCCAGAGCCTCTAGTCCCCTGGCCTGGCTCTCAATCCACTGAGCTACCTACCTGCACCCCCTTTCCAGCCTTTTTCTACCTTGTTCTCCTCCACCCACTCTATGATTCATTGACACTGGCCACCTTGCTATTTCTCATGGTATTCCATCACTCAGCTCTGACCATTTTAACTGGCTTTCCCTTTGCCTAGAACGTTCTCATTTCTCATCTCTATCTCCTAGTTTCTATGGCTTCTTTTAAGTCCCAGCTAAAATTCTGCCTTCTGCAAGAAGGCTTTCCTTAACCAGCTGAATGCCTTCATGCTTCTCCTCTATGATTATCTTCAAGTTGTCTTGTTTATATCTGGTTTGTACATAATTGTGTGCATGTTGTCTCTACCCCCCACCACCCCATTAGAGTGTGAGCTCCTTGAAAACAGGGTCATCTTTGTGTCTCTATTCATATGTAGCACTTAGCACAATATATGGAACATAATAGGTTTCCAATAAATGTTTGTTAACTTATTGACTTTGGGACCAAGCTTGACCATTATAATTTTCTTTCCTTTTCTTTCCTTTTCTTTCCTTTTCTTTCTTTCTTTCTTTCTTTCTTCTTTTCTTTCTTCTTTCTTTCTTTCTTTCTTTCTTTCTTTCTTTCTTTCTTTCTTTCTTTCTTTCTTTCTTTCTTCTTTCTTTCTTTCTTCTTTCTTTCTTTCTTTCTTTCTTTCTTTCTTTCTTTCTTCTTCCTTCTTCCTTCCTTCCTTCCTTCCTTCCTCTTTCCTTCCTTCCTTCCTTCTTCCTTCCTTTCCTTCCTTCTTTCTTTATTTTTTCTTTCTTCTTTCTTTCTTTCTTTCTTTCCTTCTTTCTTTCTTTCTTCTTTTCTTTCTTCTTCTTTCTTTCTTTCTTTTCTTCTTTCTTTCTTTCTTTCTTCTTTCTTTCTTTCTTTCTTTCTTTCTTCTCCCTTCTTCTTATCCTTCCTGTCTTCTTCCTTCCTTTCCTTTTCTTTCTCTTCCTTTCTTTTCTTTCCTCTTCTTTTCTTTCTTTTTTCTTTCTTTTCTTTCTTCTTTCCTTTCTTTCTTTTTCTTTCTTTCCTTTCTTCTTTTCTTTCTTTCGTCTTCTTCTTTCTTTCTTTCTTTCTTCTTCTTTCTTTTCTTTCCTTTCTTTCTTTCTTTCTTCTTTCTTTTCTTTTCCTTCTCTTCTTCTTTCCTTTTCTTTCTTTCTTTCTTTCTTTTTTTCTTTCTTTTCTTCTTCTTTACTCTTTCCTTCTTTCTTTCTTTCCTCTCTTCTCTCCATTTTTCCCTTCTTTGCTGTCATTGGGTATATTGTTTTCCTGGTTCTACCTACTTCATTTTGTATCAGTTCATATAAATCTTTCCATGCTTCTCTGTATTCATCCAAATTCATTGTATTTTACAGCACAATAGTCTTCATTGCATTAATCTACCACAATTTATTTAGCCATTTCTCAGTTGATGGGTATCTAATTAAACTCTCCTTCATTTATGAAGAGAAAAGCTGGGGAATAGAAAGCAAAAATTATTCACCCACAGCCGCACAGAAAATTCACGGCAGAGCTGGGATAAGAATCCTACTCAGGAAAACCCATGCTGCATCTATATCCAGGTATTCCAATTTTACCATTTTGTACATCTCCATTAACTATCATATCTCTGGATTAATTCATTTCCTCTGCCTCCTTGAACCCTCTTTCCCACTCTAGACCTATTAGCTCCAACCCTCTCAGTCTGTTTCCTGACCACATCCCCTTGTCTTCCAGAAATTCCAGGCTTGGCATTTCTTACCTTGACCTTGTTTCCTGAGTCATTGTAATTTCTGTTTCTCAGCCTACAGGGATATCCCCAGCCCCCATCTGTCAGAGTGAGGAGCTTTATCTGACCAGTTCTTCCCACTCTCTGGAGTAGTAAAAAATCCATAATTTGAGCATAGCTGGGTTGTCTAGTCAACTCGAGGGAGCTGATGTCTCCCCTGGGCACTGCCTACTCCTCCATTTTCTAAGTTGCTCCTCTGAGACTCTCTCCCTCGCCTTATCTCTATCACCTCTGTTTCTTTTCCCTGCTGAGCAAATGTGAGTGATTTGTCTCTGCAGTTGGAACTGATTCATCCCCAGACCCACCTCTTGCCTTTAAACTGTTATCAACAGTTAATTCCTTGGCCATTCCCCTCACTGCTTTCCCTCACAAGCCATCATATGGTGTAATAAAAAGGGTACTTGATTCTGAACCCAGGATACCTGACTTCCAAGTCTTGTGACTGTGGGACTAGGGCAAGTGACTTCACATTGATTGATGCCAACTTCCTTATCTGTAAAAGGAAAATGGTGGGGGGCAGCTGGCTGGCTTGCTCAGTGGATGGAGAGTCAGGCCTAGAGATGGGAGGTCCTGGGTTCAAATTTGGCCGCAGACACTTCCCAGGTGTGTGACCCTGGGCAAGTCACTTCACCCCCATTGCCTAGCCCTTACTACTCTTCTGCCTTGGAACCAATACACAGTACTGATTCCAAGACAGAAAGTGAGGGTTTAAAATTTTTTTTAATTAAATTTAAAACATTTTTTAAAAAGGAGAATGTTGAACTAGATCAGGAACCATAAACTCCCCCCACCATATTTCAGCAAATATACTTCAATGTAATTGGTTATTTTGGGAATCCTTTGTATTTCATTTTATGCATTTGAAAACATTGTTCTGAGGAGTCCATAAGCTTTCCCAGACTGCCTAAGAAAGGTTAAGAACCCTCGGACTACCTGATCACTAAGGACCCTTCCAGTTAACTATTAAATACAACCATTCAATCAACTCTAAGCCCCCACAAGCAAAAGCTCCTCCCTGGAGGTCCCTGTCTGGGGTTGCCTTTGTTTCTTCCAGCAGCTCCTTTGGCAGCAGGTGTGATTCATGGGCAGGGCGCCTCCCAACTCCCATTAACATCAAGGAAAGTCACACTGAGAAAGCCACTATATCACCCCCAAATTTATTCATAAATCCATGCAGGTGACACGAGGATGGAGACGAACGACCGCATTGAAAGTAAGCAAACCTGCCCTATTGCAATAACTATTTGTATGTATGAAAAGAGCCTCAAAGCTTCCACCAAGGCAAAAGAAAATTCACACACCGGCTGCCTTTCCACAGAAAGGTCAGTCTTGCAATTTTACAGCAGCAGTAGGACGTGTGAACAGCAGGAATCAAGGAATATCGGAATATTGAACAGAGACCATTAGAACCCAGGAGTGCAGAGAGCACGGCCCAGGGTGCATTCATTAGGAACAATGTGGTGGCAGAGGCAGCTTGGGTGCAATACAAAGACCACTGGATCTGGACTGCAAGGTCCTGGGTTCAGGATTTGACCTTAAGCACCCTAAAATAAGGGGAGCGGGCTAGATGGCCCTGAGGCTCCTCCAAGCTCTAAAATCTAGAATCCCTTCTGTTTTCATCTAGCTCAGCCCTTCGTTTTATCAATGAGGCCCATAGAAGTGTAATTGTGGTTGTTGTTGAGACATGGCTGACTCCTCATGACCCCATTTGGGGGGTTTCTTGATAATGATATTAGAGTGGTTTGTCATTTCCTTCTCCAGTTCATTTTACAGATGGGGAAACGTTTAGAGGCAAACAGGGTGAAGTGACTTGCCCAAGGTCACATAGCTAGTAAGTGTCTTCTGTCAGGGAGATGAGCCTGACTCCAGGTCTGGTACTTGATCCACTTTGTCCCCTACCTATAACACACAAGTGCTTTCTGGTGATGTCATCGTCCCTGTTAAGCAGCACAGCTTGGCCTACAGCTTGAAGCTAAGCATCTCCTGCCTCCCAGCCCAGTCCTTTCTCCCTTGCATCATACTGAAAAAGCCATAGCACCTACCTCCCAGGATTGTTGTGAGGGTAAAATGAGATATTTGCAAAGCGCAGTGCCTGCTACATAATAGGGGTTATATCGGTTGGCACAGGGCTGGACATGGGCTCAATAAACAGGTAATGAATGATTGATCCATTGACAAGTCCAGGGACAAAAACTCAGCAATTGATTGCTGCCCAGTGGTATGGTTTGCCAGGTCTGGTCCAGGAAGCCCATCACTCTGTTGTCTCCTGGTTTGTTGATCTGTCTGGCCATGGACCCTGCTGGCATCCTCGGGGAAGGAGGTCTGTACTCCTTCTCTGGGGGTGCTCATTATTTTATGAAGCACACATCTGATACATAGCAAAGACACTTCCTTAAACCAACACAACATGCAAATAGAAATTTCATGTAAAATCACATTCAGTCAGTCTCAAAGTAGAAACAGATGTCTGAAAAATATAAATGCTGGGCTTATTAAATATTTTATCATCAAATATTTCATACATTTCAAAAATGTCATCTGTGAAAACACAGAAATACTGCCTCAGGAGAACCAAAATATTTAATCACTTTCAAGAAATTCTTAAAAATAAGTCTTCACCTCGGAACTATTCCAGGCAGAGAACAAATTTCCAGGTGCTGCAAAGCTATATTTATTATATTTTCATCAAAATCAGTAACCTAGTTGAAGGAGATACAGTAATCAGTAAGGTCATTATTAGGAAAGATAATGACTTCTGAATGAATTCTCTCATTAATCTCATTATGAAATGGTAATCGTACCTGACTAATCATGCCGTAGGGGAGAGCAGTGTTGAATCAGAGAAAATTTAAGGCTGTAATCACAGAGCAGTTCTCTCCATTTCTTCCTTAATACTGCATTCACTGGGCAGGAAATGGCTTAAATTTGTGGAGAGTGGGTCACCTTGGCATCAGGGCTTTGTAGAGTTTAGCCAATAGCATGAAACGAAGGCCGGGTGATAAGAACATTGGCCCAGTCTCCAGTCCTAATTCTGTTGACTTGTGTGACCTTGGGCAAGTCACTTCCCCAAAACTAGTGTCAGGTTCTCAATCTGTAAAAAGGAGGAAGTTAAATGGTCCACAAGTTCCCTTCTAGATTAAACATTCCATGCTCTTTGTTCTAAGATGTCTTCCAACTCTGGTGCTCTAAGATTTGTATTCTAAAGTTTTTGGGAAGCTAGGTGATACAATGGATAGAGCCCTGGATCTAGAGTCTAGAAGATTTGAATTCAAATCCAGCCTCAGACCCTTCCTTAGTTGGATGATCCTGGGCAAGTCACTCAACCCCTGTTTGCTTCAGTTCCTCATCCGAAAGATGGGTGCACACTAAAGAAAGAAATGGCAAACTGCTCTGGGATCTTTGTCAAGAAAACCTATATGGACATGGATCACACAGAGTTGGACATAACCAAATGACTCTCACAGTTGTTATGAGAGTTCAATATCTGGCACATAAGAACTGCTTTATAAATGTTTTTTCCTTCCTTCCTTCCTTCCTGACTGCCTGCCTTCTTCCAGTTCCAACATTCTACAATTTATTGTCCATTTCATGGTTTTCTTTGTACATAGGAATGGTTTATCTTAAAGCCCTACACCAAGAACTGAACCTTTCCTTCTAAGATTATGTTTCAAACTCATTCTCTTTCCCCTTAAGCCTTCCCTTTTCCTACCTCCCCTATTACTTTTGAGACCACCACCATTCTCCCTGTCATTCAGACCCATGACTAGAGGGCCACCCTTGACTCCTCTCTTGTGCTCACCCCACCTTGATACAAAAGGTTGACAGAGTCAGATTTATAACTTTGTCATACAGACCCAGACCAGTTCATTCTTGTCCTCGTGGTGGCATTCCTTCAGCAGTTCTGCCCTAGATATAGTTTCTAAAGGGTCAAAGCTTGGACATAGACACAGTTACTTTGAAGCAACAGGAGTGATAGGAAGAATGGAAATGAAATAGGTCATTTTGTACATGCTCGAAATCAGATGCATCATTCTGGAAAAGAATCTGTGAAAGAGAATTCTTTATTCTCTTTGTCTATTTTTAAATTAATCAACCAAAAGCTTAAAGACCCCTACTTAACACTAAATAAAGGAGTTCACAAATCATTTACTAAAATGGGTAACAACTCCAGAAACTTGTGAATCCTTTGATAAGAGTTTACACCCTCAGAGGATGAGAGGTGGATCCCACAGACACTGTTCCCCCACCCCCACCCCGGCAATTTGGAAGCTGTGATTGGCCCCTGTGAAGAGAGGAAGGGATATGAAGTGACATAAAAAAGTCCTGAACTTCCTGTCCAGGGGGTCTTTGTCTTGAGTCTTCAGCTTGAATCTTCGGCTTGGAGATTTGGCTGGTGACTTGCCTCTTGGAGGTGACCTTGGTTTTTAGGCCTGCTCCTTTGATCTTCAGCTTGGATCTTCTCCTGGTGAATTAGCTTGGACTGGGACTTTGGCTCTGGGCCTGCTTCTGGGATGACTGCTCCTGGATCTTCTCCTTTGGAATCCATCTTGGGTGAATGAGTAGCTGGCCTCCCCTTCCTGGCTTCTGGAGAGATTAGTTCCAGAGTGGTCTCCTTCTCCTGGAGGAGGCTGCATTCCTGGAACCTTTGTATAAGACCTCACCCGGTCCTCTGGATTAAGGTTAATGATCCCTGCCAGAGTTGAGTCGGACACTGGAGCAACATTTAATGTGATAGGTTAGACATTTTCTACACCCTCTTCTTACATTTCTCTACTTTCCCTCTTTCCACCTCTTTGTAAATAAAAGCTACTAAAAGTCACTTGACTTGAGTGATAATATTTTTAATTGGGGACCACAATATTACTTTAGAATTCTCATATTTTAGTCAAACCCCAAAATGTAATCCCTACAAATCTGCATCATGAACATTCCACTAGTGAGTTTCTAATAGTGTATATGGGGTGGGGGGTATTCAGGGGAGACCAAGTACCTTTGGTATGAGGACTTGGCAGCTTTTTCAGTGCCATTTTCCTCTTTTGGTGTCTACCTACCATCCAGCTCCCATCTGTGGCTCCAAGAAGCAGTAGCATGCTCAGCATCCACATCCTAGCAAACTATCTTGACAGTGATGTTAAACCAGATGGAAGGTGACTCACAGGCTTCAAACGTACTGGTGTGTTAGGGAGTATCTACCCTAGGCATGTGAAGGCTTTCTTGGCTGAAGGGGCAGATGAGAACAATTTGTCCTCACATCCATGAAGGTGGCAGAAACAAATGTTGTGAAGTGTTTAAGATTTTGGTTAGACATAGAAGACCCTACAGTCATCCACTATATTGTGGGCCATCCCTGGCTGTCTGACTTTTGTTTTGCCCCTAGATTTAGATGACTCTTGAAGAGAGAATAAGGCTGACAACTTTGCATTACTCTGCCTCACTTAAATCCAATGTATGTTTGAGTTAAAAGATGTCACCAGTAATGTTATTTTGGTCTTCTTTGAGTATAAAAGACAATAACCAATGGGCAATGAGAACCATTGGGTGGAAGCTTTTTGTTTTGTCTTTTTCAAACTCTTACCTTCTGTCTTAGAATACATATTAATACATACATGTTTTTGTCTTTCTTTGCATCCCCGGCACTTAGCTCGGGGCCTGACAAAAAGAGGGGGCAGCCGAGTAGCTCAGATTGGGAGCCTGGCCTAGAGATAGGAGGTCCTGGGTTCAAATTTGGCCTCAGACTTTCCAGCTGTGTGACCATGGGCAAGTCACTTACCCCCCATTGCCTAGTCCTTATCACTCTTCTGCCTTGGAACCAATACACAGTATTGATTCTAAGACAGAAAGTAAGAGTTTAAAAAAAAAAAGAATGAGACAGATTTTTGGACATGGCTAATGGGAAACTTTGTTTCTCTTGGATAAGCATATTCTAATTTATTACATACTTATAATAAATTATATATATTATATTATGGTTTTGTTAAATATCATATGCATAAAAATTAAATTATAGCAAAAATAATTTTTTAAAGAAAAAGAAACTATTTCATAAAATGTTTATTGATTGATTGGTTCTGTTTCTAACTTCTATGTTCCTATTTATTTGCATGTTGCTTCTTCCATGAAAATCTAAAAACTACTTGAAGGGAGGGACTGTTTTTTGTTGGTTTTGCTTTTCTTGGTATCACCAGCTCTTAACCCAAAACCTGCCTGACACATCATTTGGGCCTAACAGAGGAAGATACTTTAGGGATGGGGCTTCCTGAAGGAAAAGAATAGCATCTGTCCCAACTCAGAAAGCTAAAGGGAAGCAGGTTTGGTGCCCAGCTTGATGGTTAACCACAACTTTTTCTTCAACTTCACCCTCCGAACAAAGTAAAGGGTCTTATAAGCCAATGCTCAACTTCCCCAAGAGGCCATTCCTTTTTGGAAAATACGGCATTTTGTTTGAAAAATCACTGCAGCCAGTCAATCCCTTTGCCTTTTCTAAAACCATGTGTACATTAAGACTTCACATTTTCATAAAGTGGGTTTTCATTTCCTCTGCCCCCCCCGTCCCAATATACACATATGCACACACTAAAGGTTTATGGACAGACTGCTGAGTGGTTCTTCATGCATCAATTTTTAATATTTTAAGGGTTTTTTTTCCACTTGACCAGTGTTCAGCTCATAAATAAAACATTTTCTTAAAATTTCTATTCCATTTCCTTCCCCAAATTTTCTTGAGGAAGGTCTGTTCTGGAGAAAAACAGGAGGGATGACTAGGTTAATGAGCACCTGAATTGCTTATGTAATGATATCCATGTAGAAGAAAAGAGAGAGAGTGGGAGGCTGTTTTCCTTTTGTCTCTGTCTGGACAAAAGAACTTCTGCTCATATTTAAATCGTTTATAGACAGTCCCTTGGATAAAGGATAAGCAAGAGCCTAACCCTTAGCCTTACCAGAATCCATGAAATTTCCTTATTTATTTGAAAGAGGAATTGAACACAATGGAAACAGACCTGTGGACCTATTCCTCAACTGTTTATTAAGAGCCTACTATGTGTCAGGCACAGGGCTAGGTAATTGGAATACAAAAACAAAAATGAACAATCCACGCACATAGGTCCACAGAGAAACATAAGAGCACACATTTAGAGCTTGACGGGATTTTAGAAATGATCTAGCCCAGCTCTCTAATTTAGCAGATAAAGGAACTGAGACCTAGAAGAGTGAAGTAACTTATCCAAAGCCAGCCACATGATCAGTGTCAAGATTTGAACCTAGGTTCTCCAACTCCAGAGCCCAAGATCTTTCCACTGGACTGTACTCTAGAAGTAGCATATCACTAAGTCCAGGAAACAGGAAAGGGATTTCCAGATCCCCCATCTATTTTGTAGTAAGTAGTTGAAGTAATAATGCTACTATTAGTGGTTGTAGTAATAGTAATAATAGTGGTGGTACTAGGAAGAGGAGTAATGATGCTATTATTCATGGTGGTAGTTGTATTAGTAGAAATGGGAGGAGGAGGAGGAAGAAGAGAAAGAGGGATTGGATAGAGTTTTCAACCTGGAGTAAGGAAGACCCAAATTCAAATCTGGACTCAGACATTTACTAGCTATGTGGCCCTGGGCAAGTCACTTAATCTTTGTTTGTTTTAATCTATTAGAGAAGGAAATGGCATACCACTCCAATATTTTTGCCAAGAAAACCCATGGACAGTGTTGGTGTGCAATGGTCCATGGGGTCATGAAGACTCAGACATGACTGGACAACAACAAGTAAATAGTGGTAGTAGTAGTAGTAGTAGTAGTAGTAGTAGTAGTAGTAGTAGTAGTATCATCATTTAAATTTAAAGCTTTAGGCTTACATAAGAAAATATAACAGTAGTAATTTTCTCAGCTGCAAAATAGGGAGAATATTGCTTCTACTACTTCACAGGGAAGAAAGTACTTTGAAATCCTTAAATCTTAGCAGTATTCTATTACTTTCATCCTCTATATTTGAAGGAAGGTTCAGGTTCTGATCTCTATTTCCAGAAAGGGGGGATCAACTTGCCCTAAGACATTGGTACTCTTCTGCTTTCCCTTGCCTGCCCCCTTCTCCTCCCCTCTCACCACAACTGATGTCAGATCCTTGTGAGATAACAGAGCAGGGCTAGTAGCGATCCAGGGTTGGGCATCTACCCAATCTTACCTGATTATGACATCTGAGAGGCACCCCAACTCCTTTGCTCACTACCAGTTTTGTTCGCAGTTAGCAGAATCGCTCCTGATACCCCTCCCGTAACCCCCTGGTATTGTGTTCCCCAGAATGCCAGGTCTATATTCCGAGACCATCTCTTCTTTCTGTTATTGCTGTTGGTTAGCTGTGTCTGGCTCTCTATGGACTCCATGAGCTTTATGGCCATGGGATTTTCTTGGCAAAGATACTGGAGTGCTTTGCCATTTCCTTCTCCAGTGTGTGCCCATTTTAGAGATAAGAAATGGAGGCAAATAGAGGTTATGTAACTTCCCTGGGTTCACATGGCTAGTAAACGTCTGAGGCTGGCTCAGCGCTCTGTCCATTGTACCATCCAGCAGCCCTTATCGCTTCTTTAGGTAGGACTAATCTTAGACAGCCTTTGCCCTGACATCAGGTTCATCTAGTTTGGGTCACATAAGACAAAGACATTTTCAGCCATTGCAGGAGTATATAATTCTCCATAAGATACTGCTAACTGAAACTCACAGTGAAGAAAGACATGAAATGATGCCAGAGAAAATCAAAGAAATTTGCATTACAATATGTCTCTTTGGGTCCTGAAATATCTCACCAAATGGGGGGGGGGGCAAGGAAAACAGTGTGCTTTGCTTCTTTTCTTTCTTTTTTTTCTTTAAACCCTTACCTGTTGTCTTAGAATAGATACCGTGTATTGGCTCCAAGGCAGAAGAGTGGTAAGGGCTAGGCAATGGGGGTTAAGTGACTTGCCCAGGGTCACACAGCTAGGAAGTGTCTGAGGCCAGATTTGAACCCAGGACCTCCCATCTCTAGGCCTGGCTCTCAATCTACTGAGTCAACCAACTGCCCCCACTCTGCTTATTTTCCTAAAAGAATTGAATGTTTCCAAGGTGGGGGGAGAGTAGGTAGGAAGGAGCCAATCTTTAAAATCTCTAGGGAAAAAAAAAAACCAAAAGGCAAG